>NC_056679.1:216374502-217574502 GCF_018350215.1 Panthera leo
AATAAATAGCAATTATTAAAATATTTATATAAAATATATGTATTTGCTTATAATTACAGAATATTTCAACTTTAGTGTTCAATTTCATAAAATACCGCACCATTTTTTAGTGACGGAAATGAAACCTCCTTGAGTCACCCTATTTGCGTGTATTAGTATGAGCATAATTCAGATTCATTGCAATCAACTCAATTTACGCACAGGAGCAAGTTTCCCAGTGGCAGTTGTGTCTCCACTGGAACTGCAGCCAGGCATACAGATCGAGTGGCTTAAACTTACTTCCAGATACGTCTTCTCGCTTATTTACTCCGCTATTGGAAATTTGAGAGGCCAAAGCAATTCTTGATCATTTCTTCACTATCCTGGAAAAAAATATATCCTTTATTTATTCTCAGCTAATGCCCTTGCCCTCATTTTTTGAACTTACGAGTTAATTCCAGTTCAAAACAAAAAGAAAGCACTCTCTGGAAGAGTTTTAATTATTTCCAAATGCCTCTCTAGCATATAAATGCTAAACTGTGTGACTTTTCCATTTATGGGCTGTGAGAAATAAACAGCTGGGATAAACAGCAGGCATTTCAAGATATTTTATTTATTTCTCAGCAGAAGTTTAAGCATATGTCATAATGATGGCATTTACATCATAATATATGTTGCTTCATACAGCTCTGCAAACCCATCAAAATCTGCGCAAATGACTGTGGAATGGTAGAATAAGAAGAGTCTATCAAACACACTTCCATCTGCTTCGATTCCAAAAGTTCAACTTTTATTATAAACTAAGCAACTGAAAATCAAAGTTCCGAAAACTTAATTGCATTCCTTAAATCCTTAAATCTTAGTTTTAGTTTAACTTTTAGAATGATCTAATATGCCGCGACATACACATTTACATTTTCCATTCTATTTTTGCTTTCCTCAAAATGCTGTGGCCTTGGCTTTCTGATATTTAATCAATGATATTTATCACTTTATACAGAAAATATATACTGCTTAAAATCACACGGTCAATATCCTGCTAACTCCATCATGAAAACATTCTTTTAGAATTTGATTTGGCACAAAAAGGAAAAGAGATTTTTTGAATAATTGTAGTTCTTGTTAGCATATGAAGGACAGGCCTTGGAGAACTGATCCAGTAATAATATTTTACTAGACCACAGGCAAGAAAGAACTTAAGGTAAGATGTGACCATTATCATATTTTGTTAAAGAGGAAGAGGACATAGAAAACCTGTCACTTCCGGGTCAGAGAATTGTGGGAAGGGAGGAAGTGATAAATTTTCGCCTATGTTTAGATTCTTTGTGACCTGGATGTTTCATTCCGTACCAAAATTTTGTAAGGATGAAGGTAAGGTGCTGGGTAGATATGACTCCAAAAACAAAAGGGCTTTGCCATGTTCCATGAAGACCCCCTAGAATACAGCCACACCAGAGAGAATGGTCCTGAAACATCTTGTAGTAACAAAGATATGACAATGAGACAAGGATTCTGAGCAGCACTTCCCCTGACTATCCATGAACTGTTTGCAGTGTGGAAGAAACCCAGGTTTCATGTGCCCTGATGCCAGGGTGTGAACAAGCTACATGTGTGGGAGTGTTCTAAACATGGCCATTGTATTAGTGTTAAGTGGCTCTGTTAGACCAGGAAGTCAAGTTCACTGCCAGAACTTTAAGTTAGACATGTAACTCTAGTGAGCCAAAGTAATGTCAAACACACACAAGGGCAGTTTCCTAGTATTGTCAAAAGTAGAGACCATGACTTTCTCTGGCATTGCATTCATTGGTTGATGACAAGAGAAAGACAAAATAACTCCATCACAGAAATTAACAGCAGTTTCCAGCTTGTTCCAAATTTGCTACTCTGGGACCAAGATGGCCAAGGAGAGGATCCTAATACCTTTCTCTGTTATGTTCTTAGAATATTTAATGTTGCCTTCTAAAAACAAAAACAAAAACAAAAAACATCGTTGGTAAGAGAATAAAAACATGGCAAGTAAACCTCACATGGAAGACCTTAATCTGAGAATCTCTTAGGAAGTTCATTAACTTGACTATGAAAAAAAAGTACTTTCAATTACGTTGAACTAAAATAGAGCATGTCCATCAATTTGTAACATAAGCAAAAAACTGAGTTGTGTCATCATACTTTTGATTCGACAATAGAAATCACAGAGATTTTCATATCACATGACAGTTACTGAAGATAGACCGAATTATCTTTTTTTAAAATTTTTTAATGTTTTATTTATTTTTGAAAGACAGAGACAGACAGAACAGGGGAAGGGCATAGAGAGAGGGAGATAAAGAATCCGAAGCAGGCTCCAGGCTCCGAGCTGTCAGCACAGAGCCCCACACGGGGCTCAAACCCACAGACTGTGAGATCGTGACCCCAGCCGACATCGACGCACAACAGAGTAAGCCACCCAGGCGCCCTTAGACCAAATCATCTTTTACAGTTATTGTTATTGCAAAAGGAGAGTAATTATTATACCATCTGCTAGCTCCTTCATTGATAAACCCATAATAAATACTTCATTAATAAACACATCTATTGCTATACCACATTTTAGTGTTTTCAGAATCATATTTCAGTATAATAATTTTGTTCCATAATTCTTTTTTAATTTTATTTATTTATAAATGTTATTCTGAAACGGAATCTGTAAAGTTTACCACATTGAAATAGTGGTCCATGGCATGACATAAAGACAGGTAAGTCTAAGTGACTTTGCAATGACTAATTGCTATACGATGGATGCTCAAAAATAGAAAGAATTTAAACCTAACATGACAGAGTTATTACTTAGTCATTTAAAGTTATTTTACTTTGTTTGTATAAATGTTTATTTTCTCTGCTTTCAGCAGGATTGGGGTCTTGAAAAATATCATTAAGTCAATTCTAAAAAATAAAGCACCCCTATTTCCTTTTAGATGCAGGCATAACTTATTTTATTGTTTTTTCAATATTTTATTGTGCTTCACAATTACTGCATTTTTTACAAATTCAAGGTTGTGGCAAACTCGGGTTGAACGAGTCGAGTGCGTCATTTTTTCCACAGCTTTTCCAACAGACACTCTGCGTCAGTGTCACATTTTGGTAATTCTCACAGTATTTTAAATTTTCTCACTATTAATGTATTTGTTATGGATACCTGTGATCAGTGATCTTTGATGTTATATTGTAATTTTTGGGGGGCTCCACGAATTGCACCCATACAAGATGGTGGACTTCATTGATAAATGTTGTGTTTGTTCCGATGGCTCCACAGACTGGCTGTTCTCCCATCTCTTTCCCTTTCATCAGGCCTCCCCTGTCCCTGAGACACAACCATATTGAGATTCGGCTGATCCATAACCCTACAATGGCCTCAGAGCGTCACACATCTCTCACTTGAAATCAGATGCTAGAAGTGATTAAGCTTAGTGAGAAAGGCGTGTTGAAAGCTGAGAGAGGCTGAAAACTAGGCTTCTTGTGCCAGTTAGTTAAGCTATGAATGTCAAGGAAAGAAAAATTCTTGAAGGAAATTAAAAGTACTACTCCACTGAATACATGAATAATAGCAAAGCAAAACAGCCTTATTGCCGATATGGAGAAAGTTTTTGTGGTCTGGATAGAAGGAAGAATAAACCCGTCACAATATCCTTTTAAGCCAAAGCCTAATCTGGAGTACAGCCCTAACTCTCTTTAATTCTATGAAGGCTGAGAGAGGGGAGGAAGCTGCAGAAAATAAGTTTGAAGCCAGTAGAGGCTGGTCCCTGAGGTCTTAGGAAAGAAGCCATCTCCAAAACATAAAAAAAGCAAGGTTATCCAGAAGATCTACCTAAAATAATTAATAAAGATGGCTACACTACACAATAGGTCTTCTGTGTAGGCTAAACAGCCTTCTTTTGGAAGAAGATGCCATCTAGGACTTTGATAGCTGGTGAGGAGCAGTAAATGCCTGGTTTCAAAGCATCGAAGGACAGGCTGACTCTCTTTTGGGGCTAATGCACCTGGTGACTTGAAATTGAAGCTGATGTTCGTGTAGCATTCAGAAAATCCCAGGGACCTTACGAATTATGCTAAATCTCCTCTGCTATGTCCTACGAATAGAACAAAACCCCGAAGACAGCACCTTTGTTTACGACGTAGTTGACTAAATATTTTAACCTGGTGTTGAGAACTAATCAAAAAGAAAAAGATTTCTTTAAAAATATTACTGCTCATTGACAACGTACCTGATCATCCAAGAGCTCTGATGGAGATGTATGAGATTAATGTTTTTATGCCTGCTAACACGACATCCATTCTGCAGCCATAGATCATGGAGTAATTTTGATTTTCAAGTCTTATTACTTAAGAAATATATTTTGTAAGGCACTAGCTTCTGTAGATGGTGACTCCTCTGGTGGATCTGAGCAAAGGAAATTGAAAATCATCTGGAAAGTATTTGTCATTGTAGACGCCATTACAAACAGTCATGATTCGTGGGAAGAGTTTGGAAAAAGTTGATTCTAACCTCCATGGATGACTTTGAGGAGACAAAGCCTTCAGTGGAGGAAGTAATTTGCAAGTGTGAGAAATAGAATTGGAAGTGGGGCCTGAAGACGTGACTGATTGCTAAAATCTCATGATAAAACATTAATGGGTGAGGAGTCGCTTCTTTTGGATGCGCAAAGAAAGTGGTTTCTTGAGATGGAAGCTCCCCCTGGTGAAAATGCAGTGAAGAAAGTTGACATGACAACAAAGAATTGGGAATATTCCATGCCTGTAACTGATAACGCAGTGGCAATGTTTGAGAAGATGAAGTCCAATAATGACAGAGATTCTACTGTGGCTAAAATGCTGTCAAACAGGACTGCGTGCCACAGAGAAATCGTTCGTGAAGGGGGGCATTCGTTGATGGAACAATCTTCAAAAACTATTGTTTTATTTTAAGAAATTGCCACAGCCACCCAGCCTTCAGCAACCACCAACCCGATCAATCAGCAGCCATCAACATTAAGACAAAACCCTCTGCCAAAAAAAGACTATGACTCTCTGGAATTTCAGATGATGGTTAGCATTTTTTAATAATAAAGTATTTTTTCTTTCATTTGCATGGTTTCTTTAGATAAAATGCTATTGCACCCTTTATTGCCATATTTGTTTTTGTAGTGGTCTGAAACCGACGCACAATATCTCCAAGGTATGGTTTCATATATACTAATGGCATTGCGAGAATTAACTGCATAGCAGTCCAGGAAAGTTTCTGTCAACACTTTAATGATCTAAACTATTTAAAAACCACATTAACAGTATTTCCATGAATTTCCATGATAATATTTATATAGACTAAACATTTCTCTTTGTCCACAAAATGACCACAAGGAATGGATCCCAGTGCTATTACCCATGTGATCCTGGTAGAGGAGAGTTTGGTGCTTGCCTATTTTCAATGATGCATAAAGCTAAAATATTTTTTAGGTATTTTGAGGTATCTCCTCAGCACCTACGGAAATTACCTTGATAGGGCATATTTTTAGCAAGTTGTTATTAATATCTAAGTGCTCGCTGTATGTTAAAACAGAGCTTCTCAACTGTGATGTGCATAAGAATCCCTTGTTAAAATGCAGATTCTAATTAAGCGTGCCTGAGTTGGAAACTGAGATTCTACATGTTTAATAAGATATCAGGTGATGCTAAGTCTGGTCTGAGAACCACAATTTAAGTAGCAAGATGTAAAACATCATACTAACTACTGAGATGCTACCAAATTTGATAAAACCTGTTGTTTAATTTCAGAAAATTCATAAGCCACAAGGAAATTAGACATAATCAGTCATGGTAATTTCTCAGAAACAAAGGAGTCACCAATATGTTAAATACAAAACAATTTCAGTGATGAGAAATACAGTGCAAAGGCTGCTGGAATTAATTAAATTTCTTCCCAGCTTAAGAACATGATGTGCTTTTTCAAATCTTAAAACACATGTTTAAATAATTTACCTGCACCTGTTTTTAAAACTACTTGTTTAAACATCCAGCAAAAACAACAATAAAATAAATTCATTCATCTTATGGTAGGTGACGGGGACTGGTAGTGGCCTTATTCATGTGCAAGAGAAGGGTTCTGTAACCTGTGGTTGATGGGCCAAACCCAAACATAGTTTTTGCAAGGACTGTAAGCGTATAATGTTTTTTACATTTTTTAATGGTTGATTTTGCATTTTACCGATGCATTGAAATTATATGAAATCCAAAATTAAGTATCTATAAATGCATCATTGGCACACAGTCACACCCATTTGGGTCGGCATTATTCATGCCATCGTGTTGCCACAGCAGAGATGAGCAGTGGCAACAGAGACTACAAAGCATAAAATGTGTATTATCTATAAACTTCGTAAAAGTACGAAAGCCAACCAGGGAAACAATCTGTGTGCCTGCATTAATTTTTGTTTCTAAGTGTAATTGTCATGTAAATGTGCATCTTCTGTTTTTCAAAAGAAGGCACTTTTGGGGCGCCTGGGTGGCTCAGTCCATTAAGTGTCGGACTTAGGCTTAGGTCACGATCTCATGGTTCGTGAGTTGGAGCCCCGTGTCAGGCTCTGTGCTGACAGCTCAGAGCCTGAAACCTGCTTCAGATTCTGTGTCTCCCTCTCCCTAGGTCCCTCTCCCGCTCACACTCTGTCTCTCTCTCTCAAAAATAAACATTAAAATTTTTTTTAATAAATAAAAAAAAGAAGGCATTTCTGAATTAGGGAAAGACCATCGGACTTGTAGCCTGAAGTCATATATTTAAGGTCCTAAAGAAGCAACCATTTTCTGTAGACCAGCAGCCCCACCTCTATTAAGAAGATCACATCACAGGCTGCCGCGGTCTTTTCCTGGCCCAACATATATTTACATATTAAGTTTTTATTTCTGTCTTTGTTTTAATCTATCAATTCTGTGATGTTTTCATAAAAAAAAAAGGATTTTGTTATTTGTTAAAATGGTTAAACACATGAGTTTGCTTTCTACCAACCTTGAACTTTTCCTGTTTGAAAGTGGTTTATTATTTTGGCTTTAGAAGCTTGTTTCTTTTGCATACTTTAGGAGTTTCAAATAGGTTATTTGTGTAGTCATCTGATCAAAGCTAATGAATTTTTATTGCTATAATAAAATAACACAACACAAACTCCGACTTTTAATAAAAACCCCATCTATATCCAGACATAAAATGCAGTGTGTAGCTGAGTTATAATTTTTCCCTAAAAATATGTGCTAAGATTCATGAAGGAAACCTAAATATATGAAGCGTTTAGATAGTCACATTAGAGGTAGAATTACTTATGCTTAAGGACACTCTTTCTCGAGGAAAAGTAAAATAAATGGAAATGTTTAGCAGTTTTCCAAACTGCATGGCATTTCATATAAAGAAAACAAACAATTTGAATTCAAAGAACAGTAAACAGGATCCACACCAGAAAATTTGTTACATAGAAAGGATTCCATATCGGATTAAATAAATAATTCTTCAATAATTCCTAATCTTCGGGAAAGTGTTATACACTTTTTCTTCAGCTATAATTCCCAGCACTTACTGGCTGGTAGGTTTAGCACGAAAATTTTATCTTTTTAAGCCTCAGCTTCCACATGTAGAGTAATTAATTATCAAAAAGTTTCTTGTGTATTTATTAAAACCATTTATGAAATATAGTTAATGTATCATCAACAATAAAATGTTTGATAAACACTAGTGATTATTATCAATTTTGGGGTAACAAAATTGACAGGAAAGGGTCAGATTTAGTAGACAACATTTTCTCATATATATTTTTAATAAAATCTATAAAGACTTCAGCAATTACAAAGCTTGATAGTATTTGATATTTTGTAACATGTATCCAAGCAAACAAAAATAAGCTACCCTAAAAAGAATAATCTTACAAAGGATGCTTCCTGTTATTTTTAACAGCTTTATTAAGATATAACTGTATGCCAAAAACAGGGAACATGTTTGATTCATGTAATTTGATGAAATTGGACATGTGTATATATCCATAATACCATCACTACAGTCAAGGTAACCAGAGTTTCCCTTTGTATTTATTTTATTTAATTAATTTGGTGATGTGTGTGATAAGAACACAACATTGATCCACCCTTTTAAAATTTTAAGTGAACAACATCATATTGTTAAAATTAAGCACTATGTTGTACAATAGATCTCTAGAACCTATTCATCTTGTGTAACTGAAACTTTAAACTCTAATCCATTCTCAGGGACACATCTTCGCTCAAATAGCCATACGTGTATTTCCATTTAATCCGTTAAAATGAATATATTCTATAAGGAAATACTTTACCAGGCAACAGAACCCTTTCTCAGGGGTTGTCCATGCCTTTATGTGTCTAACAAAAATTTACAGAGCTATTGATATGACGGTCACTTTTGTAAAAGCTGATAGTGCAGCAGTCACAAAGCAAAAATGCCTCCCTTTCATGGAACTTGTATTCTAGTGGAGGGAACTAAGTAAAATAAACTGGAAGAAAATAACCCGGATAATTTCACAGAGTTACAGGAACTACAAACATCACAAAATAGAGGAAAAAGGGAGTAACTGGAGGTGAGGAAATGACTCACATGAGAAAATTGGTGTGTGGGATAAGCCGCCACACAGGAGCTTGGAGAACAGGAGACACATCTGGCTCCGAGATATCAACAGGAGTACCCTAGACACGGAAATGAACTATAGAATCATTGCACCGGATGAGATCGTGGAGAGAGGAGAGAACGGATCAGATCGACTTTGCAAAGGTTGGAGAGGAGGAACCGAGAAGGAGCCCGAAGGAGGCACACACCTGTGAGTTAGGAGAAAGCCCATCAGTGAGAATTCTAGGAGTGACCACTGTTTCTGAGAAGTGGAAAAAGGCAGACAGCGTCGAAGTTTGGGGGATTTTGTAATTGGTAGATTGAGCAGAGAGGTGGGGTCAGAATCTGAATGTTTCGAGAGGAGAATTAGAAATGAGCACAAGTAAAAAGGAAGCTTAAAGAACTGTCTGGAAGCTTTGCTGTGAAATGGACAAAGAAATGGGCGTTAGCTGTGACAGAAATGTGGCTTACTGGTGGATATCGTACAATATGAGAAAATACTATATGCATATGCTAATTGAGTTATTGATTAGCAACATTGATATTCATGATCCAATAAAAAGAGACACTTCCAGCTGCAAAGTCTTTGAGAAACTATGAAGTACAGGGTTCCGAATAGAGTTGAGAGGTTGGCCTTGCCTATGATCTAAGAAGACAGAAAATGGGTCTGAGTTGATAATATGTAGATGCATGTATTTGTCTACCAAAATAATTCTATTTATTTTTTATTATCATTATTTTTGAAGTGTTTCAGACAGACCTATGAGGTAAGAGAAAGGGATTGTAAACAGCAGGGTATATTAAAGTTCAGGGAAGCATCACTTTGGAGGACAGATACCAGAAAAACAAGGAAATTGTTTTTTTTAGGAGAATTGAGAAAATGCATTTGAGACTTCTTATCATGAGTTTAATGTTAACCCAGTCCGTACAGTTGTTTGCCTCTCCAGTGAGATTCAGGTCCTTGGAAACAGGTGGCTACATAGGTTGACAGAGGCATTATGTTCTCCCAAGAAGTGGAATAAAGGAAGAGAGGGAGGCAAAGTAGTCGTGTTTTATCAAAAAGAGGGCCTTTAAGAGAATAGAAACTGTAAGAGAGATTTCTCTCAAAGACCACACTGGTGTTAGAGGGCTAGATGACAAAAATATCATCTGTAACGTAATCCAGAGTATAATAATTACAGGAAGCACTTACTGCGCCTAAGACTGGTAGAAGACAAAACAAAAGGGAAGCTTCCGGAACTTGTGACTCAAGAGGGTTTCCCACAAGGCTGGTGCGGGAAGCAGCGGGAGTGCCCACTAGGATGCGAACCGTTATGTACCGTTGTGGGGGCTGCCTGGGGCTCAGACCTGGAAGGGGCTTTCTTCTCCCCTCCTCCTGTTCTCTACTCTCCCACCAGTGCTACCAATTAGTAGAACCTAACTGGCAAATAGTTAACAAGGAAGCTTGGGTCACAGAGCGGGCAAACCCCAGCTTCAGTATCACATAGCAAAAAAAAAAAAAAAAAAAAAAAAAAAAAAAATATATATATATATATATATATTTAAAGGTTTTAACTGATACTTTCTAGTATTTCTGTTTTGTTTAAACAGTAGTACACTGCTGACTCTACGATTTCTGTTATTTCTGCTTCCTGGTCCTGCATATCTGCTGACATAATCCTCTCTAGGCTTGGGGTCCTGCTGCTTATTATTTATTCTGCCATATGAATACTTGTGTCACTTACCTGGTGAAATTTCTTCTGTTTCTTGCTGGGTGTCTCATGCCAGGTCCTGGGCCCCTTCCCCCTAATTATCGTATGTCACCATGAGTAAATGGCAAGACTTAGAGATACAATGCAGGATTCAATACATTCAATAGATAGGTCCTTTAAATTATTGCCCAGGAATAATGTGAGCCATCACTTTAACAAATGCTCTGCATTCTGGAATGATATTAAAACCAGTGAATTATTATTTTTTTTCTTTCTAGAAAAGCGTTAATTTAGTTCTAAGATTCATATAGTTCCAAACCACAGGAGACTCCTCACATTGTCACCAACAAAATTGAAATTTGAGCACATGATACGCTTTGGCTCGTTAAAAGTGAAAATCAAGTTTTGGAACAAGTGGGCTCAAAACAAAGTGTCTTGATGGGAATGACATTCTTCCAGAACAAAGATAATAACGTGATTGTTATTCAGCCTCTCACCTGGTGAAGGCCATATGGCTCTCATATATGGACCCGTGAGATGGCATTTGTTTGGTAAATCACCCCCGAGTACAGCTGTTTCCTCAATCCAAACCTCAGCTAAGAAAATTGATATCACTGGGGCCCAGGGTTGAGCAGATTCAGAGTATGTACTTGTGCTATTTAGAGAGGGTAATTTAGGGGCGCCTGGGTGGCTCGGTTGGTTGAGCATCTGACTTCAGCTGAGGTCGTGATCTCAAGGTTCGTCAGTCTGAGTCCCACTTCAGATTTGCTGCCATCAGTGCAGAGCCAGCTTCGGATCCTCTGTCTCCCTCTCTCTCTCTCTGCCCCTCCTCCACTTGCATTCTCTGTCAAAAATAAATAAACGTTTAGTGAGAGTAATTTATAAAAATACAAAAAGAACAAATCAGCCTGCCATAGAAAGATTTGTCCAGCGCAGTCAGCATATTGGTGACTGTCATAGCTAGTGGTTGGTGAATGGGCAACCAGAAATATTGAGAGTTACTTCAAGGAAATGCATGAGAACCTCAAGATATCATGACATTTTTACTTAGTACAAGATAAGCAACATATCTGTCAGGTGGACTGGCACCACCCTGACTACCTTGGGTGGTGCCAGGGGAAAGCCGGCCAATACCCACTCCCCACATTTTTTCATAGTCATTTAAGTCTCTCTCTGGCCCTTCGAAACCGTCTTCCATGTTTGAACCCTACAGCATTTTGTGTGATTGGAACATCTCTTTCCTCTAACAACATCTCTTTCTCTGCGCCTCACCTTCTTCTCCAGGATTATTCTTTCATATTTACGTTTCCAGTTGTTCATGGGGAATCCTCTCCTTTTCTATTCCCCAAGCAACGTTTGGATTAGCCACTGATACCATCATGTGGTAACTGGTACATAAACCCATCATTGAACGAATCATGTGACTTCCAGCTAACTTTTAATATCTCCCAATAAACATGGCAGCTGTTGGAAGTACTGTGTATTTATCACATTTAAAGTGCATTTAAATTGATTTTGCCCTTTGATCCATTTTCACTTTCAAATAACACTCATTTTTTCCCTTCTCTTACAGTTGTTATGATTTCTGTATGCACTACTTACAAAACAAAGCTTTAATTATTCTAAACTACATTTAAGAATTGTCTACCTCTAAATATTCACTATTATTAATGTACTATTTACAGCCCATTTTTAAAAAATGTGTTGAATACTCAACTTTAAATCTGTAGATCTAATGCTTTATTCAGATGTATCACTAATGTTTTGGTTGCATATCTCTTGTTTGATAACTATGAGAAAAGTAATACTTATGCTTTCCGGAACTTCTATGTCATACATATTTTACTTATTCAACAAAATCATTTGCCATAAAAAAAATACAACCTTCCAATAATTTTCCGTTCAATAGGAAGAGTTTTTGCAAAGTATACTTTGGGTTTTTAAAATTCTTTTCAATTCTTCTCTTTTTTATGTTTTAAATTCTCAGGAGATTAAATCCATTAAAATGAAGCTCATCTTCAATTAGCAAGAAGAACATATGTACGCTCTTCATTAAAATCCCCAGGTATCATGAGTAGTGGTTCATTTCGGGTTTTCAGATAATTAAAGCCTCATACACATTTTCTGATATTCCATCTGGCATTAGAGTGTATTCAACTATAGACCACTTGAGTTACCAGACAGCTGAAAAGCTTAATAATAAACATTAATATTGGGAACACCTCCACTTTGATGTTGTATTGATAAGTGCATTATTATATCTCAAATATCCTCAAACCAAAATAAATAAAAATAAAAATAGTGGATCTTGTCTTCTTTGACAGCCTTGCTAGACAGTAGCAATTAGAAGTTTCTTGAAGTTTCAATTTAAATAGATCTTACATGGCTGCTAAAGTGAAAATGGAGGTATAAAATAGGTTTGAATATCTATTTCAAGAAATACTGTTTTGATTCTACTGTTCAACTAAAAGGTGCCTCACTTGCATAGCCATTTACATACATATATCATAAAAGTGATCTTATGATAATTTTCACTGAATACAATCTAGTACATAATGGGTGCCCAATAAGTATTAAGGAAATATTGTCATTAAACATTCTGAAATTTCAGGTAATTGTGTTTATTTAACCATTTTCTAATCTGTATCATTAAATATAAAACGTCTTCTACTTGTAAGAATATATTTTATAATTGCAAATATTTCAGGAAATAAGAATCTTGATTTTTAAGCTGAGTTACAGTTTTCCTTGATAGATTAGTATCACATACTGCATATTTGTTATATATCTCATCATGAACGCCTCTGCAAAAAAATCACCTAATGTTGAATAATCGTCCATCTAATGTGAAGTACTATCCTCTGATGAGTCCTCAGAAACCCATGGCTGAGGTATCCTTCCCTTTAAATGGAAGGTGAAGAACTTAATAGTAATGGAGGTCCAAATAAAGCCTCAAAGAGATTCAACAGCGAGGTGAGATCTAATATGTGAAATGCAATGATATAAGCCAAACTTTCTGCTTGTATGGAAGCCAGTATAGTTGCTGTAGTTACGAAAATGGTTTCCAGTATTGCTATTGTTTTATTAATTAGTGTTTTGAACTAAAGATAAACAAGGATTAATACTGCTTCCAAGTAAAGTTAGATTTGGCATTGACTGCTGTCATGAAGATGATTCATACTTTGTCATCCAGGATAGCAGCTCCTATAAATATCCTGAGTGTTGCATTGGATACAAGTGATCTTTAGTTACTTAAAAGTGGCTAGATGGTATGTAAAAACAGGAGTAAGATAGGATGAGAATAAGGCAAAAATGAGATGATGAAATAAATAGATAACATGTTTTTCTTCCAAAGCGAACAAGCAAATACTGGGTAACACATGCGAAGTCCAAGCACAGTATCATGGAGTTAATGTACTTGTTACAGGAAATTGTCAGATTAGTCAAGGCAGTCTGATGAGTTGTTGAAGGCAGAAATATCAGAATGTGAAATGGAGACTGGAAGGGTGAGATTATCCTCAGGTACTGTTGCGGATAGGAAAAAAACATCAAGAGAGGAGGGATGATTTTGTTTTTAAGAATATATGTAAGAGGTTTAGGGTGATCTTTTAAAAATAAATTTTACGCAAAGTAGGAAAACAAAATACTACTTTTCTTAACATTAAGCCACTCTTAAAAAAAAACAACTATTTCTTTTGAGAGACACAGAGAGAGCAAGAGAGGGACAAAGAGAGGGAGAGAGAATCCCAAGCTCTGTGCTAATAGCAGGGCTTGAACCCACCAACCCTGAGATCATGAATGATCTAAGCTGCAATCAAGAGTTGGAGGCTTGGGGCGCCTGGGTGGCTCCATCGGTTAAGCATGGACTTCAGCTCAGGTCATGATCTCACGGTTCATGAGTTCGAGCCCCACATTGGGCTCTGTGCTGTCAGCTTGGAGCCTGCTTTGGATTCTGTGCCTCCCTCTCTCTCTGCCCTTTCCCCGCTCGTACTCTCCCTCTCTCTCAAAAATAAATAAAACTTTAAAAAAAAATTTAAAAATAATAGTGGAGGCTTAACCAACTGAACCACTCAGGTACACCTAACATTAAGCCATTCTCAATTCACAGAATTAATATATGAATATTTTTCTTACTATTGATAATGTATTTTAGGTTAAATTTTTCTTGGAAAAGTTAAGAGTATTTTATTGAGGATATTACAGAGAAATGTTCAACTTAAACTATCATTAAACTAAGTGACTCCATATAATAAGGTTTGTATTTAACATAAAATAAAATTTGTGTTTAAAATTTTTATCAGGAAAGGAAAACTTCATGAAATAAGAGGAGCTCTGAGTTTTGATTTCTATAAAGTTTACTTAACAAGTCCAAGTAATGAGGGACGTCTGCATAGCTCAGTCGGTTAAGTGTCCAACTCCTGCTTTCGGCTCAGGTCACAATCTCCCAGTTCAAGGTTTCGAGCGCCACATGGGGCTCCATGCTGACAGTGCAGAGCCTGCCTGGGATTCTCTCTCTCCCTCTCCCTCTGCCACTCCCCTGCTCTCTCTCTCTCTCTCTCTCTCAAAAATAAATAAACTTAAAAATGTTTTTTTTTTATTCCAAGTAATGAATTTTCAAAAACAAATTGATAACGGAAGGAAGATCACGATGCCATTTAAAATAATCTTTATTTCCCAACAAAAATAGGGATATTGTTTCCCTTGAATAAAGGAATCACTGTCTTTATTAAATTATATTGTCATCTGAAATTATATCTGCATAAGTATACTAATGACATTTATCATTCACTGAATACTTCCAATGAATTAAACATTAATTTAAAATAATTATATTTTTTCATATATATATATTCTGTTTCTTACAATTTCACAATCTGTCAAGAAATCTGTCATTGTCTCCACTTTTCACATGAAAGCATAAAGGCTTTGAGCCTTCATGCTCTCAATGAACTGAATGAGGATTTAAACAAAGTTCCGACACTAAGGCATGCGTGTGCATTGAATACCATTCATATGGTGGGAAAATATGGCATGTGTGCACGCATGTGCACACATGTGTGGGGTGTGGTGCATTTTCTACTATATTCCTGGGTTTCTTGAACAGCATGCCTTGCCCAGAAATGTATCACTTCCTAAGTTTTGCTCCTTGGAATGAATCAAGCCATGCTTAGCATGCTGTACTCCATTTTCTCGCCTCATGTAGACAGGTCTAGTATGTAATTCTTGTTCTTCCCTCTTTCCCATATGTCTTTTGAACCACAAGGTCCCCGGTAGTGCAATTTACTTTTCACTTCTGCTGCAAACCCTTAAGGTTGGAGAAAAATTGGTTCTCTTCCTGTTGCCTGATTGAAAGGGGTATGAATTCAAATCATTTCCTAGTTTAAATTGGCTTTCATTTATGGAGTCCTTCCTCACTTGCTTGTCCTGGCTGATGGCTGAGATTTTTCACGGCTAAGTGCTTTGGCTTTCTTCAGAGGAAAAGCACTATCTAAGTGCAAAATGTTACAATTAATATTAAAATGAGATTCCACCAAGTTTAAAAAGACTATTTAAAAGAAGCACAAGGAATGGCAGAAGAAAAGCAGCATGTGGCTCTTTGTATTTTATAGATATGCTTTTTTCACAAAGGGGACATGGTGTTTAATACATGTAATTTTTAGAAGAGAAACATAAAAAACTACATATGCAAACACATATAATATTAAGAATTCTGAAGTTTTAAAGAGGAACTCTGCACTTAAGATATTTTTCATACTACACACATTTTATATTTAAACTGACATAGAAATTTCACTTTGTTCTCCTTTATAGCTTTTATAACTGATCATACACGTACTTGACTTTAACTATTGCATTAACAGTTTTGGATAGTAAGAAGCGGCTCATTGTTTCTTAAACGCAGTGATGATACAGAACGAGAAATTGAGAAAAACACCAACATAACAGCAACTGTTTCATAATGCTCTAAGAATAGTACAAATGGTGTTCATATAATTCTGAGTCCTGCCTTTGTTCAATGCGAAAATAAAATCCTACTTGATGAATACAAAAGAAATGTGGTTTGAATAATTCAATGTTTATATAATGACATTATTTTTTATTCACATTTAGGTAGGGAGATTTTGAATTTGGTCAACTTGTACAAAAATAATATGGTTCTTTAGAAGAAGACCTGAACAATAAATCATGACCACTACACGTTTTCCTAAAGAAATGACAGTGTATGATTTTATAATGTAAATATTAGTAAAATGTGTCTCACTTTAAAGTATAAGCTCATTCAGTTTCCATATGCATGTATATTTCCTATCTATTTTCCTATCTCTGTGTGGAAATAAACATTCCCATTGCACTTAGTTAATTCTTCAAGCAGCATAGATCTCTAACCACTGAATCACATGACCATGACATCTGGCAAGCAATTAAGAGTTTCACAGATAAAATGTCAACTAACATGGCAGGTATTAACATGTACCTGTAGCATGATGCTTTCAATTTTAATCTAATCAAATCACCTTCATAAGCGCTTTATTAAACATTGAAAAAGTAGAGACCCTTAATAAAATTCCATCCACTAGACAGATCTAATTTAGGAATAGATTTCATTTAGTCAAAAATATTTTCCTATTTTAATGTGGTATGAATCTCAGTGTTAAAAAACTAGTTTTGGAGGGCATTTATGAATGCAAGACAAGAATCCGGTACGGAAACTATTTCTTCTTTCTGGATTGAATATTTACAAGTTTATTGAGATGGGTCTCCAGAAACAGATTTTTGAAGGGGAAGTTCGACTTAAAATATGGTTAAAAGATTTAACGAGTGATGGAAATCACTTACCAGATGTCACGGTACTTCCCTTAAATGTTGTTCAAAGAAATAAATACCGCTAAGGGAAAGAAGAAAAGATTTTGACAGTTTTAAGTGCTAAAAAGTAAGAATAATTACAAGTGTAATATTCAATATTTTTGCTGAGCTGGTTTTTAATAAACAAACACAACTGTTTGTTTTACTTTATCGATCCCTTCAGTTCTCAGTGCGGCAGCACGAGTGTCTCTGTTGTTTATCCTCACTTATATTTAGAGACAGAAGTGAGAGTGTAGCTCATTCTACAATGAGACGACTGGTGTTTCCTTAGGTTTATCCATTTCCTGTTCAGCTGCAGAAACAGATTTCTTTTCTTTTTTTTTTTTTTTTTTTTTAATTATTTATTTTGAGAGAGACAGAGAGAGCGTGAGCTGGGGAGGTGTGGAAAGAGAAGGAGAGAGAGAATCCCAAGCAGGCTCCGGGCTGTCAGCGCAGAGCCTGATGCGGGGCTTGAACTCACAAAACCAGGAAATCATGACCTGAGCGGAAGCGACAGTCGGACACTTTAACAGACTCAGCCACCCAGGCGTCCTTCGTGATCCCTCCAGCTCTTAGGGCTGTGCGACTACTTGAGTGTGAGTAGCTGTGTTGTTTATCCTCACCTATGTTTAGAGACAGAGGAGAGAGCTTGGCTCACTTTACGGTGGGATGACTGGTTTCTCATTAGTTTTATCTGTTTACTGTTTGGCTGCACAAACGTATTTCTAAGAATACATCTCCCAGTATCAGTGAAAGTGGTTCGTCTACCGGCAAAACGAGTGAAGTCTCGGATATGTATTAGATACACTAATTCAGAATAAAATTATTTCCTACATTCTGTTTTCTGACAAAGTTTCTAGGAATGAATTGCATCACTTTTAAGACAAACGCGTATTTAGTAATTCTGATATTTTTAAGATTGCTCTTATTTTGAGAATATTGCACACGTGTACACATACAAATTCATAGAAGAAAATTTAAAAATTACTCTTTGTGGTGCTTTTTGTCCTGCTTTGTGTGATATATAATCTCTCAAATATGTAATGAGTATTTAGGACTTAGCTCCTAAAAAAGAAGGGCTGAAGAATTAGCTCCCCTTTTCAGCAAAATGCATTCACTACTTTTTTAACCTGTGTTTTAATATCCAAAGGTATCTGAAACTTATCAATTATTGTTCAAGTCAATTTCAAAAAAAAATCTGTGTGGTTAAACAGTATGCAGAAAAACTTTTTGACAGCTGTATCAACTATTAAAATGTTGTTATGTTGTGTATGTATGTATTCATCTACATTTATTTACTCACTAATTGGTACACAAAACTTTTGTTCCTGTAACATTATCCATGGTGGAGGCAGGGGAATAGAGAACCAGAACATGCTTCCATATTGTCGCTCATAAACATTAGTTACAGTGAATGAATGGTGACTGCACGTCATAAAAATTCTAATGTTTTTCTCTTGTAAATTTGCCAGATGTTGAGTCATATAGTTTGGAAGGTTTGAAATTAATTATTCAAATCATTTCTCTGTCATATTCTCTGGTGTGATACAAAGTTGTAGTTGATAAATACAAATGGCTAACTATCTTATTCTGAATAAAAACTGAAGACCCTTGTTTAAATATGTAGAAGGAAAAATGAAAACAGCAATGCATGCTCCAGAGAATTTCCTTTGGCAGTATTCTTGAAGCATGCATAATATTTATCAACTTACTAAGTAAAAACCATTTATAACAGACACCAAAATCTCTTAAACTCACCTCTGTGTGTCACAGTATACTCAGTTACAAAACTGAGGCCTAGAAGATCCCAGAACTATTTTTGTCACGTTTAAACAGCAGCGCTAATTTCATTGAGAAATCACTATATAATATTACAGCCATTGACATTAATTTCAGATTAGATTTCACAGTAAGTACAAAAAATTAAATTGTAATGAAATAATAATTAAAAGAGGAAACAGCTTGCCACATTTTTAAAGAAAATCTTTCATTCATTTTTATATATGGCATATAAAAGGACACAGGTAAGATTTTCTTTCAACTCACCTCCTACGTGTATTTTTTTTCTTACTTTGAACATCTATCATATTGTTTTAACATACCTAGGAAATTGTGACACAAATTGAAAGGAGTCCATAGTTAGCCCTTTCACATAGCACTCTTTCTCTCTTCTTACTAGAAGTCAGAGAGAGGTAGCTACCTGACTTCACCGGATTCATTCATTTTCTTGAGTCGAGTACTGAACAATTCTTCAGGGAGTGAGAAATGCGGCAGTTGTCAAGCTTGGCTCACCCATATCGTATCAGATATGGGTGATTGGAAATAAATGCTAAAGTTACTAATCTTTACAAAGCACTTGGCTGAGCAATCCTTGACGTGACCTACATTAATCTAACTTCTGTTATGCCCTAGTAAACATACTTCTGATTCCCTTCTCGACGAGATCGTAAATTTCAGGAGCATTCAAAACATTAAGTTTAGGTTGAAGACAATTATCCTCATCCAGCGTATAGATGCCTCTGTGTAGGTCCAAACAGATGCTGGCAAATATTAAAATTTGCCCATTTTGTGATGACAGTTATAGACACAGAAGCATGGGATATAGGTTAAGGCTGCTTCCTTTATTAAAAGTTTTATTTGCAGAAAGAATGTTACAAAGACGTCATTTGTTACTATAAATATGTTATAGCAATATGTCTTCCACTTGCCTAAAGTAAAAAGTTTGCTTTAATTAATACCTCAGTCTTACGACTAAAACATCAAACACTACATATGCTAAATTCTCACACCACAAATGGCAAACACACATGGACCGCTTGAAAATTTATCTACAGATGCTGCTCTGGTCATTAGGGTTCACTGGAAATCTCTTGAAAAAGAGCTGTTTAATCTCTTCTGTGCAAATGTTCAGTTGGCATATATAGTTGATGGCATATAAATAAAACATATTATAAAAAAAATATATTAAGTTTGTGACCTAGCATTAGCATACTTTGAAATCCCACACCATTAAGTGGTTATTTTAAAAGAATGGCTGCTACATAAAATAGAGTTGGTATAAAATATAGGTTATGTTATTATTTTAATAAACAATTTGCAGTTTGAGGATTACTGTTACTATTTACATTACCATTTACATTACAGTCATGAAAAAAAGGGAATTCGATAAAAATCTAAATTCTCAGCCTATTTTTGAATTTCAAATCAATCCACAAGAATTATTTAAATAAACAGAGATGGCAGATTCTGAGGACATTCTTACCCGGTAATAATTTATCTACTTCACCCAAATCTAAAGAAGTACGACTGAAAAAAAAATTATAAAGGTGAGCAGAGAAAATGGGAATCTTATCAACCATTTATTAAAAAAAATTTCCATATAAATTACAGGTTTCATTCAGTCAGGGAGAATAGACAGATAATTGGTGTGCAAGGATTCTTTACTCTCCAGAATCTCAATATTTATTGAGATTCCAGAAGGGGACAGAATTAACCTAAGAGATTATGCTCAGTGTAATAAGTCAATCAGAGAAAGATAAATACTGTATGATTTCATTCATATGTAGAATTTAAGAAGCAAAACAGATGAACATAGGGGAAGGAGAGGGGGTAGAGAAGAGAGGGAAACAAATCATAGAGACTCTTAATGATAGGGAGCAATCTGTGGGTTGACAGAGGGAAGTGGGTGGGGGATGGGCTGGATGTTACATGTAAGTGATGAATCACTGAATTCTACTCTGAAGCCAATATTGCGCTGTGTGTTCACTAACTACTATTTAAATTAAAAAAAATTAACCTAAGAGAAAAGTCACCACAGTAAAATGAAATTCTATATACTTATAGATGATACTTCTATTTTCTTTCTATATCTCTCCTTCATCTTTCTCCCAGTTTTTATCTTTGCTTATTTATAATATCATCATTAACTTTTTTCAGCATCTGCAGATTTGGATGAGATCACTTTTTCCTATATCTCCATATGTGAAGCAAAATTTTGTATTTTGGTTAAACTATCAAAGTTTTAAAGAAGCTGTCAAGGCTTGGCGCGCCTGGGTGGCTCAGTTGATTAAGCGTCTGACTTCGGCTCAGGTCATGATCTCACAGTTCGTGGGTTTGAGCACTGGGCTCTGTGCTGACTCAGAGTTTGGAACCTGCTTCAGATTCTGTCTCTCTCTCTCTCTCTCTCTCTCTCTCTGCCCCTCCCCCGTTCACACTCTGTTTCTCTCTCTCAAAAATAATCATTAATTTTTTTTTTTTAATTTTTTTTTTTTTTTAACGTTTATTTATTTTTGAGACAGAGAGAAACAGAGCATGAATGGGGGAGGGTCAGAGAGAGAGGGAGACACAGAATCAGAAGCAGGCTCCAGGCTCTGAGCTGTCAGCACAGAGCCCGACGTGGGGCTCGAACTCACGGACCGTGAGATCATGACCTGAGCCGAAGTTGGACGCTTAACCAACCAAGCCACCCAGGCGCCCCTTCATTAATTTTTTTTTTTTTTAATTGAAAAGCTGTCAAGGCTTAACTAATGGTTAATATCAAACCATCAATCTACTTTGAGCAATGGCACTATTGGGCATTCCATCTGTGTCCAAAGTAGTAGTTCAGTGGTCTTAGTAGCTTCTTCACGGGTTTATATATTTAATGATATATGATATGTAGATATATGATATGTAGACATAATTTTAGCGGAACTCACAGGTTTTGACTATGATTCACAATACTCAAAATACTATTTTTATGATAATATGGCTCTTCTGTTCCTTAGTCACTTTGACATTCCATCCAGGAAAAAAAAGGTAAATGGCTATTAATTGTATTAAATATATTCATAATGTTGTACCAACATCCCCACTATCCATCTCCATAACTCTTTTTATCTTGTAAAACTGAAACTCTATATCCATTAAGCAATAGCTCCTCATTTCCCCCTCCTCCCAACTCTTGGCAACTATCATTCTACTTTCTGTGTATAATTTTTAAGTATCTCATAAAAGTGGAATCATACAGTGTTTGTTGACTGAATTATCTCACTCAGCATGTCTTCAATGTTCATCCATGTCATAGCATATGTCAGAATTTTCTGCCTTTTTAAGGCTGAATAATATTCCTGAAATTCAAAAGCATAAACAATGAATAGCGTACTTTACAAGTGAGTAAAGGACTTGAATGGACATTTCTCCAAAAATGATATACAAATGGCTGCATAAACACATAAATAAATACTCACTATCACAAATCATTAGGGAAATGTAAGTCAAAACTCTGAGATATTCCCTTCTACTCATGAGGATAGCTACTATCAAACAAAATAAAACAATGCAAAACAAAAAACAAAACCAGAGAAGAGCAAGAGTTGGGAGGGATGTGAAGAAACTGGGACTCATGTGCCTATTGCTGGGCATATAAAATGGTACGATCCTATGGAAAACAGTTTGGTGGTTCTAGAAGAATCTAAAAATATAATTACCATAAAAACTTGCAATCCCACTTGTGAACATATACCCAAAAGAGTTGAAAGCAATGTCTCAAAGAGATATTTGTATACCTGTGTTCATAGCTGTGTTATTCATAATAGCTAAAATGTGAGGTAATGATAGTGTCCTTCCATGAATAAATGAATAAGCAAAATGTGATATAAACAATGTTTTAAGCAAGTAAACAAATACATGAATTTCACTCAACTAGAATAATTTTTTGCCTCCTAAAAAGTTCAATATTTTGAGATTGATTTTTCTCTATTAACCTAACCTTGTTTTTCCCCCCAAACTGAAATTATAACTCTTCTTGAAATTAAAAGTAATATTAAAACAAACCATATAATGAAAAAAATGTAAAACAAGGGTGTGCTCATCTTAAACAATTTACAATATTGATTTGTTGTAATATCCTCTCAAAGTGATTTTTTTAATAAATAAAATTCTTTAGAAGTAGTACTTGATTTTTCTAATAGTTATAGATCTCCTTTTTCAAAAGACTTTGAATATATTTTAATTATTCATACATTTAAATTCATACCGACTATGAGAATGACTGTTTCCCTAATACTGTTTCCCCAGTCATGACCTGAAAATAATGTTTCGTTGTTGTTTTAATTTGTGATTCTCTTTATAAGAAAGTATTGGTTCATATATTTATGAGCCAAATATAATTCCTTTTCTATAAACTGACAGTTTACATTCATTGCTTATTAGACTCTTTGTTCTATTCTAATTCACTTATAGCAATTCATATGTATTAGACTCAGTTCTTTACCGATGGTATCTACTACAAACATTTCCATTCATTTTGCCTTGTGATACATAGCCATATTCTCGTGTGTGTGTGTGTGTGTGTGTGTGTGTGCGCAAACATCTTTGATTTTTATGCATAGAAAACTGTTTAGTCTCATATTTTATACTACTTGGTTTTCAGTCACGGTAAAATTACATAGATGCATATCTGTTATCCTAAAATCTTAATGGATTGACTTTTGTATTTTAGTTTAAATGCAATTGATTTTTTTAAAGGTAAAGAGTGAAAAAGAAATAATCATACCTGACAGATGACAGCTGGTAGCTGGTCTAGCTGCTCTCTGATAGGTCATGTGGTTCCCCTACTGACATTAACAATTTTGCAGGACATAAATATCTGACTAGAAATCTCTGTGAAATGGGTACAACAAAAAACAAATAACTCATGATCATTTCTAATTAGACACTGGAAACAAAGTTACTACACAACCACTAAAATGACCAAACATTCCCACGGTTTGTTCCATGGGGTAGTGTCCCTTGTTTCTCCAAGTAATAAATCCAACTTTGGCTACATGTATGTTCCTGGAGTCTTGGTTTTTGACATCAAATGGAGTGAAATATGAATCCAAAATTATTTTTTTCAGATAGCAATCTCTTTTATTGGTATCTCACTATAATTTATTTGCCAACTCTAGAATACAAACTAATGTATGTGATCATTAGCATAATAAAGGTAAATAAAATTAGGAAGTTATCACACAGGAAAAAGCATCCTATACAAATGTAAAACTTAGCATTTGATAATCTATAAGTAGTTGAATGCATTTGAAAGGGAAAACAAACTGTGCTATCAATAGAGACTTTTAATTGATCCCCCTTTTTTTAGCATTACAATACACCTATACAGAAGAGAACGTCCAAATGATTTGGTAAGACATTTATGTTTTTGCCACCTTAATTATTATAAACCCTACAAAGGGTATACATTTACATTATAAAAGACAACAGAAATAATTTAAGTTTGGACATTTTCTGAAAACAATTTAATTTAAAACTATTTTAGGGGCGCCTGGGTGGCTCAGTCGGTTAAGCGTCCGACTTTGGCTCAGGTCACGATCTCGCGGTCCTTGAGTTCGAGCCCCGCGTTGGGCTCTGTGCTGACAGCTCAGAGCCTGGAACCTGTTTCAGATTCTGTGTCTCCTTCTCTCTCTGACCCTCCCCCATTCATGCTCTGTCTCTCTGTGTCTCAAAAATAAATAAACATTAAAAAAAAATTTTAAAAAAAAACTATTTTAAGAGTTGGATTGTTTATCAAACTGACAATCAGAAGAGAAAGTCTTCCTTATATTGAATGTATTATATTAAAATACATATAGTAATGATTGTATAATTTTCAGGATTAATAATAAACCTACTCAAGATCAGTCACAAGCACTTCTACAATAATTATTTATATCTATCTTTGATAGATTGATCAATCTATTCATTTATTTATTTTAGTTCAACACCCATTGTAATAATTTTCTGAAGATATATTATGTCAAAAAGTAATTCCCTAAATGCTCATAATCTGTTTTTTTTCCATGATCTGTTTTTGATCCAAGAAATATACCCAACTAAGCATATATCTATATATCATGTGTTAAAATAAAAGTGAGAATTTTACTGTCTTCCATTTTTGCTAATGGTCCTAACATAAGGCATTAGTCAGAACAATTTGGACTTTTATCACAATATTACAAATTGGCCACTCTTTTCAATCAATATTTGTGTGAAAGCTTCACTAAAATTTTTAGAGTACATGCTTTATCCGTCATTGTCATAATTCTAGTAAAATTGTAAAAGCAAGATATTGACAAGGACCCAAATACCAGAGTCCCTTTGACCATCTTCCAGCAGATTTCATGCAGCTAACTTGCAAAACATTTTAAATATGTTCCTCATACTACATACTATGTGCTTATTCTTGGTATAGGATAAAGCCTTTCTTTGCTGGAACTTTATGACTCTACCAGTAACAAAGAATCACTTGATTTTGTGTTCACACTGTAGGAAATTACAAAATAACTCTTCTCATGACAGAAGTAAGCATTTTACTGGAACCATTACAAATATCTTTGTAAAGCTTTGGCAATTAATAAGAAATTTAATTGTCCCCATCACATCCAATCTTTGGAAAAGGTGGTAAACACAAATTGAATTCTGAAACCAAAATTGGTAGAGCTTTCAGAGGCTCTAAACTTTCATGGCCTAAGGTGTTGCTATTGCTTTAAATGACAGCGAGATCAACACCTTCTGGGTTTGCTACCCCCCCTTAAAAATCACAAAGAGGCCACCCCATGTTTCTGAGAATATCACGCCAATTCTAATTTTCACACTCGGACAAGCAGACGTGAACAAATATCTCGTACGATGCTGTATAGAATATTGCCACCAGCTGTGGGCAGCCATTCCTAACATCTGAGCTAACCTCCGCATGAACAAAATCTGGACAACTGGTCTCTGAATTAATATCAGAGAAAGACATTATTTGAACCCTGCTGGAAAAATCCTGACCAGATACTATGAGCCATCATCACATCAGCACAGTCCAAGAATTCTGCCCTTACGTCAAGGTTGGGTCATGCAGAAACATAAGTAATTCTCGACTCACTTGATGATTGTGAAGATTATCAAGGTCAAGCTGAAGATTGTTAGAAACGTTCCAGAAGCGAATAGTCTTCAGGAGTTACATAGGTTCCACTCAGGATCCGGAGAACAAAATCCACAGAGCTAGAATTACATATTGAACTTTAACATGCATGCCTGCATGTGTCATTTGTTTTTTCCTAGCTACTTTCTTTTCTTTTTGCTGGTTTAAGATTTTGGACAATTCATAAGCAGACATCTGTTATCTGTAAGTCTCACATTTTTAAAATTACTTTCTGCTTTCTAATTTACTTTCTGGCATAAGAAGACTAGTTGTAATTTAATCATGATTTGGCCCAAGGGAATGAAGAATCTTACTTGTTACATTTGTGCACACTTTCTTTTTAGAACCACCCATTGTTTTTTTTAGGTTCCCATGATACCAGTGTCTTTTGGTAATCAGTTGGTTTCCTGTGAAATTGGCTCAACCACTAAGTGATTTTTTACATGGCAAACACTATAATAAACCAGACATCCAGGAATCTAGAATATTAATAATTCAAGGACAATTCTAAAATGTTTTTCTGTCCTTAAGCCTCTGCAAATTATGCTTTGTAAGAGGCCCACGCAGTAAAGAGGGTACTATATGCCATAGGTCAGAAGATAGCAAGAGAACTCAGTAAAGCTTTCGAGGTCACAGAACTCTTTGCCCCAAGGACTCATTAAGTTAAACGTTAGTTTGGAACAAGTCTTTATAGATATAGTATCGGCTTCTCAATAAGGCATACATGCTCTTTTAAGAGAAGAATATTATGTTTGCATCCATACAGACCTTTGGAAGATTCTCTATGGATACAGGCACAATATTCGTCCCAGATCTGAGAAACACACAAAAAAATTATATAGATTTTTTTTTTTAATAATGCCATGTGTTTCTGTGGGCTCTTCATATTGAAGGTAAGATCTGTTCTCTTGGCTTAATTTAGGCGCTTTGAGCCTTGGCTTAAACCTGACTCACAGGCTCTGATAACAATCCTCCTTTTAGTATTTTATGTGTCGCTGTGTTCATCTGTGTGGCCATTAGAATCTTAAATGCTCTTATGACACTGCTATCCTATTGAATGATCCAATAACTGACCTTCCAAGCAAAAAACAAGAAAATTGGACCTTCATAGAGGTTGAAACGAACATCCTCAAATATTTAGTATGTGATTACACCACTCTATTAGAAATGAAGAAATGCATTGATCACTTCTCCAGATGCTGATGTTCTACCCTTTGGCTTAAGCTAAAGAGTCACAATAAAAGGTGATACTGAGAACCAAATCCATCTACACCCACCCACCCACCTTAATGTCTTCATTAATACAATCTATTACTCCATTCTTCACATTAGCATGTCCATACTAGTCTAGAAAACATTTGTTCAGGAAGACGACATTGTATGTAACTGTTATTGTTTGCTAAAAAACTTTCAGAAAGTATTCAACTGCTAAAAATCAAAGCTCAGTTAGGATGAAGGACTCTGCAAGATGTGCCTGTCCTGGGCTTGACTACTGACGACACTGTGTCCACCAATCCTGAATTATTATATTATGCATTTTTCCAACTCTCATCAAGACATCACACTGGAAGCCTCACCTTAAGTCAGGATCCCAACCAACCACAAATATATTCTGTCTCTTCCCATTCTTTACAAGATTCTCTCAAGGATTAATTTCCACTATTATGGTAAGCAATAAATGTCACTTTGCTTTATCAACAGATTGTTCTAGGGAGTCAATATTTGGCAATTTTAAATGCTTGGCCGGGAGAAAAATAGAAGCAAAGAGATCAATTAGGACTTTCATATCATTAGGTTCTTTGGACAAATGTGGGACAAAGGTGAGTAAACTAATAGGATGAGCTTTCCTTTTGCTGGTGAAACTTTTACCTGATCAAAAATTGCATATGTATTAGAAGAAACAAATCTTCAAACACAGTAATGCAAAATATATTGTGTATCTATACAAATCATATACATATATTTATTTTTATATATGCCGTACATTTTCATAAGATTCCAAGTACCTGGCTGAATAATATAGTGGGGGGGAGGTGGCATGATAGAATTGCCTATGCACATTAAGTTACATTATCACTTCTCCCATCTTTGAAAACAAAAAAAATGATAGAGCATTCCATGGCTGCATTAATAAAATATTTTGAAAGTTTGCATATATTCTGCTTAGTTCCTCACTTTCATTCCCAGAGCAATAAAATCTACAAGAATAAATGTTCCATTCAAATCAAATGAAGTATCATTTACAATTTTTTTTTTTGCCTCATATATTTTTTTTTAAAAAAGTACTTGTGAAGACAGACATACCTGTGATTAAGCTTCAGGGAAATTTGAAATGAAGTATAATATATCTCATAGAATTTTCAGTGGAAAAGCATAAGTAAACTCGGTGTCTGAAATTTTAGAACACAGATATTTTACTGTGTCTTATAGGCTTTCAACCTTATATTGAATATACATTTTTTTAAATTTTTTATTTGAGTAGATTACGAAACTCCTAAAATTTGTAAAAATCCATAAGGATGTACACTTGATGTTATTTAGATTTTTGTGTTATGCCACCATGTAAATAATAAAAGAAAATGTTAGTGGTAAATTCTTCATGAATATGAAAAAATAATCATTTCCCATTTTGCAAATTAGCTTCATTTCTTTGAGGGTCCAGTATGTAAAGAGATATCTCATACCAGGAGTTTCTGCCTGATTTATTATGTAGCTTCCTAGGTGTCCTAGCAAGGTGAGAGAGCAAGAAAAGCAGATGGAAAACAGCAGGTACACATTTTTTGATGTGAGAAACTCATTCATGATGATGACACTATTACCGTTCAAGACGGAAACAATGAAATGTAATTTAAGGTGAATAAGCAATAGAAGTGCCATAAATCAAAGTAAATGAATGCCAGCTCTGTCTGAAGAATAAAAACAGTGATGGTGTATTTCATTCAGATAACTACTCTCTTAAAAGTAAAATGGAATCTAATGCCCTCCTTAATAATAATTAAATGGTTGCTTATTAACAGGAATTTCTCTATTATCATCTTAAAAGTGCAAGCGGGTGTGACAGTACTGTTTAAGACAGTACTTGCTTTGAAAAAGCTATTGAATTGCATTATTCTTACTCTAAAACAGTATCAACATTGAGATATCAGAAAAAATGTATATGTTCTTACAATTGTCCTAGCCAAGATATTTATCATACTTTCACTATATTCCATTTGGATGTTTAAATAGCATCCATAGCTTTCTTTTTTTAATGTTTATTTATTTCTTTGAGAGAGACAGAGACAGAATGCAAGTGGGTTAGGGGCAGAGAGGGAGGGAGACACAGAAGCAGAAGGAGGCTCCAGGCTCTGAGCTGTCAGCACAGAGCCCGACGCAGGACTTGAACTCACGAGCTGTGAGATCATGACCTGATCCAAAGTCGGACACTTAACCAATGAGCCACCCAGGCGGCCCTAGATTTCTAGTTTTTTAATTACAGCTGTATCTATCATCTGAAGTCCATTTCTCTTTCATTTCAGGGCATAGAATTATACACAATGCCACATGAGTGTTTACTCTTTGTTGAATCTGGAAATGGTCGTATTCTTAGCCAAATGGACTCCTTGCATTTCAATATATTTATTGTTAATGAAATGCTACATGCTCAGTTCATTATATATTCTGAAACTTGTATCTTTAATTCTTGACCAGATGTGGCAAATTCTCTTCAGTTACTACGTTAAGATGCGTTGTGAAGGCAAAATGGCATTGTCAAAGACAAATGTCTCAAAATAAAACAGACAAACAAGTTTGGGGTAAACTGAAAGAGGGGTAAGCATGGCTGACAGGAACTTATATTTGTGGCGAGCTGGAGTTAAGCAGGCATGATCAAGATGGTTTAATGGGACATATTTATCTCTGCGCTCAGAATGAGCAATTAAAGGAAGATGTTGTCTCTACTAAGCTTCAGTGAGCTCAAGTTCAGGGTTCTGTGGAGAGGACAGAAGTCCAATGTTTGGTCAAGCCAAATAACAGGTAGTTCTGAGCACTTGGTGAACAGAAATATACTGCTTTAACTGAAGCCCAGTAATTATAGAATCTGTATAGGAAGTTATGAGAATGTTTAAGACAGTTAAGTTAGATTTCACAGAATTAAGTCACAGCTGCATTTATCGATGGCACGTATCTATATTATTTATGATAAGTGACAGCTCATGTATTCAATATAATATTTCATTTTTTGCATGTTTTATTACTGTCTTACCTCAGGCTGCTATAGCAAAATACCATAAACTGGGTGGCTTAACCAACATTTATTTCTCACAGTTTGGGAGGCTGGAAGTCTGAAATCAGAGTGCAACACGTTCAAGTTTGGGTGACAATCGTCTTTTGGGTGCCAGGCTGCCCACTTTTCATTTATCCTCATGTGGTGGAGAGAGAGCCCTGGTCCCTTCATTACCTGATAGGGAAATCTTTTCCATTCGTGAGGGCCCACACTCATGACCTAATTATCTCCCAAAGGCCCCATTTCCAAAAACTATCACATTGGGGATTAAGTTACAACATACTAATTTTAGGGGGACACAAATATTCAGATCATAACAGTTGCTCATATATTATCTATATATTATACTATCTATTTTAGCAATACTCTATTATAAACACTTATGAAATAAACCAAACATAGAAATTGGAAAAGACACAAACATTTAGACTTCTTACTAAGCTCTTTTCACACGATAACTCTATTTATGAAAAGAATACACGCTTTGAAAAATCAGCAGCATTTTAACTTAAAATAACATATAAATAATTTTTATACAAAGAAGACATCTTAGTAAAAAAAAAAGGGGCTATGCTCATATTAGTGATTTCTTAGACATGCATTTGGCTAATAGAAATCTTTTAATTTTGGATAGAACAAAATACAATAATTTAAAATAACATATTCCGTTGTTATAAAATAGCATACCTATCACTTTACTATTGCTATAATAATTGACTTTCATATCTACTTCAAAGTGGAAATTTGTAGTTTAAAAATTTTAAATGGTAAAACATTTTTGATCCATATGATTATCATAGGAGTACTTGTTATAAAAATTTTAAAGTCCATAGGTTTAAAGGGAGACTTATTAGAATATCATATTCTTGAAAGTATGGTGAAATCTCTCTTTGCCAAATACAATTTCTTCCAATTCATCAAGAAATTCCAGGAGTATTATTGGAGGCAGCCCACATATTAAGAAGTATGTCTTTGCTGAGTTAATTTCAGCTTGTGGAAGGCCAGTTCATCAGGCAACTGTATCTATAAAAGTAGAGAAGAACTATCACATTTCAGCAGCCATCTTTCTCCCAAGGCATATGAAATGTTCAAACGTATCTTTTAGACCAAAAAGACTAAAGAGTTGTTTCAAATATGTGACTGAAAACCCAGACATTTCCAGATACTTTTCTGCTTTCTCTATTGTAGTCTTGCTGGAAGGAAAAAATATAGAGTGGTATAACCTATCTCAAGATTATTCTGAACTTGATTAATTCATTCATTGTTAATATGCTGTGTTTTTACTTAAATATGTTTTGATCATACCTTTTGTCTTGTTACTCTTTGCTTCTCAAAAACACTTAAAAAGTAATTGAAACTGAACACTAATGATTTGTTTGCTATTTCTATTGAAATGAAATTGGGTTTTGTTGTTTGTTTGTTTGTTTGTTTGTTTTTCTCCTTACCTTCATCCAAAATAAGGTCTGCAGGGTCACCACGGCAATTAGTCTAGCCTACCAGACAGTAAGCCTCTTAGATTTTACAAGATTCACTGCAGGAAAACATAAATGTGCAATAGACTCTAACGGAGCCCAACAATCCAATTAAAAGAAAAATTTGTACTTGGTATCATAGATCACAAGAGGTCAGTAGATGAAATTTAGTTGACATGTATATACATCTGCATTTCAGGAAATGGGTCATAAGGGAAAACACAGCATGTTTATGTTTACTTTGTTACAAAGTATGTGGTTTCAAATGTAAAATGAATCAGAAACAAATCAGCTAGTTCATTTTCTTGACTTGAAGTCAAGTAAAGAGATTTTCAAGAAACATAAACTAAGTAGAAATGTATGGCTCCAATAAAAATGGTTGTATAAGAGGTTTTTGGACAGTATCAGTTTAATGGAATAATGTTAATCCTAACCTACTATGTGGAAAGCTTTGTCAGAAATCTGTGTGTTTTTCTGATATTTGATGACTATGACACAGGTTCAAATTGTTCTATGTATTGAAATCCTATTCAGTTTTATTTAAATAATTGTTATTTTATATCAAATCAAAAGTATTATCTACATAACAGTTTGAAGACAAAGAATATAATGTGCAAAATACTATACACCCCCCAAATCAAAGTTTGATGCTGATCATAAAATATAATGTTCAGAATTAAAAGTCCATATAATGACAAATATTCTCCTTAACTTCTAAAGAACTACTTTTCATGATAGTGATATATATCATGTTATTTCTCCTTACACATTTAATAGAGTTTCATTTTCTAAAAACTGGCAAACAGAAACATATAAGTAAGCATAAATTCCTGAAATACATCAATATAGAACTACTTTTAGAGATTCATGTTGTTTCTTTTAAAATGCTCTTTCCTCAGGGTGGCTGGTTGGATCAGTTGGTTAAGCGACTGACTTTGAATCAGGTCATGATCTCGCAGTTTGTGAGTTTGAGCCCCGCATCAGGCTCTGTGCTGACAGCTCAGAGACTGGAGCCTACTTCAGATTCTGTGTGTCCCCCTCTCTCTACCCCTCCCCTGCTCACGCTCTGTCTCCCTGTCTCTCAATAATAAATAAACGTTAATAAATTAAAAAAAAAAAAACTTTCAAAATGTCAAAATGTTCTCTCCTTTTTTTTTTTTTTTGATGCTCTTTCTGGCTACCCAGACACACACATGATTCATGTTATTATGTTTTGTTCTGTTCTGTATGTTATGTTATGTTGTTGTTATCTTATTAAAATATATCACTATTTAATATTTGCATTACCTTCTCTTGAATCTATAGTCAATAATCATGTACTGAACTCTTAAAAATTTGTTATAGAGAAAAACTCATGTCAGATGATCTCACTGAAATAAAGCAAAAAGGAAAAGAAAAACATAAAACGATCAAATAAAGTAGAATTTTATTTCATTTTAGATTCAGAAACATGTAGTATGATAATATAATAAACAGACATCAAGGGTGTTAAGATTCTTCCATTTTTTTCACAAGCGTGTTTTACATTTAAGCAATCATCGAAATTGACTTCCTTTTCTATGACAAGGATCAAATATTATGAGCTTTCACCAGCAACTTTGCCTTCTCTTTGTTCTTATGTCAAGCTGTTACCTGGTGAGTTATGCAGAGAAGAATAAAAAGAATGACATAAATTAGCCTTATCTGTAAAATCCTGTCATACTTTTCCTTTATTCTTTAATTTATAGTGGCTTAGCACAGTCTTTACTGGTCAGGCAGAGGAAAACTAAAGCAGGCAGGAGATACATGCGCCTTCCTACATGCTCATGAATATGCTTCCGTTAGTCGGACTTATAAAAAATAATGTCCAACCTTTAAGGAACAACAAGCGATATTCCAGGTGAATGACAACGTAATACCCGCACCCAAGTGCACTGCTGTTATTCCCCGTGATTCCTAATCACAACTTCTATACCAGTATGAGAAGAAAGCAAAGAGCTATCATATTGACTGGAATTCTAGTAAAATCTCAACTATCTCAAAATCAAAAGAATTTTTCTGAATATCAGGGTGAGGAAATAAAAGAGATGCAATTTTTATCTAGTATAAATATCCTTGCTTTGGAGATCTTCGCTCAGGGACAATATGAAAACCTGTCGAAGTACCAATAAGGTGTTTCAGACTGATGAAGAGTTGGGGTAAGTAATGGCGCTCTCAGTTTTTAAGAGTCTCTATGCTTTGGCTCCCTCCCTCTCTAACTTTTTTTTTTCTCTCTTTCCCGTCCCCCATGGTCTTCTGTTAAGGTTCTCAGGACCCACATAAGAGTGAAAATATATGGCATCTGTCTTTCTCTGTAGGACTTATTTCACTTAGCAGAACACTCTCTAGTTCCATCCATGTTGCTACAAAAGGCCATATTTCATTCTTTCTCCTTGCCACAATCTGAGGGTTGATGGGGGGTGGGAGGGAGGGAAGGGTGGGTGATGGGTACTGAGGAGGGCACCTGTAGGGATGAGCACTGGCTGTTGTATGGAAACCAATTTGACAATAAATTTCATATTAAAAAATAATAAAAAAAAATAAAAATAAAAAGTAGTGAATTAGGAAAAAAAAAAAAAAAAAGAAATGGAACTCAAGTCCTGAGATTTTAGCCCTGCATCCTGCTGCAGTAGCAAATTGAGTACCATATTTTTGTTATGTTGGATTCTTCTTATGTATGGATTCTTCTAAACTTTTTTTTTTCCTTTTAAAAGGATATTGAATAGCTGCTTTGTGCCTTAAAAAAAAATAGATAGTGTGGTGTGCCTGGGTGGCTCAGTCAGCTGATATGTCTGACTCTTCATATCAGCTCAGATTGTGATCTCATGGTTCTTCCTTTGTATAGAAGGAAGCCCCGTGTATAGAGTGGATCCTGCTTGGGATTCTCTCTTTCCAGTTCTCTCTATGCCCCTCCCCCACTCTCTCTCTCTCTCTCTCTCTCTCTCTCTCTCTCTCAAACTAAATAAATAAACATTCAAAGGAACAGATTAAGTGATACAATGGAATGATTTCTTGATTGGAATTCAGCAATACAGAATGGTGCCTATCACGAACAAATCAAAGGTCCTTGCTCTTTCTTGATAGTGACAAATCAAAGAAATTAGCATAAACCAGGACCTGGGGTACATTCTTGATATTTAAAAAGCAAAGCCTAGATGAATAAAGAAAGGCAGTATCTCTCGCACACCGCTAACCATTTCTGTGTGTAACAGTGTTCAGAGAATGGGGCAATCCCACCCTTCCACATCCTCAGATTACTGACGACTCAGTCTCCACTCGAAGGCCTCTTCTGGAAGATTTAAGCAACACAAGAATTCACTCTCACAAGCTAAAACTTAGTAATGTACAGGTCTGTGACATAAAGTCATTTCCTCATTACTGCACAGGTCACAGTCTCAAGGTCACAACTGTCACCTTATCTTTGCATCTGGGCCAATTAAACACAGTTGGAATAAATCAAATGTTGTATGAGACAGCAGTATAAAATTACAAAGGAAAGCATTTTTACAAGAATTACAGTCATTAACTTTAACCTCAAAAACTGTTTGATATTAACTTTCTGATTATCTCATTTCATCTCTTTTATGATCTCATTCTAAATCACTGCCTTTCAAAAATGAATATTACATGCTTGTATTAGTGTAAAATAAGCATTTCTGTAATAACCTAAGTGATGTAATAAATAAGTTTGTCACAATGACTTAATTTTAACCAACAAAATGCAAAATATTTTCTAATGTGGCTTTAAAATGCCAAGGAAGTTTACTAAAATATATGAATGAAATTTTGACTTAATATTTGAATTTAAATAACCATGAAATGCTTAAGACAAATGTTAAGATCTAGCCAAACGTGTGAGAAATTTCTATGTCCTTCAGATGCTTAGCAAATTTCTTTTTTCACCTGAATATTTGTGTTTAATTTGCATTGTATCAGATTTTGGTACTTTTGTTAGATCTCTAAGAGTATTACAGAATATCTGAGAGTAGTAGATCAATTGGATTCATTTTACTTCTCAAAACATGAATATACACTTGTGGAACTAAATATGTATCAAAAGAGAATAATTAACATTGTCTACATCTTGTGTAATTCCGTCTGGATGAATTAAAAAACCAGTTCAAAAAATAATTTTTGAGGATTCTCTCCTATGGCGTTTCAACATATAGATACTTTTTTTTTTTTTTTTTTACCACTTATTTTAAAGAGAGACAGAGAGTGCAAGTAGGGAAGAGGGGCAAAGGGAGAGAGAGACAAATTTAGGCAGGTTCCACACTCAGCATGGGATTATGACCCCTTAACCCTGGGATCATGACCTGAGCCAAAATCAAGAGTCAGATGCTTAACCGACTGAGCCATCCAGGCACCCCAACATATGATTATTTTTGAAAATATGATTTAAACAAGGCAAACTTCAGGTGATTGACACTCAGAAGATTCTGCTGATAACCCCTGTCAATTGACGAAAAGTTTTTTGTGGGCAGAATCCGTGTCTGAATTCTTACTGGAGACAGTCATGGGACACACATAATTTTTCATGTATTTGTATGAATTAAGTTGAATGAAACTATTGTCTTTATTCAACAAAGAATATATCAAGTAAAAATTCTCTCTCATATTAAGTAGTTAGCCATATTGATTGCTGCTTTTCTTCTAAAGCCTACTGCCCACGGAGATGAAGTCAAGAAGGAAAGAAAGGAGCACGCAGAAATTGGTGCATCATCAGATTAGCAGATTATCAACAGGGAAAGCAAAAGTACGTGGGATGGTAAAAATCAAGCAGTGTAACAAGAAAGGAGCAGACAACTTTATGATATTAAACATAAACATCTTCCAAATAAATTAGAAGGTTGTTATAGATCACCTCTAACCGGACTTTCAGTCTGTTTCCAAGAGCTTTCTACTCAGGAGATTCTGAGAAAATTTCATTATGTGTTGTGGCTCATGTAAACTGTGGGAGCTACACTCTATACCATAGCTTCAGTAGAGTTGGAACTTATGTTTGGTAATTTCAGTTGGCATCACTACAATATTTTTCCTATCCCTTTAAAAAATGATTGCTTTAGGGGCACCTGGGTGGCTCGTTCAGTCAGTTCAGCGTCTGACTCGATCAGAGCTCAGATCGCGATCTCACGGTTGGTGAGTTTGAGCCCCGCGTCCAGCTCTGCACTGACAGTGTGGAGCCTGCTTGGGATTCTCTTCCTCCCTATCTCTCTGCTCCTCCCCCACTTGCTTGCTCTCTCTCAAAAATAAATTAATTAGCATAAATAAAATTAAAAAAATTAAAAATGATTGCTTTATTATTATTAAAATGTATCCCAAGAAAGAAAACAATAATCTCTAAGAATAATTATCAAGTCCACGTGAATAATGCAAAAAAAAAAAAAAAAAACATTATAAAAAAGCTAACTAAAAGTGGTATTGCTTCAACATAAATAAATTATTTTAATATTTCTTTGGGGTGCTGGGTGACTCAGTTGGTTAAGCATCTGACTTCAGCTCAGGTCATGATTTCACAATTTGTGAGTTCGAGCCCCACATCGGGCTCTATGCTGACAGCTCAGAGCCTGGAGCCTGCTTTGAGTTCTGTGTCTCCCTCTTTCTCTGCCACTCCCCTGCTCTCTCTCTCTCTCTCTCTCTCAAAAATAAATAAACATTAATATTTTTTAATTATTTAATATTTCCTTATATAACGTCAAGGTTATTCATATTCTAAATAGAATAATATGTATGTTACAAAAATTGTTTAGCCTACCAAATGGCAGGCAGGCAAAATAGGTAGGTAATTTCCATGCTTGTATCTTTATTTTTTGTTTTTATTTTAGGGCTTAGGATAACAATTTCTATATTCAGCAAGTCTTTACACCTAATTTAATTTACTATTACATTAACAGTAGAGTAGAAAACCTTTGATGCTAGTGACAAATTCTTTAAGAAAGCTTGTTATAGTACTGAAAGTATTTCAATACATCAATAAAATGCAGAAATATGCTGAGAGTAAGTCAATAAGTTTTACAATACCAATTTGTTTGCAAACAAACTCCAAATCAGTGAAAAGTGCATGCAAATGACTCCATTAAGTTTAATCTAGATTGAAAAGAAAGTATGTTTAAGGATGTAATGAAAATTGAAGCACTTCTTTAATTATCTGCATAAATTACTTAGCCATCAGTATAAAAAAATGCAGTAATGCGTTTTGGTTAACAATCAAGTATTTAAGCAAGATAACATGACTATGTTTCTACTAAAATTCAAAGAGAAAAAAAATCACCATATAAAAGTTTGATGAGGCAATTATATAGAAGATAAATTGCAATGATATTTCACTCTTGATAACTAGTAGATGATCGAATGTTGAATACTACTAGAAGTTTAATGTTACTATAATATATTTTAGTATACATCCTCAAAATAGTATTTAAATTCCAAGGCGAATACAATTTTCAGTGTTCTGAAAATCTCACACTAACTGAATAATTTACAGTATCATGTATCTTCTCAGGTCAAAATTAATACAAGTGCTTCCTTATTTACTTCATCAGAACTCTCAAGGTTATAGACACTGAAGAATTATTAAGCTAATTGCATTATGGAACAAAAATGAAAACAATAATTTCAGTGTAAACATTTCATTATCTCAAATTTAAATTAAAGTATCACAACTTCTACTTTTATAAATACGCTTTCACAGAGTTCATAGACACTGAAAATATTAAGTAATTTTATGCCACTTTAGGATGGTGTTCCCCAGGCAGTTGAATTGAAGGAGGGGGAAGGGTGCATAGTGGGGAAGGAGGCTCACCTCCAAGGAGATTCAGACTTTTGAAGTGTTTGAAATATACATTTTGTTTGTTTGTTTCTATTTCATTTTTATTTTTTTACAGAGGGAAATCGCGAGTGGGGGAGAGGGGCAGAGAGGGACAGAAGGAGAATGAGAGAGAGACAGAGAGAGAGAGGGAGGGAGAGAGAGGGAGAATCTTAAGGAAGCTGCGTGCTCAGCGTGGAGCCCCACACGGGGCTCGATCCCACAACCCCGGGATCATGACCTGAGCCGAAATCAAGAGTCGGATACTCAACCCACTGAGCCACCCAGGCATCCCTCCATATCTTTTAAAAGATTAAATATAATTTAAGAACTGTTTGGAGGTGAGAAGAAAAGGAACTTTATTTTGTCTTCCCATACTTCAATTCATTAAATTTAATCTACTTAAAATAGTTTAATTAAAGAATTTATAAGATGAAAGTGTTAAAAGGAGGCCTGCATTCAAGAAAATTCAAATAGTTTTTCTGATTGTGAGACACCAGGTAGATTTTAACCTTACGTTAATTCAAATCCAAAATTCTTTCCCATGGTTCACTCCCAAGATCTTAAATACCAAAATGACTTCTATGCGGCTTCTGTCACTTGACAATCTTCATTTATGCATTTCATGTAACAGCAGATTTTGAAAAGGTGGAACTTTCTGCTCTGAGGAAAACATGCTTTCTTTAAAATTTATTTGCAAAATCTATGTGTCATAGGATAATAGAGCTTCTTTAATAACCAAGAGGAGAGTTAGACCACTCGTAATCCAGTCCGCTTCCTGATCTTACATGTGAGGAAACCAATTTCTCAAGGAGGCAACAAGATGTACCAGATATAAACCTATTTTCCACAAAATAATTCATTGGCCTGAAATAAAACTCTCCTTCCAAACACCTCCACTTTTCCTTGTATCCCTTTCCCAACTTCCTTTTCATGTAGTCAGCAGATTTATACAATTAAAATCATCGAGCATCTAGCTCTTAAACTGTAGCCCAGTGCTAATCAACATTGAAGGTTAATAAATTACAGGATTAATTTTATTTGGGAATCCCTCCTATGCATACCCAGGGTCATTTTCCTAGAGCAATAAGGCAGGATGGTATTCCCTAGCTTTCTCTCTTTGCCTCCCGTGGTGATGACACAAAAGCTCAGAGATGCACAAATACTGAGAAGACTAGGGGACAGATTCTGGTATGAGTGGAGGTCGCAAGGGTGACCAGATGTGAGGTGGAGGGAAGGTGGGTAGCATATTAACCGAGACTGCCTATTCTGAGGTTGATGACACTTACTAACTCAAATCTTACTTGAAAAAGCACAAAGTAGAATTAGGTAGTTTTAAATCACTTTGGCAGCAAAAATTACAGGCAAAACTGGTCAAATACTTGGAAAAAGGAGCATTAAGGAAAAAAAAAAAAAGAGCTAATGATGGAAAACCCTGTCATAGAGAAAGCAGAATTAATTAAATAAAACTAAAAATTAAAACAATATTTTTTTTCTGATAAGAAAATATTAGAAATATGAAAAAAAAAACAATTGTTGAGCTAAAGAATCCAATGTTAGAAATGAATGGGAGAATAATACAATAGCAAAAATCAGAATAAAATCAGAATAAAAAAGATCACACCCAAGAGGAATAAAGAGGGGTGCGTGGGTGGCTCAGTTTGTTAAGTATCTGATTTTGGCTCAGGTCATGATCTCATGGTTTATGAGTTCGAGCCCTGCATCAGGCTCTGTGTTGTCAGCTCAGAGCCGGGAGCCTGCTTCGGATTCTGTGTGTCTGTCTCTCTCTGCCCCTCCCCCACTCTTGCTGTCTTTGTCTCTCAAAAATGAATAAACACTAAAAAAATTTTCAGGGCGCCTGAGTGGCTCAGTTGGTTAACCAAGAGGTAGGTATAAATAAAGCAGACAAGAGAGAAAATGAGAAAAACCTTAGATGTAACTCGACAACTGTTAAGGAGTCTAGAAGTTAAAAATGATATAAATAGAAAGGAATTGATATTTGCACAAATAAAAAAATAATTTCTGAGGATGATAAAAACATATTGAAAGGCTCATAAATCTCTGTAAAGATAAATAAGACAGACTAACAATAATCAAAATAAGGAAAAGCCGTACCAAGAACTCTGGACACACACTGTGAAATCTGAAATGATTTTCAAAAAAGAGAAAATTCTAAAGAAAAGAGGAGAGTACTCATAGAAGAACAGTAGATAAATTAAAGTATATTTCTCAGATGCATTGCTAGGTGGAAAAAAAAAGACAGTGTAGTAATGCCTGCAATTATACAAACAATAAGAAAAAATAAACTCAGAATTTTATATATATATCCAAGCTAGTTGTCAGTAAATGGTGGCCTGCAGGGCAGCCTGTTTATTTTGTATAAAATTTTATTGGAACACAGCCTCATCCATTCATTTATATTTTGCCTATGGATGCACTCCTCACATAATGGCAGACGTATAATACCCCCCCCCCTTATCCATGGGGGATATGTTCCCAAACCCCAGGTGGATACCTGAAACTACAGATAGTACGAAGCCCTACATATACTATGTTTTTTCATATACTTTCATGCCTACAGTAACGTTCAACTTATAAATAAGACACAGTAAGAGGTTAACAACAATAACTAATAATGAATAGAACAACTATAACAACATACTGTAAAAGAAGTTATGTGAATGTGGTCTCCTTCTCTCTCAAAATAGATTTTTTGTGGTTTACTCACCCTTTTATTTCTTGTAATGGTGTGGGATGAACGTGATGAGATTAAACAAGGTGAATGGTGTAGACATGGAGACATAGCATTAGGCTATTCTTGACCTTGATGATTCCTTAGGAGAAGGATCATCTGTTTCCTGACTGTGCTTGACCATGAGTAACTAACTGAACCCATGGAAGGCTTGGATAAGGGGAGAAAATCGTACTCGAGAGAGAAACCACATGGCCTTCAAGACCTCAAATATTTACTATCTCACTCTTCACAGAACAAATTTACTGACCTTTGATCTAAATTGTTATTTAAATGTCAGAGTGAATTATGTATTTTTAGGCATACAGAATCTCAGGAATATTACCACAAAAGAGACAATCTTTGAAATAACTTCGGAGATATTCCAAACAAGAAGAGTGATTAATACAGTTTGAAGCAATAAGACATACAAAATTAGAAAAATAACATTTTAATAAAAATCTGCTGATCACTCAGTTTTAAAAATGACCAAGCAATAAAAGTATAAACATAGAAATCAACATATAATATTAGAGGCGAAACCCATATGGACCAATGTAAGGAGAACAGGAAAAACATGAGAAACCAAGGGGTTGAAAACATTCGAGTTCCAAGAGAGATACAGATATTGATAAATTTCAATATTAATAAGGAAACTGAGTTTGAGTCTTACTAAGCAAGTACCCATTAGAAGAATAAAAACAAAATGGTTTGTTTCTCTCTCTCCTAATCATTATCGCACTGTATATTAACTAACTAAATAAATTTTAAAAAACAGGTTAATGCATAAGCTTTATATGTTAAACTTTATGTACTACACTTTATACATTCCATTTGACATGGAATTGATACAGGAAAAAATATAAAACTAAATAAATGTAAGAAAATGAGCACATTTCAAAGCAGTAGAAGAAAATGATATGCAGATAAATTTAAAAAAGAAAGAAGAAAAAAATTTAGTTGTGACAATGTACAATAGCATTTTAAGATAAATGTTAATTGCCTGTACTTCATGATTAAAAATAAATTCTTTCAGATTAGATAATAAAGTAAACAAAGCAAGTCAAATAATAGATTGTCTATAAAAGATACATTGCAATCAAAATATAATATTGTAGGTAATGCAAAAAAAGCATACCTAAAACAACACACTGGGGAGGCAAATTTTATTAAGTGTATTAGAATTTAAGGGGTACCTGGGTGATTCAGTTGGTTAAGCATCTAGCTCTTGATTTCAATTCAGGTAAATAACCTCACAGTTCATGGGTTCGAGCCGCACATCGGAATCCATTCTGACAATACAAAGCCTGCTTGAGATTCTCTCTCTGCCTCTCTTTCTGCCCCTCTCTTACTGTCGATCTCTGCACAAAATAAATAAATAAACTTTAAAAATGAATTTAAGGTAAAACCATTAGAGAATATTTATACCTGCAAATGTATTACATCTCAAGAAGAAATAAAAGTCATAGACTTTTTAATCAATAGAATACATAGAACTGTGGCTAAATTAATAATTTTAATATGATATTTTTATAATAATCCTTATGGTATATTAATGCAGAAACAGATAAGAAAAACTACAAAAGATTGGAGTAACAGGTTTTATACATGCAGCCCTCTTTATAAGGATTCTGGCTGAGGGCACCTGAGTAGCTCAGTCCGTTAAGCTCCAACTCCTGATTTCAGCTCAGGTCATGATCTCATGGTTTGCGAGGTTGAGCCCTACATCAAGCTCTGTGCTAACAGTGTGGAGCCTACTTGGGATTCTCTCTCTCCCTCTCTCTTCCCCTTTCCTACTCTCTCTCTATCTCCTCTAAAAAATAAAAGTAAACATAAATAAATAAATAAATAAATAAATAAATAAATAAATAAACTCTAGGTGAAAGATCTACTTTGAAAAAAAAAAAAAACTGTACCTAGGATTATATATTTACATTATGTGAAAATATACTTAAATTGCATATATCAAACAGAAACACTTTATGGCAATTCCCAAAGAATAAAAATTCTTTTTGACCAGATGTGAACTATCTATGTAATTGACAACCTATTGGCCCACAAAACCTCAGTACATTTCAACAAATCAGTATCATTAAAAATGTCTAAATTAAAAAAAGAATAGCAGAAATCTTGATTATTTCACTCAAATACCTTGGAAAAAAGAGAAAAAATTTAAAAAAACTATAAAAGATTACATAATTAAAAATGTGTATTAGCAGGACACCTGGGTGGCTCAGTCAGTTAAGCATCAGACTTCAGCTCAGGTCATGCATGACCTTGTGGTTCAGGAGTTTGGAGTTCCAGTCAGGCTCTGTGCTGACAGCTGGGAGCCTGGGGCCTGTGTCTCCCTCTCTCTCTGCTCCTCCCCCACTATCACTGTCAAAAATAAATGAACATTAAAAAAAAAATGAAAATATTACAAAATGTTTACTAGCAAACCAAATTAGATCAATAAAAGCACTAAACATGAAAAAAGTTAAAGGTAACTTAAAAATTCGATCTCTGGCCTGAATTTTCCTTTGTGTGAGTTGTACCAACCATTCAATAAATACCTATTTTCTCAACTAGCTAATAGGGTTCAAAACACAAAGGAAGATGCAAGCGTTCCTAATTTATTTATGTAGCTAAAACAACTAAAATAAAAGAAACTACAAAATGCAATTGTAATTGCTACTATTGATCCAAAAGTAATAATCAGTGGGAATAAATCAGTTACTGTGTGTTCAAAACTAACACAGTTGATAGACAAGTAGGTATTATGTAAGGAATAAAAACATGGATGACTATTTCAAAATATAATATAGAAATATCAAATATACAAATTACTCTGGAAAACAAACGCCACAAATATGTGCATCCTGATGGTTGCCAAACATCATTTCGTAAAATTCAACGTGGGTTCTCAAGTAAAAAATGTAAAAGATTTTAAATGTTTTTATTACTCCTCTATCTAGATCAGGTAGGAGCTAATAAGGAAAACCAAAAGTTTCGAATGGAGTCAAGAAATTTTCTTTTCTATCAACAGCTTGATGCAATGTGAATAAATTTCTGAATCTGCCACAAATGTAAGAAAATATTCTCAAATTCCCCCGTTTCTCATTAATGCATTGCTAAAATACTGTCACACTAATTTGAGTTTTATTCTATGTGAAAGAAAAAAGAGAAATAACACTTTTTCTCTGAATTATTTATTTCTGTAATAAAATCCACTCAAGAGACTTAAAATACTCAAGAAATTATGTCATAGTCATGTAGAACTTTAAATTAGAAATGTGTGAAAACATTAATATACAGTAAAAGAAAATGCAAAATATTTGACATTTGAATATGTTTTGTCAGAATTTAATAGTTAAGTGTCCTTGAACTACACCAGCTTTCTTACTTAAGATTTTATCTGTTAGTATGACATATATTCAGAAAGTATCCTTGAAGAATAAAGATCAGAGAACAGCTTTGCTCATAAGAATAATTCTTCCGGATTAAATATTTCCTTCATATCAATTAATTAGCAAATATTCAAAGAATTTAAAATTGTTCTTACACTGTAAGGGATGTGTTCGGGTGTTGTAAGTTAAGAGACCAAATCTAAATGAGTTTTGTGTAAATATTAATTTATATAACTTTTTAACTTACAAAGTGTATCATATGATCTCTGTCATAATAATCATGAGAGGGGATATAATAATGTTTATTAATTTTTTTAATGTTTATTTATTTTTGAGAGAGAGGGACAGAGCATGAATGGGAGAGGGGCAGAGAGAGAGGGAGGCACAGAATCCGAAGCAGGCTCCAGGCTCCGAGCTGTCAGCACAGAGCCCGACGCCAGGCTCGATCTCACAGACTGAGATCATGACCTGAGCCAAAGTCTGACGCTCAACTGACTGAGCCACCCAGCCGCCCCAATAATGTTTCTCTTTTTAAAATGAGGAAATTGATGTTCAGAAATGAAGTCATCCGATTAAGGCGAGTAGCAAGACACCTGCTTTAGATATATGAATACAAATCACTCAAATATTTCTCAGATGATTGAATGAAAGAGCTGTTCCCTGACTTCACTTTGGCCGTATTGCTGATATGTATGTACTGCTCTTGAGTAGAGCTGAACTGTAAGTAGTCTGCTAACTTGTTTCAAATAGTCGTCTAACATGCACTGCACAATTATAAAGTCAATGGCGATGTGATTCGTCAAAAGAAAATTCAGACAGCTTTCCTTGAATATTTCACTGAGCCAGAAACAAACTGTTCCAAAACAGAGACTTCAACCACAAGATTGGTATGGGGCTTACAGGCGTGACATTACAAGAGGGCTTATAAAGTGAAAATGAGAACTTGTTTGACCTTTACAATGATTGCTTATTACAATGGGGGTTTCCCAGGCAGCAGGCGATTGGCTAGAGTGATTATCATATACCATTTTAGGAAGAGGATTTGTTTTGTTCATGATTATCAGACGCATTTATGAGAAATAACCAAAGATGACTTTTGCTTACATTCATGAAATAAACTGGATTACATTTTGCTTCCTGGCTTAACTAGGTTTTGTCTGTTCTGGGGATCTTCGTGGCTGGTCTCCATCTTATTTTGTTTTAGCACACTGCAACAAAGTATTCTTTAAAACTGTAATGAGACTTGAATTTTGGCTGTGAACAGAGGACATTTAGGCCACTGCTAAAAGAGACAATTAAACTAAGTGAAACACCTTAATGGCGTAAGTTCACTGGGATGATTCCTGCTTAAATAATGGGATGATGAGCTGAAGATATTTAGGTACAACAGCATTTTCTTCTTGCTAGACCTGCAGGCTAATAGAGTGCTTTGACATATAACAACTCCTCAATAGATTTTGTTCAGGGAATGAATGAATGACACTAGAACATTCTATGATATCATTAATCTATCAATGATTACATTATGAAATATTTTGATCTGTCAGTAATTGTCAGTAACACATAACTGCAAGCATAATTCAGTTTATTAGTGGCTGACTCAACCCTACCTACTAACTAAGGGCTGGTGGAATGTTACTGAATAGACACATGGAAAATATTTACAGTTAATGTTAACAATTTTAGATTCAGGAGTCCTGAGGGAGTTGGAGAAAAATAATACCATCATACCATACAGAAAGCATTTAATATCTGTAGTTAGAAGACTGAAATTCTAATTCTGGTTCCATTACAGTTTAGCAAGGAATTTACTCTCTTTGATCTTACTGACATACATTCAAGATACACAAATGTTTGAAAATCAGTCTGTCAAGGATTATTCATTACTATTGCCTAAAACATCTATTGATTCAAACTTCTGACACTAAGGTTTACTTTTTTGAGAGAGAGAGAGAGAGAGAGAGAGCTAAAGCAGAGGCAGGGGGAGAGGGAATTTTAAGCAGACTCCATATTCAATGCAAATGTAAGTTTCGATTCCATGACCTGGGATTGTGACCCGAACTGAAGTCAAGAGTTGGACGCTCAACCAACTGAGCCACCCAGGTTCCCCAGAGTTTCCTTTTTTTTAAGTTTATATATTTATTTTGAGGGGGAAGGGGCAGCAAGAGAGAGAGAGAGACAAACAAGCCCCACACTGTCAGTGCAGAGCCCGATGGGGGTCTCCAACCCACAAACCATGAGATCATGACCTGAGTCAAAATCAAAAGTTGAATGCTTAACCGACAGAGCCACCCAGGTGCCCCATCTAAGGTTTACTTTTTATATTGTTGGAATTTGCCCCTGAAACTGGAGTTGGAACTCTACTTCTGAGTCCCACATCAATCACACATCACATGTGAGGACACACACACACACACACACACACACACCCAAACGCATGCTCAAGAAAATACTTACACACAAATACAATATTTCTAGAGAGAAGGATATGAAATTTGCCTGCTCACCTATGTTCAAACATCCATGACATTTTAAAGGTAGATGGTTAAGCCATGGTAAACTGATGAAAATGTTTCATATTGAAAATTTGCTTTATGCTGAGTTAACAACCACATACTATTGTACAACTACAGGGCTACATTTCCTTTCAATTTTATTTGTGACTTTTTAAACATTTTTGCAGGAGAGAGAACATATGAAGCGTATTATTGTATAAAGAGCATTCACTGTGCCTCTTCTCTCCATTAGAGTTTTTCCTATTATGCAGCGTTGCTCCAAAAGGCCAACAAAACTTATACTTCTACCGATTTTCTCTATAGCATAATAAAGTATGGCCAAGACTCAGATATATTATGTGTATATAAATACACATGTACTTATCAAAATACAAATTATATAAATTATTTTATTTATTTAAACCAAAGTATAAATCAGAGTTGTTTTTCTGTGATACTTTAGCAACCATTATCTCATTTAATAGCTTTCATTGTTATAGGATTCCATATAATAAATGTTACTCTGTTTAAATGAGTTTATCAGTAATATCAGAAGATTTGTATCCACAGAATTCCTTCTTTATTCAAAATATATGTCTATGCATCAGTTACTTTTATAAATTAATTTTCTTTTTATGGAAAGTAAAGATTATAATTATTTGTAAGCACATTGCTATTTATTTGACTCAGTTTCTATGTTATAAATACTTTCATAATTTTGTATTTGCCTTGTTGGTATGCCCAAAGTAGTTGGGAATTACCTATTTGATGTTACCAAGAATGCAGAGTAATTTTTAAGATATGAAAGTTAAAACTGTGTCATAAAGATTATTTTAAAAGCATTGTAACAATTTAATGGACTGAATTTCTATTGCTCATTTGTTTAAAATGGTAAAAAGTGTGGAGTAGAATAATAACACTTTAAAATGTTACAAATTCAAGTAAGTTCTAAAATTCAAGAGACCAAAAGTATTCACTTGTAACTCATCTTTAAAATGATTTTAAAGTTTTATATTCCTCACAAAAAAAAAGAAAAGTGTAGAAGATATTGCATTTCATTTGTATGTAGAACAGTTAGTTTGACTATAATTCTGGGATTTAGTCTAGCATTGTCCATGGTAGTCATTAATGGATATTCTTATCTCTTAAAATGTAAGGGTTTTCCTGAGAGAAAAGTACACAATAGATGATCTTTGAATAAATGAGTTTGGCTTCTGGTATTGGGGGAAAAAAAAAAAACAAAAAACTATGAAGCTCTGCTTTCTCCAGGCAGCCCAAGGAAAGATTTTCTATAGAATTAATTTCATGTATTACCATTGAAAGTTACATTGTGACAAAAAAAAGAAAATGAGATTTAACATGAGAAAATGGCATTATTATCAGTATCTAGAACACTTCTTAAATTTTTTTGAGGTATCAGTTCTAGCCTTTGCCAAATATGAACTTATTATATGATCTGAGGTTTTATTTTTAACTTGTTTCTTTCCATCATTCCTAGTCTACATAGTTGATTACGCTCTGTTGATTTTGACTTGATCGTGTATCATAGGACATTTCATCGTCCCTCTCTTAGTGTGGTCCTAATCCTCTAACCTTTGGCTATTTTAATAGAAAACCTCCTACATTCTATAAAATCAGAGAATGGAGTTTCCCTGTTTTTATCGCTATTTGAACTCCAATGGTTTGGTTTAACATCTGTTTACAGATGGCTCATCACAAAATAAGTTTCTGAGTGTGAAATATTGAGTTATATTCTGAAGAGAGCACATGGCGTGAACTCATGTATAATTAACATTATCTTGGAAAATTCTTTCAAACACTCGAAAGAAACAGAATAAATGTAGTTAATAAGTAACCCAGTGAGCTTTTCTTCATGTGCCTCATGTGTTATGAAATATAACTTTTTACTAGGATGGGAAGCAAATGAAGTAGTTGCCTTCCATTTAGGGGTCTTGTTGAATAAAAAGTACATATTACGTCTTAATACATTCTCAGTTCATATTGGATTGGTACAGTTGACTGTGTATAAAGTAAATGTTTATCTGATTGGACTTCATTATATTTACCTTTTCTAGTCATTAAAGTATTTCGAATGGATGGTAACGCTTACAGTGTGATAAGTCCTCATACCCTGTACACTCGTAGGGAAGGCTCAAACATGAAACTCAATGTGGTGAGTATAATTGTATCCAAAATTTCTCTCTATGTGCATGAATATTTTAAAAATATATTGAATGTTTGCTACAGGGGGAACAAGTTTTTCTATGGTCTAACCGCTTAATCTTATTTAATTCTCACAGCTACTCCACAGGACAGGCATTGCACAGACCCTGTTTTACACATAAGGACACTGAGGACTTAAAGATGGAGTAACTAGTCACAGGCCATCTCATCTGAGGAACAAAGATTTGAAGCCCATACCTTCACTGAACCACTGCTCTATAATTATTCATGTGTCCCTAAACACACAATCAATGCATAAACATGCGTGTTTTTCACTTATTCATGAAGTTTGGTTTTTATTCCACAACTATGTCTTTTGAAATCTTATCACCAACCTTGAATGCCATCCCAGAAATTCTAAAACTCATATAGACCTCTCAGTATTCCTTTTGCCACCCTGATTTTAATATATTTGTCCAAATTTCATAAATATTGACAAAACTGAAAGGAACCTGAGTCCTATGATGTAAACATCACCGAATTATCTACCATCAATACTCCTTCTTATTGTATCTGTGTATACAATACACTATACCTTTTAAATTTATTTTTATTTTGTTGTTGATAATATCTACAACAAAAAGGGTAACAAAATCAGTGAATCAGTGGTCAATCAAAATTCCTTGTGTACTATGTATAAAGAGTATTCACATATTTAGTAAATATTTTGAATATATAAAGTGTCCTAGGCTAAATGAACACAGTGAAGTTCTCTGTTCCTATGAAGTATACATAAAGACTGTGGAGGAAAAGAAGGAAGGCAATTTAAAAATCAAATAATAAAAGGATAAATGAAACTGTATGTTAGATATAATAAGTGATACAGAAAAAAAAAATACCAAGAAGTGCCACAAAATAAAGAGAAACTGAGAGTTCTCTGTGGTCAAATGGAAAGATAAAATTTGGATTAAAATTTGAAGGAGGTGATGGAATTAACTATGGAAATATTCGTGAGAAGACTCTTCCAGACAGAAAACTGACTAGAACAAATGAAGAAGGGAGAATTGCTAACATATTCCAGGAAAGACAAAGATACCAGTGTGGTTAGAGTAGAGAAAGTGAGAAAGAGAGAGAAAGCCAGAGAGAGATTGGAGAGAGAGCGAGAGAGAGAGCAGTAAACAACACAGAATGGGGATGAACTGACCAAGTTATACGAGAACTTACAAAGCAGTTTAAGGAATGTGGATCTTATGCAGAATAGGATGGATGCCACTGGTAAATTTCTGACTGACAAACTGATTTGTGTTTTAAAAGGGTCACTCCAGTCCTGTGTCATTAAGGATGGACTCCAGGGGGTACGGATAGATGCAAGGACTATTCGGTAGCCACTGCCATAAGCCAGAAAACAAATGGCTGTGGCTTGGATGAAGATGCAAGCTGTGAAAGTGTGAGAAGGATCTATTTCTGGATATAATTTGAAACCAACAGCTTTTCTTGGTGGTTGACTATAACACATGAGGGAAAGAGAGGATCCAAGAATACGAGGTCTCGGACCCCACACTGGAAAAATGGGCTTTCTGTGAACTTACATAAGGGAAACTATAGGTAAAATATGTTCTAGAGAATCAGCAGTTTTGTTCATGTTTAATTCAACACGTCTATCAGACATTCAAGTAGTCGTGATGAGTAAACAGTTGAAAACGTGTGGAATTTGGGCTAGAGATGTGAATTCAAAGTCTTTGGCACAAAGGTTCTGTTTAAAATCATTACGCTGGATGAGATCATCGAAGAAGATAGGAAAAGTAGACTAAATAAAAATATCAAAGATGTATCCTGTACCTTTCTCTATTAAAAATTCATCAGTGTCAACAACAACAACAAAAGGACAAAGAAGACTGCAATAGTGAGAAGTTCTATCCTAGAACCAAGGAAGAATGTGATCACATAGAAAACAAATTAAAATGGTGTACCCAGTAGGAAGGGATAATGAACCATGTCAAATGCTACCAAGAGGGGAAGTAGATAAGGAGGAGCAAGTGAAGGTAAAAGCACAGAGATATTAGAGACATTTTTGGGGGTCAGTTAAAAGAATGAAAACCTAATAGACATCAGTTTAAGAAAGAGTGGAAGGGGCGCCTGGGTGGCTCGGTCGGTTAAGCGTCCGACTTCTGCTCAGGTCATGATCTCGCGGTCCGTGAGTTCGAGCCCCGCGTCGGCTCTGTGCTGACTGCTCAGAGCCTGGAGCCTGTTTCAGATTCTGTGTCTCCCTCTCTCTCTGCCCCTCCCCTGTTCATGCTCTGTCTCTCTCTGTCTCAAAAATAAATAAACGTTAAAAAAATAAATAAAAAAAAAAGAGTGGAACAAAACATTAGAAATAGCAATATAGACTAATACAGCAGCTTTGGTGAAAATGGAAATATAAAAATATCACTGGAAGAGGAAATGGGGTTAAGAAGGTAACTTTTGAATATGAAAGATTTATTAGAAAATGGGATGCTTATATATAAACAAAATGTGAGAATGTGTAGTTATCAATTCTCTAGTTTGTTCTGATTTAAATAAATTGAATCAACCTAATATTATTAAATATTAAAACTTTCTAGCACAAAGGTCTGTTTTAAATAGTTTCATATTAATAAGCCATAAAAGAAAGTTTATCTCTGCTTAGAATTTCAAGTAGAATTCCAATTTACTTATAAAGAACTACTGAAAGGTTAAAAAGGTTGCAAAGGCAAGAGCATTGAGGTGAAAAACACAAAAAGATGCAATTATAAGAAAAACAGATGCGAATCATGGAAGAAAAGACAGAATGTTTCTGATCAGAGTTCTTAGGGTGCACCAATGAAAGATATCAATGCTGTTACAAAATAAAATTTCATGAGAAAATTGGAAATAAAAAGAAGACATATTTAGTGTACTTTTCCTTTTAGTCAGATGGAAAGAAAAAACATGCTTCCTAATGTTCACAGTTAATAAGAAAAACACCTCTTTCCATAGCACTTAAGAGTGGAATAACAATATGTCTCCCAAGGAGAAGCAATGTGATAGGAAGTTTCTTCTTAGAAGCATCTCAATTGAAAAAATAAAAAATAGTCTACATTTGAGATAGTCTACTTCTAATTTTTGGTTTTCTGAATTTATTGTCGTTTCAGCATCAGTATGCAACGAGTCCAAATATCTAATACTTATTACAGAAAGTAAATTATTCACACATTTATTTGGATACTTGAAAAAAACAGCAACTGTGTAACATCTGTCTAAAGTATCTATAGAAAATATTTTCCCCAACTGTCCCCACACCCCCCCTAAATTCTCCTCTTTGAAAGTAAAACAACTCTAGTTCAATAGAGCATCCAACATCCCTTGAGACAGAGATGGGCTTAGAGACAGAAGCATTTGGAACAAATAAGAGAGGTCATCATGATCCCCACAGATATTGCTGGAGCTATTAGTAAAAGGTTAATCTCTCTCTCTCTCTCTCTCTCTCTCTCTTCTCTGGACCACCTCATCACCTCTGATGGCCACCTAGACAACATTTTCGAAAAGAATTATACAAAATAGTAAAAAGAAAAGAAAAGAAAAAAATATGCACACCCCAACTGAAAATAAAGTAGATCAGCAGGAAAACAGATCATGTAACAGATAGCAAAGACTTTTGCTTAGTTAAGATAATTTGACACACCTTCCCCCCAAATGGAAAGGCTATGGAATATATAAATCCTTAACAGAGGTTAATTGTTAAAATATTAAGATGGGTAGGCATTGTACCAGTTGTGATTGAATACTTTTGGTTTGCATTTCTAGTTAGACTTGAGGGCATACAGGGAAAGCACAAAGACTCAACCACGCCTCTGAGAATTTCGAGTTATCTGCTTCTTCAATCTTTTAGAAATCTTGCTCTTTAATAATCCAGATGTATCTTCTCACCACTGAAGGGAAATAGCTCCTGCCTACCTACCACCGCAGGACTCTTGGGTGTATTCCATCTTCTTACCTGGTTAAGCACGGTCTTGGGTTCTGAGAACATGCCTTATGCATGTTGAACCATTCACCCCAGTCTCAAATCCAATCTGATTTGATGATTTTCACAAAAGAGTCTTCCGGTTCTTTGAATTACCATTCAATTACAGATTACCAGCATCAGCAAAAATGAGTTTTATGAAATTCCAGTGGATAAGTGAAGCAGAGAAAAGTGACTTCTGCTTCATGACCAGAAGCCAGATGACTGGTAAAATATGTTAAGGACTGTGTACGTTTATTCATACCCTTTAGTATTGTTTCCACTTGTCTTTCAAGACAAAACTAATGGTAGAGAAATATCTGGTGACATTTTCCAGATTGCTCCTTTTCTTTGGAATGAGGGCATGGCGGCCCACTATGAATTTGTGCTGTACTTCCAGTAAATTCCTTTACTTGCATCTTGATCGGCAGCCTGACTCAGTTGACTGAGGCTGCTACAAGTTTAAGCCTGGCAGCATTGCGACTGAAAAGCCTCTGGAATGAAGAAAACCTGTTCCTTCAGAGTTACATGGGTGACAAAATCAGGGGCTAAGAGCGTTATTGAAACGCTGGGAGGCTGGGAGGCTGGGAGGCTGGAAGGCAGCGTGGCTACTTTAAGCATTCTGCTTCTGTGACCCAAAGCCTAGTATTTTATAAGTGACTATTAGATGATAATTTACTTTTCAGGGGCAAATAGTAATAAATTTAAATTGAATATTTAAACCCCAAGTAATAAATAAATTTTGTCATGACGATCAACTATATATTTCTTATTTCAAAGCTACGGTCACCTTTATGATGGTTTTGTAAAATGTCAGGTACGAAAATGGATCTTGGCCACACCTCCAATAGCTCTTTCTCCAATAAATATAAATTTTCAAGAAAATAGGAAAGAAGAAAAAGTAGATATGGAATAAAATCAAATTCTTTACCTCTGTTTTTCATTAGGTTCTCTGACAGAGTTTCTGTAGGACAATAGTGATTTATTTCAGTCTCTATAATGGATTACAAGAGCTTGGGTTTGTGTTATATATTGCTCAGTAAATAAAGCAGGTGACCTATTGAGGCTCATAAATTAAGTCTAGCTTGAACAAACACTTTAATTGAATTGTCCTATGTTATAATACTGGTGCAATTATAGATGTAGTGGCATACACACTTCAAAACATAAAAGAAAAAAACTATTCAGAAATAGATTATCAAGGTGGCCATGTGCTGTAGGAAATATCTGACAATATTCTGTCTTTGTAAAAGAAAACACTACAGAAGTCAATTACTATTCCTCAAAGACTGACCACCCTCATTGGTAATACATGCATATGAATGGCAAAGCTATCCTATATTTTTGCTCACCAAACCATGAACAAAATTATTTAAACCACTGAAGTTTATACATGGCATCCTTTTACCCACCTTAGAGCAATAATCTCTTCTTTTTTGAATGTTTTATTTGTTTTTGAGAGAGAGCGAGTGGGAGAGGAACAGAGAGAGAGGGAGAAAGGATCCGAAGCAGGCTCTGCACTGGAGCAGTGAGCCTGATGTGGGTTCGGGCTCACAAACCGTGCCTGGGCTGAGCCCAAGTCAGAGGCTCAAAGGACTGAGTCATCCAGGCACCTCCCAAGCAATCATTCCTTCTGACCTCCCTCTTAAGTCCTAGGGCTTCATACTTTCCCTTTTCCCGTTCTGGATGTTTTCCAGACACTATCTCAAGCCCTGATATTAACACACACACACACACACACACACACACACCCCAAAAACAAAACCAAAACTTCTCTGCAGTTGCCTTCTGACTACAGCTTTGCCTCAGGGAAACGTAAACCCACAGCAATGCAACGCGCCAAGTGGAAGTGCTGATCACTTTGTGTTTTCTCTTCCTCACATAAGTTAATGTTACTGGTTTGGGGTTCAATTAGATAATAATAGAATCATTTTGACACTACAAAAAATAATGCAATTATTCTGACACTAAAAAAGAGGAATAAGGAATTTTAGGGAAACTCGACCAAAATTCTTTAAATTACATCAGCTGTCTTAGCTGGCAATGCGTATGAGCTAAATGTACAGATTGCTCTTAACTTCATCTTGAGTACAGACTTTCTTATTATTCTAGCTCCCCTCAGCTTTGATCATTAGAAATGGAGACTAAATGCCACTATTACTTACAAAATTTCGATTTTGTAGGAATTCACTATAATTCAATGAAATGACTACAAAAAGGAAAGTAAACAAAGTCATATTAAATACTAAGTTGGACGTTTGGTGTTCATGTACTTGCAGGTTAAGTGTAGATCGAGTCTTGAGACTTCTACTCAATTGCTTATCACTAAATGTAAGAAAATAATTATAATTAGTTTTAATTCTTCTTATATGCATGTACTTCAGCACCAACTTAACTAAGGAATGAAATACTTGTATACTGAAAAGTAAAAAATAAATTGATAAAAGAAATATGCTACAAACATTTGTGTGCAGGTTTTTGTGTAGACATGAGCTTTCAACGCACTTGGGTAAACATCAAGGAGGGGAATGGGTCAATCATATGGTGAGAGTGTGTTTAGCTTTATAAAAACTGCCCAACTGTCTCCCAAACTGGCAGTACCATTTGGTGTTCCCACCAGCAACAAACAAGAATTCTTGTTGCTCCAAACGTCCTCAGCGTTCGTTGTCAATGCTCTGTATTTTGGCCATTTTCTCAGGTGCTTAATGATACCTCATTGTTCTCTTCATTTGAAGTTCCCCAATGACATATGATGCTGAGTGTCTTTTCACAAGGTTATTTGCTATCTCTTTTTTTTAAAAAATTAAGTTTATTTATATCTGAGAGAGAGAGAGAGAGATAAAGAGAGAGAAAGTGAGTGCACACACAAACGGGGGAGGGGCGGAGAGAAAGAGGGAGACACAGAATCCAAAGCAGGTTCCAGTCTCCGAACTGTCAGGCTCTGAGCAATCAGCGCAGAACCCAATGCAGGGCTTGAAGGAACCCACAAACTGCGAGATCATGACCCGAGCCGGAGTCGGAGGCTTAACCGACTGAGATGCTCAGGCGCCCCTATTATTTGCTATCTTTGTATCTTCTTTAATGAGATGCCTGTTCAGATCTTCTGTTCATTTCTAAAATTGGGTTGATAGTTTTCTTATTCTTGAATTTTAACTGTTCTTTGCATATTTTAGATGCCAGTCCCTTATCATACATATTATTGCATTATCTCCCCATTTGCAGCTTGTCTCTCCATTCTCTGCATAGTGTCTTTCACAAAGACGTTTTTAATTTTAATGAAGTCCACATTATCAATTTTTCTCCTTCATAAATTGTATTTAGTGTTGTATCTAAATAGTGATCACCAAATGAAAGATCATTTAGATTTCTCCTATGTTGGCTTCTAGATAATATACAGTTTTGCATTTTACATTTGATTATTTAATGGATTTATGAACCATTTTGAGTTGATTTTTGTCAAAGTTGCAAAGTCGGTAATGAGATCCATGTTTTTGCATGTGTATGTCCTGTTGTTTCCACACCAATTACTGAAAAAAACTATCCATTATCTACTGAATTGAGTTTTCTTCTTTGTCCAAGATCAGTTGATTAAAGTTGTGTGGGTCTTGTAGGTCCACGTATTGAAATCTTTGCTCTCTTTTACCTGAGTTTTGAAGTTTTCTCCAGATGGACCTTGTCCATACTTTATTAAATTTATACATAATTATGTCAAATTTTAGGTGTGAATATAAATGGTACTGTTTTTAATTTTGAATTCCAATTGGTTATTGTTGGTGCATGAGAACGAAATTGAAATTTGCATAGTAACTTCATACCCTGTAACCTTGTTATAATCACATTTTCTTTCATGAGCTTTTTGTAGCTGTCATTTCTCTGGGATTGTCTACATAGTCACGTCATCTGCAAGCAAAGACAGGTTTATTTCTTCTTTGCTAATTTTCATATATTTTCTTGCCATGTTTTGTCTTACCGCATTAGCTAAAGCTATCAGTACAAAGTGGAATTGAAGCGGTGAGTGTGAACATCCTTGTGTTCCTATCTTAGCAGGAAAACATGGAGTTTCTCACCATAAATTGTGATGTCAGCTAAAGGATTTTTGCACATGTTCTTTATCAAGTAGAGCTTCCTCTATTCCTAGTTTGCTGAGAATTTTTATTATGAATGGGTGTTGAATTTTGTTCCATGCTTTTCCACATCTATTGATATGATAATGTGACTTTTCTTACTTAATCTGTTAAAGTGATAATTTTTTAATGTAAAACCTGCCTTACGTGCCTGGAATAAAATCTGATAATTGTGTATGATTGTTTTTAAACAACATTGGATTCAGTATGCTGATATTTTGTTGAGCATTTTTTCCAAAACGTATGTTGGGATTGCATTGTTTGCTACTATTTAAACTTATGGGGGGTGACATTTTTATATTTGGACTGAAAAATGTGGAAGGGGCTTCATAGCGTTTAAATGTTCTTTAATTGTACACTCAAGCAAAAGTATTTGCAAACTCTACTTTTATTTCCCACTGCAACTGGATTACTGCCCATAAACCCTTCCTGTACAGAATTATGAATCCTTTTTTGCTCCCAAGCAAAGAATGCCTTTGTGCAGAATTGCTGACGACTTCCGGATGGTTGCACATTGTCCATGTGAGCCAAATAAAATCAGGAGAAGTTCTGTCGGCCTAAAGTGTAGTGGAGGTTAAGCTTCAGGCTTGGGTAGAATGGATGGGCCTTTCAGTTTAAGGGTGAACAGCAACATTAGGTTATATGAAGTGAAGAAACATACATGGAAGCAATAACAATATATGCCTGTCCTTTTTCTTCTTTTAATGAGGTTTTCCTTTATCTTTCACAAAAGTTTAAAATTATACCTTCTTACTCCTTCCATATCTTGTTGAGGCAGTGTTATTCTACACGTTCTTCTTGCATCCTGAGCAATAGTAGTTTTCAGTCTTTTGCATGAGTTCAAATAGGATTATTAGAGTTTCCGGTTATGAATTAGAGTAATCTTGCTATAGCTATATGTCTGGATGAGTGTTTTCTAATAAAATATGGCATGTATCATTAGGACTATTACTTCTTAAAAATTGAGATATAATTGACACATCCCATTATGTTTGTTTTAGGTGTACAACATAATGATCCTATATTTGTATATATTGTGAAATGATTACTAAAATTACTAGTTAACATTCATTACTGCACATAGTTAAACATTTTTTCTTGTGGTGAGAACTTTTAGGATCTGCTGTTAGCAACTTTGAAATATACAATACAGTATTAATAAACTATAGCCGCCATGTTGTGTACGTCAAATCCCCAGGACCCACTTATTTCATAACTGGAATTTGAATTTGCACCTTTGACCACCTTTTCACCTATTTTGCTCATCTCTACTCTCCACCTCTGGCAACCATCAATCTGTTCTCTGTATCTATGAGTTCCTTTTTGTTTGCTTATTTCTTTTAGCTTCCACATATAAGTGAAATCATAAAGTATTTGTTTTTCTATGTTTGGCTCATTTCTCTTAGCATAATGCCCTCACATTTTATCCCTATTGTCGTAAATGGCAAAATTTCCTTTGTTGTGCGTATTCAAATAATATCTCATGTATGTATGTAATTTTCTTTATCCATTTATCTGTTCATTAAGAGGATTTTTGAATCTATATTTATGAAAGATATTTATCTGTAATTTTTCTTTCTTGTAAAATCTGTGTCTGGTTTTGGTACTAGGTAATGTTGGCCTCCTAGATTAAGTTATAGAAAAGGTATATATATATATATATTTTTTTTTTAATTTTTTAATGTTTATTTAGTTTTGAGAGATAGGCAGACTGCAGGTGGGGGACGGGCAGAGAGAGAGAGGGAGACACAGAATCCGGAAGCAGGCTCCAGGCTCTGAGCTGTCAGCACAGAGACCAATGCGGGGCTCAAACCCACAAACTGTGAGATCATGACCTGAATCTAAGTTTGTTGCTTAACCAACTGAGCCACCCAGGCACCCCAAAAAGTATATTTTTAAAGGAAAAAAAATGAGACTTTATCTGTAAACTCTCAACTATTATCTTTAGCTAAGTACTCCATAATTTAAAATATAATGATATACCATTGAAGTTAGATAATAGACCAAGTAATTCTTGAATACATTTAATCATTTATTATAAAATTAGTTCTCCTACCATGCTTTTAAAAACTTATATTGAATTAAAATTATATTCCTGTATGAGAAGTTTCAAACCAAAATTATAGTGCTCAAACATTGTTAATTTCTTAATCAAGACATGAATCAGCATATTCATAATTCTCTATCATAAACTTGTCCATGATAGTTTATCTCTCTGTTAGAATTATTAATTAGATGTATTACTTCACAAGGATTAATAATGTTTGAATTACTATAAATTTAACTAAATTCTTTTGACACATTTCTTTTTTTACCCTCCCTAAGTGCTCTTTCAGTCACTAAGTTTTGGAATAATATGTTACGTAGAAATAGACAAGTGATACATTTCCTGTGGCCATCTACTCAGGAAATTATACTTACACTAGATTTCCCATTTTTTCTGTTTTGGATGTATTTTGTGATTAGACATTGAATATGGTAGCATGTGTTTCTCTTGGACCCTAGGACCTCTCTGGAACCTATATCACTACCCATTCTTCACTTCAAAGGAGTAGCTCAGAAATATTTTCTACTAACACAAAATGTCTAAAACCAGTTACCTAATATGAATTGTGCAACAATTACAATAGACTTATAAATTACCTGATTTGGGTTAATATCAAGTTGTGTGTTCACCTTCTTCTATAAACTTTCTAATACTTTTTAATAAAACTTTTTAATACTGTTTGTTCATTATTTTACTAAATTACTAATAATTTTCATTATTAATCCATCATTATATACTTGTAGTTTTGTTCACTTTTAACTTAGGTGGTTTTGTTCACTTCCTTAGTTTTGTTCACTTTTAACTTAAAATACATGTATGACGGTCAAAACAGAATTTTTACCTATGTTGATTCATCTACTAATTTAGTGTCCAGAAAGTCTTTTCCTAAACCCAAGATTATTCCAAATCGTGTCACCTATGTATTTTTGCATTGACATAAGAGGTAAGTAACATTTTAATCCCATAATCGGGCCCCGTATCTAAGTTCTATAACTTAAAGGTCATATGAATACACAAGATCGCACACACACACACACACACACACACACACACTAGCCTGTTGCCCTGTTCTGTGAAACACGGAAAGAAGTTTGGGAAAGAAGAATTAAGAACCGCCAAGTCATTTTACACCAGATTTTGATGTTTGGACTAAATTCCAAATGGCAGCAAACCATAGCAACAGATAATCATGAGAGTAAGTATTTGCAAAGTCTGGAGGTGATTGTGGTTAGGAAAGAGGAGAGAATAACGTAAGTGTATGATCCACTCTGGTGGGGGGGGGGTGGGATCAAGAAGGTAATACTGATATAGATCCAAGTAATTTAAAAACTGAGGCAAACTATTAGTTTTCTTTAAAAAAGCAATTTATAGTTCTTAACCAGGAAATATTTTTATTAGTGCTAATTCCACTCAGGGTATAATCAGGAGACTTCCGTAGTCCTAGAGTTCATCACCCACCCAGTTCTTGCCATTTTTGCGTATTGATATTTGGGTACGGAGTTGACCCTGTAATAGGCAGACAAAGAAGGGCTTTCATAGACTGGCATGGTAGGCTGAATTCTAAAGACGTCTCCCTAAGATTACAGTTTCCTTATTATGCAATCTAATCTATCTACTGCTCTAAAGGAATTTTGCAGATGTAATTAAGGCCAATAATAAACTGACCTTAAAATGGAGATACCATCTTAGATTATGCATGTGGGACCAATGTAATCATAGAAATCTTTAAAGTGGAAAAGCAAACAGAAGACTCGTTCAGGTATATGTACTAGAAGAAGAGGCTAGAGAGATTCCAAGAGTGAGAAGGATCCAATACACCGACCCTGGCTCTGTGATGTAGGACTATATACAAGGACCCGGGAAAGAAGCCTCTAGCAGGGTCTGAGTGGCAGCCAACGGACAGCCAGCAAGGAAGTAGGGATCTTAGCCCCACTACCAGAAGCAACTGTATTGTGCTGGCGACCTGAATGAACTTGGAACCGAATTCTCTGACTCAGTTGCTGACATCTTGATTTTGGCAATGTGAAACCTAAAATCAAATAACCAGCTGAGCCAACCTAGACTTTTGAACCACAGAATTGTGAGAATATACTTGTGTTCTAATTCACTAAATTTCCAATAATGTTTTATGGCAACAATTGAATACTAATACATGTCTGACGATCTGGTCGTTAGGAGGCATATGAACCCTTACTCCAGTTATTTGCTTCAGTTTTACAGTTCCTGCCAAACTGAGGGTCTGTTACTCAAAATTAGCTCTCCCTATAAAATCTTTTGGGTTTTGTTTCTTGTTTTGCTGTTGTTCATGCAGGGTTTACAAGAATCTACTGATATCAACTGAGAACATGATGAGGTAGACTACTTATTGAACATCATGAAACAAAGAATTCTGGGGTTGAAGGTTAGACATTATTTGGTGTTAACAGAAGGTCATGGGAGGTTAGAGACAAGATTATTTAACAAAAGACAACATTTGAGAAAACATTATCGCCTTCCTCCTTAACTTCTCTGAAGCATCACCGTAAGAGGATAGGGCTCAGTCTTTTCTCTTGAGAAATAGGCAATTCTCTGACTGTCATGGCAGGACACATCCTCCTTCTTATGCATTGAGAACAAGAAAGCCAACTCTTCTAAATGTGCCTGTAGGTGTGTTTTCTGCACTTGAAGCAGACCTTACCACGAGCTGTAACCTAAAGGGAAAATTTGAAACAGATGTCTGGTAGTTAAGGACAAGCTCAATTTATATCGTAAATTTCCATACTTTAGTGACATTCCAAGTAACACAAATTAAGGGTTAAAAATAATTTTTCAAAATACGTAACTGAACTTACTTATTACTTATTTACTTAAGTAAGGTAAAGCGAGAAGTATTAGGAGTAACTAGGATCCGCTTTTTCTTCATAGAGTCAATCCAATGAATGCATAAGTCACGTTCTCATTACTCCCTTTCTCATATGAAAGGTATCTTGACAGAGTATATGGTAACTTAGTCAAGACTAGAGTTTATGACACACTTCTTTTAAGGCACCACAATGCAAAACATATTCCTCGAAAGCTTTCTATCTTTGCTTTATGCTCCAGGACCTCCTAAGTAATACTTTAGTTATGACCACCTCATTTAACATGGCTCTTAGAAATGTGATCTCTGCTTGGTACGATTGTAATATTCTCAAATATATCTAACATACGAAGTAAATCTCCTTTCTTAGGTATCTGTTCATTTCTGTCCTGTTTTGGTAACAATGTGCTGCGTAGTATTTTCCAACTGTCACTTAAAACATTATTTGATCTGTGTTGGTAGTTAAAAATAAATCTCGAACTAGTATTTAAAATAAATACATGTAATTCTTCATTGCATCTCCTTAAGATTATTGAATGCTTTCCCAGTGGCCATAAGATGCATATGTATATAACATTTAAATAAAGTTAATAAATAGTAACATTTGAAACTCACATATGAAACATTTTTGAATAAAGTTGTTTTATTTGGGACATATTGCAAATTGAAGAAAAACATGCAAATCTAGCTTTTCTGTTAACTTTACAAATTTTATGTCATATAGGTTTCTCACAAAAACATGAAGAACTGCTCGGAACTTGGAACTGTCTCAAGGATAGAGCCGCAAACAATAATTTCCTGAGGGTAGTATGTTTGATCTCACTTATGATTGAGTTTTTTAGCAATTTTTGTGACACTTACTTAAAATTGTAATGGAGTTTCTATTCTTTCCCTATTAAAATTTGAAAAATCAATGTTTCTCTAAGGCTTTTGTTTCTGGCATGAACGAAACCAATCGTTAACCAACCACTTGAAAACAATCAGTGAAAATGCCAGAAGATGATGACTTTTTTGTATTATGGATCCCCTTTTTTTAATAATTCAATGATATTCTATTACATGAAGCATCTATTGCTAGATTATATAATACTAATACAAATGAGTAACTATAAGCACATGTATATGTATATTTTTGTATTCTGTGTCATTTTCTCAGTTAAAAAAATTGGCTTCATTAAATGAATTCAAACAAAATAGAAAATAGTACATTTAGAATCTGGCACATAATGGATGCTTAATATATGATTATCAAATAAAAAGCTTTCAAGAGAATTTGTTACACATGGTGGTGCATTAAAATGAACATCTCATAAACTGTAGCTTTGAAGAAGTTACCCTTAGCTCTATCAGTGTCTTGATAGATAGGTATTCATTACATTGTCTCTATGAAGAAAATTCAGATCCTAGGTACATCTATTAACTATTTTGTTTCATTCCCAAGTCCATTCTATTGAGAAGAAAATGGAAAAATATCAATATCTTGCCAGTAAACATTGTATGAGAGAAATATTTTTTTTCCTAAACTGTTAATCATTTAACCATTACTAGATTTTGATTTTACCAAATTCCATTTCCTTTATCAATTGAGATTATCATTTTTTCCTTTAATATTAATTTTGCTTTAAACTCCACTGATTAATGTTTGAATGTTAAACTTTTTAAAAATATTAAATTCAAATTTTATATGATACATTATTAATTTATATCATGCTGGAGCTGGATTAATAATATTTTGCACATGGGGCGCCTGGGTGGCGCAGTCGGTTAAGCGTCCGACTTCAGCCAGGTCACGATCTCGCGGTCCGTGAGTTCGAGCCCCGCGTCAGGCTCTGGGCTGATGGCTCGGAGCCTGGAGCCTGTTTCCGATTCTGTGTCTCCCTCTCTCTCTGCCCCTCCCCCGTTCATGCTCTGTCTCTCTCTGTCCCAAAAATAAATTTAAAAAGTTGAAAAAAAAATTTTAAAAAAAATAATAATAATAATAATATTTTGCACAGAACTTTTTCAATAATAACCATGTGCAAAACACTAGCCTATAAATTTTCTTTGTTGAAACACCAAGGTTTTGCCATTAAGGATATTTTAGACTGTTTATCTATTAGAAAATATTCTGTTTTTTTTAACAGTTTTCTTTCCCTAAGGTTTGCTTAATTTTTTTCTTTATAAAATATGCACACATATAGAAATGGTTGTGATCAATTTCTTTAATAAATAGAGAGGACTATTCATATTTCTCGGAGTTTTCTACTTCATCTAAAAAAACCTGGTTCTCTTTTATTTAACTAATTTCTTTTCTTAATTTTATACTTACTTTCTCCTCCAATATTATGATTTAATTTGTCCATGTATTTCTAAAGTGTTGAGATGTATGTTTAATTTTCTGAATTAAAAAAAAAGTTAATATTTATTTTTGAGACAGAGACAGAGTGTGAGAGGGTTGGGCAGAGAGAGAGGGAGACATAAAATCAGAAGCAAGCTACAGGCTCCAGCTGTCAGCACAGAGCCCTATGTGGGGCTCGAATTCATGATTGGTGAGATCATGACCTGAGCTGAAGTCAGATGCTTAAACAACTGAGCCATCCAGGTGCCCCTAATTTTCTGAATTTTAAATTTTCTCTCCTAATATTTTTCTTAAGACTATGAAATTCCATCTAAGCTTGGATTTGTAGGATCTCACATGTTTTTACATTGTAGTTTTTATCATCCACCTAAATCATTTTCTTTCCATGTGCCTTAAGAGTTATTTAGAGGTGTTATTCTTGGGGCACCTGGGTGGCTCAATTGGTTAAGCATCTGACTTCGGCTCAGGTCATGATCTCACCGTCAGCGAGCTGGAGCCCCGTATTGGGCTTTGTGTTGATGGCTCGGAACCTGGAGCCTGCTTTAGATTCTGTGTGTCTCTTTCTCTGCCCCTCTCCTGCTCATGTTCTGTCTCTCTCTCAAAAATAAATAAAGGTTAAGAAGTGTTATTCTTTATTTCCAAATATATATAGGTATTTTTTTGTATCTTTACTCCATACAACTGTGAAGAGATTTAGACATGAATAACAAATTTTTTGCTACGTTATTATATTCCCTGGGATGAAGGTACCCCAAGCTCAAGTCAATATTTCCATAAGAACCTGACGATGTTTGTCTACTACCCTGTACCTCAGTAAATTGAATCATTGTCTCCATGCCAGTTCTTAGAAAACAATTTGAGCTTCCATATTACACACATCACGTCATTTATGTTTTTTATTTGTTCAGTAAATATTCCTTAATTTTATTCAGAGGGTGCTATACAGATGGAAAAGAGTTGTTTTTGTTTCTGTTTTTCACTATTTTTGTGATGCATTTTCCCCATTCTTTCTGAATTTTATTTTATGGGGGCATATTATCAATTTCAAACATAAAAGAATATATATACATAGATAGATACATAGGTAGATAGATAGATAGATAGATAGATATAGCTAATTATATCATTAAAGCTAACGTATTTGTCTTAGACACTTACTAAATATTCATTAGGTGGTAAGTTACCAGTAACTTATGAGAGTGAGTCAGGGAAGAATCAATTTTTTTAATTATAATTATAAGGAGATATTAAAAATAAGTAAATATTACAGAAGAAAAACTGAAACTTCCTAACTATCAAATATATTAGTTATGAGATGAAAGTGAATGAAAACTGTAGATTTAGCCAAAGAACAACTATTCCAACCCAAACACTAAACAAATGAGTTTTGATTCACACTTCACATCATAAACAACAGTCGACTCAAAATGGATAATAGAACACATAACACCTAACTGTATAACTACTGGAAAATGTATAGTAGAAAATCTTTGTGATTTTACATTAGGAAAAGATATCTTAGCTATGGCTTTAAAAGCACAATGTAGCAAAGAAAACATTTTTTTTTTTTGTCCTTAAATCGAACTTCATCAAAATTAAAACTAGTGCTATTTGGGAAGACATTTTTTAAGAAAATAAAAAGTTGAGGCATACTGGCAAAAAATATTTTCAAGGAACACATCTGACATCTGACACTTATCCAAAATATGGTTTCAAACTCACAAAACTCAATAATAGTAGATAAGTAAACAACTCGATCAAGAAACAGTTAAGGAGAAGACCACATGAAAACTCAAAGAGAAGATAGCCATCTGCAAGCCAAGGTGAGAGTCGCCAGAAGAAATTCACTCTGCCAACGCCTTGGTATCAGATTTATGGTCTCTAACTTGTGAGAAATTAAATTTCTATTGTTTAAGCCATCCAGTCGTTGGTACTTGGTAATGGCAGTCCTAGAAAACCCATAAAGGTCCTAGAAAACCCATATAATTAGCATCTTGATTGCAGTGATGGTGTCATGGGTGTATATAAATTTCAAAACTTTTCAAGTTGTACAGTTTAAATATGTACCATTTAATGTTTGTCTATTCCTCCATAAAACCATCTAAAACTCTAAACATGGTAAAGAAAATCTTTCAAGTAAATATCCACCTCTCAATTTTGACCTAGTATGTTAAAATTATCTTTTAAATTTTTCTATAAATACATTGATTATTTTGATAAAGCCATATGGAATGTAAACTAAAAGTGAAAAATCTAATCTTCTCCCTTTGCAAATAACAGCTAAATACCATCGTTATGTTTAAAATGTTATCAAATTGCCAATATGTCAGGGTTTTTATGTATAGTGAGTGAAGCACAAATTTTGGAGCCAACTAGGCACGGCTTCAACACTTGGCCTTAACCATACTATTTAATGAGGACCTGAACAAGTGTTTTTTTTTTCAGAGTTCTCATTTTTTGTAATGTGAAAAGACAAAATGCCAATCAAAAACTGTTTGAGAAACTAACCACCAAAGGATCTGTCCCTGTTGCTCAATGATAGTATAATAGTTTCCTTTTCTTTCACTTTTTTTTCTAGTACATCTTTTTTTTAGCACTTTTTTTTCTTATTCTCTATCAAGTGCCTAATGTTTAAGAATACTGATTTAATTTAATTTCCTCAGAAGAATCTCATTATGTCTGTCTCTCTTCTGTTTTCTAAGCAAGATACACGTACATCTTTGGAAAACATCATATAAAGCATTGATTAATAAGGCCCTTAGACTTTAAAATGTCATTAAAAAAGGTAAGTGATGAGAGGGATCCATTTTTAGTTTGCAATGTATGGAAAGCGTTTTAGTTTATTCAATAGTAATCAACATCTTCTGCACTGTTATTTACTGATTGCTATTACATCTTCCTAAGGGGCCTGGGTAGAGATTAAGTGCTTCATAGAAAAGTTACACAGCCTGAGCCTGAAGGCATTTCGTAATGAAGGTAAAATTAGAGAGACAGTATTTTTGACATCTGTAGGAATCACATTTTGCAAATATAGCTTAACATTCTGGGATTTTTTTTCCCCCTTCAAATTCAGTTATGCTGCAAACCTCTGTAGATATTGTAAGAGTAAAACTGTCAGCGTGGTCGGTTTTCTCAGAATAAATCCAAATCTCCCTTCTGACTTCCTTACAGACATGGTTTTCATTTTCCAGTGTCCTTAAATAGGTAGGAACCACAACACCCTTTTCCATTAATACAAATGTTATCGGATGACTCTTGGGTTCATATCCTTCTTTAGCAAAGATAAAGAGGAGAAAAGGAATACTCTCAGGAACAAATTCAAAATGAATACAAACTCTCTTTTCTTTGATCCCTGCAAACTCTTTTAGAATAATGCAAATAACTATCATTTCAAAATCAAACAGAAGACTGGGGCAGGAAATAATCCACCTGAACCTGGAGCATCTTATAGTTCCAGAAAATAAAGACATATTCAAGAATAAAAACAAACAAGCAATTTTAATGGGGGTATGTCAAAGGGCTTCATTTTTAGTTAAAAATAATCTATTAATATGGTTTCATTAAATGAGAAAAAATGAACCTTCGTAACATAGCATTTTAATAACTGGAGAAAAGGAGGGGTATTCAGGAAGGAATTCTACTATCCTTATAATTTTTCCATAAATCTTAATTATTCTAAAATTTAAAAGTTTAGTACAAAAAGAAGCAAGTATACTCAATCATGAGGATTTTAAAAAATAATGTTTGCATTGGATTTATCATTTAGTATCAGTCAATGCATTTTTATTTTTTTTTAATTTAGGAAATAGAAGTATACATAGATATCCTCTAAAGAATTCTAAAAAAAATCCTAGTAATTTTCCCTAGTAATTGTTCACCTAATCAAGTCAAATTCATTATTTTCATAAAAGAACATTAACATTCCAAGACTAAGTTTATGTTTATTATTACAAGTACTCTCTCTTTTGCCCATTATTATTTTTTTTTTTTAAATTTTCTGTGTAAGAAAAGGACTATGATAATAGAAACATTCTCACTCTTTAGGGGTCAGAGGATCTGCAGCAGAAGTGAAGTAATAACGTGTAAAATCTTCCTGAAGCCTATAGGGCTTAACTATTCTTACTCATAGTGATTTTATTCATTGTGGCAAAGTGAACAATGTACACGTAAAAAAAGTAGTTGATTGGAATATGCTGTAAAATCAATTTGTGTAACGAAAGCCTGATTTCAACAGTTATGGGCCATAGTCTGCACACATTATGGAAGCTTCATTATTTGGAGATGACAACAGAAGATATAAGCTTTTGCAATGTGTGATCCATAGAACAGAAGTCTTCTGAAATGCCATATATTATATTCCTTTTTGGATATCAGAACCACACATTTTTACATGAATAGCTCTGGGGAGTCTTACATTAACAAAATCTATTTAATCCAATATTTCTCAAACTTACTTAACAAAAAAATGCTTTTTTCACTCAACCGTTACTAACCTTGTACAAATGCTATAGTTCATGGGACATGACTGGAGAAATGTTGGCATGTAAGACAACTTGTGGGCTCTAAAAACTGACAGACTAAAAATGACACATAATAGCTGTTTGGAAATGAGAAATTCACTTACATTTTCTTAGATTAGGCGAAATCAGATACAAAATGGGTGTAATAATGACCTATCACAAAGAACCGTGAAAATAATTTCATAAATGCAAATATATGCAAATAAATCTATGTCTATGTATGTCTGTGTATTTACGTCTTACATTAGAATTAATGATATTGTTAAAAATCTTAAATATTAAAAAATACACATGCACAACCACTTTGGGAGTGAAAGTGGGATCGAACTTCTTGGAAATTGTATAATTTTCATCTACATGAAGTGCTAGCATTTCATAATCGGTATAGATTTCCCATCCTATTTAATTACCCTGAAGTCAATACATGTATCCAGCAATTTTTCTTCTGCCTATTACTCCTATGTTTATTGGTTAATTTTCCCAGGCTGCAGTGGTTTTGTTCTTGGAACTTATCATAATATCAAGAGACTAACCAATTACATGATGATCTCTGCCTTGTTTTCTCTTAAACATTTCTTTGCATTTGAACATTGGGTATGAAATGCTTCCTGTATTTCACTGAGGTAATCTTATCAATTGCAACATTTTGTGTCAGCCTTTATGAGTGAAAATTATTGGGTAAAGTCAAAACAAGTAGCAAAAAAGCCAGAAGTTGTAAAGAAAACATATTGTTGGTTATTCTGAACTCATGGAAGTGGTAAGAACATTTTGAGTATAATGTGCAAATGATCACTGATAGAAAAATATTAGAATTTTTCTAGTGCTCATTAATTTAAAAAGTTACTCAGAATCCATGGGGTAAGCATACCAAAATAGTTATAAGGTTATCTATCTACCTATCTATCCATCTACATATACACATACATGTATGCATATGTATATGTGTCTGTATGCATACTTCATATTTATCTATATTTAGAAAGATATAGGTAAATACATATATATTTAATGGTCTCTCCTTCTTTATAAGCATTTCAGGATTTAGACTATTATAATGAATCAGAGGACTAGGTCTGTCTGGGATAGTGCTAAATGGGGTCTATAGATATCGATCTTTATTATAGCATTTATCATTTTCTATTATTTAATAAATAACACATTTTCAATGTCTCAAAAGTCACAGATCTAGCATTGGAGATTCTGTTAATTTTGATTACCCCAGACAAAAGAATTTAGGAGACAAATTGGAGAAAAATAAACTAAAACAAATAAAATAGTAGTGCTGGATGAAAATTCAAAAATCATCAAATATGTCCTGTATAAAGAGCTGAGAATCTTGAGCTCTACCCAATTTTGTAGAAATAAAGATAACCTGAGTGATTTGGTTTTGAATGTATACTGCTCTTTATATATGTCCCAATGAATTTATCCTGGGTGTGTAGAGAAAATTGCTATTGATTTTAGAAAACAAAATTTCTTTGTAATCAAGTTAGACTTTCATAACTAACAGGAGAAATGATATGCTATAAAATAAAGATAACAGTGAAATCTGAATGTAAATACTGTTTCTGTCATTTCATGGCTACATGTCTCCCATTAAGTAGCTTATCCATGTTAACCTTCTTAGCATCATATCTAAAATGAATGCAATAATTGATTAACCTCTTAAAGTATGGCTGTAATGATGAAAATAGATACAAGTTAAGAAGGGCTTAGCTTAACAAAATGTTTAGTATGAAATGAATTCCAAATAAATACCATTTCAAAAGTAATTGTGAGGAAAAGTTAAGTCAAAATTCCAATTCAACTAAATTCCTACAAAGTTATTAAAGGATAAGTATAAAAAGCGGTTTAGAAATCATCTCATACATTAATTCATTGTGAATTATAAAAATTACCGGTATAATAAATTTTATATGTCAACTTGACTAGGTCGTGAGTTATTTCAGATATTGGGCCACATACTATTTCTGGTGTGCCTCTGAAGGTGCTTCCTGATGAGATTTACAATTCAATCAGTGAGCTCAGTAAAGCAGATTGCCCCCCTAGTGTGGGTGGGGAGCATTTAATCCACTGAGGGCCTGAATAGAGCAAAATGTGGAGGAAGGAAGAATTCACGTTTTTTTTCTGCTAAACTGATTGAACTGTGGTATCAGTCTTCTGAGCTCAGATTGGGATTTAAAACATCAGCTTCTCTGGTTCTTAGGACTTTGAGGTTTGAGGACTTTTGGGTTCTCTTGGACTCGGACTACATTTCACGACTGGCTTTCCTTGGGTTAACTGCTTGCAGAGAACAGATTGTGGGATTCTCAGCCTCCATAATCACATGAGCTAAGTCTTTATGATAATCTCTTTCTCTACATGTATCCTATTGGTTTTGTTTTGTTTTGTTTTGTTTTGTTTTGTTTTGTTTCTGGAGAATCCTAACTACTACAGATTTTGGTGCCAAGAGTGGTTCTAGAGGAACAAAATGTTAATGGTGAGCTTTTTGAAGTGGTCACAGTTTCTAGAATAGATGTTCTGAGTAGAGTTAAAGATGTTAATGTCTTTACTTTAAGTAGCAAAGAAAGCACTGATCATCAATGTCATTGTCTAACAATAGAAATATGCAAAATGCACTGGATGCCACTAATTAACTAATTATAAGAGGCAAGGAGCTTGGTGACTTTCTATATAATGCTTTCGAAGATTTTTAGAAAACTAATATAAAGGGGTTGGCTGGTTGCCCCTAATGTCACTGAACAAAGTGGTTCAAGATAAGAATGAGTTCAGGGATTCAAATTCCCAGGTAAAGCACCAGTAAATGATCTAAGAGCTTCTATGTGTGCCTTGAAGATTTTTATCTCCTATAGCAACATGGTTGAGACTGCTAAATACAACATGCAAAATGTCAGCCCAAGACTAGCTGAATGACAGTACAAGTTGAACTATTTAAGTAAGGGCATTGATTGGGAAAGAATGGGATCCTTCCAACTGGGATAGGGATTTATGGAAAGACTCTGATGAAGCTAAAGACATTAAGTCCCTAAATTCTGAAGAGTCTTCTTTGCCAGTGGAAGAAGGCTCCCTACCCTCAATAGAATAAGCCTCCCCACCATCAGAAATGGTGTCCTAGCTTCCAATAGTATCAGCCTCTCCACCCTACTCAGAGGGAATTAACCCTGTATTCAATGAAGAAACTGTAATGGCCCCTCCTGAGGCAGTTACCTTGCAGGACAATGCATATTCTGCCCAAGATCCACCCCTTGTTACCCTTCTTTGTTTTTCAACCTTTCGTTTTGGGCTTCATTCTCAGGAGGCCCTTAAAGGTGAAGTACAGAGTGTGACCCATACGGAGTTGTACTTCTTTCCAAAATAACTACTTAAGTTTTCAAATATAGAGGTAGAAAACCAGAGAATAAATGTGGCCATGGTATGTTCCTGGAAAGAACATAAAGTTGGATCACACAGAATGTATTGACATGAACTCACTTGGCAGACATCCTGTATTTCATATGGCAGTTCTCTAAGTTAGAAGGGCTGTCACTATTTGTTTGCCCGGGTGACTGAAACATGCACCAAAAGGTGAGCAAATCAGAAGTTTCAGACCTGCCTTGCTTTGATGTAGAGAAAGAGATTCAGCCTAGTGAGTTTGGAAAGTTTGAGTTGATTTGTCATCTAAGACCTACTTGACTACACCGGAAAGAGCCAGGAAACATACATTTTACCACGACAAAGATAAATGATTGTATGAGGGGATCAAGTCCCAGAATCCTTGAAGAACTCTATCATCACTCTTCTCTGCAGGCCAGACCTCAAGGTGGTAACTGTAGTCACTGAATTGGGACACCTGAATGAAACAGAACCAACTAGATCCCTAGGTGTCAGGGGCTAAGCGGTGGCACTCAAATACCATAGGCAAGGTAAATGCGATTTACCATAATAGCAGAGTCAAAACAGAAATCAAAATAGTCTGCTGTCACAGATCTATGGCATTTGATAGTTGATCAATGTGTCTCAAGAAGCAAAAAGCCTACTAAATTATTACTTAACCCATGTAAAGCAGTGAAGTTCTATTCCAAATGAACAAAAGTCTAATCTGAATTATAAAAACAAAGCCATGACCCCTGACTTGAGCCAGTTCACAGACCCAAAACCCCTTGAAAGAAGGGGAGGCCGGGTCCTTTAGAGAAAGGACATCATTAAACCGCCAAAAATTTATATTGTTAATCTTTCTTCTAGCCTTTGCCAAGGACACTTACACACCTTACCAAGGACACTGTGCACTGGGAAGAATGAAATAATCAGAACTTTCAAGAACTACTGGACATTATAACTGACATTAAGTCCAAGAGACCCAAAACATCACTGTGGCCGACTAATCAGAGTAGGGCCTGAAAGCAGTAATAAGTGGAGTTTTAGCTCAACTTCATCTCAGAGTGGGCCCAGTGGTTTCCAAGACCCATTTTGTGGTCTGCCCTCTCCTAATTCCAGAATGTGGAAATGAACAGACACTCAGCAGCTGACAGAATGCTATATTGTTTCCTTGATCTGTGCAGTGAGACCCATTATTGTGAGAAGGAATGTGGAAGCCACTAGGGTTTCCTCTACCATATATATGATTTCAACCACATTTCCATTCAATGCACCCATTTAGCCAGTGCAGAAGAAAAATGAAATTTGGAGAATGACAGTAGGTTTAACCAGGTGGCAACTACCATTGCAGTTGCTATACCAGATATGGTCTCATTGCTTGAACAAATTAACACGTCCCTCAGTACATGGCACGTAACTAATGATCTGGCAAATGCCTTTTTCTCCCTCACTGTCAATAAGGTCAGCAGAAGCAGTTGGCTTTCATCTGATGACGCCATCAATATCACTGTCCTACCTCAGGGGTATATCAGCTCTCCAGCTCTACGTCGTAATTTGGTTGATAAGGATCTTGATCATCTTTCTCTTCCACGAGACGTCACACTGGTTCATTACATTGATGACATTTTGCTGATTGGACTCAGTAAAAAGTAGCAACTACTCCAGATTTATCAGCAGGACATTTGCATGCTACCTGGTAAGAAAGAGATCCAACAAAAACTCACGGCCTCCTATCTCAGGGAAATTGCAAAGGGGTGGCGAACATATGGAGTTAACCTCTCCAAGTTGAATAATCAGTTATTGCATATGGCCCTTCCTACAGTCAAACAACAATACCAACAAAAAATAGGAATAACGTCTAGTGGACCTCTTTGATTTTTGCAGGCAACATAGTCTCCATTTGGGCATGTTACTCTGCTCATTAACTGAGTGACCAGATAAGCTGCTAGTAGGGGGACCCAGAAGAGGAGAAGGGTCTGCAAGAGATCTATACAGCTGTGTTAGCAGTTCTGCCACCAGGCCACAGGATTCAGCAGATCCAGTGGTTGAAGTAGCAGTTGCAGATACAGCTGTTATTTGGACTTTGGGCAAATACTTACAGGTGAATAATAGCTCAGGCCCTTAGGAGTTTAGATCGAAATGTGCCATCCTCTGCAGATAAGTACTCTCCCTTTGAAAAATATCTCTTGACCCGTTACTATTCCTTAGGAAGATTGAACACTGACCAGGAAGCATCCAGTTACTATGCAACCTGAGCTGCTCAGCCTGATGATCACACCCGGATTCCTGGGTTAGCTGACCCATCAAGCCAAAAAGTAGGAGCAGCACTCCATCATCAAAGGGAAGCTCTGTATATGTGATCAGACCCAACCAGGCTCTGAAGGCAGCCTGTAGTAAATTACATAAACAAGTGACCCAAATATCAACGGATCCTTACTTCTGCTATCAGACCTCTCTCCCAGCCTACAAGCATGGTCCCATGGGAATTTCTCTTTGATCAGTTGGCAGAGGAAGAAAATACTCCAGCCTGGTTCAAAAAGGGTTCTGTGTGACCTGTACACACCATCTAAACATGAACAGCTGCAGTACTGTAGCCCATTTCTGGGACACCCCTCAAAAACAATGATGGAAGTAAATTCCCAAAGTGGAGAAATTTTAAGCAGGACACTGGATGTTTACTTTCCTTGAAAGGATAAATGGTGGGGCGCCTGGGTGGCTTAGTTGGTTAAGCGTCCAACTTTGGCTCAGGTCATGATCTCACAGTGGTCAGGCTCAGTGCTGACAGCTCAGAGCCTGGCACTTGCTTCAGATTCTGTGTCTCCCTCTCTCTCTCTCTCTCTGCCCCTCCTCTGCTCACACTCTGTCTCTCAAAAAATGAATACACTTAAAAAAAATTAAAGAAAAGATAAATGGTAATATGTGGCATTATATATTGATATATATTGATTCATGGGCTATAGCCAATGGTTTAGATGAATGGTCAGGGAATTAGAATGAAAATGCTTGGAAAATTTCTGATAAGAAAATTTGGGGAACAGATATATGGATAGACCTCTCTGAGTGGGCAAAATAAAAATGAGGCATTTTTCTCCCATATGAATGCACACAAAAGATTTACCTCAGCGAAGGAGAATTTTAATAATCAATCAGATAGGATGTCCTGTCATGTGGATACCAGTCAGTTACTCTCCCCCAGATTCCTCTGTCATTGTCCAACAGGCTCATGATCAAAGTGGCCATGGTCGCAAGAATGGAAATTACACATAGACTTAGCAACCCCATTCACAAAGGATGACCTAGCTACAGCCATCACTGCATAACCAATCTGCCAGCATAACAGAGACCAATACTGAACCCTTGATATGACACTATTTCCCAGGATAATCAGCTTACTACCTGGTGGCAAGTTGATTACATTGAAGTACCCCCATCATAGAAAGACTGCATTTTGTTCTCACTGGAATAGACAGCCTGGATATGGATTTGCCTTCCTTGTACACATGGTTCTCCCAAAGCAACTGTAGTCAGACCTATAATGCCTTATCCACTTTCATTGTACTCCACACAGTATTGATTCTGAACAGAGAACTCATTTCACCACAAAAGAATTGTGACAATGGGTCCATGCTCATGATATTCACTGTTCTCACCATGTTCCACACCATTCTGAAATAGCCTTCTCGATAGAATGGTGAAATGGCCTTTTGAAGACTCAGTTACAGGAATAGCTAGGTGGCAATACCTTACAGAGCTGGGACAGGCTATCTACAAGGCTACATCTGCTCTGAATCAGAAACCATTATATGGTGCTCTTTCTTACAGCCAAGATTCATGGGTTCAGGTGTCAAAGGATGGGAATGGGAGCGGCACTACTCAATATTAACTTTTGTGACCCACCAGCAAAATTTTTGCTTTCTGTTCCCTGACTTTATGCTCTCCTTGCCTGGACGTCTTAGTTCCAGAGGGAGGAATGATTCCTCTGGGAGACATAACAATGATTTCATTGAATTGGGAATTAAGATTGTCACTGGTCCACTTTGGCTTGCTCATGCTACTGAGTCAACAGGCAAAGAAGAGAGTTACTTTGTTTTGGGAAACTGGTCATGGCTACCAAGGGGAGTAGAGGTAAGGAAGAGTATACCTGGAATATAGGAAATCCCTTAGAGGATCTCTTAGTAGTATCATGCTCTATGATTAAGGACAATGAAAAACAACAACAACAACCCAATCCAGACAAGGTTCCCAATGGCTCAAACCCTTCAAGAATGAAGGTTTGGGTCACCCCACCAGATAAAGAACCATGACCAGCTAAGGTGCTTGCTGAAGGCAAAGAGAATACAGAGTGGGCAGTGGAAGAAAGTAGTTATAATAAACACCAGGTATGACCACATGGCCGGTTACAGAAACAAGGTCTGTAATTATTGAATTATTTCCTCCTTAGTTTGTTATTAATACATTTGTGTGATGTGTGTGTGTTATAAAGCAAATGTCTCTTTCTTTCCTCTCTTATTCTCCTATCATATAACATCATAGATGTTGAATTTATATTACGGTTTTTAATATTTTTAATTTTACATCATAGTATTCAAGTTATAGCATATCAAGAAGAAGAGTGAACCTCACACAAAGACTTTGTCTCCTTTTCTGGGTAAGGGATTAGTGCATTTTCAGTATGTAGAATGGTTATATCATGCTAGACAGAGTTATGACCTTGTTGTTGCCTTTATTTAGAAATTAAGTATAGTTTAAGGAGGTGTGTGTGGGCACTGAGTTGATAAGAAGTAGACTTGAGATAGTTAATTTTATGTGTCAACTCGAGCATATTACAGAGTCCCCAGTTATTTTGCTAAACATTATTTCTGGGTGTGTCTGTGAAGGTATTTCTCAATGAGATTTGCATTTAAACTTGGTGACCTCAGTAAAACAGATTACCTTTCCTGCTAAGGATAGGCATCATCCAATCCATTGAGGACCTGAATAAAATAAAATGTGGAGGAAGGTAGAATTTATATTTCTTTTGCCTGACTGATCAAGCTAGGACATCAGTCTTTTCCTGACTTCAGAACGGGATTTACATGATTGACTCCCTGTTTCCCAGGCCTTTAGACTTGGACTGAAATACAGCACTGATTTTTCTTGGTCTCCAGCTTCTAGACAGCAGAACGTGAGGTTTCTTGGGCATTCATATTAACCTATTTCTCATAATTATCTATCTATCTCTCTCTCTCTCTATCTATCTATCTATCTATCATCTATCTACAGATATTTCCTATTGGTTCTGTTTTTCTGGAGAACCGTGACTAATACATACCTAAGATGCATGATAAAATGATTTTCTAGGATCTTTTCTGGAGGTTTTGATTCAGAGCATACAGAGTGGAAGTCAGAGATACATATTTTAAGTAAGTACTTAAGGCCATTTTTACCATCACTGTTCATTCTAGTTCAGGCCTAAAAAATAAAAATAAGTGGGTTCACCTATCAGGTTTACTTGTCAAAAAGTTCTAGTAAAATTCTATTTACTAGATATTTGAATATGTATGTGGCACTAAATCTCTATATCCATAACATAGGGGAAATTATGCTTATTTCATAAAATTATTATAAGAATCAAATGAGAAAAAAGTGCATACTGAGGATGTAATACAAAATATTGGTTTTTGTGTAACATAGAAACCTCTTTTTCACCTCCACTTTATCACCTTATATATCCATACATCTAACTATCCATGTACCTACGTATCATTTATCTATCATCTATCTACTTATGTTAGAGTTTTCTAACCATAAATGACCTAATGTTGATATATATTACTAAAATAAGGAAATGCCAGAACTCCATGTAATTAAAGGTGATTCATGGCTCAATCAAAAATTAATGAATTTACCTATTTTGTTTCTTTTTATAATGAAGAAAACCTTATTGAACAAATCTTCAAAAAAAGATAATAGAAATCAACCTTAATTCCACAACTTGGATATAAAAATGTTAACATTTTGGATCCAAATGACGGTTTTGTTGTTGTTGTTGTTGTTGTTGATTTTGCATGAATAGGTATGTGTTTATCACATTAATGTTTTATTTCAATTTTTGCCAACGACAGAATTTCCACAACATCATTGTGCAAATGATTTTTGCTTTCCCATTAATTATAAATTCTCTTTATAACATATATTAAGCACTTACAAACTTTAAAGCTTATGTATATGTAAGTATCAATAATTATATAATATATTTATATTAATTAACATTACATTTGCATCACTAACATATAAGCTATAGCTGTTAAAATATAACAGACATTTTTGCTTTATATGAAAGAATTGTTGTATATGATAAAAATTAAATGAACTAGAAACCATTAAACATATTTTCTATGTTAACAATCAAAAAGAAAAACTTCATAAATGTAAATTAATTACTCCTTGGGAAGAAATGATTCTAGCTGTCATCTAACCAAAAGCATTACTCCTATTCGTTTTCTCATTCTAAGATATAAGCAATGCTACAGCAGATTGCAGCACAAACTGCAGTTTGAAAAATATATATTATTAATTGGTTTTCGTTGGCATTCCATTACTTCCATTTTCAAATTCTGAAGACCTATCGTCCTTGAGGGACTTTGAACCAAATAAGTCATCTTTATTATTTGACAAAAGTTTATCTCGGATTCTCTGCTTCTTCTGTAGTGAATTTTGTTCTTTTTATTTTTCTCTTTAATCTCCGATAAGAATTGCTTTCAGTATCCCATACTTTCATTCTGAAGCAGAGACCTGCTGATTATTGGCTAGCCCAGGAGTGATAGGTGGTCACCAAATGCTCTCAACTGCCCATTACTTACCCACTGACTTGGCTTGGCTTAAATTTAATCAGGTTTTATTTCGGATGACACATTAGATTTGCCCCTAAATACTCTGGTTCCTCTTCAAATAGTATAAATCGTTTGCCTTTTAGGTTTGCCTCTAAGCTTTAAGTAAGAAGTAAAATGCAGAACATCTTCCCTTACAGCTCATCCTGAGAACAGACTGACTCCAGCGGGGAAAAATCTTGTTAAACATCCCTCATAATACCATCTGTTCACCCCCACCGGCTATAAAGTTCTGCTACAAAGTTCCCGCTAGCCTTACACAGTGCTACTCCTCCTTATTTAAAAAAAGAAAAAGAAAAAGAAAGAAAAAAAAAAAGAAAAGAAAAAGAAAAAAAGTCTTCCTTTGGTTTGCTTTTTAAACTGCAGATCTTGTGGTTACAACATTCTCCTTATGCAATAGTCTTTTTATTTTTTTATTTTTTATATTTTTAAATTTTTTTTAATGTTTATTTATTTTTGAGGCAGAGAGAGACAGAGCATGAATGGGGGAGGGTCAGAGAGAGGGAGACACAGAATCTGAAACAGGCTCCAGGCTCCCAGCTGTCAGCACAGAGCCCGACGCGGGTCTCGAACTCACGGACCGCGAGATCATGACCTGAGCCCAAGTCGGCCGCTTAAACCACTGAGCCACCCAGGCGCCCCAGCAATAGTCTTTTTAAGTAAATCTTTCCTGAGTTAAAACTTACTGTTCATTTGATAATTACAATCTCAAATTTAGGGGAAAAATGAAGGTAAAAACGAAGATTTGGTAGGATGAGAAGAACTTCATAGAGAGAGAAATATATCTATTTCTAGAGAAAGACGAAGAGAGAGAGAGAGAGAGAGAGAAAGGAAGAGAAAGGAAGAATGACATCTCAAATGCCAAGATTCAAGTGAGAGTCTTAGGAAAATGAAATGTGAATGTTTCATAAGTAAACATTTGCGTTGTTTCATTAGACTTTAAGCATATTAATTAATTAAATGTTCACAATAGCTTTATGTAATATGAACTATGATTATTTCATTTTTTACAAATGAGTAAAATGAGAAACAGAGAAGCTAAGTAATTTGCTCAAGGTCACGGTTTTCAAATGAGATTGCTTGGACCTTAGCTGGCTGACTCAGGATCTCTCCTTCCAAACATCACATTCTCTAATTCATTCTATTGGTGATTTAAAAAATCCAAGTTTGAATCATAAGAACATGGCAACTGATTATTTCTAAAATAGTACACATAAAAATGGAAGCGAATTATCAATTGAGTGCCTCAGAATCACTCTACAAACTTTGTCTCAAGAAAAGTAAGGACATTTTGTACTTTGATGCAGCTTTCACTTCAAAAGAGAAACACAATCACCTAGTATGATTATACCTACTGTTTTGGTCAATTTTTTAGGGGATATGGAGTTGCTTTCTTACCACCATTCTAGATTTCTACATCATTGTAGATTGCCACATTGACAGTGTTATCTGCAAATTATTAATAAGCACATTTTACTTTGCTGGAGCACTAATTCTTTTGAAATAAAACAAAAAAATGTTCTGTATAAAATGGATGCTGGTGAAAAAGAACGACGTCGACAAGAGCAGATGTTTCCATTTGATTCTTAATCCCCTTCTAAGTCAATTCAAATGTTCCTGACTCCCTGAAATTCCAAAAATAATTAGTGAAAAAAAGTGCTTGGAAAGACATCCAACTTTGATAATATCATAATCTTTCTCTTGAGATAAATCTGACTAAGACTGGATCTGAACAACAACTGGCAATCAGTGACACATTCTGTATTTTCATAACTTAAAATGATGTCAACTCTTTTTGTAACCAAATTTTAAAAATAGTAATTGAAAATAGCAGACATTTATTTTTTACTATTCCTTTTGTAGATTTTAGTTTAGAAAGTCAAATTAAAGTACTGAAAATCAGCTCTTATGTTCACAATTGCTTCAATTTACATAAATAGTTAACACTTATCTTTAGGATAAATTCTCTAATATTTAAATCAGCTTACATTTGACTTTTGATTAAAATGCTTTCCTAGTTTAACATTGTACCATGTTTCTGTCTGAGCAGAAGTACCAGAGTATATCTTATACTTTATTTAAATTGATGATGTTTATTGAAAATCTTAACAGAACTGCAAACTTGGCTTTAATATATGACTTAGGAAAAGTAACAAAATCATTTAATAAAAGTGATCAAAGAGCAAGAAAATTACATTTTATATCCAAAATGTACTGTTTTCTAAATCAAACCCACCCTCTAAATGTGTATGTCAAAGGATTTTTCATTTTTAAATTATTGTCCATTTTTATTTATAAAAAATTTGAAAACCTGTATGTCGTTCATTTCTTGTGACCAATTGTTAATGTTTCTGCAGTTTCCATTTCTTAGTATTTCATTATTTTTCTTGCTCTCTTTCCCTGTATTAACCATTTGAAATTTGCAAACATCCTGGTCCTTTACACACTTTAGAATGCATCCCTGGGGCGCCTGGGTGGCTCAGTCGGTTAAGCGGCTGACTTCGGCTCAGGTCATGATCTAGCAGTCCGTGAGTTCCAGCCCCGCGTCGGGCTCTGTGCTGACAGCTCAGAGCCTGGAGCCTGTTTTGGATTCTGTGTCTCCCCCTCTCTCTGACCCTCCCCCGTTCATGCTCTGTCTCTCTCTGTCTCCAAAATAAATAAACGTTAAAAAAAATTAAAAAAAAAAAAAAAAAGAATGCATCTCTGAAAAATACACCCTAATGATAATATAGTTATTGCACCAGAGACTTAATACTGAAAATAATACCATCTAATGTAGAGTTCCTTTTCAAATTTGCTTTTCAAATTTGTATATTTTATACCTGTTTATTTTTGCTTATTTGCCTTTTCAATCCAAGACCCAATAAAAGTCCAAGCATTATATTTAGTTATCATGTAACTTGAGTCTCCTTTGATATTATGTGTCTTCCCTATTATTTGTGTCTATCATGATACTGATAGTTTTGAAGAGTCCTGATGGATTTATAGGTTTACCTTAACATCTTTTTTCTTAGAAGATGCCAGCATGTCTAATTCATTTCACCAGTTCATGTCTTACAGAATGTGTGTTAGCCCACAGAATTTTTTTGGCTTTTTTCAAGGATGAGAAGGAGTCAACATTGATTTATTGCCTACAATTCACAATGTAATATTTTTATAAAAGTGTACTACTTATTTATAAATATATATATGTTATCCATATACATATACTATATGTATTTTTGTGTGTACATATACTATATATACACACAGATAACATAGCATACACGTGGGTTTGTTTGTTTGGTTTTTTTTCATGAATGTTCATCAGTATTTATTTTCAGGTAAAACGTATCACCATTTTTGTTATGAGATGAATGGAGCTCAGTTGTAAGCATGTTATCAAGACCATTTTTAAGTGGAAGCTGGGATTTTAACTCAGGCTCTTTCCATGAAAACACACTGCTTACTCATTGGGCAGCATGCTGACAGAGAAAACCTATAAAGTATTTCTATTTTATTTTATTTTATTTTATTTTATTTTATTCTTTTTTTTTAAGTTTATTTATTTATTGAGAGAGAGAGAGAAAGTGCCAGTGAGGGAGGGGCAGGGGGGGAGAGAGAGAGAGAGAGAGAGAGAGAAAGAGAGAGGGAATCCCAAACAGGTTTTGCACCATCAGTGCAGAGGCTGATACAGAGCTCGAACTCACAAACCATGAGTCATGACCTGAGCAGAAACCAAGAGTCAGACAGAAAACCAACTGAGCCACCCAGGCACCCCTCATTTCTATATTTTAAATCAAGAGTTCACCACGGGGGGGGGGGGGGGGATGAGGTACAAAATACCATGTTAGCTGTTGGAACAAGTGAAAGTAGGCCTGGGGTTGTCCAGGAAAGCCTTTCTATTAAGCAAATTCTGCTCAGTTAACCTTTGTCATCAATGTTTTAGAAACACTCTATTCAAAAAAAAAAAAAAAAAAACAAACAATTGTATTCACTATTTTCAGTTTGATAACCATGGTGGTATTACTTAATTGTTATAAGTAAATTGTCTCACGTCTGTAATGTATATAATTGAATTGAGTAAACTTTTAAGTTAGAAGTATGTCAGTGTTTATTTTAAAACTTAACATCAATGCACGTATATTATTTATATTCTGAGGCACAAACGTACCAGAGTTAGGCCCTCTGATGAAGTGAAATAAATTTGCAACCAATGTATCCGGGACCAGAGAGTATAGAGAGTAGTCTGTAGCTAGACCTGAAGTTAATCTGACCTTGTTGAAACTTTGTTGCAGCCTGAGAAGAAAAAAAGATCAGGTGTTTCTCGGTTTCACCTTTGCTTCTGAATCCTGATATGGCTTTTTATCCAAGGTTGATAATTAAGGAATATTTTTTAAGTAGTTATTTTTTACTTTAATTTAAAAAAAAACTGTATATTTAAGATATACATGATGCTCTACTGCACATATGTGTAGTGAAATGATTACTATGGCAAAAATCATTAGAATGCTCTCTCTCCATATAGTTACTTCTCTTTTAATTTTTGAAGAATTTGTTGAATTTGTTGAATTTGTTTCTTCAAAAACTAGGGGGAAACGTGGCCTTCAAAATTTGTCTTAAGAACTACAGTAAATTGAGAGTCCAGTTTCTCAAAATATGCTCCACTGGAGAGGCTGCATCACAATCGCCCGCGATTTGAAAGTGGAAGATTCTAGGCCTCAAACCTAGATTTCCTTCATCTGGATGTCTGGAATTTGATCCCGATATTTGTGTTTTAAATGTTTATTTATCTAATTTGAGAAAGAGAGAGAGAGAGAGAGAGCAGAGGATTGGTAGGCAGAGAGAGAGAGTGGAAGAGAAAGAATTCCAATCTGTCAGCACAGAGCCTGACATGGGGCTTGAACTCACAAACTGTGAGATCATGACCTGAGGTGAAATCAAGAGTTGGATACTTAACCAACTGAGACACCCAGGGGCTCCTTGATATTTGTGTTCTAAAAAATCACCTTGGGGTTTTGGTCAGCATTAAAGTTTAAGGATGATAGGGGCGCCTGGGTGGCTCAGTCGGTTGAGCGTCCGACTTCGGCTCAGGTCACGATCTCGCGGTCCATGAGTTCGAGCCCCACGTCGGGCTCTGTGCTGACAGCTCGGAGCCTGGAGCCTGTTTCAGATTCTGTGTCTCCCTCTCTCTCTGCCCCTCCCCCATTCATGCTGTGTCTCTCTCTGTCTCAAAAATAAATAAACGTTTAAAAAAAATTAAAAAAAAAAAAAAAAGGAAAGTTTAAGGATGATAGGATTGGAGGAAATGAGAGACCCGCCCCCCCCCCCCAATGATTTCTGGGTTCAGAAGATTCATGCAAAACTGATTTCTTAAATATGCTTCTTAGGTCAGAAAATAATCACCACAATGATTTTGGTAGTTCCGAAAATGTCACAAATTCTTTTGCAATTCTACAGAAGCAAAAGTGCCTATCTTTATGGGTTTGGGACAAACAGGAAAAATGATTCAAGAAAAAGATAGGTTTCTCCAGCTCTGGATGGCGGACAGAGAGAGTATTTAGACATTTTGGAAATTGCTGGACAAGGTTGCTGTAATTGAGAAAAGAAAATAAGTACAGAGCTTTGGAAATTAGGGAAGTTACAGGCTAACATTTCCACTGACTTGTCAGTGTCAAAGAGATAAGGTTGTAGAGTTGGGATAACATCTCCAAGAACCAAACACTATTTACACTGTGTTTCTGCAGGTTTTCTCATAATTATCATGTTCTGATCAGCCAAAAACACAAAGTGCTAGCATAGCCCCACCATTGATCTCTTTACATCTCTGCCTCGAAGACCTAACCCTATGAACTCCAGATGAGAAAACTTCTCATGTTCCCTGCCTGAGCATACCCAATACCTTCTCTTCTTGTATCTGCTAACTAACCCTCAAACTTGAGGGCACCAGTTCCACTGAGGGTTTCCATTATGATGGCTGTTTATTTCCCCCCCACACCTGTCACTTTTACTGCAAGAGGTGGGATTTATATACTATTTGATCCATATATATCCAAAGAGATTTTTGGTGGTATTTTTTTCCTAAGAATTTCTAATATTTTGAGGTTTCTACCATTTCACAATGAGAGCAAGCATGCTCTCACTTTCCTTTTAGTTATTCTTAATTTATTGAATAATAATAGTAAACAAGTAAAGAAAGGAAAGATGGAAGGAAGGATGGAAGGAAGGAAGGAAGGAAGGAAGGGAATAAGGGAGGGAGGGAAAGAATTGCTATTTGACTTAAAGTTGTCTTTTCTTTTCCATGTTTTATAACCCTCCTGGTAATTCCAGCATCCATGAAATAAACTGTTAAGCTCTTGGCCTTTTAGCAATTCAGATTTTCTATGTATAAAATTCTTTCTCATTGACTCCAATAATAAGATACAGCAAAACTCATAATCCGTTTTATCACTTATCTTGCTTCACCATCAAAACTGCTCACACACACACATCCCATTCCCTACATACAAACAGGATCCTTGCATCTTGTTTCATTCAATCTTCAATTGTTCTCCAAGCTCGTTCAGAATATTCTGCTTTCATGATATTCATTCGCTTTTTATGTCCCTCATTATTAATCTCAAATTTCTCGGTCCATCACTTCAAAAATAGCTTTCTATAAATCCCAACTTTCTAGTGCTCTGTCCTTTTGTTTCACAACTGGAACAATCCTCACATCCTAGTTGAATTTCACTGTCTGTTCTCTCCATTTCAGAATGAGAGCAGACTATGTGTTACTCAAGGAAGTCACACAACAGAGAATGTGGACATGCGGGTTCATACATGTTATGTAAGCAATAGCTAATCTCTGTACTCTTATTAATATTCTCTGATGAATACACTCTCCCATAATCCCCCTTTTATCACTGCTGTGTACATGGAAAATAGAATTTGATTGAAATTTACCCACTTCACAGATACTAAGTATCTCTTTTTCTTTTCCAGTTGTTAAAACAAAGATAGCCCCATTTCTATTCAAATATCTTCCAAGTATTTTAGATTCCATCCGTACCAAGTTTTTTACTTTCTCATCTAATATATATCGAAACTCTCTCAGACTACTAGATCTTTCTCACATGTATATATGTTTTAATATATGTTTTAGTATATACGTAGCATTTCTTTCAACAACAAAGGTCACAAGGATACCTATGGGAATCTTCTTACCTATGTCTCTATTTAATAATCTTGAAATATATTGCTCAACTCATGATTTTATCCCGCATGATCTCCTGACTAAAATTAGCAAAAAAGTTCATCCTGTCATTAGAATCTAGATGGTGAACCAGCCCTGAGGATTATTATTAGAAATATAAGACAAAATGAAAATTCAAGACAATGTTAAATAATTATATAACACTTACTGTATGTTGCTGTTATACCAACTGATGTGTATGGATTATCTAAAACCATCCTCACCACAAATTATTTTTATTATATCCTCAAGTAAATTTCATTTTTAATGGAAAGTGGCAAAAGAAGACAAAGAGGTTCTTGAGGATATCGCGATATCAAAAAAGAATGAGTAGTCAAACCAGAGTGAAGGTGGTAAGGAAGATTGGTAAACCTTTAATTAAACTATTAACAATGTTATAAAGGTCCTATTGTATATTGTATATAATACTTTCTTGAGAAAAAATAAAGTGGAAAAACATTCTAAATTTTTCACTGTGTAATGCAAATAGAAATAGATTTTGAACTGACTTAATGGCATTGAAATCTTGTGCCAATAGCATCTCAAATTTCATCAACATTGCTATTATTACTCTAAAAATTATTTTTTTAAGAATGCCCAAACTTTTACGTAACATTGTACTTCTAAACTTTTTTTTTTTTTTTTTATCGCCAACATGGTGCATATTGACTCTGTACGATTTAAGAGTATTTTGCTTTGTTGTTGTAAGGAAATAGGTAAACTAAATATTCTTTTCCATAACATTTTTAAAAGGGGAACCAATCTATAAAATTAAAAGAAAACATTTGCAAAATTGCAGTTTCTCTTATCTTAATGATTATTACAAGCTTATATACATCATCGCAGTTTTAAGTACCTAAACTTTCTAAAACTAATTTAGACTCTTTTAGTAATATGCATACTGAGTAAGAACAATGTTCACTGAATGTTCTATGAATTAGAAATCAGTGCTGCAAAGACTGTGCTCAAAAACATAAGCAGCCATAGAAACAGCTGGAAAAAAATTATGCTTATCCAGCCTTATGAAATGTAGTTTAAAGTGAAAGAAATGAGGAAAATGTTATTCATAATTTCTTTTAGACACAAAAGAATCATAAAAAGGCCTCCCAGAGGACCACTGCAGTCAAGTCCCCCTAACGCTGAAGAATAGAATCCACAAAAAGTCTGTGAGAATACAATAACGTGACTTGTCAAAACTGGACTTGTTTTTAGTCCTTATAATTTGGAAGAAAAAAGTAAAGGCCTTGTTCTGAAATACAGAGCAAAATTAAAGTTATAATTATACAAAAGACCACATAGTGGCAGCTGCAAAATGCCTTATATTACTCCCGAACTTTAATTCCCAGAATTAATCCTGATCTTATTGACTGCCTTATTAGCTGCTGTAAATAGCAAAGCAAAGTGCGTTTGTGGGAGGAAGTTGGAGGTTCTGAGTATAGGATGACAAATGACATTGTGATAATGTATTCTCCCCATCCTCAATGATATATTCAATTCCCAAATATACGAAAAAGCATATCAAAAATATTGATAATAATATCAGCAGTTTATTACTTTTGTAATTAAACTTGATGTATTTGATATTTTTTAATTTTACATGGGCAAGGAGCATCTGTTCTGCTGATTTGTTAAAGAACACAGAATATAATATAATCATTGCAATTTTCTCCCCTAGTAATTTTACCCTAATTTTTCCTGTATTAAACTAGCTGTTCTTTGCTTTTCAGTTACACAATGTCAGTTGCTCACAACTATTTATTATGGCCTCGCCAAAAACCCAATATTTTCATTCAGCGTGTGTTATTCTATCATCTGAAATTATGCTATTTGGCACACTCACTTGTTTTTCTCTCTGCTTTGGATCTCTCAGAATTTTGCATAGTGGATATTTTAAATAAGTTTCTAATATGTATTTTTTTTAAGTTTTTATTTATTTATTTTGAGAGAAAGGGAGAGCATGAGACAGGGAGGGGCAGAGAGAAGGAAGAGAGAGAATTCCAGGCAGGCTCTGCACTGCCCGCGGAGCCTGATGCAGAGCTTGAACTCACCAACCTTGTGAGATCACGACCTGAGTGGAAATCAAGAGTCAGAGCTTAACTGACTAAGCCACCCAGACGTCCCACAATTCTCAGATTCATACTGTACCCTGCACTCCAATTTCTTCTATCCATTTGCATGCATAATCTTTCCCTTGCATTTCTAACAGTATTTTAAACCTAACAAGTTACAAACCTAAATCTTTTTCCCCCTAGAACATGATACAGCGTATGCCCAGTTCTCCATTTCAGTAAATGTCATCACCAGCCATCCAACTGCTTCATCCTGAAACCTTGTTTCTCCTTATTTATTCCTCTTCTCAAGATAAAGCACACGCGCACACACACACACACACACACACACACACAAAGTATACAGTTTGGAAAGGAAGAAGTAATGTTACTATTTTTATTCTCAGAGTATTTGATCATCTATAGAGAAAACTTTTTCAAAAAAGAATAAGTTTGTTTACAACATTTGTGGGATAGAAAATCACTTTAAAAATAAAATTCATTTCCATGTAATGTAAAGTACGTTTAGGGATTGAAAATTATGCTACCATTTATTCTGATAAATTATGATATATTTATGTGAGATCTTTACACACAAAATGGAAAAAAAACACATTGATGAGAAAAATTAAAGAAAATCTAACATTTTAAAAAGTACTATATTATGTTCTTATAATTAAAGAACAAAAAAACAAAAAAAACAAAAAAAACCCACCTCGGGGCACCTGGGTGGCTCAGACAGTTAAGTGTCCAGCTCCGTTCAGGTCGTGATTTCACAGTTGGTGAGTTCTAGCCCCATGTTTGACTGTCTACTGTCAGCACAGAGACTGCTTTGGATACTCTGTCTCCCTCTCTCTCTGCCCCTCCCCAACTCATGCTCTTCTGCTCCTGCACCCTACACACATGAGCCCATGAGCTCACTCTCTCCCTTTCTCTCCAAACATAAATACAGTGGAAAAAAAAAACACAAAAAACAAACCCTCAGTATAGTTAAATGATACTTCTCTCCCAAAACAATCTGTAGATTCAGGGCTATCCACATCATAATCCTAGCAAGCAGGGTTTTTTAATCTTTGTCACAAATTGAGGAACTATTTCCAAAATCCATTCATAAATGCAAAGAACATAGAACAGCCAAAACTATTACCAAACAACAACAACAACAACAACAAAGAGAGAGAAAAGAAAAACAAATTTGGAGACTGTATACCTTACTCTTTGACTTCATGCTTACTATTAAGTTACAGTCATTAAGAACACATGGTATTAACATCAAGATTGACAAATAGATCAATAGGACAGAATTTCATAAATAGAGCAACAAAAATAAGATTGATTATCAATTCATTAAAGAAAGGACAGTCACTTCCACCTATAGTTCTAGAACAACTGGGAAGTTACATGATGATAAATAAACTTTAATCCATAATTTGTATCTCGTAAAAATTAACTCAGTTTATCATAGACATAAATTTAAAAATCTAGATCTGGAAGAGGAAAGCAGAAGGGAAAATCACTTTAACTTTAGGTTAGGCAATGATTATTTTGCAAATAATATCCAAAAAACCCCCAAAACTTCATAAAAGAATAAATTGATAAAATTGATTTTATCAAGTAAGGACTGCTGTTTTAAATACACTGTGAAAAAATGCAATAATCAGTTTGGGGAAAATATTAGAAAACATATGTCTGGTTCAAGCTTGTAGCTAGAATCCATAAGGAACCTTTGAAATTAAATCATAAGACAACAACCATTTTAAAGATGGAACAAATAATTCAAACAGAGAGTTCATCAACGAAGACACGTATGAGTGACAAACACATAAAAAGACGCTCAGCACCACTAGTCACTAAAAGATATTCAAATTGAATCAACAATAAGATAAAAATATTAACTGTTAGAACAGCTGAAGTTAGACTAACTTTAACAATTGTTGCAGAGGAAGCAGTTTTCAAAGCCTGCCTATTTGAGGTGAGTTTCCTATTATATTGAAATTGTTCCAACCGATACCAGTTAGAAGCTACTCTAGTGAAGTATATGCTTTGAAATTATCTTTATAACTCATAATTCTCATTTCCTTATGAGGCGGGTGATCTTTTAGGAAAAGCTTGCATGAGAAATAGGTCTAGAGGTAAAAGTTTGTGACGCTGAAGTCTGTAACAACAGAGGGGTCTGTAGAAACCCTAAATATAGCATTGGTGATGATATGAAGTTAACCGGGCTGAAGATTTAGGTAGGTAATTTTTTCCTGGCAAGAAAATATAACAGTATTTGAAGATCAGATAATCCTCTTGAAAGAGACTAGTTTGGGAGCTGCAAAGAAAAAAATAAGGAATCAGTAGGTGAAAAATGACAGATGCTGGAAAACCAGTTTCATTGACTCACCACTTATTCAATCATTTAGCAACCATCTTGAATGACTTATTTGTGACTAGTATCGCTTATTGTACTGAGGATACCACATGAAATAAAGTTGAACACTTTTGCCCTCATAGACTTAGGTTAAATAACTTTTCCATGATAAAAACAGCACACAGGGGCGCCTGGGTGGCTCAGTCTGTTGAGCGTCTGACTTCAGCTCAGGTCATGATCTCATGGTTCATGGGTTCGAGTCCCACATCGGGCTCTTTGCTGACAGCTCAGGGCCTGAAGCCTGCTTCAGATTCTGTTTCTCCCTCTCTCTCTATCCCTCCCACTCTCGTTGTCTCTCTCCCTCGCTCTCCCTCTCTCTCAAAGGTGAATAAACATAAAAAAAAAAAAAAAAAAAAAAAAAAACAAAACCCACACAGGTTGTCTGTCATTATGCAGACCCTTTTACTGAATAAACTGTAATTTTATGAGGCACCTATAATAAACATTGTCTTGCACTATTCAACTAAATTATATTGCTAACTGTTTAAGAATGACTATTAAACATGGATTTGCATTCTCGTTTGACTACAAAATCTTGGAATATATTTTCAACAACATAAAGCCATATCTTATTGAGAAACAATATGCATTTCATTCAGGCAGATGAGACACTGTACTTTGGAAACATATGTTTCCAGGTTTAACAGGAAGCAGCGCTACAGCCAATGGCCAATGGCTACTAAAGCAAGGGGCCCCTGAGATATTCAATTATATTTTGTATAAAAATGTGGATTACATCAACAAAGGGTGCCCGTCCAAGAGGTAGTCCAAAATGCTGTTTATCATGACTTAAAAGACAATCAAAACGTTGCAGAAACTATCTTGCTTCGCATAATTTCATGCTGACCAGCCATTATGATTCCATAAAATCTAGACTCTCAAATCATGTCTGGGTGGTTGGAAGCAGTGAAGTTTGGTGAAGGAATGGATGGTGAATGATGGTGCACCATACTCCTCTGCGTGGTGAGGCTCTTCGTTCTCAGCACGATGCTTTTGGTAGAACTCCTTTGTCTGAATCTGTTACTTCGGAAGAAGCCATTAAATTCAAGAACTAAGTGAAGATATTATCACAAATATTATAGTATATAGGGGGTTTATTCTCTGCTAAAAGAGCAGGACTGATAGGCACACAACGCATTAGCACAAAATTCTTGTGTAAGCTCCGAGAAAGATGATATCCCTAAGAAAATGATAACATGTATTTAAAAGCAACACAAACTAAAATTATATGAGAAAGAGGGAAAAAAAAAGTTGCTTTCAGGGAAAACAAAATGAGAGCACAAATTGAAGAGGTGGATTAAAATCTAGCATTTTAATTTTATAAACCAAGAGGACATATTTGAGAAAAGAAGATTGTGATTAATGCTAATAAAACTGTTGTTTGTGGATAGAAACAGTGCCTGTTGCTCTTACAAAGCTCTCATTAGAGATAAAATAACATACTAAAATCGGCACCACAGAATTTCTAATTATGTACTTTTCACCAACCAAAATATTTTATTGGATTCATTATTTGTTCAGCTATAAAAGACTCCAGAAAAACTAGTTTCAAGACAAAACTTTCAGGAGATTGTATGTCTAGTTCCTAAAAATAAAATAAAATAAAATAAAATAAAATAAAATAAAATAAAGTAAAGTCAAATAAAATAAAATAAAATAAAATAAAATAAAATAGAATAAAATAAAATAAAATCAAAATAAAATAGTTTTCTGCAGAAAATGATATTGAAAATTCCAGGCCTGAGCAATTTTGTTCTTAAAGATAAAATGAAATTGTAACATTTGTCTGGATTAGGAAGTCTCTGGTTGGCTTTCATGGAAGTCTCAACATAAGGAAACCATATAAACTAGCACATTTAGAGATGAGAAAGGGATATTCCTAAAACAATTGGATTAAGACCTATTGTAGGTTAAAACTAGATTTCCCCTCATGCTAAAATTGTATCCCTCTTCTGGATTAGTCATTTCCCTAGCAGGAAACTGGATATCATTTTAATTTACATCTTTCAGCACAAAGGTGCTAAGGGATGAGATTTTTACCCAGACTATAAAATTTCAAATCATGAGGACTGAATAATTTACCTGAGTGAAATGTATACTATTTCTCAATAAGATATGGTGCTGTGCTGTTGAAAATATATTCTAAGATTCTATAGTCAAACACGGATGCAAATCCACATTTAATAGCCATTCTTAAACAGCAGCACAATCTGGTTGATTTGTGCAAGATAATGTTGGATATAGGTGAACTCATAAAATTGCAGTAATAAGTATCAAATGCATTTTGGAAAGTGCAAAACTGATGGATGGTACTGTTGTGTATAAATTGTCTTACGTTTAGAAGTTTTACATTTTTGCATTATTTATTTAGTAAATGCCCTAATTACCTATGATAAAATCAAGACAATCCTGATTTTCTACTATAGATTTGACATTACATTACAATTAAATTAAAAAATAAACATCCCACACCTAACCTGAGTAGTCACATACGATTGATGAACATTGCTTTTATTTATTTTTTTGAGAGAGAAACAGCGTGTGAGAGGAGCAGGGGCAGAGAAAGGGAGACAGAGGATCTGACATGGGCTCTGTGCTGACAGCAGAGATCCCGATGCAGGGCTCAAACTCACAAACCATGAGATCATGACATGAGCCAAAGTCAGATGCTTAATCGACTTAGCCACCCAGGCGCCCCTGACTGACAAACATTTATATGATGATGGATTATGTCAACATTTCTAAGGCTCAAATGCTATTTAGGAATATTGTTTTTAAATTTGCTTAACGAGATTAAAAGAACTTGACTCAGTGATAGTGTTTGTATATTCATCACCTCATTCATTCCAATGAGAACGCAGAAGTATTGTGTTGAGAACCAAAAACCTAGGCAAAGTGTCTGTTCATAAGAAACCTGTTGTATTTTAAGTGGAGAGAAGCAAGCCTTGTATATTTTTTAAACATAATAAGAAAAATTCATATAAAAATATGAAATGCACAATAAAGATGACAACTTAGAACAGGATAATGCTACGAAGACAGGAGGCTGGGGGAGGAAACCTCTTTCACTGGTTATTCAGGAAAAGCAGTTTCTGAGAACTTAACCATTTATTTGCTCACAGGGAGCCAACCTTGAGACAACAAGGCAAACATCTGGAGGCCTGGTTCAAGGAAATGTCTCAGGGGGAAAGAGCAGCCTGGTCCTGACAGTAACAGAACCTAAAGTCAGGGTTTCTGGTTCAAGAATGGACAAACTGGAAAAAAAAAACAAAAAAACTCCAGACTAAAGAAAACCGCTTACTGTGCGTAGAAGATCTAAGAGGAATCAAGAATCAGAATCTAGAAAGTTTCAGCTATTAAAGGCTGAACTCACTTTAACATTAAGCAGAGAATGAGGGCAAGCTGCCTATCCAAGATTAGCATAAATATTTATTCAAATGGAAAGTAGAAACCTAGAAATTAGGAATAAAATTAAACTCTCCTCTGCAATGCTGGAAGGGGTATAAAAGACATGCGAGGAAAACAAAACTGAAAAAAAAAAAAAACAAGTAGGCAAAGAAATAGCATTTCTGTAGATCTTATGTCAAATAGCAGCATACACACAAACATAGAACAATTTAGAACATAAAAAAAAATCATCTAGACTATCCAATTGGCAGAATTGATCTTTTTACGTATTCTGATAATTCCTTTGGTCTATATTATTTGTTCATTTTTTTTTGTTTGTTTGTTCGTTTTCCAAATCAAGCTAGAATTTTACAACAATGTAACTGTTTGGAAATCAGAAATTCTTACTGTATATGTTTACTTCAAATAATGGGACAAGATTGTTACCTTCTCTGTCAATCGGAGACTTTAATCTCCATCTAGCAAATCATTTATATCAGTGTATTTCGGTCCCAACCTACATCCACAATAGGGGGACAACTATTAGAGATAATACACAGATGTATATTAGGAGAATCATTTTGCTTTTTACAATTCCACAATATGCCAAGAACTTAGACTCTAAAGGCAGGGAATGATCATGTTACCATTAATACATCATTAAATGTATAAATGCTTCAAAACACTTTTGTTGAAGAAAATGGTTTCTTTCTAATAAAAAATATTCAAAATCATTTGATCTTGTATAAAATTAAACATAAACTTTGGAAATATTGGTTATAGCACCACCAAATCATATGCTATATAAATGGCTTTAAAGGCAAAGTAACAGCATAATTTGGAAAAATCAGGAATTTTTTTTCCTAAGGCTTTACAGGAATATAAAAGTCTCTACCTCTGTCAATGATATTTTATATGTCACCAATAAAAAAACAAATATTTTCTAAGCATTGGGAGGCATTGTATTTATGGGTTAGGCCTTGAATTCTTGACAGATTTGTGACCATTTGGGGCAGGAAATCATTGGGTCATTTTCTCCTCTATAAACAAGTAAACATCTATTGCAACTGATAACCAGGCTTTCGTGGATGTTATAGATGAAATTCTAATAATTCAAATGGTTAAATGACTGCAACATATTACTGGAATCACATTTTAATCGGCTGTATAAGAAATATATGACAGCAACCAGAAACAACACCATTCGTGAAGAAATTTTCTTGACGTATGTGTAAGTTTCATCTCTCGCTGAGGGAATCATGAAGTTGTCCATCATATTTAGCATCATATAGTATGAGGATGTTGATCCTGCTCTAGCAGTGTTCTTCTAATTACCTTGGTTAGTCAGCTGTTGTTATTTTGCTCAATCAATGGGCACTTCTGTAGTTAGCTTGTTATTGTTACCGTTATTGATGTTATTATTACTGTTATTGTTGTTCTATACTGTGCTCTTACCATAAGCCAGAAAGCTTTCCATGCATTCCATCAGATTGCACATACCATGAAACCAGACTATGTACCTGTCTTTTACAGAGTCCAAGTTTATGTCATTAATCTGTGTTGCCTCTTCCTGTAAAGCATGTATGTGTTCAGAGTATTTCACCTGGATACAGGTGATGTTACATACAGAGGAATACATAATAGCTACAAGAGCTAGAAAACCGCTACTGTATTAGCTCTCTTTCTCCCCAATCCCAGAGGGAAAAAAAGGGTCTTATGTTGTAGGACAATGCTCAGAGTAGAATGATAGCTCCAAGGATAATACCCAGCTTCTTGGGGTTCAGAAAACAAATAAACAAAAATGCACTTGCAGAGGACTTTGATGAAATAAAGCCTCTGCATTAATATATTGTTGAAAGATATACTTGGAGTAAACTTTGAATATTTACGGGATCCAGTTAATAGAGGACCACCACTGGAGAAGTGAACATTTCATCAAAGTAGAACCTGAGAAAAATACACTAAGTCATATGAAAGGAGATCAAAAGACAGAAATTCAAGTGAGACAGTCAACCAGTATATAAGAAATGCATAATATATGTGAGAAAATCCCCCTGGAAATTGTAGCAATTCAAAGGAAGAAAACTCTCTCTAGTTGTCAAGGAAATGCATAGTTGGATAAACAATGGCCTGTAACTATACAATTGAGAGTAATCAGGAAAAGTTAAAAGACCAGCAAGACCCAATGCTATGGATGGAAATGAGGAGAATAATCTCATAGATAATGGTAGAAATATAAACAGTTATAGCTTTCTTTTGAAACAATTTGAAAAAATGCATAATATGAACACATACATATGCAAATATAAGTTTGTGTATATATATACATATATATACACACAGATGTGTGCAGCAGTGTGTGGTAGAAATATATTTCATATCAGTGTTATAAATGACAGACTATATTAATAAATGGTGAATGTATGCCCCAGAATATCATGTAGATATTATATAGTTGGGACACATGGAAAACTGTCTATTACATGTTATGAACTGAGAAAATTGTACATAATAAAATCCCCTAAAATGAGTGAGAACAACTTTCCAGTATACGTGATTTTATTTATTTATTTATTTATTTATTTATTTATTTATTTATAATGATGACGATGAACATGAAAAGGTTTGGGATACCACAGAAATGACTTTTAAAATGGGGAGAGCCTGGGGACTTCCAAAGGGGAATAAAACAGTAGGAGCAGGTGAGTTACCATGAAAGACCTTTGAAATTTACATCCAAAACTAAATAGCATTAAGATCCTGTTATGTTCCACAGCTTTAAATACCCCTTAGTCTCAGCACACTTGTAATTTGTATTAACATCCCTATATCTTCTCCTGAACCCCAGGCTCTTATATTCAAATGTGTTTTTGATTTTTATTTGTTTATCTAATAGTCATCACACATTTGGTAAGGTTTAAACAACACTCTTGATTTTTCTCTACAAATATGTTTCTCTTCACAGTTTCCCCATGAGGAAACAGCAAAACCATTCTTCTAAATGATTCTTAGAGCTCCTCTCAGAAAGTCTTCTCTCCTGTCTCTTTAAATTACATCCTGATTCTGATTATTCTCACAGTCCCCTACAAAGAACTATGCAGATTCAAGCGACCGTGATTTTTCTCCTAGGCAATTGCAACAATCTCCTGGCATTTCTCCTAGCTGGCACTCTTTGTTTCTCTAGTGTCGGTTCAAAAGCACAAACACTAAAAATAAATAAAAAAGAAAGAAGCAATATGTCAGTGTTCTGTTAAGCTCTTGCTATAGTTTTCAATCTTGTGTAGAGTAGTACCCATAGACCTACCAAAAGCTTAGAAGGTCAGCTTCCAGATTTCTTCTCTGATCTCATTTTTTAAGGCTCTTATTCATTCTGGTGCAGCCATTCTGGCCTCATTGCTGCTAATCAAACTCATCAAGCATATTCATTCCCAAACCATGGCCTTAATTCTTGCTCATTCCATCCGGTATATTTCCCTCCTGATATTCATGTCTTGTTCCTCAGTACCTTCAGATCGCTGCTCAAATTTCACTTTATCACAGTGGTTTTCCTATGTGACTTACATAAAGTGGATCCTCCCTGTCTCTTACACTATCCATCACTCCCACTACTCCATATTATCACCACCTCAAACACCCCCCTACACACACGCACACACACACACAGATAATAGAAAAAAAAGATAGATGATGGATGGATGGATGGATGGATGGATAGAAAGACAGATAGATACATACATACATACATAGATACATAGAAAATAGATAGATAAATAGATAAAGTGATAGTCTCCCCCAGTAACCTTTCTCTCTACCATATCTATGAAACTTTGTTTTTAGAAATGAACATAGTAGAAATAGTAGATTTATTAAAAAATAAAGGTATCATGTTATTACTAAAAATGCCAAATTATTTTATATTTTTCAAAATAGTCTCTTTTTCTGGTTGCCTTATATTTTTATAATGGCAATGATGGACTACAAACATCTCCTCTGACTCCTCAATACAGACTTAGGCACACCCTCTCCATTAGATGACTCTCATGCTTACAAGGTGCCAGCGTCTTCTTTTTATTCTTACTACCGCCACGGCGAGAGAATTATCTCTAATTCTCTGTCTCCTAGATTCCACAGATCATATCTATTTGAAATTCATGAACATTTTTGTTACAATTTCCCTAACTAATTTCTAAGCCCTCGTCAGGTTTGTGGCATACAGTATTTTTCACCTTGATTTTGTAGCCCCTTCTCTATAAATACGCTACCTACAGCGTATTTATACGCTGTATATCTACAGCATACTGTAGATACAGTTGTATCTACAACTTTCAAATCCTCTCCTTTTATTAGGGCCAAGTGTTATTATATTTCTTCCCTAGAAACATTAGCTAAGGTTGATCTGTTAGTTGCACTCAGCATTTTCGACTTTTATCACATCCAGTATGATATAATAGTTCTTTGCATATATCATAAAAGAGGTACATTTTTGAAAATATAAACTGATGTATTCACCTATACATATTTAAAATATTATTCAGCTCAAAGAGATAAAGTGTATCTATAAATAATACAAAATCCTCTAACAAAATTAAAGTTTAAATGATAAATTGAGTGAAATGTTATCACAATAAAACCAAGGAATGGTTAATTTTATCTACTGAACAATGGTAAATAGATAAGGGTAGTACATTCGAAACTACTGGGTGGATGGTAAGGAATTTAAAAATATATTGTTTAACAAATTATGAATATGGAAGCTTCATTTAATCTATTTTGCTCTGAATTGGTCCCTAAGGTATCTATAACTGACAGTATTGAGTTGGTTAAGTTTTGGGGGTTTGGGAGGGGGGGGTTGTTTGTTTATTTTGAGAGGGAGCATGAGTGTGAGCTGGGAAGGGGCAGAGAGAAAGAGGGAGAGAATCTCGAGCAAGCTCCGTGCTCAGTGAAGAGCCTGATACGGGGCTAGATCTTACAAACCGTAAGATCATGACCTGAGCCAAAATCAAGAGTCAGATGCTTAACAGACTGAGCCACCCAGGCGCCCCAGGATGTCACTCATTCTTGAGGTCCCACCCTAATGACTTTGCGCAGCTGAAGCTATTGATATTTTTTCACTGAATATGAACCGTCTGCACATGTTCCTGGCTAACATTCCTCCTTCTGCTGAGGAAGTTTGGAGAGGTTTACAGAAAAGCCTCCTCTCTATCTTGCTCTGTTTTGATATGTATCTATATGTACTCCGAGACTTCGTGGCTCCATAGACGTCTGACGTGATGACATCTGACAAATGGGTATCTCGCCTCCACTGGCTGCATTTGCTAGATCTCTTGTTTCTTTGGTAGAGGTTACACAACAAGAAATGCATAGGAAAAAAATAACCTACTTATGTAAATAAATCTATCAAATGTACCAGCCCGTCCTATTAACTGATGGTCCTATTTCTATAAAGTATTATTTGGTAGAGATATAAGAATTCATGATCCTCCTAATATACTAATACCTTCCTCCAAATTATGGAGTCTATTTGGCATAATTAAGCTTCCTAGTATTTTCCCCATGATTCGAATACATACGCATAGAACTCTAGAGTATCTGTCTAAATATTTTCCCCTTTGCATTTCCTTTAAGAAGACATGTATATTTAAAAATGTTTAGACATACCAACTTACAAGTCAAAATAATTAAATGTTGTCACTTACTTTGTCACAGAACACATGCTATGGCTATAAGGAATATAATTCATCACTTAGCAGTTGAGATACCCAAAAAAAAAGATAACATGAAAGCACTCAATTTTATGTACTAGAAACTGAATAAAATGCAAAAAAAAAAAAAAAACCCAAAAAGGTAAGAAAAGAAAAAAATAAAACAAAGTATTTTTGCTGAAGAATGATATACTTCTTTGAATAGACATTCTCTTGTGAAGTTACTAAAATTGTATTATTTCCAGAAAAGTCAAACAGGAGCTCACAGGGTGTGATGTGTGGCTTCCGGTGACTGTGGGGAGTGAGCGCGGTCCTGGTGGAGGGTCAGGGAGAAGGTGGGATACACTGAGCATCAGAGGGTGTTCAGAGAATGGCCCAATCAGGCTGGACGCAGAGGCTTGCAGGACCCTTCCTTCCAGAGGAATACTGAAATAGCAGGATCTCAGAAGTTCTACAGGGACCGCGGGGGAATCCTGTGATGAGAAACACCAGGAGGCCCCTTGTCCCAGGTTCCTCTGTGAGGACTTTGGCTCGGGCCACCTATCAAACTAACCACAATCATTGGTGATGCTTCCCCTCCCTAAGCGTTACAAAGCAGCGCTCAGAGAATCAGTTAATATCTACTTAAAAGGCTTAAAAAAAAAAGATATGGAAGTGCAGGCAACAGAGACACAAGTAAAAAGAAATAACTCAAAAAGTAGAAAAGCTGTGATTTAAATGGGCAGATGACAAAATGCAGAAAACAATAAAATATCAGTTAATTATGAAATCTATGGTTATAAAACAAAAGGCAAGTATCCTGAACTTAGAAGCAGTAATACGTACACATATATATATTCATACATGCATTTATGTTTAAAATATGTGTACATGTAACTGAATTGGATGCAAAGAGAGCGAGGGAGAGAGACACAGACAGACAGACAGACACCATTTTCACAGAATATACCAAAACAAATATACAGAAAGAAAAGTAAATGAGAGATACTATAAATGAACTATCTGCGGCATTCTCAAATATGGAATTCATGCGTGCTATTTTATTTATTTATTTATTTATTTATTTATTTATTTATTTATTTAGAGAGACAGAGGGAAAGCAAGCAGGCGAGGAGCAGGGAGAGGGAGAGACAGAATCCCAAGCAGGATCCGCCCTATCAGGGTATAGCCAGACGAGGGGCTCGAACTCACAAACCGTGAGATCATGACCTGAGCTGAAACCAAGAGTTGGACGCTTAACTGACTGAGCCACCCAGGCACCTCCATGTGAACATTGTTGCATGTTAATCCTTTAAATATCCAGAGGGATAATACAAAAATAAAAAGACTATAATAGCACAATATAAGAGAAAAAAAAGTATGCAAACAATGAAGGTGGAAGAAGGTCAAAGAATCCAAAAAAAGTACATTTTCACCACTTCTGCTACTATTCCTTGATCCGAACTCCATCAAGATCATTGCAAGGGATTTCCTGCCTGCTCATGTCTCCCTATATATCCTAGTGTCAATACAGCAACCAGATTGAACTTTATGAGATATTAGAGCATTTTAAATTTCTTCCCTGGCAAGTACATTCAAATGGTGTCTTAGGTCACTCAAAATAAAAGTCAGTCATTTCCATAACCAAAGAGACTTTTGTGGTTCACCCACTTTTAATCCCCTTTACCTGTCTAAACTTATCTACTATTCCTTTCAATCCACTGCATTTCCTTAAACATTGCCCGATGCCAGTGTCCATGCTGTAAGTGTAAGCACTATCTTACATTGCCATAACAGAAGCATAGAAAGAAGAAACAGTTTATCCATTTTCTTTTCATGCAGTAGTATAATCCTGGAAATGAATTGGATAGAAATGTTAAAGAGAAAATAAAACTAGATGTCAATTTCATTTATAAGCTTGCACACAAATATTACTCGCAAGTGTTCCTGTTCTATGCTCCTTCTTGCATTTGCTAAGGTTTTTTTTTTAAAGAGTGTCCCATTGGTGTCTTCTCTTTTTTTCCATGTTTATTTATTTTTGAGAGATAGACAAAGCACAATCAGGGGAGGGGCAGAGAGAGAGGGAGATACAGAATCGGAAGTAGGCTCTAGGCTCTGAGCTGTCAGCACAAATCCCAACCCCCAAACACACACACAGCTCTGAGCTGTCAGCACAGCTCCAACCCACAAACCGCGAGATCGTGACCTGAGCCAAAGTCCGATGCTTAACTGACTAAGCCATCCAGGCACACCACCCTCCTCTCCCCCTCCATTGATGCCTTCTGCAATGTGACAAGGACGTCCTGACCCTCACTGGTGTCCTTCTGGTATGCACATCTGGTTCTCCAAGCCTGTCCATTGCCTCTGTTATCACCACCTCCCTCTTTCTTACTGTCTGTTCTCAACAGTGCATGCTAAAACTTGGGTCAATTCATGTCATTTCACTCTTTGGAGCTACGTAACTAATTCTTAATTCACTCAATAAAGTTCAAAATTCTGACCCTTCAGGATTTATCCCATAATTTTTCTGACATCATCTTCCAATGCATCTCATTTATTCTCTCCACTCTGGCCAAACAGGGCTTCTAACTGTTCATCCTGCCCCCACACGGTCACTTCATACAACTTCCAAAAAACTATTTTCCGTCGATATCCAGATGTTATCCTTTCCCCTTACTGTACCTACTTCCTTTATATCTCTCTTCAAATGTTGACTTTCAGTGAGGTACCCCTAGGACTCCTATGTGTCCTTCTTGCTCTCGACTTCTCATATACATGTATATTGCACATTTAGTCTATAGCTGTATTAAACACCTACAAGGGCGCCTGGTATATAAATGGAGCTCAATAAATATTTAGTAAATGAGCATGTGGCTTTGTGTCCTGTTCTCAATGATTTTAGACAATTTATCTTCACCCTTATTAGTCTTTCTCAATAATATCATTCTCAACTTGATTTTGTCCTACTTCTATGTATCTAGTCTTCAAACAGTTTATTATAGCGACTTACGTTTCACAAGCAGGGACCCAAGTCATGGAGATTACTGACCATCTGAGCATTAGAAGTACCAAGAAGAGGAAAATACCTTGGATAAGTCACTGCTTCTTAGAGAAGGGATTTTAGATTTTTCCAGCATCTATGTGATCCCTTGAACCCGTTAAAGTGACTCTTTATTCACGCATTATGTTTTCACAAGTATAAAATAAATACTTAAAAAGAATCCATGAAGTATAAAGTACAATATAGATTTCATTTAGGTAACTCTAAGTTAGATTATGTGGGCTGTTGGTCAGCAAACGTAGCTGAGATGTTCAATTGATGCCTCTACTAACAGTGAAATTTTATATGAAAAAAAAATGTGAACCATGTAAAGGATTTGTTATTAGTTCCTCTCTTAATTTAGAAAATTATACTATGAATTAACTTTTCTTAATCTAATTTTCCTTGATATAGAGGGTACCCTATTCTTTCACTATTCATTTGTTGATGCTTTCAGTAAATGAAGAAATAATTACCAAGCATCTATTTGTGTCATTCAAAGGGGTTTTATAAGGCTGAAGCTCACCATGGAATTTCAGTAATGAAGTCACAAATAGGTGTTTAACTCAGTATCAGACACTCCATGGAGAACTTAGGATATAAATAAGAAGAGATAGAATATTAATTAACTGAACTGTTACTTCAATTCAATAATTTAGGATGAATATCCCTTTTTTACAAATGGGAACCAGAAGAAGAAAGAAGGTCCCTCATTTGTTCAAGGCCACGTAACTCATATTTTTGAAAATTCATCTCAAAACTATTTGGTTCCAGAATCCTTGTTCCAAAAGACTAGAGTCTACTTTCTTGAATATGAATAAATACAATTCCTGCTGCCAAAGAGTTCAGAGTCTAACAGGAAAGATGAGAATATAAAATATTTAATATTATGGTATAAGTGCTATAATAAAAGTTTGTATGGAATTTTACAGAGGCTCAGATTAACAAGTAATTTGCAAATGTGTAATAGGTAGCAAAGCATGGGAAGCTAAAGTCTGATGATGACCTCACTAAATTTGAGAGATAATTTAGCAAGGATATCCAGCCTCTCCTAGAAAATAAGAAAAAAAACAATTATGATGAATTATTAGATGAGTTTGTGAGGTCACTTACAATTCTCTGTGAGTTGTTTTTATCTCTGTCTCCACGAGATAGCTATCTTATTACTCTGAGGTGTGAATATCTATTTTTGGAGCATTTAACTTTATAAACACTTGAAGATTGGAAGGGAGAGTATTAACATTCATTAGATGAATCCTTTGTTCACTGTTAACGTGTCTCGTTTCTCTCCTTCTAAATACAAGCGGTACCTTTCAATTCCACATACAGTAAAAGATAATTGGGTACTTGGAAATAACATAACCAAAGATGAGATCCATGAACATCCCATTGTCAGTCTGTCGCATTAATAAAAGCGCAATCATCTTGCTTTACTTTAAATATGCTGTGTGAGAAAATACAAAAAGAAATCCAGCATCCCTAGTATGCACCATTGTTATTTTTATTGCCAGGTTATTCTCTAATGCAAAAATCACAGATGTTGACCAAAATTAAAGTAATAGTTCACTCTCATGAAACTAGTGCTTTACAGATTGCTTAGATAATGTGATAGCTATGAACATAGCCATATGCTTTATGTCCAGCCATTAGAAATGTTACTACATTTATTTGACTTAAAACTTTACATTGCATAATCAAGCGTTCCAAACGTTTATATGAAAATATTTTTACATTAGATAAGATGGTACCTTATGTTTTCGACTTTGGGTATTATCCTACACAGTTTCAGTTTATCTTCAGGACACCTGGAATTACTGGAAGTTTCTTTGTCCGCATCCATTCCTACTAGCCACGAGATGAAAAGTAATGAATTGCCTCAGCTTTTAATTTTTGTAATTAATGAAAATAAAAATAAAGCAATACCATCATTTAGCCCCTCCCTGTTGTTATCTAATTCTAGACAGATCCTTGCTTCAGCCAGTTCAAATACAAATCCTACAATTTTGTACTGAGTTTCACTCTATCTTAGTGAGCCTCTGAGTTTTGGAAAAAGAGATATAAAAATGACACGGAAACATCTTTTCTGAAGGAGATTCATAGAAATAGACAATGACACATATCGCCAAACAGAATAATACCATCTAGTTATGAATTCTGCATAGATAGTGAAAGAGTGATGATAGGAAATTCTAGCTGGGATTATTTTGGAAGGGTAAATGTGTTGCACTTACGTTTGTGTGTGTGTATGAATGGTCTCCTGAGGAGGTAACATAAAAATCCAAAATACACTTATATACTGTCATTTCTTCAATTAGAATACATTCTAAATTTGTACCATGACAAATGAAAACCAACAAGGCCAGACCAAGTAATTTTCTGTGAACTCTTATAATACCATTCTGTTCTGAGTATGCTCAGCCATATTGATCTCTTTTCTGAAATTTTAGAGGAAGAACCATTAGGTATGAATTAAATATAGAAGTAGAGCAATTGCATATGATTACAAGTGAAAGAAAAAGAAAAGAGAAGTGTTGACCTCCTAGGGTTTGGACCCCAGTAACTGGGAGGATTTTGGAGCCATTATGGAGGAACTATGTTTCTCTCCTTCCTCCTCTCTTCTTCTCTCCTTCCCTTTCTTTCTTTTTTTTTCCCTCCCTCTTTCTCCCTTCCCCCACATCACTTCTCTCTCTCCTTTCCTTCCCTCTTTCCTTCCTTCCTTCCTTCCTTTTCTTTGTTTTCTTTCCAGAAGTAAAGATTTCAATATATTAATCTTAAAATAATTTTAAATATTCTAGTGGTTCTTAATCCCGCTCACCCATTCATCCCCACGTCTGGATGCTTCAATTCGGTAATATTTACTTTATTTTTTTATTAAAAAGTTTTCTTTTAAGTTTATTTATTTGTTTTTAGAGAGAGAAAGAGAAAGAGAGGGATGGAGAGAAAGAGATCATGTGCCAGTGGGGAAGGGGCAGAAAGAAAGAGAGAGAGAGAGAGAGAGAGAGAGAGAGAGAATCCCAAGCAGGCTCTGCACTGTCAGCCAAGATCAAGAGTTGGACACTTAACCAACTGAGCCACCCAGGTCCCCCAGTTATATTCGCTTTAAACTAACTTGTCTTTTCTGTTATTTACATATCTATGTCTCATAATATACTTGTGCTCTTACTGATAAATGTAGAAATGTTAAAATTAAGAGACTAAATACAGACATTGCAGGGTAAAAGAAGATACCTTGTAATTATGAAAAAATTAAATTTCAATTTAATTCCACCTAAGATTGGCCAGAGAAATAAAAAGGCATTTCACAAAAGAAGGTATCCATGTGGCCAAATAATCATATAAAAAGATGTTCAAATTCAGGAATAATTAGAGAAATCCCAATTAAAACCACTAGAAGAAACTAATATAAACTCATAGAATGCCTGAAGTTAGAAGATTGGCAGTTACAAGTATTGAAGGGGAGGTAAAGTAATGGAAACCTTAAAAACAATCTCAATATACTGGTAGAAGTCTTACATTTGATGTCTTTACCTTGGAAAAACTGTTTAGCTTATCTATTCAAGTTGAAAATCATTACATCCTGTGACTCAACAATTCCATTTCTAGACAAGTACACAACTCGACTGCATGCACAAGTGAATCAGAAGACATTTCCAAGAACGTTCCTAATAACATTTTTCATAATAACCTAAAACTGAAAAATACCTATGCTTGTCTACTGTTTAATAAATTATGGTTTATTAATATAGTGAAGTATCACACACATGGTAATATGAACAAGCTACAGGTGTACACATCAACATGGATGCAACACACACAGTCTTAAAAAATAATTCAATCACCAAAAAAAAAAATGCATGGTAAAATATAGGGACCTGATACTTTATTCTGTTTGAAAATGAGTTTGGCTTGATTCTGCATTTTAATTGAGGTTGATTACTTAACCATAACTATAGTTACACCAAATTAATATTTGACCTGAACAACCTATTTTGAACTGAGGGTTAATTGTTTCATTGACCCATTAAATAGAACGTGCACCTCAAAAATTCAATTCCACAAGGGAAGTATTAAATAGAGTGACCAGTATGAAAGGTTCAAATGGTATGAGCAGGTTCAGATTTCTGTTATACCTGTCCATACTTGTATTGGTTTGCTAGGACTACCACAACAACATATCACAGATTGGTTGGCTTCAATAACAGATATGTTTTTTCACAGTTTTGGAAGCTAGAAGCCCAAGAGAAACGTATCAGCAGATTTGTTTTCTTCTGGGACCTCTTTCTTTGGATTTAAAGAATCTTTTCACTGTGATTTCAAATGGTCTTTTCGTATGTGTGCATCCCTGGTATTTTTTTTTTTGTTTCCAAATTTTCTGTTTTTATAAGGACACCAGTCAGGTTGGATTAGGGTCCACCCTAATGGACTCATTTGAACTTAATCACTTATTTAAAAGTCTTATTTCAAAATAAAATCACATTCTGAGGCACTACAGGTTGGGGTTTCAACATGTGAATTTTACAGGGACACGATTCAGCCTACGACACTATTGTTTTGTCATCACACCCTAGAATCATTCTGTGGCTTCATGGAATGGTACCTATCTATTGATTGAAATGAGAAATAAACATAGTCTAGTCTTCTGCTTAATCATCACAGAATGCTGCTTATATGTAGTATTCTATATGTAGTAGTTCATAGACAGAGGCTAATATCTTGCTGTTTAAAGACCTGGAAAAAAATTCAAATTTAGCAATATAATGGGAAGATGCTGTTTCTTTCTTTAATGCCCATGAAAATATTTATCCCAGTGGAAGAGGATCTAAATCAAAATGCAAATGTTAAGACCCATCTTTGTCAATGACATTCAGCCTCTTCCTCTGTTTAGTGAACCTGTGCACCTAGCAGTTACGATGGCAAAGACCAAGGCCAATGCTGGGTTCAGCAGTATGAACTTCCACCCACCAACTCCAATTCGATTATCTCCACTGACCAGTGCCCACCATTGCAGAGGCTAACACATAACTCCAGAAGTGGTGCCATTTCATGGACATTGTTCAGTGGAGAGCAATCAGATAGTTCTCTGGTAGCGAAAGAATAACACTAAACACTGTTTGTCATGGAAGGCTGGTGCTTTCTCATCATGTGAACAGAGACACATGTCAGGGAATAGACTTGCACTGTTTGGGTGCAACACTTCTGCTAGCACTAACATTCATGGACATACAGAATATCTTATCTATCCCACATGGATAGATGTGGGATAGATCTCATACAAGATCTTTTCTATGTAGACAATCCATTTTGTGATTATGGATTCCTGTCTAAAGAAATAATTTATCCTGTGGTACCTGGCTGCCTCAATCATGTAAGCATCCAACTCCTGGTTTCAGTGCAGGTCGTGATTCTCAATGTTTGTGAAATCAACCCCCGACAGTGTGGAGCCTCCTTGGGATTCTCTCTTCCCCTCTCTCTCTCTGCCCCTCCTCTCTTCTCTCTCTTTCAAAATAAATAAACTTTAAAAACAAAAAGACAATAAATAATTTATCCTGGAATCAGTTTATTTGATAGGGTAGTGAAATAACTTGCTGAAAAGTCAGGTACCACACCAACTGGGAAATAGAGCCCTAAAAACGTGAACAGTTATCTCGGAAGATAGTTTTAGACATGACTTAAACCAGAATCCAGTATTTGGTGACATTTTTGTCATAGCAAGGAAACAAAGGATAAAACTAGCAGTTGTTCTGGTTTTTTTAAGTCATAATTATCATAACCCTTCAGAGATTTTGTTTTCTTCCTGCACCATGATTTTGAACTCAGTTGATTTGAAAGCATCAGCGACCTAAAAGAAGGCTTTTAATAAGGAACCTCTTCATTCTTTCACTGAATCTGACATCGAGACTGTCCTAGGGCTATTGATTTACTACTGAATAAGCAGATATGGCGACATCGACTAGGGAATCCTAACTGCCATAGGGAAAGTGGATTGCTGCTAGACATTGCAGGAATGGAAGATCATATCTGAACTCTAAAGGAGTCACTAAAATTACTTCTGGTACCTTCATGTCCAATCATCCTAGTCAATAGAAACTAGACAATAAAGATCAGATCAGCAGAGACTCAACTCCTATAAGACTAAAGTTTTGAATCATTCCACCAGATAGAGGCCCTGTTAGGTGACGTGCTGGGAGAAGAGAAATGGAATATAGAAAGCCTGGTAGAAGGGGACAGCAACGATTATCAACTTAGACTCAGGAACAGTTGTGGAAGTGAGACAGTAGAAGCTATCCGTAATGTTAATCTCTTTGCTGTTTTAAATGAAAAGCCTGGTGGTACCTAATATTTTAAGTTGCAGGTGGACATGTGACTTAATTGTCACATCTGATAGCTGATAGGCTTTTTTGTGTTCTCTGATACACAGTTTTTCAACTGAGAGATGACAATAGTGGATGTAGTGAAGCAGAAGGGATGTAATGTACAGGATATTTTCCATTCATTCAACCCCACTTTTGTGGTGAAGACGGACAGACCTTGATTAAGTCAAAAGTCTTTCTTGCTCTCTGTGCTCTGGTGACCAACGACCAAAGATGGGTGCCAGCAGGGACGAAGGTGAGTGAGGTTGGGATATTTTTTGTCTAAGCTCCATCTATGAGGGTTTATTCCATTATGATGTCATCCTCTTATCAAAAGTCAGTGCTTATATAAGGTAGCTCTCTTTAAACAGTCCTTTCTCTGTGTTCTGGTAACACCTCTTCCCCTCCTTTATCCTGCTGCTTCAAATCCCCGGTGGTTCAAGTTCCCCACTGTTAGTAGTTGTAGGAAACTACCCTGTTCACACAATCATCATTAGGCCATATGTTCAACTCTTTTAAAGTTAGCATAGTTTATTGGTTCGTGTGACTGATTCAGATATTAGGAATAAAATAGGATATTAATAGAGATTTTATAAATATAATTAGTTTCGTATGGGTATGCCCACATAAAGTCAACTAACATCTCAACCTTGAAAAAACAGTTGGGATTTTCTTTACATTGTCATAAATTACTTTCACTTGACATCTAAAACTATTAGTATATATTGATAGGCAGAATTGTCTACCAAAAGACTATTAATGTACAAGAGAATCAGGAAAAGTAAAAAGTGTCATTTTAGGAGAAATTTAGTAACTAATGGCACTTTGCCAAGCAAGAAGCAGATGTTTAACTATAACTGTCAACAAAACATGAATAGAAAAAGAAACAGCATCATATTATGGAAGTTTTAGTTTAGAAAGTACAAAATCTGAACCCTAAATAAACACCAAGATGGAAACACAAAGGTGTAGTGAAATCAGTCACTATTTCTGGAATGTTTCTAAAGGAAAGATGGTTCCTTTTTTAATGCAAACACTATTATAATAAGAGTGATTGCAAAATAAATAAATGTGATGGTTCACAAGATTTTTTGGAAAGTTTAGAATAAAACTTCTGGCAAGTAGTGAGAGCAAAGTTCAGTGATGTGGCTAGACTCTATTAACATTTGGAACAGATAGGGATATAGAATCCAAGAAGCAGTGTGCCCGTTTGTAGAGCTCAACAAAAACCACTGATCTAGAAAGACTTGTTTTATGAAAACAGTCTTTCACCAGAGAATTAATATCTTTCACCAGTGAGTTTATTCAATAAAATGGAGAAAAAAAATACATTCCCTTATATGAAAAGTGTCAGTTCAGAGATCCTTCTACGCTCAATTTACAGATCATTTCATGGGCAAATGTATAAATCTCTTTTCCCCTTGGCCATATAGCATGCATTCCTTATGCTTTCATGGATATTGAATAGTAACTACAAAATGGTTATCCCTTAAAAGGCTAAATTTTATATTTGGTAACATAACCTTGCCAAGTGTGCAACAGCAATCTTAAAAGTGTAGCCTAAGTTATTTATTATATTGATATGTAAAGACCCTTGGTTTGTTGGAACATTCTCTTCATTTTTTGAGCATTCCCCCTCCCCCCAAAAATAATAATATTGCAGCGAATGTAGGTGTGGAAATTTGTATCCAAAGGCAAAACCGGCATTTTATGTGATAAGTTTTGAGAATAAAAGTCAAAGATTCAGTATACTTTAATGGTTATTACGCCTTACACACTCACAGGTATGATTGCGTACTGTTGTTTCCACTAATAACCAGTGTTATACCTACAGTCCACTCCCTGGCAGATGGTGGAACAGATAATGCTATCCTCCCACTGCTACACATCTGAGTCTGTAAAGAACAATAGTGCATTGTTAAAAGAAACACAAACCGGCAAGCTTCTTTTCACGCATAAACATTTATTTGAGTTTAAATTATCCATTTAAAATGGTAAATACAATTTCTTTTTTTTCTTTTGTAAAACACTGTTAGCAGTCTTAATGTTTATGTAGGTGTGTGCTTGAAGCCTAAGGGGGACTTTTTTCCATTCTTTTAAAATGTAGTTAAGAGTCAGAAGTGAAAAATACCCGATATTATTTCAACCAACACGTCCAATTTTATATCTACACTGTTCACATAGGCATAGGGTATTTGTAAAAGACAATAGAGACAACCCAGGCTGTTACGTTTATTCTCTAAATGTGAAAACTGACAGATAGCTTAAGTGACATGTGAAAGGGCACAAGGCTAACTAATGACAGAACATCATTAGAGTTCAACATCCTGTTTCCAAAATGTCTCCACCAATTCTACATTCCCACCAGAAATGTGTAAGTGTTCCCTTTTCTCCATACCCTCATTAACAATGATTTTTTGTCTTTTCGATGATAGCCGTTACAACAGAGGTGAGGTTACATTTCATGGTGGTTGTGATTTGCGTTTCCTTGATGATTAGTGAAAAGAATTCCAAACAAAACTACTAAATGATCCAGCAATCCCTCTTCTGGATATATATTCAAAAACATGGTATCGGGATCTTGAAGAATTATCTTCATCCCTGTGCTTATGGCAGGGTTATTCACAACAGCCATATATGAAAATAACTTAAACGTCTGTCAACAGATGAATGGGTAAAGAAAATGTGGTGAATATGTACAGTGAGTATTCAGCCTTATAAAAAAAAGGAAATTCTGACATTTACAACAATATTTGTGATGAACCCGAAGGACATTATATTAAATGAAATAAGCCAGATGCATGAAGGCAAATACTCCATGATCCCCCATACATGTGGAATCTAAAATAGCCAAACTCATGAAGCAGAAAGTGGAAGGGTGGTTTTCGGAGGATGGGGGGGAAAAGTGATGTTGGTCAAAGGATATGGTGATATGAGTTAACAATATTGTATCATATACTTGAAATGTTCTAAGAAGGTAGATCTTAAGTGTTTCTGACCACATAAAAAAAGAAAATGATAACTATTTGAGGTGATTGGATATATTAATTAGCTTGATTGAGCTGATCATTTCAAAATGTATCCATATACTAGGGTGGCTTGGTGGCTTAATTGGTTAAGTGTCCAACTCTTGACTTTGGCTCAGGTCATGATCTCCCAGTTTGTGAGTTAGAAACCCTCATCGAGCTCTGCTATTCTCTCTCTCTCCCCCTGTCTCTGCCACTCCCCACTCATGCTCTCTCTCTCTCTCAAAATAAATAAATAAACTTAAAAAAATTTAATGCATCTATATATCAAAATATCAGGTTGTATACCTTAAATAGAGACAGTTTTTATTTGACAATTATACTCCCAATAAAACTAAAAAAAAAAAAAGTACAATGTCTTGAATCACAGTTAAGGATTTTTTTTCTTTCCACTGCTAATAATTTATGTGACATTTTCCAAAATTTATATGTCTTTAGAATGCACTTATTTTCCATAGTTTTTATTCCGCTTTAGGAACTAAAGACCTAAAATATTTTTAATTTACACAAGCATAAGAGATTATTTCCAAAAATGTGAGTTAGAAGAAAGATTTCACCAATTACATTGTTATTCTGAGAAACACGTTAGCAAACACAGAATATCAATAGGGGGCACATTACTAAATACATGATAAATGGCAAAATATGTGTTACCTGTTTTAAACAAAATGGAGACCTGATTATTGACAAATTAATACAATATTGAAAAAAGTGATCATCTTCGGCTGAGCTAGTTGACATTATGCAGTTCAATAAACTGAATGAAATCTATAAGCCTAAGAAAGAGTGTGAAGAAAATCACTCATCAAGTGTGAAGAATTTGTCTGTGTGGTGCAGGCAGCTGAGACATCTACTCATGAGAAAATACCTACTCTCCTGATTTCCTTCCCACATATACTATCACAGGTTATATTTCACTGCAATTGGGTGAAGTCATAAAAAGCATGCCTCTCCTGCTACTCAACATGTATCAATTTGTGTTTGTCATAAGACACTGAGACTATGTTGGTCAGTTGCCCAGTCTGGACAACAGCCTTTTTTAAGTGTGACAAAAGACTCCATTTGGATTTTGTTTCTTTACTGGTCACTTGATATGAGTGTAACCTGTTCAACACCAAATGAAAAGGGTGGACCCATCAAGATGCAAATAAATCCACTGAATGTTATGCTTCCTTCTTATTTGTGGGATCATCCTTCAAACACAGTGTTTTGTCTTCCAATGCTTGGGGAAATCATACAGCAATTTCCTAAAATTTCATACTGATGACTGGCCTCTGAATTTAGCTGGCTGCAGAATGTGTCAACCAACTTCTATATGTTGTGTCAACAATTATTCTTGGTAAGCCACCCATTTAAGGCTAGCTACATAACTCGTGAAGACCAGCACAAAATAAAAATTCAGGTCCTCTGGGGCACCTGGATGGACAGTCAGGTAAGTGTCCAACTCTTGATCTCAGCTCAGATCATGATCTCATGGTTTGTGAGATCGAGCCGCTCATCAAGCGGCTGACAGTGTGGAGCCTGCCTGGGATTCTCTCTCTTCCTCTCTTTCTGCCCCTCCTTTGCATGCTTGCACTCAGGTGCATTCTCTCTACCAAACAATAAATAAAAAACTTAAAACTTCAGGTTCTCAGCAAAGAACCCAGGAATTCTGTTCCACGGTTGTTACTGACTGAATTTTGCCAACAGCCTCAAAAGCTTAGAAGCAAATCCTTCCCTAGGTGAGCATTCAAATAAGTCTCTATCCATAGCTAATATCTGGATTCGAGCTTGTGAGAAATGCGAAGGTAGAGAACCTCGTTAAGACATTTTCCAAATTCCTGACTTACAGAAAGTATGACTTAACAAACACGCTGTGTTTCAAACACTAAGTCTGTGGCAATTTGTTAGGTAAGAATATATAACTCACTTTTAATAAACGTTGACTATCACATCTGATTATTGATCAGTTAGTACTCATCAAGTAAACCCTTGATAATGATATATCTCTTATGAAGTTATTAGACTCCTACTCATTTATCCTGAGAATTCAAAATAGTAAAGACTCTTCAGGCATCCTTTATTTTTACGTATATATGCTAATTATTTTACACTGTAGTTTCAGTAGATAATTCTTTATTCTTACACTGTCTCTGGACAGCTGTAAATTTTGTTATTAAATGTCTCATGGATAGCACTATAATTATGATATTTTTAAGTCTCACAGAAGCTTTGATGGCAATATGAGCCGGCTCTTATTTCCAATACTAATCTTAAAGTAATGTGATTAGGGTCTCCCTCTTCCCTGGTTATTGGATTCACTTTTGCCAATGCTTTCTGTGGCTGCCAGGATTAAGAGCATTTATAACTTTCCTGTCACTTTGGTTTTCTTTTTCTACTAATTTTGCCATTTACAAAAGGATTATATGAATAATCTAAATTCCATTGATATTGCCTGTCACATGCCACTGAATTTTCATTAGCTCAAACTTGGATCAGTTGGCAACCATTCAAACATAAAAATATTGAAAGTACTTCTCTCCTTATCATATTTTAAATCCAATAAACCTTTTATCCCTGTATTTATGGGGAGGGGGATGTCTTTGCATGAATATCACTATTGTTATTAATCTGCATGCTACATAGTCAGGAACTCAGTATTAGTTGGTTTTATGTTCAGAATTCACAAAAGTATCCAAGAGAACACTTAACTAAAATGCTTACACAGCAAATAACAAAGATTTTCACAGTATTCTGAGTGCAACTTCCAGGCTTCTCGACGACATGGTGGACATTTGATTCTCAGGATGAGCTGAAGAAGATAGGAAGAGTTTCATATTATACAAGCTATATCTTCAATTCTCTACCTATCTTTTTTTAAAAAAAATTAAAGTTTATTTATTTTGAGAGAGAGAGAGAGAGAGGAGTAGAGAGAAAAGGAGAGAGAGAGAATCCCTATCAGGCTCTGCACTGGATTCACTTTGGCCAACATGCTTGAACTCACAAACTGCAAGATCATGACTTGAGCTGAAATCAGGAGTTGGAATCTCAACCAACTGAGCCATCTGGGCGCCCCTCTACCCCTCTTTTTTGTCATGCTTATTCTGTAGCTCCTCTGAGAGCACTTATTAAGGTTCACTCTTCTTGAGCAACTTTGTATTATCAAAGTATTCAGAATAATAAATCCCAAACACCAAGTACAGTCCGAATGCTCCATCTTTGTGTTAACTTATTTTGCCAAGCAATATTTCAAGATAGATCAATGTCATAATATCAAGTCTCCCTGATATTCTTCTAAAAATGGAAAAGGGAACAAGAACAAAGAAACAAAATTGAATGGAACCATGACTATGAAATATATAAATAAATAAATAAATAAATAAATAAAGTCCATTATCTACAGATGTTTTCAAATGGAAACATCTCTAGCAGGTAGGACTAAGAACTAATAGAAATAACAAGTTATGTCAAAAGATCAATGTATATTCTTTGTCTATTGTTAGCCCATTATTTTTATAGATTAGGTGGAAAATATGAAAAATTTAACTTTGAAAGATACTCTCTCAATACTAAGATTATAAAGTTTATATTTATGCTTATTCATGATTATAGAAGTTAGACTCTTTTTGTCAAAGCACTTTATAAGAAGAAATAGAGTCATACCATAAAAGCATTGGCATAATTGAAATCCTTCAAAAGTAAGCACATAACACATAGCAACAGGACAAACAATAAAATGATAGTCATATATTTCAAGCTAATGGCTTTTCCAGATAATACTTCATCTTTAGAAGGGGAAGCCATATATGTCTAAAATACCAATGGCATTATCTATAGATTCAGCCTATTTATCACCATCCTAAAGGTAGAGCTTTGGGTAAGGAGAACACATGATTATTTTCCCATAACAAGTTTTGCTAGCTCTCTGTTTTAGCCCTGGGCTGATGTTGTCGCTAGCTACCAACATCACTGAACAGGAGGAACTTCTGTCTGTCTGTTTGCTTGTTTTGCTTTAAACAACCAACAGCTTTCTTGGAGTTCTGGAGGCTGGAAAGTCCAATATCAAGGTGCTAAGTGAGTTCTTGGTGAGATTTTCTTTTCTGTCCTGCAGAAGTTCGTCTTCTGGCTCCCATGGTTGAGAGAGATCTTTGCAGCAAGCACTCTGTTGTCTCTTCTTATACGGACACTTATAAGATCTCATTATGAGGGCCCCATCCTCATGATCTCATACAAACCTGTCTCCCAAAGGCTTCTTTCCCAAACTACCATAATACTAGGGATTAGGGCTTCAACATAGAAATTTGGAGGAGGCACATTCAGTCCACAGCAGTATTTTTTTAAATTGCAAGATGACTGAAATTACTGAGCTGCAAGGGAGTCTAGAAAATATAGTGCCCTTTCGTTGGATTCTTCATCTTCTGGAATAAGGAAGGTACTTTAAAAGGGGATAAGGGGAGTCTGGTACCATCTGATGGGCATGACCTGAAGACGTCATCAGAGACCGCATAGAAGCTGATTCACCACCCACAGACACCTCTCCATCTATCACCCAGAGGAACTCCTATTGGTACTGTTTTGTAGTTCTTGTCGACTTTTAATCAACATCTATTAACAACTAGGTAAATAAATGAGATTATATGCAACATATAGCTCTATGGCTATTTATCCACTTGATACATTATTGAATTTTTTTCTCACATCATAAACACTCACTCATTAATTTTAAGAGCTTCCAGACATTTCAGAAGGGATAAACCATACTGTATTTAACAAAGGCCTACTGTCAGAATTTTTAGCAATATATGTAGATTGTTTCCAAATTTCCCCTATTAAAAATAAAATTATGAAGCAAATTTCAGAAGTGAAATCTAATGATAAAGGTCTGAAAGCAATATTGCTCAAAAAATACATAGTTTAGACTTGTATATGCAATACTAAATAGTCCTCCAGAAATATTATATCAAATTATACCTAGGGGCACCTCAGTGACTCAGTTGGTTAAGCAACTGACTTGATTTCAGCTCAGGTCGTGACCTTCCTGTCCTTGGGACTGAGTCCCGTGTTGGGCTCTGGACTAGCAGGACAGAGACTGCTTGGGGTTCTCTCCCTCCCCCCTGCCCCTCATCTGCTCATGTTCTCTCTCTTTCTGTCTCTCAAAATAAATAGATAAACATTTAAAACATATATATACCTATGAGTTGCATTAGACACTGCTTGTTTGCCCATATCTTCAACAACACCATGTATTATCATTTGTATTTTTTCCTATTTGACAGGGAAAAATCTCCTCACCCTGGTTACACTTCTTTTTCTAATTAAAATATAATTTACATATAACATTATTTAAGGGTACAACCTGCTGATTTGATACATTTATGTATATTGCAATATGATCACCACTATTGTGTTAACTAACACTTCTATTAGTGGCATAATTATAATTTCTGTTTTGTAGTGAAAATATTTAAGATCTAGTCTTATAGCAACTTTGAGTATAACCACAATGCTATGCATTAGATATACAGAACCTGTGTTTTAACTTCAAGTTTGTAATCTCTGGCCAACATCTATTTCTGGAGCCTCTGTGTTTGAAAAGTGAGAGCTTTTCAGAGCTGGGAATGATACTAGCAGCAAGGTGATATGAAGTTGATAACAGCCCATCCTAAGATCTAGGCCTCTCATGAAAGCAATAAATAATTCTAAAACCCCAGATAGGGATTATCTACACTTGAAAGGAAACTAGAGAGAATATTTACATACCATGCATGAGTTTGCATAATTTACATAATATTATTATTAAAACATCATGAGATAATTTGTACTATGCACTTAATATGTTATAGGTAATTTACATGTATTAAATTAATCACCACAACAACTTCTGAGGCAGGTAGATCAGTATTCCCATTTCCTTGATGAGAGAAATAAAGCACAGGGAGGATAAATAACAAACAATGTCACTCACCAAAGATTTGAACAATCTAATTCTTGAGTTCATACCTTCAACCATGGAATTATTATGTTGCCTTTTCCAAACACTTAGTGGGTAGAACAGTGCTCACCGATTGAGAATTAGATATTGGAGACATGGCAGTATTTCTATACCAAGGGAAGTATTGATAAAATACTGATATTTTATTATTTGTTTCACACTATATTAAGTGTACACACTTCTAACATACACACACACACACACACACACACACACAGAAAGTAATTTTATGAAAAATTGGCAGGAACATTGTTTTAATTATGAAACATACTTTTTAAAGTTTATTAATTGATTATGAGACAGAAAGAAAGCATGGATGGGGAAAAGGCAGAGAGAGAGAGAGAATCCCAAGCAAGCTCTGGACTGTCAGTGCACAGCCTGTCACAGAGCTTGAACTCATGAGCTGAGCCAAGGTCAAGATTCAGATGTTTAACTTACTGAGCCACCCAGGCGCCCCAAGAAACATTATTTTTAAAAGAGTGCTGGAATAACAATTACAAGTTACTTGACAAAATGGAGAAATAAGAGTGAAATAAGGCTGATGAACACAGAGATCAGTTCACTGGACATTAACAAGTTTTTTATCTGTGTGGTTCCAAAATATCTATTTCTACATTGGTGTGATATCATTATAGGAATACTTTGCATGTGGCTTATGTTAATATTTTATGATTTTTCCTCTTTTTACATTCTATTTTTAGGCAAAGTGCGTTTTAGATTTTTAAAATCTGAGCGTTTGTGAAACAAAGATATTGCAAAATTAAGTCTAATTTTTTCTATAATCTTACAAAAATATTTTCATAGTTACATACATTTATTACAAATACCACAACAGAGACCAATTAACACCAAAGCTGTTGAAATGTAAATTGGTTGTATTTTTAATAATGAAATAATAGTGAAACAAATGTTTTGTATACTCTTTTCCTCATAGGTTACCATTTTAACCGTGACTCTTATCAGATTTTGATTTATCTCTTTATCCATTCTTGTAGCTAATGGGGAACAAATTACTTATTACTCATGAAAGACACTAACTACCTAGTGTTGCAGAAAAAGAGAATATTACAATTTACATTTAAATGAGATTTGAAATGTTAATGAACAGATCCAGTATTCTAATTATCTCTACAAATACTTTAAATTAAGGTGAACTTTTGTAGATGGATCATTCCTTGAGTCTTAGTCTAGAGTGCCCTACAGGGTTGCATATAAAGTGTAGAGCATACATATTAGATACATGCATTATTATAATGTAAATTATATAGTCAAATAACTACAATTATTATTAATAAATATACTATTTTACTGTAATGAAGGATCATAACCAAATAAAATATTTTTAAATTAAAATATTATGACAGTATTGATTTGAGGGTTTTATTCATTTCTTTTTCTCTGGTTAAAACAAATAGAGACATGGACCGCCTGCGTGGCTCAGTGGCTAAGCGTCTGACTTCGGCTCAGGTCACGATCTCACAGTTAATGGGTTCAAGCCCCACATCAGGCTCTGTGCTGACAGCTCGGAGTCTGAAGCCTGCTTCAGATTCTGTATCTCCCTCTCTTTCCGCCCGTCCCCTACTCACTCTCTCTCTCTCTCAAAAATAAATAAACATTAAAAAATATTTTAAAAAATAGAGACATGACTGATTAGAAAGATAGTTTTGATAAAAATTGCCCATACAACGTAGATATTTCCTTCTTATCTTAACATAATACTTTTTACAATGCATCAATGCATCAGTAAGCAGTGTATAAGAGCAAAATATACACTGTGAGCAGTGTATAGAACAAAATTTACACTATAAGCGGTGTATGAGAACAAAAATGTAATTTTTCAGGAGTTCACTATGCTTCGAGCTACCAATGAATGTGAATTCAATATAAGAACCTTCCATCTGGCTAAACATAGTGACTCACAGAGAAAAACATAAAACGCAAACATTGCATCTTTTTTTTTCATATCCTGTTTAAATATTTGCACTCTCCTAGAAGAGGGCATTGTGCTTTCCCCCCAAATTTACGCAATTTTCTTGACAAATGTATTTGGTGAAGTGTCCCAAATATGACAACGTCTCCAGGATACAAGAACTAAGTAGTGACTAAATAAGAGGGGCCATAAATACTATAGAGAAGTTAATAAAACATTTTGAAAAAAAAAAAAAAAAAAGAACAATAGGCTTAAAGGAGTTTACATTGCTCATAGACATTGAGGGTAAGAGTGGCAGGAACAAAAGCTTAATATATCAAGTTAGCATAGTTATGATCTGCTTTAAATAGGATTGAAAAAAAAATGCAGTGAGCTGAAAGTAACGGCCATAACACTAGCACTACCAAATGCCACGTCATGGTATTTGGTCTTATTTGGGCATAAGAGTAACTTCTTCCTCCATGGAGGAAGCAAGCACATCAAACATTAGACTTATGTTTTAAATCGGGGCAAAGAAGAAATAGGAAAGTGAACCACAGTCATCGATCCTCCCTGACGTCACAAAATTTCATGCGGATCATGATGATGTCTTGTATTCGTTTGCGCAGGCTGCTAAAACAAAATCCCATAGAATGGTAGCTTAACAGAAATAAACTTCTCACAGTTTTAGAGACTCAGGATGCCAGCATGGTTGGGTCCTGGTGAGAACCTTCTTCCTGGCTTACAGAAGACTCCCTTCTTGCTGTATCCTTACATGGCAGAGAGAGAGGGAGAGGAAGTTATGTGGTCTCTTCCTATAAGGACACTAATCCCATCATTAAGACCCCACCTTTATGACATCATATAACCTTAATTAACTTTCTCTTTAATTTTTTTTTTAACGTTTATTTATTTTTGAGACACAGAGAGACAGAGCATGAACGGGGGAGGATCAAGAGAGGGAGACACAGAATCTGAAACAGGCTCCAGGCTCTGAGCTGTCAGCACAGAGCCCAACACGGGGCTCGAACTCACGGACCGCGAGATCATGACCTGAGCGAAGTCGGACACTTAAGCGACTGAGCCACCCAGACGCCCCAAACCTTAAATAAATTTCAAAGGCCCCACCTCCAAATACCACTGTGGTGGGGGGTTAGCGCGTTAACCCACGAAATTTGGAGGAACACAATTCAGTCCATAGCATTTCACCATTTTTGTGCTCTCAAAATACGACAGTGAGACAGGCAGAGGACAGACATTCCAGTCTGAAAGGGAGAAATAGGAAAGAAAGAAGGGGTGACGGGTCTTAAGCAAGTTCAAAACCTAGCAAAGAAAATTCTATTAGATCTCAACACACAAGAATAATACTTCTTGGTTTATTATTCTGCCCTGCAAGCCCACCAGGGTGGCGACTGGAGTCAGAGAGTCAGCCCTATTCTTTGAAACGAAAACTGAAGAGGAGCTAGTCTTGCCCCCCAGCCTGTGATGGGAGTAGCAGCCCTGATGATCTTCGCATTGCCTTTGTCCTCATTCCTTCATTTTCTTGGGGAATAATGCCTATTCACAGCAGAATAGCTCTTTGTGCTTTCTTTTAGAGTCCAAGAAGTTCCAATGGCATTCCTTCATCCGTTTCCTGTTTGATCTGCCCCTTTTAGTTCAAACTGGCAGTGTCTTTGCTGGTATAATCCTGTCTCTATTCCTAGCATAGCCGCTTAGGTTTACAAATCACACCCATAATCTCTATCAAATGATTGCTGAGGCATCCCTTTAGCGTTTCTTCCGATTAAGCCTTCTCCCTTTTTGCAGTATAAATAGGCTCTTCCTTTTGGCTTAACAAACCCATCTTCAATTTTCTCTCTCTCCTGTCACGTTTTACTGTAAGCACTCAGGACAAACCAAGGTTCTCTCTCATCGTTTTGCTTAGAGATGTCCTCAAATTATCCAGTTCATCTCTTCCAAGTTGTACCTTACACAAAAACTAGGACACAGTTCAGCCAGGTTCTTTGTAACAAGAAAATCCCTTTCCTCCTGTTTCCAATAGCATCCCCCACATTTCTGTGTGAATGGCCTTTACTGTCCCTATTTCTACGAACATTCTGTTCATGATTATTTATGTATTCTCTCAGAAGGTGGTAGATTTCTGTGCAGCTCTCCTCTTTTGTTTTTTTTTTTTTTCCTGAGACGTCATCAAAATCACCTTTAAATAAGTCCCTTCATGTCAATCTCAGCTTTCCTGACATGCACCTCAGAACAGTTCCAGCCTCTACCCATTCCGCAGTTCCAAAGACACTTCCACATTTTTAGGTGATTGTCACAGCAGCACTCCTCCTGTGGTGCCATTTCTCGTCGTAGCTCAGGTTGCCATAACAAAATGCCACATACTAGGTAGCTTAGACCACAGATAGCGATTGCTCACAATTATGAAGGCTGGAAGTGTTAGTGTAGGCAGTTAGTTAATTCTAAAAGGATGCCTGTAGGCTAGCAAAGATGAACTCATGGCCAGCTCTGAGGGAATCAGACACCTGTCAGGCATCTCTCCAAAACAAAACCACCGGAAGCAGGATTAAACCAGACAGGCCCAAGGTGGATGACACAATAGGCCAAAATTCACATTATTCTTTCATTATACTTTATTACAATACGAAAACCTCCTCCCTAAGGGTGCCAAGACAGGAAACCCTTGACCAAACAAGGAAGAAAAAACATGTAACCTTGTTTCCAAAAAATCCCTGCCTCGAGTAATGAATATTCCACCCCCTTGTTAACAACTGTCAATAAAAGAGAGAAACCCAGACTCCAGGGGCACAGCTCTCCCTTAGGCTCACCTGCTCTCAGACCTTGAGATCTGCGCTCCACTTTAAGAAACTTTCCTATTTGAGGGCACTTGGGTGGCTCAGTTGGTTAAGCGTCCAACTCTTGACTTTGGCTGGGTCATGATCTCACTTCACCGTCTGTGAGTTTGAGTCTGCATGGGACAGTGCGAAGCCTGTTTGGATTCTCTCCCTCCCTCTTTCTGTGCCCCTCCTCCACTTGCTGTCTCTTCCTCTCTCAAAAATAATAAAAATAAGCTTTAAAAATTATAAAAAAAAAAAAATTATAAATAAATAAACTTTCCTGTTTGTACTGCCCATCCACTGTGTTATGTCTGCCCTTAACTTCTTTCTCATGGGGAGACCAAGAGCTTCCAGTGACATCTTTTGGATGGGCTGGGCCAAGGCTTCAGGGCTCAGTGTTACCAGTCCTCTCAGCAACAGAAGTCTGAGATTAGGGTGTCAACCTATGGCCCCTCTTCCTGGTTTGTAGTTGGCCTTTGTTTTTTTTCTTTCTTTCTTTTCTGTGTCTTTACACGACAAACAGAGCAATCTCTTTGGTCTCTACTTACATGGGTGCTAGTCCCAACACGGGACCTAACCTCATGACCTCATCTAAATCTAATTACGTCCCGAAGACACCATCCTCAAACAGCATCACCATGTTAAATCCATGACACTTTCTTTCTATCTTCTCTCCATAATTCAAAAGCCATACATCTCAACCACATCCACCTCACGCAAGGGAACTTCAAGTCTTTTGTCTAGCTTTGGTGCTAGTACTCACTGTTAAAAAACAGTAAGATAAATAAGATGCATAACTGAGAAGAGAAGAGAGGTAAAAAGTCATTGTGGTTATCACTCTCTCAGTTCCATTTTCTCCTGGGTCCCAGTTGTATTATCATGTCTGAATTCTGCAGGAGTCTGGAGTTATTATAAGTCCCTCCTCAGATAGCCCAGTAAGTCTTTGTCACAGGGTCATGATTGCACATCAAGACTCTACAAACCATAGCCTATATAAGGTTTTTCTAAAGGCAAAGGATACAGGACAGCAGGAGAGAAAAATAGCCAAGCAACAGCTTAACAGCTAAGCAATGAGGACTAAGAATTCCAGGCACAGCTCCTCAGCATGCACTTATCCAGATTATAGCCATCAAGATATGCACACAAAAAAAATCTTAGTTTCAGAGGAACTTTTGCAAAAGTTCCAGCAGTGTCTTTTTTCCCCCCTTCCAATTTTTAGTTAAATTCTAGTTATTTAGCATACAGTGCAAGATTGTTTTCAGGAGTAGAATTTAGTGATTTATCACTTACATATAACACCCAGTGCTCAACATAATAAGTACCTTCCTTAATACATCACCCATCTAGCCCATCTCCCCACCCATCTTCCTCCATCAACCCTCAACCTGTTCGCTATGATAAAGAGTCTCTTACAGTTTGGTTCCCTCTTTCTCTTTTTTTTTTTCCTCCTTCCCATATATATCTTCATCTCTCTTGTTTCTTAACATATATAAACAGTAAAACCTTGGTTTGCAAGCATAAGTTGGTCCGGAAACATGCTTGCAATCCAAAGCACTGGTATATCAAAGTGAATTTCCCCATAAGAAATAATGGAAATTCAGATGATTCATTCCACAACCCCAAATATTCATATAAAAATGATTACAATACTGTATATAGTATAAAATGATAAAGGAAATACAAAATATAAAGAAAAATAAACAAATTAACCTGCACTTACCTTTGAAAACCTTCATGGCTGGAGTGAGGGAGACAAGAGAGGAGGGTTATTATGTAGGAAGATGTTCACTATCACCAATGGATGTTGACTACAGTACATTATTAATGCACTCTCGTCATATACTGTATTTAATGTAACTGGCAATAAGGCAGCAGAGGAAAGGGTCTATATCTGAAGGCAGCAGACCTAGAATGAAGCAAAACATTCCTAAGCTCACTTTTGTATGGAAAAGCAAAGGACTGTCCGTAGGTGGTTTGATATGACAAAAATACACTAGTGCTGTTTGTGGGCACCTTCCAACATTCTGAAAAATCACTGATTTCTGCCAAACATGGTTGCCCGAGACTGAGCATCCAAGCATAGGAGATGATCACCCAATCCCACAGCGAAGGAGAGAGAGAGACAGAGAGTAGAACAATTGGCTCAGTTGTGATCATGTGACATTTGGAGTCGCACACAACTCATATTGTAAGCTGTCACTAATTTAGCAAGTTAAAATTTATTAGAAATGTTTGCTCATCTTGTGGAACACTCACAGAACAAGTTAATTGCAATCCAAGGTTTTACTGTAAATGTATACACACACACACACATAATGGAATATCACATGGCCATCAAAAGGAATAAAATCTTGCCATTTGCTATGATGTGGATGGAACTAGAGTGTAGTATGTTAAGACAAATACCATGATTTCACTCATATGTGTAATTTAAGAAACAAAACAGATGAACTTAGTAGGGTGGAAAAGAGAGTGAGGCAAACCATAAAATAGATACTTAATTATAGAGAGCAAACTGAGGGTTGTTGGAAGGGAGGTGGGCAGGGATGGGTTAAAAGGGTAATGGCCAATAAGGACGGCACTTGTGATGAACACTAGGTGTTGTATATAAGTGATGAATCACTAAATTCTACTCTTGAAACTAATAATACACTATATGTTAACTAAACTAACTGGAATTTAAATAAAAACTTGAAACTATAAATAAATGAATGAATGAATAAATAACTTTTGTAAGTGTTCCCCTCCAAAAAAACAAACAAACAAACAAAACAAAGCATGTTTTAAAAATACTTTGATCTTGGGGCGCCTAGGTGGCTCAGTCGGTTAAGTGGCGGACTTCGGCTCAGGTCATGATTTCGTGGTCCGTGAGTTCGAGCCCCGCGTCGGGCTCTGTGCTGACAGCTCAGAGCCTGGAGCCTGTTTCCGATTCTGTGTCTCCCTCTCTCTGACCCTCCCCCGTTCATGCTCTGTCTCTCTCTCTCTGTCTCAAAAATAAATAAACGTTAACAAAATAAATAAATAAATAAATAAATAAATAAACTTTGACCTAGTAATTTTTTAGAAATACACATAATCAGGGAAATGGGTTAACATTTCCTCTACCATTGTGCGTGTATACTAGAATTGAACAATTAACTACATAGATGAGAAGTGGTGGGAGCCAGGTTTCTTATTATTGGAGAGCAAGATTACAGACAAGCAAGAGGAGAAAGCTGGAGTGATACATGTGGTAATAGATTAGAGCTAGAGACATCAGTGTGAACGTTTAATTTAATATAGATACAGATGGTTACATCTAGAAATTCTTATATGTGCATAAATATGAGGCTCTACAAGGGTTATTATAGGCACCTTTATTCCCTTGTCTGTCAGCTCTGTGGTCTAGAGGCAGGGACATCGAGGTAGCAGTAAGGACACCCAGAACTAATACTTTCTAGTATTAGGGGGAACTAACTCTCCTTGGAGAAACGGGGATTCTAGAGTTGGGACAAAGTGTATGTAACATAAGCCTAGAGCATCTTACAAGGCTAGAAAGTAAGGAACTGCTCAAAAAATACACACACAACAATGAATTATATCAAAGAGACAAAGGAACCAACTGAATGAGCTTCCAAAGGACAAATTGGAACAATATGAGCAGCAAAATGAAGTGTTCGATTATAAGCCAAAGAACGAAATGCTCATATGTCCATACCGAACACGTATATACATATCTACATACATACATACACAAATGGGAAAAATTTGACAATCTTCCGTGCAGAATTCCAGATAATTTGTATAAAAACTCTGTTCTCACAGAGGTGGAGAATAAGCACGTGCTGCACATAGTGATTTTCTAAAAGGCACATTATGGAAAACGGAATGGGGAGAGCACTTGGTAATAGAGAAGTCTGACAAATATTATCTTAGTCAGGTGATCAAATTTAACAATATTGTTAAGTCATATTGATGGCATATGCCCTTGATATGAAGTTATAAGGATGACACTTTATTTCTGAGAGGATTTGCCTCTCTAGAGCACATAGACCATATCTAATAATGAGAATAAAACCTCAGGACATATACCCAATTGAAGAGCATTCTACAAAATACCTGACCAGTATTCCTTGAATCTATCAAGGTCATGAAAATGAAGAAAACCTGAGAAACTGTCACAGTCAAGAGAAGGCTAAGGAGACATGATGGCTAAATGGAATACAGTATCTTAGATGAGATCATGGAACTAAAAAAAACAAAAGCAAAAACAAACAAACAAACAAATACATTAGGTAAAAACTAAGGAAATATAAAGTAAGAATGAGGTTTAGTTAATAATAATGTATCAATAGTCTTTCATTAGTTGTGACAAATGTATCATACTAATGGAAGTTATAGACAATGGAAGCAACTGGGTGTGGGTTCGATGGAGTCTGTATTGCTTTTGAAACTCTTCTATAGATTTAAAACAATTATAAAATTAAAAGTTTACTTTGAAACACATATAAAAACTCAAGGAGACGTTTTCTAGTTTGTTTATTTATTATTGTTTTTTAAATGTGTATTATTTTTGAGAGAAAGAGACAGAGTGTGAATGGGGCAGGGCCAGAGAGAGAGGGAGACACAGAATTCGAAGCAGGCTCCAGGCTCTGAGCTATCAGCACAGAGCCCAATGTGGGGCTCAAACTCGTGAACCGTGAGATCACAACCTGAGCTAAGTAACTGAGCCACCTAGGGACCCCAGTTTATTTATTTATTTTGAGAGAGAGACAGAGAGAATGTGAGCAGGGGAGGGGCAGAGAGAGAGGGAGAGAGAGAATCCCAAGCAGGCTCTGCACTGTCAGCGTGGAGCCTGACGCGGGGCTCAACCTCACAACCTTGAGACTGTGACCTGAGCGAAATCAAGAGTTGGACACTTAACCAACTGAGGGCCACCCAGTTGCCCCACTTGGAGACATAGTAAATGGAGAGATTTAATAATTGATGGAATATTATGCAGTCATTTAGCATTTTCATATTTGAAACTTTATTGCAATAATCACCATATTTGTATAAGTATATAACACTATAGAACACTATAACACTATATGCAAGGCTACATGTAACCCTGTATAAAATATATAAAATAACTTATCTTACTATAACCAGTATGCTTCATGTGTGTATCCATGCCTGTGCATACAACACCATAGCTTCATATACATCACAATTGCCAAATGTTTTTGGGAAATTAGTTTTATTAGTAGTAGAGTGTAAAGTTTTACAACTTTGACCATTCTCTTTTTAACACGACGATATTATTTTTACAAGAAATAAACAAGTAAATGCAAATTTTTATTCTAGTAAATTCAGTATCACTACACTTTTGGAAGTAACCTATTTTTTACAGGTAATGAGGAATTAGTTTATTTTAAATTCTCTTTTGCAGAGATATTCAGCACACATGGCCGTCCTTAGGCCATCTAGCAATTAGAATTTGGGAAGCAACTCTTCTGGGTGACTGCAGTTATTTTCTTCATCCCGAGAGCTTATCATTAATTATGTCTTTTAGCAGAGTGCAGAGCTCAATAATAAGGTTCTGTGATTTTTAGCCATATGAGGACTGCTTTGCTCTTCCTGATTACCAGAATCTTCTCCCACAGCTCGTTTGCGGAGCCTTCACTGAATAGATACCACCTTGCCCCCCTTCTCCATGCTTCTTCCTCCACCTTGCAATCTAATCTGTCTTTGCACAGTTGCTGTCCGCCAGAGGCAGTTCCCAAACATCATCCAAGCCCTGTGTTTTCCAAATAACTAGAAGAGTATGATCAGAGTCTAGAGGTTGGCAAGATAACATTATTTTCCTCCTTCTGCAGTCCCATTGGTTTCTATCCCCTGGTGAATAACACTCTCTCTCTTTTTTACATCTACATTAGGAACGTAAAACTCCATGAACATTTTCTAAATAAGGGAAAGTGGTGAGGCTATGGCTATTTCCACGTTTTGTTTCGTGTTGCCACTGCATTTGTAGTTTTGTTTTGTTTTGTTTTGTTTTGTTTTGTTTTTAATGGGGCTTTCAATTCCTGGCGTGTAATAGAACAAATAAATGTGAATGGATTGGGTCATGTCACAGTTACATACTGCTCTTGTAAACCAAGGCACAGTTTCAGGGATTATTGTAATATTAAAATTTAGATAGAAAGGTAATGAAAAAGATGCATTGGACATACACAAGCAACTGTTATTATTACTTTTAACGTTCTTTTTTTCATGGCAAGACATAGTTCAGCTATAATGCTCTTGAGTATGCATGAAAAAGACAATGAAAAAAGGTACTGGGCTATGCTTCTGTCAAGATAAAAGGGGTACATTGTATATATATTTGATTATACAGCTACATTTTCAAAAGTATTTTGTACATAAAATCTCATTGACTTCAATTAGAATTTGCAATCTAAGTACACCATATGGCTTTGCTTAAAAGCAATGAGACTATTAAATTTAATCACTTTTATATGTGTCTCGCATGGTAAAGGTGCTTGTTAAAGGAGCAGCACTATACGAGAATTATTTCTAGTAAAAATTGAAAACTAAGAAGATGGCTACCTCCTGGTGGTTACTAATTGGCAGTCAACGCCACAAGAAAAGTAATTTTCAGTAATACTGAAAAATAGCAGGCAGAGAACAATGTCACTTTGCTGGTTTCATTGCCGCTTTATACAGCAATATTTGAATATAATGTGAATTACCCCTAGTGTTCTAAAACCAAAGTATTTATTCTACTTAGAGGTCTTGTCTTCCCTTCTCCTTTCCCCGTAACAAATATTGATGGCATTGTAGTTATTTCCTTCATCTTGCTCCATTGGAAAAGCATTGCAAAGCCAAATCTTTAATAAAGTCAGATATTCAATATAGTGGATAGAAATGGGCTATATTTCACTGTGCAAATATTGTTGGATATCATTAGGGAATACTAAAGTCTGTGGTAAATTGGAAAGTGGATACCATTTTAAAAGTATGGTCTTACGTTAGCTGCAGCTAATTTTCCCATGTGGCAAATGGATTTTGTCCACTATTGCGAGATATGGTGAATTTTTTTTTTAAGAAGCTGAAAATCTAGATGTGAAATAAAATATTGAAATTTTAAAATATGAAAAGAATTAAACAATTTATGACCCAAACAAACATGTCTGCGGGCTAAATATGGTTCATGAACTGCCTGTTTTCTTTTTTCTTTTTCTAGCAATTCTGACTTGATGACACCAAAAAGGTTGCTAACATTGAACAAGAACCATTATTTCCCTGCTTGCTTATGCAAGCAACAAAATCAGAATTATCGGAAACTCTAGGCAATGAAAGTAGCTGTTTTTCCTTAAGCAAACAAAACATAAGAGGTTAAGGAAACGGTCCAGTAAAACGGAAAGTAATTTTGCATTACAAAATCTTATTAAAAGCTAACAAGGTTCGTTCAGGCAATTTCTAAAAAGTAGTATAACTTCCTTTATCCTTATGGTAAACTGTTGTTTCTGATTTTGACTTGCTTTAAAATTCAGTGCTTATTCCTCGTTCAAAGATGGTTGACTTGGGGCACCCGGGTGGCTCAGGCAGTCAGTTAATTGTCCTACTACGGCTCAGGTCATGGTCTCATGGTTCATGAGTTCGCGCCCCTTGTTGGGCTCTGTGCCCAGCTTAGAACCTGGGGCCTGCTACAGATTCTGTGTCTCCCTCTCTTTCTGCCCCTCCCCCACTCATACTCACTCTCTCTCTCTCTCTCTCTTTCTGTCAAAAAACATCAAAAAAAATTTTTAAGATGGTTATCTGAACACAGATGATTAACATTCCTCATACTAGAAACTTGTTAAAATTACATAATAAATACTTATTAAAATCAGCACAAATTTCATTATTGAAAAACCATAAAGGGTATATCCTCCCTACCTGAGCAGGTATTTCCTGAAATATAATGCATGTGATGATTACAGAGCTAGTTAACCTCAAAGGGGCAGGAACCTGCTACTCTATGCAAACAGAAAGACAATGTCACTTGACCTTGCCCTTTAGCACTCAGTTTGGGGAGGGTGGGGAGTGAATCCTTCCACTTTCAGATCATGCTAGGATTAGCTTCAAGATAAGAGGAAGAAAAACAGAAGGATTTTTCTTGTTTCTGTTTCTTCTTTTATTTTTGTCTTTTGGAAGTGGCCCTGACATTCTTGACAGGGTAAATGTTTAAGGAGCTGTGGAACAGCTGTATCTGTCACCTGTTTCACTTAGCAGCTGTTTTCTGCATTTTCCTCCTGTATTATGTCCACAAGAATCTAAATTGGAGAAATACTCATCTGGGACACCCAGAACAGAACTAAGCAAAATCCTTGGATATCTTCCCGTTTTCCTAAGAAACGGCCATCTTCACTCCAGAGTGGTATTTTCTCCACATTTCCTTACCAGCAACCTATGCATGCACACCACTAACTCACTTTTAGCCAAACTCCTTTAACCATGGCCAGAGGAGTAGAAAGTGGTACTCATACTAAGGAAATATATGTTAGTAAACAATATATCTCAGTAGACACCCCTACTTATAAATATTAGAAGGCAATTATAGATAAAGTTGTTGGACACCTTAAGGAAGTCAATACTATGGAGAAAAATAAATATAACAAACTTTCAAGGAAAAACAAAACACCAAAGATTGCTAGAAAAGTAGTGATGCAGGCAGGTTGGTCTGAGGACACAGAGGGCCACCCCACCCGCACCCCCTGCAGGACCAGCCAAGAGGGTCCTTGTGTTCATACAGGATGGAAATCAAATGTCAGCCAGCAGGGGGTGAAGGCAGAGTTTATTGAAGAAAAAGCAAATACAGATGGACTGGGTGTTCAGAAAGGAAAGGAAGGAGTCTTGTCTTTGTTTGGGGTTTGGGTTTTTTATGACAATTGTGCTCTGGTCTATGTGTCTTCTTGGGCATATAGGAACTGGTCAGAATGAGGAGAAAGTCCATGTGCCCGTCATAAATCACTTACTGCCTGAAGTCAGGGGTCTTGGAAAAGGTCTAGAGTCAGTGGTCTGGAATACATGTATGATAGCTTTGTCTGGTCACTCTCACCTGGTCCTTCCGTGGATGTTATCTATTCTAGAGAAATAATTAATTCCTTGTCTCTAACAAGGAGGACATATGCTATTTGTATTCTGAGACATGTATAGAGTGGGTTGGGGCTGCAGGTCCTAGCCAGAATAGAAGCTGGATAAGAAGAAAAAAAAAAATCAGCTTTTTCTCTTGTGGGCCCCTTGGATTTCCCTGTCTCAGCAGCATGAATTTTATAAAAATAAAATTAATACCCTTGAAGCGACTAATGATAATATCTCACGTAAGTCAAAATTAGGTTGTTGTCAGAAAGTAGAGGCAGATTTAAAACTAAAATTTATGACCATTAAGAAAAAAATGCAGAAGACAAAATGAAATGAAAATTGTATGCCCTAACAAACACATTTTTGAGACAGAAAAATTTAACACTGGCATATTATCAAATATTAGTGCAGAAAATCTAACAGATTTGAAAAAAATAATATATATATATATATATATATATATATATAGCATGAATAATTGATCCATTGCAATAGAACTTTACACAAAGAGGGAAAGGAGATAAATGGTGAGGGGAGGGGGGGAATCCCTGTACTAAAGAATTTCTTAATCTCCAATGATGAAGGCTCATATATTCCTTCATAGCAAAAGGAAAAACTTCACGTTTAAATGTACTTCTGTGTGCTTACTAAATGCAGAGATCCTAGAAACATTGCTCACAGGACTCTTTAGAGAAGGGATTGATTGCAGGCTAGGAAAATAGAAGACATGCCTGAAGAATAGAACGGCCGCAGAAAATTAGGAAACATTCAAAACAGAACACGGCATGTTGTAAGTGCAAAAGAACCAAGATAAAAGAACTCCCAGAGGTCAAAGCTAAAATGATTTCAACAGAAATATAAATAGCAATAGCATTGGATTATAACCCATCAAATAAAATAAATACCCATAAAACCATACTGTTATCTATAAATAAATGAATGAATACAGGCACAGGGAAGTGACAGCTCTCCCTTGTGGAAGAATTCCACTCAACGTGAAAGGAATGTGGAAAGCAGAATTCTGCCATCAGGCACCATGATCATAGTTGTTGCAGGACCAAAACACGAAGAGACTGAAAGCTATGTGCATCATCTCAAATCGTTTCCTCCAAAATACTTGTTAGTTTCAGAGGGAAAAATGGTCAGGTTGCAGTGGAAGAAGCCAGCCAACACTGTACTGGAATGAACTGGAGGGGGTTGGTGGCATATAAAAGACATTTGGTAGGAAAACAAGTCATTAAATCTACATTACAATTGTAAGAAATATAAAAGTAAAAGCTTAAAAGGGGCCCAAGATTCGTGGGTTATAAAATGAGTATATTTTTCCTTAAGTAGCAGGGCTCTGATCTTTACGAGCAAGTCTATTGGTACCTTTTCAAAAAACTGTTGAATCAGGTAAGAGAATTTCCAAAGGGCTAAGGAAAGCATCAAATGTTGAATGGCTGATTATCCTACTCCCTGTCATTCTACTAAAGTTATGCAAAATTATTCTTGATCTTATTTGTTAGTAAAATGAGCTGAGGTAGCCCAAATGAAAAATCAAGTATACTTCCTATCTGTAGAAACCTGACCATTGAATAGCTATGTAATTTTACTCAATTTTAAAAAGTGACCAGGGATGCCTGGGTGGCTCAGTCTGTTCAACATCTGACTTCAGCTCAGGTAGTGATTTTATGGTTTGTGAGTGTGAGCCCCACATCAGGCTTTGTGCAGACAGTTCAGAGCCTACTTGAGATTCTCTGTCTCCCTCTCTCCCTGACCCTCCCCTGTTCACATACTCTCTCTCTCTCCCGCTCTCAAAAATAAAAAGACGTTAAAAAATAAAATGTGAGGGACAGCCATTTGTTTTCTTCCTTTAAATACATACAAAGTTCAATGAATAAGCCCAAACTTGCTGGAAAACCTGTGAAATGTTTAGCTACCTTAGAGATGAGCACCACATGTTTGGATCTTAAGTTGGGAGTTCATGCTTCAGAGTTTTTCTTCTTGCGCAGCAATCCTACTGCAACCCACTAGGTCAATCAGGTATTCTATGAAGTGACAGAACCAAATCTTAGAATGGGTTTGAGAGCTTTGGCATGGTTGAGAGGCAAGCAGAGGATTTCATCTTAACATTGAGCCATTTACCTTTTCCCCCAGCTAGGGATCTATTTCTCCTAATTTTGCAAAGGTGTTATTCAATCTCATTATGGTATAAATCTATTTCAAAGGATATCATACCTCTTCTTATATACTACCAAATATTTTATCTGTGATTCCTGGCCATTTCTGTAAAAGAGAACTGTATTTCCTGCTTTGGAAAATCTTGGATCATATTTCTTCTGCTTGTGATAAACCCTCAATTTTACCTTTCCTATCAACAGAATATGATGTTATTAATAATATAGTAGACGCCATAGTATCTCAATCATATCAAAGAAGAAACAGGCAGGCATTGAATTATTTTGGAGTCCAAGAATGACTTGGCATAGGATGTAGCCAGAAGGAAACGTGTTAAATCATTTGACTGAAACTTGTATACCATAAAAACTGGCATGGAGGCACTTTAAGTCGAGCTGATCTTGGTTTATTTGCTGTGGCTAAAGGAAGCCTTTTCTTATGTTCATAAAACCAATGGAATACATAATTAAATATGGACATTTAATTTGTGCTCATAATAAGGAATTTGATAAATTATAAAGTTATCTTTAGTTTTAAAACTCTGATGTAACACTATTTCATTTAAATATGAAATGTACAAATATGTGTACATATACACATATATCTGCATGGAGAAATACAGATTATGTAATTTTACGGTATGGATATTTATTCTTTTTTCTGAAAATGGCCAGGACACCCTCCTCAATCCTAGTGTCTACTTCCACTGCATCTGTGTTTGAAGCTTCACAGTGCAATGGGCCACTACTCTTATCTTTCAAAAAACATTGATCCGGTCAATCTAGTATGTGTATTTTCTCATCTATTGCCTTTGTTCATTCACCCAATCCTCATAATAATCCCTTTTCTATAGGTATAACAGACATCAACACATTGTGCAGATGATGAAAGTAAGAGCCTTATAATAGTAAAATTTAGTTTTCAAAGTCAAATAGGAAGATTTTAGCCTAAGAGGTAATTGGGCTAAAGCCCAAGATATAACTGGTCCAAGCCCAGTATAATTATAGAATTTCTAACTCAATCATTATCCCCACAGATGCAAGTTTCTTTAGCCTGCAGTGTTGTTCATATTTTTAATTATCCAAATAATGTCAAAATCTCTAACTCTCCTCTTATACCCTGTCACTAGGCACACACCAAAACCAGAATATTGCCTATATGTTCTCCATCAATTATTGGTTTATATAGAGCCAGGACTATATTTGTAGAAATTTCTACATTAGACACAAAGTCTGGGAAAGTTGAGAGTCAACTCTCTGAGGAGCTCAAGGCAGAATTGAAAAAGTGGTAAAATCAAAGACCAGCAATGAAACTGATGTGAAAGTATGCTGTGAACATTTGAAAGTGAGGACTAGCAGAATGGTAGATCAGGTTTCAGAAGATGGATTTCAACAGAAGTTGCCTCATTTAATAGTTAATGCTTACCAGCATGTTCTTTGATGTACAATGTTGTGTGATAACACCTCCCAAAGATATATCCGTAGCCTAACACCTGAAAACTATGGTTTTTATCTTACCCAGTACACTTTTGAGAAATGTGACTAAATTAAGGATTTTGATGTGAGATTATCTTGGATTATCCTGGTGACCTCTCTATCTAATCACACATAATCTTATAAAAGAGAAGCAGACAAATGTTTGATCCACACAGAAGAGGAGGAGCCAAAGTGACCATGAAGTCAGACTTTGGAGAGATGCAGCCACAAGCTAAGGTAAGCCAATACCCACTAGCAGGCACCAGAAGCTAGAAGAGGCAAGAAACAGATTCTCCCTGACAGCATATGGAGGAAGCATGGCCTTGCCCACACCATGATTTTGAGCAGCTGGACTCCAGAAATGTGAGAAAATAAATTTCTATTTGTTAAGCCATCAATTCTATGATAATTTGTTAGCCACAGAAAACTAACACATTCCTCGTCATGTTCTTTAGACACTGAACTTGGTCCTTGAGGAGATGGCATCTTCCTACAGTGCAGAATGTAGTGACATTGGAAGGAGAGAAGGCATTGCAAAATGGTGTCATTTTGGAGTGAATAGCATTATGTTAATAGAGTGAGTTTTATGTTTTTAGTTATAGATGTACTTTGTTGACTACAAATCCAATTGTGCATTAGCTGTTTAATATACTATTTTAGTACATTTGACTAATTCCATCAGTGCACAAAGGTAGGTAGATCCTGATAAGGAGTGGTGTGTGTAATGCTCCCAAACTTGTTGGAAAATAAAATTGGTCATTGTCATAGGCTAAATTATCCCCCCACCCAAAGTACATCTATGTTCTAATCCCAAAAACCTGAAAATATCATTTACATGGCAAAAGAGTGAATAATACCTTACAAGACAAAATATGTGATTAAATTAAAGATTAAGCAAAGTATTATTCTGGATTATTGGGGAGGGCCCTAAACACAATCACCTATACCCTTGTAAGAGAGAGACAGAATTCGAAGACAGGCACAGAGAGGAGAAGGCAATGTGAACATGGAGGCAGAGATTGGAACGATTCAGCCACAAGTCAAGAAGGCACTTCTTGATTGCTGTTAGCAATCAAAAGGTGGAAGAGAATATTAAGACAATTAATATGTTCTCTCCCAGAGTCCACAAAGGGAGCATAGCCCTGCTGGGTTTGGGACTTCTAGCTTGTGTGAGAGAATATATTTCTGTTGATTAACCACTAAGTGTATTTTGCTATAACAACCACAGGAAACTACACCACAGGTAGTGGCTTAGCCATAAAAGTGGAGTATCATTTGGTGTAAGGAATGTCAAAGGGGCCATTGCGAATAATTGTCCAATGCAGACTGTAAAAAGTCGTTACTTTGGTGACTGATTTCACCACAAAAATGATTTATGAGGATATTTTGGAATGCATCACATTATGCCAAATATCATATTTCCTATTCTTGAGAATAGAGAAACTTGTCCAATCAAAAGTAAAATAAACAAGAAAAAATAGCACATAACATCTCTAGATGTTGTTTAGTTTAAGAATAAGCATATTTAAGATCAACTGCCGATATGCAAATGAAAGCTACTGTTACAAAGCCATTTTCCTAAGGTGAAGGCCTAGGTCATAAAGATTGAGTAGATAAGGTAAAGAAAGCTAATTAAGAAAATATTGTTTGCTATTCTTTTGTTTTATTTTGTATCATATACTTTTATGTATTTTCATTTTCCTACACAAAAATATTTTGTAGTTTAATTTTTAATGCACATGGAATAGCAGATGGTAAAGAGATTTAACCATGCCTTTCATATTGATTAATTAGAGTTTTAAAATCAATATAATCTTAAATAATGGTGTGGTAAACCCAAGTGACATACCCATACTTCTATATTTTTCATAATATTTCCAAAGGGCGAATTTTTTATGACTTTCATACTTGTTCTTTTGTTATATTTTATAAAATAGCATGTTGAGAATACACATCATGTACCTTCAACTCTTTAACATTAAGATTATTACTAGTTTGTAATAGACATAAAATGCCGTCTTTTGTAGTCTTTGGTTTTGAGTCTCAACCAAAGAAAAAGTATTCTTTGGACAAATGGTCCTGAAAATATGGCTGGCAATAGATGTACCTTCTCGGCAGTTTGTTTCTTACTTTACACCCATTTTTTTAGCTAATGCTTTTCCATCTCTAGCTGGAATGTTATCTTACATAATAAGAACACAAGGATATCTTAGTATCTGACTTTCACAGTTGTAGTAAATTCTAGGCAAAAAGTGTCAATATCGTCTTTACCAAAGACTTTAATTCTTACTATTAAGCTAAACTTCATGCCGAAGTAGCATTTTCCCATTGTTCTTCATGAAAAACATCCACAAGAATGCAACATGGCTTTCTAGTAATTCTTATTATATGATAGGGCAAAGCTAAATCACTTCTTTTGAAGAACATTCATTATTATGGATAATATACAAGTCGATAGAAAATGTGTATAGCTAAATTAAAGTCTTTCCTTTTCCATGATCAGCGGCTATCAAACAAATCCGTAATGCTAAGCAAAGTAAAATAACTTGTGCACTTTCCAGTTGCATTTTCGAAACTTGTCTAGAAAACATTTTGACATCTAAACTTACATACTATAGTCTTAATTTTCACAACCAGTTTTTAGCAAGATTGCAATGTCCCCCATATATATCTGTATGTGTATTTGTATATATATAAAGATTGAGAATTTTTTAAAGTTTTCTTTAAGAATAGAAATATCACTTAGAGCACGATGTCAAATTTTATTGAAATGGTGGTCTTTTTGATATGTAACACAGATGTATTCAACCTACTAAATCATGTACCATCTGAAAATACACAGCATTATTTATTTTGATTACTAATTCAAAACTACCTTGTGTATGAACAGATGTTTGCTACTTTTTGCCAAGCAATTAAAAAATATTGGTACAGCTGAGTTTTGCACCTGATTGAAAAGATGAACAAAGTGTTTGTCAAGATTTGTAACACTTGAAAAAAAAAGGATTCATAACACTTGAAAAGTGGCCATTGATTGCAATAATCCTCACAGAACAAGGTTATTCAAATGTATCCCATAGCACTCTTCAAAAACAAACATAGAAACACAAACAGATTACTAAAACTTAGTGGTGAGTAGAGCCCAGTTACAAACTTTTTCTTTATGTTGCTAAGTGATCATAAGTACAAGAAGTACAAATGAGAGTCCCAGTTGTGGTCAACTATCACAAACTTTATAGTACCTGAGAAATTTCGAAGACATAATGCATCATTTGACATGAGTATCAGCTTCCTCACTGAAATATCTGTAATCACTAACCACAGGTACATTTAGATATACTTGTTTGCTTTTAAAATATTTAATTAAATGTCAACATTTTAACGTTTCTCTTCTTAAAGGGAAATAGCAAGCAAGCATAATATTGAAGTAAAGAGAACAAAAGGATATTTATATTATGAAAAATATTTATATATTGTATATGTTCTATTATAAAAAAAATATTTTTCTATATTGGAATTGCAGTGCTAATCCAATAAAATAAAAATGAATTAATTTTTTAAAGTTTATTTATATTGAGAGAGAATGTACACACATGAGTGGGGAAGGGGCAGAGAGAGAGAGGAGAGAGAATCCCAATCAGGCTCCCACACAGAGCCTGATGTGGAGCCTGAACTCACAAACCATGAGATCATGACCTGAGCTGAAATCAGACGCTTAAAGGACTGAGACACCCAAGCACCCCAAAAAGTGAATTAATTTCTTGCAGTGTTGGACAAATTGCAGGCTAACAAGACTATGCTATAGTCTGAAATAATATTTTCATCTTTCTATATTTTAGAACACTAGTAATTTGCCTCAGTTATGCTACTGTTTTTATAAGACTTGTTACACGACTCAGAATTTCAGCATGTTTTCAAATCATTTTCATGATAATTATATACACCTATATGTGTATGTGTATATGCATACAGCATATGGATAAGTACAAATATATCAGCATAAATATGCCTGAGTTGTACTAATATTGATATATAATATATATGTAATTCCTTCATTTGTTTTTCAAAAATATCTATTGATTGCCTTCTAAATGTCAGGCAGTATTGTGGGTTCCAGGAATACAGTTTCCATGGTTGTTTCAGTGAAGAAAACCAGGAAATAAATATTTAGCACAACATGAGGTAACGATAAAAGACGCAAAGAAAGTAAACAAGAATGAGAGAAGCAAGAGCAATGGCAGAAAGTAGGGCGTTCTTTTGACAGATGGTCACAAAAGAGACATTTGATGAGGGGAACCTTGAGTAGAGATAAAACAGAGAGAGTTAAAAAGTAACCTACATGAGTGTCCAGCAGGAGGTCTTCAGAGGAAGGATGGACAACTGTGAGTGTCTGAGGCTGCACACTTCCAAGCACGCGAGTGTGAGAAGGAAGCCAAACAGAGCACAGTAAACGAGGGGAGTGCTATGTGAGGTCAGGTTGGAAAAACATTCACAAGTAAGCTCGTGAAAGTTTTCTAGACGCTAAATAAAGGCGGCTCTCTTCTCTCCAGTCTTATGTCCTACAAACGCCTTCCTTAATCCACCTGAAACTTCAACTCCACCGCCTAGATTCTGGGAGACTTAGTGTTTGTTTCTTCTCCCCTTCCATATGTTAAGACCTGGAAACTCTGAGGACCATTGAGGCTCACTTTGTTTTGTGAGGTTTTATTTTCCTTCTCACCTCCCAGGGATTGATGACCTTCGTAGACCGATGTGTCGTCACTTGAAAACTATTGTTCCATGTGTATTGTCAAATTAAACATAAATGTTTTAGGTGGGAGGGTAAATCCAAACTTATAACTCTATTTTGGTCAGAATTGGAACTTGCACTACATTGGAAGTACCAGCAGCAACCTACTGTAAAATGAAAAATTAAAAACTCTAATGAACATCAAAAAACATAAAGTAATTAGGAAAAATTTTAACAAATGTATGCAAAATGCTTATGCTTAAATAGCACAAAATATTACTGACAAAAAATAAAGCCAAATAAGTTGAGAGGTAAATTTACATGTATATGGAAGGCTCAGTATTATGTCATTGTTTCCTAATTTACTATATAGATTATTGTAATCCCAATACTATTCCCAGCAGATATTTTTTGGTAGACATTGACCAGCTGATTCTGAAATATATGTGGAAATTCAAAGATAAAACATAACATGATGTTCCAAAAGGACATATTTGAGTAAGGCAGACTAACTGATTTCTAGCCTTATATAAAGATACAGAAAGTTAGAGTGATATTGGCATAAAAATTGACAAATTGAAGAATGAAGTAGAATAAAGAGATGACAAATAGTCCCACACTTCTCTATTTGATTTGTGACATAAATAAAGTTGTTTTTTTTTTAATTTTCTCCAAGCAATCCAATGAGGAAATACATGTGTTTAAAAAATGGTGTTGGAACATTTGGATAGCCATATACGACAAAAATGAACTTTGAATTCTGCTTTACATCATACATAAAAGTTAATTTGATGAAGATCTTAAATTAAAATGTGAACTAAAATTGTAATTTTAAAACCGTAGAAGATCTTTGCAAATTGGGCATCACAAAAGTTTTGTTTTTATTCATAAGTGACATAAAAAATAGACCATATCAAAAGAAAACAAAATCCAAAAATATTGTTAACCCGATTAAAAAGTCAGCCACAGACTAAGGAAAATATTTTTAAAATATACATCTGACAAAAGATTGTTACTCCAGATATACTTAACAAAAAAACCCCAACAGCCTAATAAAACAAGCAAGAGACTGCTAGACACTTCACAAAGAAGATCTATGAATGGACAGCAAAGCATAAGCGTACAAAAATATTCAGCACCATTTATCTTATTGGAACAGTAAATTAGGTAATAATGAGATGCCAGTGTATATCCACCAAATAATTAAAATGATGGAGTCTGACAATACAAAATGTTAGCAAGAATTTGGAACAATGTAAGTGTTCACTCCTCACTTCCATGTAAAAATCTCTGCCAGTTTCTTATAAACTAAGGAAAAACAAACCATCCTTTGACTCCACAATTCCTCTCTTAACTCTCACCCTAAGTAAATAATTTTTAATAATAGCTTTGTTAATATCAGTCACAACTGGATGTATGGAATTGGTAAGCAAAATCTGACATTTTATATAATGGAACACTGTTAATCATTTAAAAAAATTAACTTTCAATTCACACAACATATAAATCTCAAAAGAAAGCTAATGAACAAACATTTATGCAAAGAGCATATAATGTATGAACCCATTTATATTAAATTCTAAAAGAAGCAGAACTGATCTATGGTGGAAAAATCCCAACAGTGGTTGTTTCTGTGTTTGGGAGTGAGGAATGAGCCTGAGGGAATTTTCTGGGGTGTTGATAACTGTCTTTGCCTTGATAGTGTTTTGGGTTAGGAAAGTGTATGTATTTATGAGAATTTACCTAATGAAACACTTAAGTTTTTGCATGCCATTGTATTTAATTTTAGCTAAAAAAAATTAAATCTATATACAAGAATGAACTTTACTTAATTATATGTATAGTGAAATATTTTGGGTTAAGTGTCTTGATATCTGCCATTTGTTTTGAAATGCATAGCATAGTAAGATAAATGATGGATATGTAGTGTGGTAAATGGATAGATATGTGAGAAAATTTAGTAATATATTTATTTAATATAACATAGTATTTATAAGTTTATTTCAACTTTACTGTATGCTTGATAATTTTCATAATTAATTGCTGAGGTAAAAAAGCATAACAAGCAACAATCACAATTGAAGATTATGTTAGACATCAATAAATAGTTTCATTTGTATTGTGAATAAAATGGGATTATTCTCCTCCACCTCCTTCTTTATTGCTCTCCCAAACAAGCATCCAAAACTTATAAATACTTCCATCAATTCATTGGAATATAATAAATATGTCTTTGTGTGCATGAGCACATTTGTGTGTGTGTGTGTGTGTGTGTGTGTGTGTGTGTGTGCAATTATTCTAAGGTATGTCAGATGAATGACAGGCGTTGGTAAAGTAACATACAATATATTTTTTAATACTTACAATTAAAATAGCTTTTATTTTGTTGAAAGAAAATATAACCTGTCGGGTCTTCCATTTTTAAGATTTTATTTTTTACCAAAACTCTCAAACAATGTATAAGTGACTCATTACTTTTATATTTTTCATGGTAAGGCTTAAATTTAGGAATACTTTAAAAACCTCTAATTATATTAGAACATGATTCAAATAGTCTCGGTCTCTCTTCCACGTGTGAGAGCTATCTTTCAGATTATTTTAAAGACCAAACACTATTATATACGGTCTATAGTAGGTTGTGTAATTATGATTCAATAAAATTACCAATTTTCTTTTAAGTGTATTTATTTATTTTGACAGAGAGAGAGAGAGAGTGAGGGAGACAGACAGAGAGACAGAGAGACAGAGAGAGAGAGGGAGAACAGGGAGGGGAGGGGCAGAGAGGGGGGAGAGAGAGAATCCCAAGCAGACTCCATACTGTCAGCACAGAGCCCTACATGGGGCTCTATCTCTTGACCTGCTATATCATCACCTGAGCTGAGATCAAGAGTCAGATGCTTAACTGACTGAGCCACTCAGGTGTCCCAACCAATTTTCTATTCTAATGGCTCTTTTTGGCCTATTAAATAATTTGCTGGAGATAATTTGTCCTCAGACACAGTGTATCATTATATTTAAGCATGTTTGCCTTGAATCATGGAAGTTATGTCTTCCAAAGGCAAATGTAAAGGTTAGAACTGAATGACATATACTGTAGCTGGGGCATGGGTTAGGGAGCAAAGCTGGGAAATTCTACAAAAGTCAGAATTCATTTTCCATAGCATCATGAAAAAGGACTATCCTTTTTTCTCATTAAGTTAGCCCCCATGTCTTCAATGTATGGAAGAATTTGAGTGTGAGCCAAACATGTTATCCCCACCCTATATCTTTATACATCTGCACAATAAACAGCATGAATAGTCCAAGACTAATGTCACCCCAGTGACACTGCACTCAGGAGAAAGTCTCCTGTTTCCTTCAGATTTTGGTAGATGGCTATCTCCCATCATTAGTTTCTAATATTCTTATTTTTACACCTTTTTCTTTAAGATGATTTGAGTAAAATAAAGCAGTGTTTGCTGGTTGCTACCAGGTAATCTGAGTCTCTAACCATTGGCTTCTGTGAAGGAGTTATAGAATTGAATCACCAGTCCATCAGAAGTGGACACAGACCTTGCACATATTCGACATGAGCATCAAAATATGGTTCACTTGTTTTGAGAAAAAACATACAATTACCTCTGCTCATAAAGTGCTTTGTCATATCTTACAACTCTGGTCAAGATAAACTTTAAAGATTTGTATTGAAAAGTCTACTATGTGGAAAGTTCATGTAAAGTTTTCTGATTGCTTGAGATGGCAGAATTTTTCAACTTAAAAAAGAATATTTTAAGACATTAATAACTTCTATTTTGCAACATTTTAGGAGAATATATTCCAAAGAGAAGGCAGCTTCATTATGATTTCTCCCTCATTTCTTTGAGGTGTATTTCCATAATTTAGAATACTTGGTTTTAGACAATCAAACTCTTCTTTCAGAATTTCTTTTGATTTGCAAGTTCAGACTGACAGTCCAAAGAGCTGAAATGTGAATATTTTTCTAAATCCTCTATAAAAAAGAAAGCTATTGTCACTAAGTTGTATTCTAAAAAATGCAGAACTTTCACAATTATGTTGCTGAACGTGGTAGGTAGCTTATTCACCCATCCTTGACGTCCTAATTTACATGATATGAGGCAGTCGTTCCTTATTTTATGCTAATGATTTGAGTTTACATCAGCCACAAAAAATTTCCCATGTAGAGCAAGTACCACACATGTGCAACTTATTTATAGCCAAAATTTACTTAAGTCTAGAATATGTCAATGTCAGAAATGGGGATGTAGAGAGATAGAGTAATATTCCTCCAAAATCAGGCAACCGTTATGCTAGTATTAGATCTCATTTGTAGGGTGCCATCATTTGGAGAATTTATTCTTTAATGATAAATCATGTGTAACACAAATAACCCCAGAAATTATGTCTACAAAGTTTTCTGTCATACACACCCAAATTCTGCACACTATATCTTTAAGAACTTTCATAGTTCGGAAAGAGTTTCCAAATAGTTCTTGGAGGTGCACACCTGCATTATTTTTTTTTTAAGAGTAATTTTGAAACTGCTGGTGCCCAACTATTAGGCCAAAGAAGCAATTTCTAATTCTCCCTCTTTAGAGCTTGTTTAAATGATAGAAGAAATACATTAATAACAATAAATCAATAGTAATGCTGGTAAACTGAAAAGGAAAAAAAAAACAGAGCAGTGAGAAAAAACTAGATTTAAAAAAAAATATATGTGTGTTTTAATTGAATTAAAATGGTTCTTAGAAATATGCAAGAGAATTTAAGTAAAATAGGTGTCTTTTGACTCTGTGATTTTTCCCAGTGGAATTCCTAAATTAATTCTTAAGATGAGAAACTGCAGTAGCTAGGGTCAGGAGAATAGTAACTAAGAACTATTGGTAATTGTCCTTAGCTGGGACAAGTTGACACTGTGTTGATATTTGTAAATGAGGATTTATTAACTAGATTTTCCCCTTGAAAACTATTCAGCAAAAATCATATGACATGTAAAGAAAGAAAGATGTAATAAAAGTTAATGGTGAATAAATAAAACTTAAGTAAATATAACAAACATGATATATATGTACCTACGCACATATTTTTTTCTTACATTATGTACATTTCTACGTATCAGCATTCATATGACATCAGTGTACCATGTCAATATGCAAAATGACAGAACAATGGGTGAAGTAATGCCAACTGTAAGAAAATAAATTACATGTCAGTCCTGAAAAATATATAAAATGTCAAAAAATGGCAATCTATGTAATAATCAAGGGCACAGAATTATAAGACATAACACATGATAAATTTAATAAGAAAATGTTCTCAACGTAATGCATCAAGTATATACATTGAACTGTGAAACTAGTCTCCGTGTTTGACAAGAATCAATTGTTCAACACCAGAATCCTGCAGCAACCCAGAATTTCATTTTTTCCCTGTTTTAGCCTAGGTATATTAAGACAATAGCAACCTTAGGAAGATCAGGGACAGGAAACTCTTGGAAGTTGAGAAATAAAATTAGAATGCAGAGTATAGAATAAAATTAAACCCATGGTATTTTTCATGTTTAAAAATGGTTTATAATTCCAATTTTGTAATCATGTCAATGGTTTATGTGTACTTTATTCTATGGTGTTTTCCAACACCATCAACAAACTTTCTGATTCCTCAGACACCAAGTGGGTTTTCAACAATTCAATTCTGACACTATTGAGAGTTAGTGCAGACCCTACAGATTACAGGCTCAGTTCCATAAGACCACTTCTCACTTTAGAGGGAAGTCTAAGTCCCAGGCCTCCTGTACTCTTGACCAACTAGCTGTAAGTCAGGGGTTCCCACCGCCCACCCTTGCATTCAATAATTTGCTAGAATAGTTCACAGAACTCAGGAACACACTTTACTTACATTTACTGGTTTGTTATAAAGGATATTGTAAAGAATACAAATGAATAGGCAGATGAAGATGAAGAGGCACATAGGGTGAGATCTAGAAGGATGTCAGAGGAGGTTCTATCACATGGACTTGGGGCACATTGTCCTCCCAGCATGTGGATGTGTTTGCCAACTTGTAAGCTCTCCAAACCTCATTTTTAGGCATCTTTATGGAGACTTCATTGCATAGACATGTTCAACCAATTATTAACTCAATCTCCAGACTCTCTCGCCTCCCCAGAGACTGAGGATTTGGGCCAAAAGTCCCAAGCTTCTAATGGAAGCTTGATCTTTTTGGCAACCAGTCTTCATCCTGAAACCATGGATCTAGGGGCCCTCCAAGAGTCACCTCATTAGAACAAAAGATGTTCCTATCACCCTTAGCACTTATGAAATTTCAAGGTTTTTTAGGAGCCAGGAACCAAGATCAAATTATATCTGTGATATCACATTTATATATCTATAGAGTATTTAAAACATGTTTTCCAATCTGACATATCAGATTTGTATATTTTATTAAACATTTAACAGTGTTTATAGAATGATTTCGCAGTGACTAATATGCTTTTTAATTCACAAGCTTTGCATTGTTTGTTGACTTTTATTATTTATGAAAACAATAGTTTATAAATTACATACAATTGACAATTGGAGAAAACGTAAGTAGTATTGTACAAAACTCATCTCAAGCATTAAAGAATGTATACCCTCTACCCGTATTCCTCAAGCATTAAATAATGTATTAGCAAAACAAATGAAGAGAAATCCAGAAACAAAAGTAAAGAAGTTTTATCAGACGCATAAAAGGAGAAGAGCAAACAAGAATAGATGAAGAATGTTTGAGCATTGAATAATATTTAAATTTGAAAAAAAAAGTTTCATTGACATGAATAAAATTATAAAAGGTCTTGACAACTTCAATGACCTAATCAGTGATAATGGCACATGTTGGGTCAGTGGCAAAGCACAGTCGTGTTTCTAGAACCACATGACGTATGATAATTTTTAACTCAAAATTGTACAAATATAATTTCAAGAACATGCCTAGGAGTCAGGCAGGACATGACCAGATGGTACCCTTATTATGTTGATGGACTCTGAACACTTGCTTTGGTCTTTGCCTAGCGTTATCAGGCTCTGACTCATACTTTCTGCAAATAAAGTGCACAGAAGATTTTCACAGGTCCCAGATCTGGCCTGGGGATTAAAATATTCAAAATGAAGATGATTAAAATAGCCTTTATTTATTTGTTTATTTTTTTTATTTACTTTGAGAAGGGGGTGGGGAGGGGCAGAGAGACAAGGGCTAGAACTTATGAATCATGAGATCCTGACCTGAGCAAAAGTCAGATGCTTAACTAACTGAGTTACCTAGGTGCCCCTAAAATACCCTTTACATGACCTCAATAGTCTTTTGGCCAAACACTTGCTTCTTAGCCACTTATCTATTGTCTAGTTTCCTCTCTGTCAAGCTGTTTGCATAAGTTAATTATTTTACCTATTTTCTCTGTAGATGTGCTAAATCCATAGTCTATGCAAAAACTTTAATTTGGAGCTACACTATGATTACTTGATTTGTAGTTATTCCTCAGCTACCCACTTTGAAGTTGGGGTTACTTATTTGGTGAAGATTCTCTTCAAACTCTCTAAGTTGAGGCTGAGAGGAGAGATCATCGCTTACACATATCTGAAACAAATCTGTATGTATTAGCAAGGAGAACAGCACCTGTAGTAAACAATGAGACTAAATCATTAAGAAATTGAATGACTTCCACAACTCAGAAAGACTAAGGATTTTGGCAGATTTTTAAGATAAAATTAAGGGACTGGCTGACTTAGGCATTAGTCCTGGAACAGAATGAATACTGATCTGGATGGACTTCAAAAGTTAGAGTCGCAGGCAAACTGATTGTTGGACATGAAACCTCTTCTGCGGTTACTTGTTTACTTCCTGGAAGTAAGAAGAGTAGGCAGATTTTTCTTTTTCTTTTTCTTTTTCTTTTTTGATAGTTTTAAAACATTTATTCTCAAGGTCGGAGTTCAACTGCTTGACACTATTTCCTTTATTTCAGAGAAGCTACATTGTGGCTTCAAAATAATTACAGGGTCATGAACATCAGGAGAGAGGAAAGAAGAGGGGGCATGTGGTTTTGAAATAGGTATTTTGTATAAGAAGACATCTAAAATCAGAGATGAGCTACAAGATCGAGATATCCCTGGTCACGGTTCTGAGCTTTTGTGAAATAACGAGAATTCTCCACGTGAGAGCTATTCTCAACATAAAGCTAAGTATCACTTACACAGGAGGTCTTTTATTTTAAATGGGAATTTCAAGGGACATTCAAGGACATTCAAGGGAATTTCAAGGATTGAAAGAGGTAAAATAATAGTTGGTGGAAGGCTAGCTGAAAAATGACCCAGAATGTTTGAGGATGAGAATGCAGGAGAGTACAGATGACCAGAAAAGTATGCATAAGTGCTAAGGTTAAGTTAACTCCATTCAGGCTTCTGGACAAGCATAATTAGGAATTCCATATAAAGATGCATACTCGATAAGACTGTAGTATTGTAGCCTTATTAATTTTTTAAATAAACTATTGCTGACCCTTTCTTAGCTTTCACATTTGCCATTCTTTAATTCACTGAAGGTAAACTAAAGTCTACAGTCTCCCATTAACTGTGACCTGATTTAGAAACAGAGAACATTTTTATTCGGCAATTTTCCCCTCTTCCTTCTTTCTTTAGTTTCTTTTCTCAATTATTGATGAATCATTTACATAATGCAAAATTGACTCTTTTCAAGCTACAGTTCTGTGGGTTTTGGAAGAAATACATGTTAATGTAGGCAAAACCCAAATTAAATATAGTAAAGTTCCGTCCCTCCAAAAAAAATTCCCTGAGGCAATATTATTTATTTATTTATTTATTTACATTTAGTGTTTATTTAAATTCCAGTTAGTTAACAGTCAGTGTAATATTAGTTTCAGGTGTACAATTTGGTGATTGAACACTTCCATACAAAGCCCGATGCTCCTCACAAGTGCACTCCTTAATGTCCCTTTGAAAAGGCAACTCTATAGACAACTCCCATAACCATGACCTTTTGCTACCATTTTGCCTTTTCTGGAATGTCATCTACATTTGATCACAGAGTGTATGGTACTGGGCATCCTGTTTCGTTCATTTAGTATAATGTATTTGAACTTAACTCATGGTCTTGTTTGTATCAATATTTAATTCATTTCTATTGCTGAACAGTATGGATATACCATAGGTTATCCATTCATTCATCAGCTAATAGACATTGGGTTCTTTTCAGTTTGAAGTAATTATAAGTAAAGGTGATATAAGCATTCATACACAGGTTTTTGCGTGATCAAAGTTTTTTTTTTCAATAGAAATTCTACCAAATTAGAATTGCTGAATCTTGTGATGGTGAATGCTTAATACTAAGAAAAAATGCTCTATGTTTTTCCCTGTGGCTATACCATTTTACATTCCTACAACTTATGAATGAAAGATTCAGTTGCCCTGAATCCTGGGAGCCCTTAATGCTACCATGTTTGTTTCTGTTTTGTTTTGTTTTGTTTTCAATTTGTCCATGCTAGTAGGAGTATGATGATACAGCATTTTGATTTGGTTTATGAATTCAATATATGACTATGAATGTTGTTATCAAATAGCTTTTCATCTGCTTACTATTTATACTACTTTTTTAGTTAAACGTTTGTTAGAATCTTTACATATTTTTCTATTGAGTTGCTTATTTTCCTACTATTTAGTTATTAGGGTTTGGTGTATTCTGAAAGCAAGTTCTTTTTCAGATTTATGGTTTGCAAATATTTTCTCCTAACCAAGGGCTTATAAAGTTTTTAGTATTGATGAAGCCCATTTATCACATTTTTACCTTATAGATATGTCATGCTCTTGACATCATCGAATACAATTTTACCTAACCAAGATTTCAAGTTTCAAATATTTTATTCTATGGTTTCTTCCAGAAGTTTTATACCTTTAGGTTTAGTGTTTAGGTCTGTGATCTCCTCCTCCTTTCTCTCTCTCTCTCTCTCTCTCTCTCTCTCTCTCTCACACACACACACACACACACACACACACACACACACAATATAGCATGACTGCTGTGTGCCTCTGGTTTTCCCCTTTTTAAACAGAATTTTCTGTGTCATTTATGCTATGTCTGCCCCACCATTGTATGTTGGGGCTCTGAGGGCACAGTAATGTGTATCTTTATTTCACTGGTCTTTAAATCAAGAGGAGCTGCAATCAAGGAGATATACTTAAGGAACAACATGTCATGAGCTCTATCTGTACATAGATGTTAAGATTCTGAGGTTCTAATTGGTTTTACCCTAGGATGGAAATGGTAGAGGCTTTTTGAGTGGGTAAATATCTTTTGTATGCGAAATAAATAGAAATAATCTATGGCTAGCATTGGAAATCAAGTCAATGATATTGTAAAAGCATTGTGAGCTGACAGATGGTAGCTACACATGTGAGCACAGCATAACGCTTAAACTTGTTGAATCATTATGTTCTACACCTGCAACTAGCATAACATTATATGTCAACTGCACTGAAATTTAAAAAAAAAGAACCTATGACTAGAAAGGAGACTGTTTGTTTTAATATGTCTACAAATGTCTACATATGTTTACATATGTCTACATATGTTTAATCTGTCTACTAATACTCTAGCTCTCAACAAGCAGAGACTAATTCCCTCTCCTTCAGTGTGGACCTAACACGATTACTTGCTTCTAATAACTGATACAAAGCAGACATGATGGTTTGCAACCTAGAATACTAGGTCACATGAACCATTATAGCTTCTCTTTTCTCTCTATTTTAAATTACTTGCTCTGGAGACAGCACTTATCGTGACATGAATACATTTAAGCTGCCTATGAAGAGGCCTACATAGCAGAACTTTGAGAAGGACACTGACCAATAGTAAGGAAGGCACTGTGTCTTCCTACCAAGAGCCAAGTTTGGGAGCTATCTTTATATCTTCAGATAACTGTAGCTCCTGCCAACATCGTAACTCTAACATATAAAATATTTTCTGCTAGAACCACCGATCTTAGCTACATCCAAATTTCTGATCCACTGAAACTATGATAAAAAAATATATGTTTGGTTTTAGCTACCAAGGTTCGGGGTAATTTGTTATGCAGTAGTGGATAACTAATACATCAACTCAGACATAAATCTCAGTTGGGTTTTCTAAACACCATGGAATAGCAATTAACAAGCTGCTTTATCCTGTGTGCTGGAAAATACTATTATCTAAAGAAGATTCTTTACAATGGATTTGTACGTTTTAAAGTGATGAATGCTTCATTTCAAATCATTTATCTTACATATGTTGAGAAATATTCATGATTCTTACTGACTGACTCATTTGCTGACAAAGAAGAAAACCTAAAAGATTAAATTTCCACATCAACTACTTGTCTGTACATCTTTTAGAGGTAAACAATAAAAGAAATTAGTTATTTGCATAAACATGCAAGAAGTAAACTTTTCTTAGTGGAGTTAAGCATACAAATTTTAGGAGGAAATACAGTTCATAGCATGATACACATAAGTCCTTTTTTTAAATTTATGTGTCAAAAATATGGTTTCTTTGACATAGAGATGAATATCGACCATTTTGATTTATTCTAATATCAATATTTCTTGAATATTCTTGCACTCCTAGTACCATCTCAAAATCACGATGTATAACAAAACTGAGAATATCAACGTCTCTTGTCAACAGACTTTGAAAACAATAAAGAGAATTGACAGATTACTTAAGACTACTTATTTAAAACAACCTTGTGTAACACATTATGTATCTTCATTGGGAAGAAGTTAATTTTCATCTTATATTGTTCATTTCTGTGGTGTGTAGACACAATATATTATTTATTTGAGAAGTTATTTGAGAATCAGTCTTTTGTTAGTGACTGAGATGAAAAATTTCAAGTTCAATTATGCAGTATTGATGCCTTTACGATTGCTGAGCTCTTGACTTGAAGATACATATGTAATCTAAAGTTTAAGACCTCACTAGAATAGGTATTTTCCATATAGATTTATGACCGCTGAGCAGCAACTGGAAAACCAATGATCTTTTAACCATCGCTGAAAATAAATTCAACCAAGGACAATGACTAGTCAACCATGAAATTGTGCACTTAAGCAGACTTCACACTGACAACAGAAATGCTGAAGGGAATTTATATATACTTGCTAGGATCTCGTCTGCTGTTACTCTGGAAAAATCTTTTCTATGATCAATTTGTAGTGCAAACAGCAGTATATCCATTTGCTATTTCAACGTCTATTCTCAACACTTATATTGATCAAGAATAGTGACTTCAGGTTTTAAAAGGCAGTAACTCATAGTTTCATTTCAAATTTCTCTAGTAAAGATCCTTTTGATTGGTCTAGAATAGTAAAATCTTGAGAAATAACATAGAGGACAAAAGTCATATAAATTGTTAATTACATATCTGATTACTTTTATTAATTATATATCTGATGACTTTAAGGTAATCCTCAGAAACAAAAAAAACATAGATATAATTACTATTCTAATTTTATAAAGGTCAAGAGACTAAGGAAAGGAGGTTAAGTGAGTTGTCATGGCCATAATTTTGAACTTATTCAGTCATTTTTCAGGCGCATCCTCTTAACTATTGGGCAATGTGATTCTACCGCTTAATATGAGTGTAGCAGATAACTAGTAAATTACAATACAGTATCTATCAACATCAATATTTAAATATTTAAAAATATAGTTTAATACAGTTTATTTTTAATATACATAATACTTATAGTAATTAAGTTCATTATAAAAATAGCTATCATTCATTATTTTTAAAATATGTACTAAGAGGGGTGCCTGGGTGGCTCAGTCGGTTGAGTGTCCGACTTCGGCTCAGGTCATGATCTCGCGGTCTGTGAGTTCGAGCCCCGCGTCGGGCTCTGTGCTGACAGCTCAGAGCCTGGAGCCTGCTTCATATTCTGGGTCTCCCTCTCTTTCTCTCTCTCTGCCCTCTCCCGCTCACCCTGTCTCTCTCTGTCTCTCAAAAATAAATAAACACTAAAAAAAAAAATAAAAAAAATAAAATATGTACTAAGAATTATATTAAGGGCTTCATATAAATTATGCACAATACTGTAATTCATAATAGTGCTCTATCCTTATTGTACAAATGGGGAAACTAAGGCAGAACGTATGACCTCTTGGAGCCCTATTGCTGATTTGTGGTCGATTCAGGATTGAAACACATACACTTAAAGACACTAATAAAAACTAACCTTTTATTTTATGGATTTCTTATTACATTACTGGAAACAATTTTAAGTCAACATTGATTTTCATGGATTTTTCATTTATACCTGATTTATCTAAAATTAAATGGTGTGCAGCAAGTAGGAATTAAAACTGGTTTACATGCCTGAAAGGTGACTGAACAGTTGGATAAATGACAACACAAGAAAGTGACAACTAATAATGATCGACTAGCTCTCATATACATATATCTTACTGTTCTTTTTAAACATTTTAAATGTATGTGTCGTATGACGTATTCGTACGTGTTTCTTTGAATGGACTTTATATCTCATTCAGGAGCATATTGTACAACAGAACAAAAATCGCACATCTTAATTTAAGAAATAAAAACAATCAGTGGCATAACAATATGCTGAGAAAAACCTAATTCATATGAAATGATCACTGGCTATTGTGGGTGCACAGTTCAAGTCTTTTATAATTATACTTAATACCCTAAGATAAAGTACCAGAATTACAGCCATGTAAATTTTACTTCTGACTTGAGATTTTAAACATTTATCACAGCACTATTCAATAGGTATAAGCATTACACCATATTTTTTTTAGTTTTCTTAATTTATTTGCATGGGAAAGTTAAAATTTGGACTTGAAGAACTTGCAATAAAATAAGTATAAATGGTTCTTAAAACAGGATCTAAAGCAAATGTTTAGCTTTTCTACGAAAAATTACTCATTAAATGTTATATTCAACATTATCCTCATCAGGTGACCAAAATATTCACTAAATAATATTTGTGATTAGATATTAGGCTGCCAAAATGTAAAGGGTCAGGGAAAGTCGGATGCACGACAGAAGGATAAAAATGATTGTTATTGTATACTAAGTATACTTCTCGAGAGATTGAATGCAAAAGTGATGGCAAACGTGATAAAATAAAGGTGACATACAAGATGGGATGGAAATGACAAGGAAAGACAAACGTGCATTTCTGCTTTGTGTTCTATAAACATACTCCACCAAATCGATACATTGCCAAAGTTGCTTTCCTTGCAAAATTTCAAATCTCTGTTCTTATAATTTTCCCCACCTTAATTAATATACATTGTATTAAAGTATTAAACTAATTTTATTTTTTTAGGGAAAAAAGACCTAACAACAGCAACCAAACCTCGGTGATTTGCAGACCTGCCCAATCACTACAATTATTCTTTCAAATGCAGTGATATCGGTGGTTTAGAAATTGTTCCTTATCAAACTGTCCCAAATTCTGTGGTACTTTCTGACATATTTATGACTCTGTGGAATAGCAGATGTTTATCTCCTTTGAACAAGATAAACATATGCATATCTCTCATGAAATAACAGGTCTGCAACTTTAACTACTTTTGAGAAAAACTTGTTTAACAACAAAGAAACATGTTGACAGGGAAGATTGTTTACCACTTCTAAGCACAGAAAACAGGCTTGCGCTCACCTCTTTTAAAATTCAGTGTCTTTCTTGACAAAAATGTACTTAAACCTCCAGATGTCATAGAACTGAATTGAAAATGCTGTGACTTCAGAGGATAATTTTGACGAGGAAGCCTTGTTCTACAGCTGTCATCAGAGGAAGGGTGGGCAATAAGAGAATTTTCAAGCAGCAGAAATGGCAGCAGCAGAAAGCAGGGGAAAACTTCAGGTTATCCTGGTCTCTGTATCTCCACTAGATTTCCAGCATTGCAGGAAGCAGCACTATGTATTATTACATGGTCACTTATTGTCACAATAGGGAACTTGTTGAGCCTCAAAGGGACCACACTTGAATTCCCACTTCAGCAACAGGAAGAAAGCACACCAGACCAGTCTCTAGAACCAGAAAAATCATTTAGTGTAAACACTGAACATATGGTGAAGGGAGTTGTAGGAATCTATGATAGAAAAGCTGACCTTCCTGACTTTCATGCATGGTAAAGTTTTTGTTTTCACTTTGGCACAGTAATGGCTGGTTGAAAGATCGAAATGGAAAAATAGTAACTCACGGGTGTGTCCATGTATCTAGATCAAATGTGAATGGTGTCTGATGTGCATCATGCAGACAGCTCATACATGAGGTCTTTATACAAGAAGCTCATGCAAGAATCTTTATATTATGAATTACCGTTTAATACACCCACTATTAAAATGTTTGTTCTTTTAACGTTATGCAACTATTGCCATCAAACTTTCCATTCTGGTCATCTTAATGATAGAAACTGTCTCAAATGTACTGTTTTACAAAAAGACCAAATCAGTCAATCATTGATTTTTAAGGGGGGAAGTACTTCATTTCCAGTGCAAAGACATTTTTATTATATGGAAGCGTGTGTGTGCGTGCACACGTTCATGTATGTACGTACATGCAGTCATATAAACATTTCAGATGTATCGCAATGGCAAATTTTAAAAAGCACATGAATCCATGATAAAGAAAATAAATCTATACTTTTCAGCAGATGGCCCTATAATCTACATACCAGTCCTCTAATTTTCTTGCATTTCGATGACTCATTTTACATCATAAGAAACGCTTTACTAATCCCTGATTATAATACTGTTGTTACTGTAATTCTCACTTATCTCAATCAGTCAGTTTTCTTCATCATTGCAAGTTTGGCAGAAGCTGGAAATTTCTGTAGGCTTTAGGACTGATGTAATCAGATGTTTTTGATGAAATGCCCATATTTTTTTTTTTTTTTTTATATACAGTCAGCCTCCTACAGTTCTCTCTCATGCCTTACCTTCACTCTCTCAAATGAAACTTCCATCACTGGTTCATTTCTCAAATTCTTCCGCTGTGCCATTTTGACCTCCTTAAAATAAATCAACTCCTTCATTTCATCTGGAAGTATTGCTTTGAATGGTTTCTTTATTGACTCCTAGCTCTTTTAGCATAATATGATTTCCTTAAAGCATTCATAAGTAAAGAATATTCCTTTTTCTATAATTTTTCCACCCAGGTAGTAAGACCAACAAAACGGTATTATGCTTCTAGCTTACCTATGGGCATTGAAAACTAATTGTTTTTCATCTACTTTCAAATATATTCAAGCAATGATTCTCTATTTGTTCTGATCTCTCAAATCTGGATCGCTTGCCTATGTTTATTCAAAGTATTGCTAACCTAACACTAACATCTTTTCCACTAACCATTTTCAATTATTATGCCTGTGTTTGTAAAATTAAAAAGGCTAACATTAAACTTTTTATTAATTATTTTTAGGATTTCTGTAGAATTATATGCAATTGTAAGAATAATAGAGAACAATCTCTCATACTCTTTAGTCATTTACCCCCACTGGTAATGTCTTGCAAAATTATACTCTAATATCACAAACTGGATATTAACATTGATACAATCAGGATACAGAGCATTTTCATCACTACGAGGATCTTTCCTGTTTCCCTATTTTAGCCAGATCCTCTCCCTTCCCAGCCTCCTCGCTTCTTGTTCCTGCCCTCTCTGGCAACAAGAATCCTATTCTCTATTTCTATAATTATGTGATTTCAAGAATATCTTATAAATGGAATCATTCATTATGTAACCTTACGGTATTGAGTTTTCTTCACTCAGAATAATTGTTAATGATTCATCCAACTGGTTGCATACGTCAACAGTGTTTTCCTTTTTATTATTGAGTAACATTCCATGATACTTATGCTAATATTTACTTTTAAAAACCAATTATTTTCCTCCCTAATCAATTCAAGCAGTCATTGTTAATACGCAGCCTTGGTCATACTTTGAATGGCTTGGAAATCTTAAATTCCAGTACCCTTCTCTCTTATCATTATCCTCTATTCATCAGCTCTGCAGAAACTTCTCTTGTACTGCAAATTCTAGTCTCATAAAAGTTACTTTTCTCTGTGTCAATTTGCATTTTCCTGGAGTCACAAATTTGCCTCTCCAACTACTTTTCACACTTCAGATTACCTATGACCTATGACCTTATTTTCCTTGCCCTTGTCTAACAGCCAAAAACTTGCCCAGTCATGTCTCCAGGGATGCTCCTGAGTAAAATCGTTAACTTTACTCAGCCCTTGCACATTTTTTCTAGCCTGGTGTTTACATTCCTCACAAAGACGGTCCCAATCTTTCACGAATTTCTGTTATACTTATAACATGACACTGCCTCCGATTTTCACGTGAAAATGGTGTTCATCATGTAAGACATCTTTCAAATTCCTGTCAAATACCCTGAAATTGGGAATAGATGATGAGCTATCTAATCTTGTGTTCCTTCTCCAGTTATCACCTCTAAAAATGTATTATATCAGTCCTTTCTCACTTTACTAGTGGTTTCCTTTCTCTTAATTGTCTCTTATTTTAATTACAGTCATCAGAATTAAACTTTCAAATCTGCATTATTAAGTAGGAACACAGTTATTCAACGTCCTCACAAGGAGACTGAATGTTACCTGCCAGGTTGGACATGAGTGAAACCTAATTGAATGTATTAATAAATGTCAGTAAAGAGCGACACCCAAAAGTTTAGGAAAGGTCCGTTACCCATGGAAGAAGAGTAAAAAGAGAGGTTCAGGCATCATCACAAGCAATATCTGACCAAGTACTTCAAGTATTCTAAAGCCATCTGCAAGGCCATCTGACCACTTTAAGTCCTTCGAATTATGACTCAGTCTCTTCAAATAGATGAAAGCAAGGAAAAAGTACAATACACCTGCTGACAAAAAAAAAATGTGTTATTCAGGTGACACTTCCATTTTTTTTTAATTGCAAATAACAGATTAGAATTTTGTACCTACATGAATGAATCTCTTAACTCTATTCAGTGTGGTATTTCTCTGGAAGGAATCCTGCCTTATTGTATTGCTGAAGTCTTATTTTTGAATGATCTATTGCAAGACCTCAGCACTGGATTTTTGTGATTTTACTAAAGAATCTTTTTCTGTGTGTGTGTGTGTGTGTGTGTGTGTGTGTGTGTGTGTACCAGTGACATATATACTTTTTTATGTCAAAGGCCACATTTCTTTTATATTTTACTAATATTTGAGTCTTTCATCTGATCTTCTAGAAACACGTAAGCTATTCTTACACTAACAGATGAAGAAGTGATACCTAATCTCCTTGAGAGAACAGAAACTGTCAGAAACGGTGTTAGGTTCTTGCACCCCAAGAAACTTATGTATCCCAGGCTGACTCCCATATCAAAGGAAAAACTATAAAACCCCTATTCAAATCTGTAGTTGTCACTGTCAGTTTTCCAAACAAGGTTCTGCCAGGTTTCTCTTACCTTTATGTGTTCCCATAGCTTCTGGGAGCTTTACTCTTCACACGAGCCTCTGAAATCTTGGACTAATAGAAATGTTTTCCTTCCACAGTTTCTGTATCTTTAGGGTAACTCTCAGGCAATGACTTACTGAGGCAGGAGTGTGGAAGCCCAGCTTTCCTTCCTGTAGTAGGGAGAAATTCTGAGTTGCCACTTTCCTGCTAGAGGTTCCTGCAGAGTTAGGACACTACTGAATTTCACTTGAGATCAATTTTGATATCTCAGTTTGTTTGACTTTTTTTAAATCTTTGCTTTGTTTACTCTCTTTTATGTTTCCCAAATGAATCACTTGTACATAAATCTGTGTCTTAGGTTCCACTTCTAAGGAATCTGACCAGAGACAAAAGTTAATTATAACCTGCATTTGGTACCCCATCTTCTCTTGCATTTTATAGGAAATTAATCTATCTCCTTTTATGCTGATTTCATTAAACATTTCCCTTTCTCTGACTTTTTTTTGATCCATCCAAAACACTTTTCTGATAATTACCAAGCTTTTTTTTAACCCCTTAGTATTTAACTGGGGCACCTAGGTTGGCCAGTTAAGCATCTGACTCTTGATTTCAGCTCAGGCCATGATCTCACGGTTTGTGAATTTGAGCCGTGCATACGGCTCTCTGCTGATAGCATGGAGCTTTCTTGGGATTCTCTTTCTCCCTCTTCCTCTCTCTCTCTCTCTCCATCTCTCAAAATACATAAACATTTTTTTAATCCTAATATTTAATTTTCCGGAAAGAATAGTCTGTGATAATTTCTCTAGTTTATCATCTCTTCTCTACTTTCAACCCATTAAAATTTAGGTTGTTTCTTCTCCACTTCATTAAAATGATTTTTACTAAGATTAACTAGAGCCTCTTAACTAACTAATCCAATCAGATTTTTTTGGCAACATATTACACTTCTAAGCCTTGATTTTTATTTCTTCAACCCTTTCTTCCTTGATGCTAATGAAACCAGTGTATTCATTTATGAATTCATTTAACCAATATTTGTTGAGATCTATCGAGTGCCTACTATGCCGGGCAATAGACAAATTGGGGATAGTTGCAATAATAAACAGTGGGCTATGAAAACAAATCACAAACAAACCTAACCTCATCTTTTGAGATACGTAAATTTTGTTGGAAGCGCATGACACTTTAGCTGGATCCTACATGATTTGTGGGAATTATAACCTCCGGTTCAGGACATACTCTCCCTAAATTGAAAAAGTAAAATCTGCAGCCGATATGACTATTTTCACCTAAGTCTAAGCCCACGTTAGCTCTTTGGGGAATTAAAATATCATTTTGTAATACTCTAAACTTTTACCTTGACCATAGAAATGACTCCTTCTCCCTTTTTAAGCTCTTAACCTTACTACATTTTTTAAATTTATTTTTCTCTTCCCCGGTGTACCACTATCTTTGTGAGTTCTTCCTTGAAATCCAGACAGCCAGATAATCCAGATGTTTTAAATACTTTTTTACAGCAGCTCTTGCTGGTCCCAGCTTCTTAGCATGTCTTCCCAATGTATTTCTCTTATCTGTCATAACAATTGAATAAAAAAAGAATCCTATGATAGCTGAGTTAAAAATCCTATACCAGTTTAAGACTTACAGATATCTACTCTTAAAGCATATTGACTGAGGCTAAATCTCTTCTCTGAAATGCCAAGACTGGGAAATGCAAATATAAAGCACAGAGAAACGGTTGATTAAAATACCCAACCATGCAGGTTAAAATTGTAGCCCAGGGAAATAGGAAAAAATCTATTCCTGAATTGATAAGTAACTGGTAGAAGTCATTAAACAGAGGGCATTGGAGAAAAAACAATTTTATTTGAATTGTTGAATCTCTGTATGCAAAGCAATAGCTTTGAGAAATGGAAAATTTTTCAGTTATTATAATGGCATGCTAAAGAAGAAGGGCCTCCCCTGCCCAGGTTGTGGGACAAGAATAATGTAGGGCAGTGGAAACTGTGGGATGAAAAAATGTATATATATATCCATATTGTATGAAAACCAAATAGAGAAATTGTGCTTAAGCTTATCCAAGCATGTCCTAACAACAAAAAAGTTTCTGATTCCACCTTAATCTGTATGTTGGGTTAATCTGTGTTGCCCCTTGAGATAGATCCTCTCAAATGCAGATAAATACAATCCCCAGAGGTAGAGCAATAGCCTATGACCTCACTTGGTAAGGACTCAAGGGCCATTTTCTGGGCTAGTGATTCTAAAAGTGAACTGTTCAAAACTCGACTCTCTGTGAATTCGGGTCCCAACACCACAGACACTTTTACAACTTCAGGAAGTTAAATTTATATTGTCCAATCTTGTATTTACTGATGCTTATTCAAAAGTACTGTTTGCAAGAAAAAGTGATAAGTCTTGTAAACATTATTAGTATATGATACAAACTTCTTGATATCGGTTATTGATATTGGGAACATGTAACAGTTGTGGGTTCTACTTATGTAACCTCCAGAGGCCCCAGAAGCAGAACATCTGCTTAGCTGGCAAATCACTATCACTTTTTAATTTTTTTTTAGGTTTATTTTCAAGAGAGAGATAGCGGGTGTGGGGTGCACATTAGTAGGGGAGGGGCAGAGAGAGGCAGAGAGAGAACCCCAGCAGGCTCTGCACTACCAGCATGAAGCTCTATGTGGAGCTCAACCTCATGAACTGTGAGATCATGACCTGAGTGGAAACCAAGAGTCAGACACTTAATGGACTGAGCTGCTCAGGCACCCTATCGTATTTTTTTGATTATGGTTTATGTATGTTATAAAATCTAACAAAGAAATCTCTAACCATTGTCTAATGCATTACAAATATGGAAATCTTTTAATCTCTTTGCCTTAAGTCAGAATTTTTTTAAAAAAGTAAACACATATTTAAAAAACCCAGTTATTTTCTTTTATGTCTTACTGTTAAAGGAAAAAATTCTAAAAACAGTTCTCAAACTTACAAAGTAATCTTAGTCAAATCTTTATGAAATTGGAAATATCATTAATACTAGCTGATGGGGACAATTTTCTAAATATATTATGCATGATATGGTAATTTTGTATGCTTTCATGTTCTAGTTTTATTGAAAGCCTGCATGAAAATACAACAATATGTTTACTTTTTCTAATATTAATCTAATAAAGCCATAAAATTTAACACCTGTTTACAATGTGACATACGTAACCTATAATATAGATGAGCATCGAATGGCTTTATTTTTATTATTTCAAACAGAGAATGTGTTTTAAAATGCAACATACAAATTTTGAACCATGAAAAGAAAATATGAAAACCTTTAGACAAGCTGTTAGCTAACATTTGAAAACCAAATTAAGCAGGTTTACAATATAATGCAGCAGATGGAGAAAGTGTGACCACCCTGGGAATAAATTTTCTTTATCATTTTAACTTAGGCCTACTCATGTGCTTCTCAGATAACAAGGTTTTTTCTCCACAACATGCTTCATATTACCATGAAATCATGTTCTTTCAAGTATGTTTTGATTATACCTGCTCTAAGTTAAAGGTAAGGGAATGTTAATATAAGAAAAAAGCAACATCATGTTTCATTTTAAAGAGTAAACAATTATGGAATAGTGCTTATTGTAGGTAGGTGTGAAATCAATTTGTGCAAAAAAAGACATTTATCTAGAAAAATATTACATTATTTTTACTGTCATATACTTTGGCCTCAAATATATGTCGTCGGGATTATAAACAAGGCAAAATTTTTGATAGGATGTGTTACTAACTCATTAAAAAATTAAATCAAGTGGCACTTTTTAAGAGGATAAGGCAGGATAGAGATTTCAGGTTGACAGACCAGTTAAGGCACTGTGTTAACACTTTCCATGTGAGAGATGAACTAATTCAAAAATTGCAAGAAAGAAAGAAATGTATAAGCAACCTTCCCAGATAGTACATGCTGTAAAATATCCTCAAATGAAATAGTGTCTCTGAAGCAATAGTTATTTGGGGTCAGTGTCATGTTGACAAACTCTTTACTGAACAAATCTAAGATATATGAATTGAGGACAGACAAGTTTTGAAAGAAAACTGAAAATATTAAATGCAGCAAAGTAGGATACTTAACTAACGCAGCGGAAGTGAAACTGTAACTCATAAATCTACTCCAACATAAAAGTGAAACGTAGAAACACTGAAATTCAAATTCAAAGACTTCACCTCAATTTTAATTTTGCATTTAGCTGAAGGGCATTGCAGAAGAGTGAAAGAAATAGCAGACTCTGTAGTGAAGGCAACATTTGTCAACCTGTTGAAATGGGTAGAAGCCAACTGGATTATGCCGTACTATCTACAGACAGTAAAATTACAATATTTATAGAAGCAAATACTTAAATTGACTTGGATTTTATTTTCAAATTCTCCGTAGGACATAAACAGAATGGCTATAGACACATCTATCGTGAAAGATATAAACATCAAGAGTGGCGGTGAAGAAATATTTCCTGAGGATACTGGCAGTCAAAGTTGTTCAGGTACCATTAACATTGCCTGGGCGTTTGTTAGAAGTGTCAAATCTGAGACTAGATCTGAACAAGATCCTTGGGTGATTTATATGCACATTACAATTGATGCTTTGATACACACAAATTACGTTTGGCAGATGAAAATGTTTTAAATGCTTTCTATAGTTACAATTGTAGCAATGGAAGGAAAAAGTCACCTAATTCAGAATAAGTGCAGATAAACACCATTTTACCATTTTCCCCCATAATATTCATATTATTTTTCTGGGAATAAATCAGATTTTTATCACAATTACATTACCAAAATTACCGTATGTAATTTTTCTGGAACTTGAGACAATAAGAAATCATCTGACGTTCCGTATCAAATTTAAAAAATGTTGCAATGTCTAAGTGGTTTCCCTAAAATTTGTATAGGCCTAAGATAAAAGAGGTTATAATTTTATGATACATTTAATGTGAGTTTGCCCTTGAAATAGCAAATGCAAGATGACATATAAATGATACCTTAAAAGCTTTTGAAAAAGCCACCACCTTATCAAGGAAAGACACTGAATTAATTATATCTTTATAGTAGATTTAAGAGATTAAGAGATTTCCTTTTTTTTTTTTTTTTTTTTTTTTGCTTTGCACATTATGGTATCACTCTACATTGTATAATGTATTTCCCACTGATGAGGAAATAGTTGAGTATATCAGAGTTTATAATACATGTTCCATATTTATATCTTTTTTAAAAATTTTAAATGTTTACTTATTTTTGAGAGAAAGAGGGAGGCAGAGCATGAGCAGGGAAGGGGCAGAGAGAGGGAGACACAGAATCCAAAGCAGGCTCCAGGCTCTGAGCTGTCAACACAGAGCCTGATGCGGGGCTCGAACTTGTGAACCGCAAGATCATGACCTGAGCTGAAGTCAGACACTTAAGCAACAGCCACCCAGGCTGTTTTATATAACAAATATAAAAATAATTTTGTGTATATAATCAAGCAAGAAGTGATATAAAAATAACTAGTTTTGAAAGGCTCAAAAATATTTTTTACTCTCACTAAAATGTTTTGCCTTGAATTATTTATTCAAATAAAGAAACCTTGAAATAAAGAGGCTAAATAGATCTTGAAATAACAGGTTGGCACTTAATAAAATCATTGAGATTAATATTAAAATATTTTATAATCATTTTTTCTGAGGGAACAAGTCATACTAAGATCCTACTTTTCATATAAATGAGTAGAATAAATCCAGAGAAAATAAAACATCAAAGGAAAGACAGAAGAATATTGACAGTGGTTATTTTGTGATGCTATTACTACTGATATTTTATTCATACCTCTAATTTTGATTTCTCTTCTAGAGAGAGAGTGTATTTTTAATTAGAACAAATTCTAAAATCATAAATAATATCTACATTGGTACTGACAAAATTTTTTTTTTAATGTTTATTTAGTTTTGAGAGAGAGAGTGAGACACAGCTAGAGCAGGGGAGGGCCAGAGAGAGGGAGACACAGAATCAGAAGCAGGCTCCAGGCTCTGAGCTGTCAGCACAGAACCGGACATGGGGCTCGAACCACAAACCATGAGATCATGAGATCATGACCTGCGCCAAAGTCAGACTTTTAACCGACTGAGTCACCCAGGCACCCGGCATCTGACAAAGTTTTAATATATTAAAGAAAGTCACATTAATATTAGACAGCTCAACCAATTACAGGGTACAAAAATGTATGTATATAATAATTTTATCGTCTCTTATATCTTTCCTTCTCTTATTATAATATAAACTTTGAGAAATTGAAAGAATATATTATGCAAATATGTTTTGATTAAAACATCCATAAGAAACACATGAGAACTCATTTTATGTGAAGTATTTCAGCTTCCTTTGGAAATAAATGCATTATTTAAGGTCAAATGTGTGGATGATATTCCAATATGTTTACAAAAATTTTTTCTTTTTTTTCTAATTCTATTGGCTAATTATTGTGGAAGTGTGGATACATTTCTACTTAACTCATAATTGACCTTTCATATAATATATCAATGATATTACTATTTCCTTATGTTGCATGAGCATATTTGAATACAAAAACATCTATTTGTTCTTTAATGGCTTTAAAAACCAATGAACTAATTGGATTTGCAAAGTTTGATTGGGCACTGAAATTTATGTCAAAATTCTCTCTCCCGTTTCTGAATGGTTTAATACCTTACATATCTAGAAATTGGGACTGTTTCTTTCCAATAGTGATATAGAAGAGTTGTTTTCTAAAATGCCACTGAAAATCTGCTAGCTTTTTTACCCGGAAGTCAAAGGAACGCTTCACAGATACTCATGCTATTATAATACTTGTGCTTCTAAAACAGTTCTGCGACCTCATTCTTGATAATTTCATATAATACTTGTAACTGAATTTAGCTATCAGAAGTGACATTTGCATACAATTGTCAGTCATGCTTTCCATCTAATAGACACACTTTTTATTTATGAATTTTGTTTACTGAATGTAACTGATAGTATGCATTTTTATTTTTAACAGTATGCATTTATTTAAAATACCACTTGTATAATTATTATGCATTAATCATACTTCAATATACAAGATGTAGTTTTAAAACACTCATGTCACTAAAGTGTGTAATAAAATAAAACGACAACAGACTACACCGTGCAGTTTGAATCATTTCATTTCGGCAACATTATTTTTGTTATTATAAGAAACTAAATTTACAAATCACAGCAAAAACATAAAACGTAACAACATTAAAGTAATATCAGAATGATGATTATTAAATGATCTTCAGAAGTTTGCAAATTACTGGATTTCTAAAAGAACCTTTCACCGAAAGACAACGGGGCGCCTGGGTGGCTCAGTCGGTTGAGCACTTGACTTCAATGATCTCCCAGTCCGTGGGTTCGAACCCCGCATGAGGCTCTGTGCTGACAGCTGGGAGCCTAGAGCCTGAATCAGATTCTGTGTCTGCCCCTCTCTCTGTCCCTCCCTTGCTCACATTCTGTCTATCTCTCTAAACAATAAATATACATTTAAAAAAAAGAAATTAAAAAAAGACAAAAGTTTTACTGCAATTTATATGCATTTATAATCAGATATAGTCATTTCCCAACAACATATGAATTTATCAATATACACAATATGCAGTCTACAAAATGTTAGCAGGATGTATTCTGACCAATTACAATAGAAAGCCATAAAAGCAATGATTTAGAAGATATTTCTTTCTCTGCCTAAATAGGAATTGTCAATTAATTATTTTAAATAATGTTTTATGAGTTATATTGTATCACTTAATACTTTAAAATTATATTTGCAACAGAACATTTATGTCTTTATTGCAATATTTTATTTTACAAAACTGATTCTTATACATAATAATTTTCTCAACCATTATTCAAAATGGTAATTTTGGCATTCTCAGTTTTTGTCCCTATTTTGATTTCATTCATTTCAGGAATGAATTTTCTCAGTAGACTAGTGTTAAAATGTAAAAATGAACTTTATTACAAGCAGATGTTTATTTTATAACGTAAATATTTAAATTAGTGAATTACATGGAGTTCTTTAATGGAAAGTGTTAACTTTATTGAGGAAAATTTAATTGCAGAGCAGATATTACTGTGAATAAGTTTTGCATGTATGTCTATCTACCTGTCTTTTATTTTTATTGCATCATTAGTTTTAATTGCTTTAATTATATCAAGTTAAATCGATTTGCATACTATCATTGTGTATAGGTATATATTTTAGTAAGCAAGTACTTTGAGTCACAGACATATATAATATACAGTCTGTGGATAATTCTGAAATAGATTTACATATTTATTTATGGAGCTGTATTGGGATCACTGGGATAGTTTCCCAAAATAGAAGAACTAATTTCTGCGAGGGTATTAAGAAGACAGCTGTCATGTAATGCTTCCCAAGTAGTTTTCAAAGTACATAAACAATATTCTGTAATGAACACTCAGATTAGCATATCAGATGAAAGAGTAGAAATTCATTTTGAATAACTTCTCAAAAGAAAGACATTTTGAAGAATTAAAGAAACAGAGATTTTTTTTTTCTTGTTCCATATCACTGTACTTTTTCAATCTAAAGTTTGAGGTTATATTTGCTGGTTTAAGCACCTTCTGAAATGTCAAAACCCAAGCATACACTGTGATACCAAATGAACATGAGAAGAATGGCACTTAACTTTTAATAAAAGTGACCCTAAGAGGAAAAAAAGAAAAAGAAAAGAAAGAAAGAAAGAAAGAAAGAAAGAGAAAGAAAAAGAAAGAGAAAAAGAAAGAAAGAAAGGAAAAGAATTTATTTTTTATTTTGGGGGGAGAGAGAGAGAAAGAACGAAAGAGAACATGAATTGGGGAGATGGGCAGAGGGAAAGAGACAGACAATATTTTTCTTTTATACTTTATTTATTTTGAGAGAGACAGAGAGTGCACATGAGCAGGGGAGGGGCAGAGAGAGAATCCCAAGCAGGCTCCCAAGCAAGGCTCAATCCCATGAACTGGGAGATTGTGACCTCTGCCAAAACCAAGAGTCTGACAACCAATTGAGCCACCCAGGTGCCCTAAGAGAGAATCTTAAACAGGCTCCACACAGCGTGGAACCTGATATGGGGCTCATTTCCATGACTCTGGGATCATGACCCCAGACGAAATCAAGAGTTTGACACTCAACCAAGAGCCACACAGGCTCCCCAAAAGAAAAGACTGTAAAGCATGGATTTAGGCAGTAGTTTATCAAGTTGTTTCATCTACCTTTTTTTAAAACATTATAAAAGTTAATAACTAGTGAATATATGAAATAATAATTTAGATAGCAATATATATATGAAAATATAAATACTATAAATTCTATATATTTACATATGTGCTGTGTATTTACTAGTATAGGTACTAGTAAAGTGTATATATTTACATGTTACATATATTATATACATATCACATTATTATACATTTATATTATATATATATATATTATATAATATGTATATGTGTTATAATAGAGCTACTCTTGGGGCGCCTGGGTGGCTCAGTCGGTTAAGCAGCTGACTTCGGCTGGGGTCATGATTTTGCGGTCTGCGAGTTCGAGCCCCGTGTCGGGCTCTGTGCTGCCAGCTCAGAGCCTGGAGCTTGTTTCAGATTCTGTGTCTCCCTCTCTCTGAGCCTCCCCCTTTCGTGCTCTGTCTCTGTCTCAAAAATAAATAAACGTTAACAAAAAAAAAATTAAAAAAAAAAAAGAACTACTATTAAGGTTCTTTCTACTGTTTACATGAAAGTATATGTACAGTATATACTTAGTTCAAAGTGTAATGTATAACACATATATATATGTATAACACACACACATATATCTATCTATATCTATATCTATATCTGTATATAGTGCTATTGAGAGTAAGGTAGCCATTCACAATCAATGATAAAGGATAAATTACTGAGTGCTTCAGGTTATCCAGGAAAAAACATACATTAAGGTAACTTAGGCAGCAAGACTGTAAGCAGGAGAGCTGAATGTAGCTGGGTAGTTTACACACTATACTTATAATCTCAGCAGAGGGAGGAAATGAGGTCTGAAATTCCTCTTGCTAATTATGACACCTAGTCGGAATTGCCTTAATGCAAAAGGAGTGATGATTCATAATGTATTCAGTCAAAAGAGATACATATGTATGTGTGAAGGTTCTCCAGAGACCTAGCACAGAAAGCCATGGCATCACAGCTCCTAAATACGCTAAACCACTGCCTAAAAGTTAACTGTGAGTATTAGTAAGTGCTTCAGCTTAATATCTTTTAAAAAATGATCCTAACATAAAATAAGCATAGAGCAGAGAAACCAAGCAGAGTGCATGTCTTTGTGTGTGGTCCCGGATTTGGCGCATATGACCATTCTAACTACAATGGTGAGAAAAACCAATCAAATTAATCGAACCAAAGAATTAAATTAGGATAAAGAAATCTTACCTTTTGGGAATAACCATGATTGAGTATAGAATAGATGTACAAACCACTTACAATAAAAACTTTACAAATCCTACTATAAAAGAGTAAAAGATGGGAAAAAGAAAATAAAATGCTGAGAGGAAAATGGGAATGATAAATCTGAATGAGTTGTCGAAAGATGGTACAAAATCTAAATGGAAGCAATAAAAAAGGCTACAGAAAGAAATAGCGAGATAGTGCAGTGAGAGAAAACTTGGTAAAGTGGGACTCAGACAACTTAGGTGACACATGTTCCAATAACGTGGTGTCTGAACAAGAGAACAGACAAAAATAAAAACTAATAAAAATACAATGTATACGAAACTCTCCAACACAGAGCTGAGAGACAATGTGGATGTGTGGTACACAAACTCATCAAATTCCTGGAATAATGTAGAGCTGCAATACACATATGTATACTTTGATATCTCCTCAAAATTGAAGTGTAGGCAAATCATTTGAAAATATGAGAATCAGAGGATATATATCCTTTATGGTGCTTCTATTTTTTTAAAATATTTTTTAATGTTTATTTATTTTTGAGAGAGAGAGACAGAATGTGAGCAGAGGAGGGGCAGAGAAAGAGGGAGACATAGGATCCAAAGCAGGCTCCAGGCTCCAAGCTGTCAGCACAGAGCCCGACGTGGGGCTCGAACTCATAAACTGTGAGATCATGACCTGAGCTACAGCCGGAGGCTTAACTGACTGAGCCACCCAGGTGCCCCTAGTGCTTCTAGTCTTTAAGTCATGGCTAAGCAAGTCTCAAGTAGAAAGGATACAGAGAGGACATGTGCTTAAAAAACAACAGCACTTTTAAAATAGCCTCTTATAAACTATATTTAGATTTTAAATCTAGATTTAAATTTTAAGTTAGATTTACATTTCAACTGGTGAAATATTAGATTTTTTTTAACTATCCCCAGCTTAAGTTCTGAGCCAAATTCAGTTTGAGTAAGCTACTTTGTCTCACTCTCCTCCTCCCATCTATTTTTATCTTGGTCAATAATTTAAAAATATAAAAGCTAGAAGAGATATTGAAAAATTATACAATGTAAAGCCATAAACACATCTTACCAATTAAAGGCTTAAATATTTCCAAATTCAAGTAAAGTTTTATATATATATATATATATATATATACACACACACATATATATACATATACACACACATACATATATATACATATATGTATATATATTGCATATATTCTTACATATAAATGTACAAAAACTTACATGTACAAAATACATAATACATTAAACAGTATGTATATACAAAAGTGGGTATATACTTTGTCTATCTATCTATGTATTTATAAATATATACTATACATGTATGTATACATTGAGTTAGGTATGTTAACAATAATAATAAATATAAATACATAAAACTGAAATTTTGGCCAGAATGTTCCTAAGAAATTGGCTCTACAATGTGTGCAGGTATGTGATTAATACGTGGACCAAAAGGGCATTTGCACTTTTACTACCTTCATTCTCCTTGTTTTCCTTTTTCTTTTTTTTAAGCTTTTATTTAAATTCTAGTTAGTTAAAATATAGACTAATACTGATTTCAGGAGTAGAATTTGGTGATTCATCACTTACATATAACACCCAGTGTTCATCACAATTGCCCTCCTTAATACCCATCACCTATTTAACCTATCCCCCCTCACACCTCATCTCTGATAACCATCAGTTTTTTCTCTATAGTTTAGGGTCTGTTTCCTGGTTGGCCTCACTCTCTATTTTTTTCCCCTTTGTTCATTTGTTTTTGTTTCATCAATTCCACATATAAATGAAATCATTTATTTGTCTTTCTATGACTAACTTATTTCACGTAGCGTATTACTCTCTAGCTCCATCCATGTCGTTGTAAATAGCAAATTTTTGTTCTTTTGTATGACTGAGTATATTGCATTGTATATATTTATATCATATCTTCTTTAACCATTCATCAGTCAATGGACATTTGGGCTCTCTCCATAGTTTGGCTACTGTTGATAATACTGCAATAAACATCGGGGAACATGTACCCTTCTAATCTACAATTGTGTACCCTTTGGTTAAATACCTAGTAGTGTAATGGCTGGGTGTAAGGTGGTTCTATTTTTAAATTTTTGAGGAACTTCCATTCTGTTTTCCAGAGTGGTTGCACCAGTTAGTATTCCTATCAACAGTGTGAAAAGGGTCTCCTTTCTCTGCATCCTTGCCAACATCTGTTGTTTCCTGTGCTGTTAATTTTAGCCATTCTGAATGTCTTCTTTGGAAAATGTGTGTTCATGTTTTATGTCCATTTCTTAACTGGATTATTTGTTTGGGGTGTTAAGTTTGATAGGTTCTTTATAGATTTTAGATACTAACCCCTTATCTCATATGTCATTTGCAAATATCTTTTCCCATTCTGTAGCCTGCCTTTTTAGATTTGCTGATTGTTTACTTCGCTGTTAAGAAGTTGTGGTTTTTTGTTTGTTTGTTTGTTTGCTTGTTTGTTTTATCTTAATGAGGTCCCCATAGTTCATTTTTGCTTTTGTTTCCCCTGCCTCTGGATATGTGTCTAGTAAGAAATTGCTAAGGCCTGTGTCAAAGAGGTTGCTGCCTGTGTTCTTCTCTAGGATTTTTAAGGTTTCCTATCTCACATTTAGTTAGCTCATTCATCTATTTTTAATTTATTGTTTTGTATGGTGTAAGAAAATAGGCAGTTTCATTCTTCTTCTTCATGTCGTTGTCCAGTTTTCCCAGCACCATTTGTTGAAGAGACTTTTTCCCATTGGATATTCTTTTCTGTGTTGTTGAAGATTAGTTGACCGTCCAATTGTGGGTCTATTTCTGGGTTTTCTGTGCTAACCCATCAGTCTATGTGTCTGTTTTTGTGCCAATACCCCACAGTCTTGATGATTACAGCTTTGTAATATTGCTTGAAGTCTGAAATTGTGATGTCTCCAGTTTTTCCTTGCTTTTTCAAGATTCCTTTGGCTATTTCAGATCTTTTGTCACCCCATACAAATCTCAGGATTGTTTATACTAGCTCTATGAAAATTGCATGTGGTATTTTTATAAATATTGAATTAAATGTATAGATGGCTTTGGGTAGTGTAGGCATTTTAGCAATATTCGCTCTTCCACTTCATAAGCATGGAATGTTTTTTCATTTCTTTGTCTCATGTTCAATTTCTTTCATAAGTATTCTATAGTTTTCAGATCTTTTACCTCTTTGATTAGGTTTATTCTTAGGTAGTGTATGGATTTTGGTGTCATTGTAAATGGGATTCTCTCTCTCTCTCTTTCTTTTTAATCGATTGTAAAGTTCTTTGCAGTTTCTGTTTACATACTGCCTTTGTCCCAAGATGGAAACAAACAAACAAACAAAAAAGGAGGTAACCATGAAATCACAGGTCCAGCAGACTGATTATGGTATTAAGGAACAAGTAAAATAGTAATTGTCCATTATACTGCATGACACCTAGGGTGGTTAAAATTTGTCTGAGGTAGAGTAGAAATTGAAATATGTATACTATACATTATCTATAAAATATATATGTGCTATGTATAATATCTATAAACATTTATGAGTATATAGAAGTATAAAGCCTTCATTTGGTAGGATGTGTTATTATGGCTTTAAATTGTATAATTTGCAATATCACTTCAAGCTTTTATATTTTTTAATTCTTGACTCAAAAAAAAAAAAAAAGGAGTGGGAGGAGAAGAGTGAGACAAAGTAGCCTACTCAAGTTGAGTTTGGTTCAGAACTTAAGCTGGAGGTAGTAAAAAGAAATATATATATATATGTATATATATATGTATATATATATGTATATATATATATATATATATATACATATATATATATAATATTTCACCAGTTGAAATCTAAATCTAATTTAATATTTAAATCTAGATTTAAAACCTAACTCTAGTTTATAAGAAGCTATTTTAAAAGTGCTTTGTTGGGACACCTAGGTGACTCGGTCGGTGAAGTGTCCAATTCTTGGTTTCAGCTCAGGTCATGATCTCACAGTTAAAGAGATCAAGAGATCAAGCCCCGTACCGGACTCTGTGTTGACAGCATGGAGCCTGCTTGGGATTTCCTCTCTCCCTACCCCTCCATCTCTCCCTTGTGCTCTCTCTCTCAAAAAAAAAAAAAAAAACCACAAAGTGCTTCGTTTTCTAGGCACATGTAAATTACAATATTGTTTTAGTGTAGTTTAATTTAGGTTAGGGTAAAATAAGCAAATGTTTAATAAATCTTGACATTATAATTCAAGTAAGTTTTGATAATTTGCTGAACCAGAGGCATTGAACAAATAAATGAACATGCTGGCAACTGTTCCATATTCTGTATTTTTAAATAAATTGTTCACACAAGGAAAGAAAAAGAGTATAAAATGTTCCTTTATGCGGCAATATATAAAATGATTTTAAGGAATAAATTAATAGCCAGTGAAAAACAAAACAGAAGTGTAACTTACTACCTGTAAGTTTGTGAAAATCAGAAATATAAAATCAAGAAGCAAGAATGGCAAAGTATGATTATAAATGTAAGTTATTTATAACTTCTCAAAGGCACCTGGATGGCTCAGTCGATTCAGCCATCAAAGTCAGCCTGACTTTGGCTCAGACTCATGAAGCATCTGACTTCATGATCTCCTGGTTTGTGAGTTCGAGCCCCATGTTGGGCTCTGTGCTGACAGCTCAGAACTTAGAGCCTGCTTCAGATTCTGTGTGTGCCTCTCTCTGCTCCTCCCCTGCTCATGCTCTGTCTCTCTCTGTCTCTCAAAAATAAATAAATAATAATAAAAAAAAATTAAATTACTTATAACTTCTCAATCACTATGCACAGAAAATGTAAATTTTCTTATCTAACAGATAATGCTAAAGAGATCAATATATGGTATTCATTTTACCAAAAATTTTATGAGCTACTAAAAGATTTTTCAGGATCTTCTAAACATTAATATTTTGGGAAAATGCAAAGATAGGAACAAACCAACCTCAAAATCATTACTGAAGAAAATATTTTTCAAAAGAATTTCCCCACTGTTGATACATTATAACGTGAGGCAGAAAAAAGCCAAAGTAAAAGTTGAACAGTTATCATTTATTTAAAATGAATCATTCAGGGGTGCCTGAGTGGCTCAGTCGGTTGAGCATCCGACTTCGGCTCAGGTCACGATCTCCTGGTCCGTGAGTTCGAGCCCCGCGATGGGCTCTGGGCTGATGGTTCAGAGCCTGGAGCCTGCTTCCAGTTCTGTGTCTCCCTCTCTCTCTCTGCCCCTCCCCCGTTCATGCTCTGTCTCTCTCTGTCTCAAAAATAAACAAAACGTTAAAAAAATTTTTTTAAATGAATCATTCAGGAGAGTTCTAAATAACGAAGTGCATTTTAACTAGGCTGACTGCAATAAACTGAAAACCAACGCTGAAAATAATTTTTATCATTTTGAAATGATTGACTTAGCAGCATGTAACTATTGCCACAAAATCCAAGATATCAGTGCTTTAAAGACCTCCAGGTTTGTTTTAGCTTCCTGTGTGTTTATTTAATGAAAGTCATGTAAAAAATGTAAACTGATCTTCATTAGAATCCTATCCACCAAGGCCCTAGAAGTTCTTGGGAACTCATTTGGCTGCTGAAAGTTTCAATTCCCAAGATCATCCAAGCAGAGCAAATGCCAGATGCTCCCATAGCAACAAGACTGAATGCCCTATGTGGTTAGATATAAAATGTGATATTTAGCGAGGGAAAGTTATTTTCCCTTTCTTTTTCTACCAAAAGAGTCACAGAAATAGTCACAGAAGCAGGAGATGACTTTGCTGTTTGCGTTATCCCAATACAGCCAGTGTCAAACTTCTAAGATCACAGACAGTTCAAAGGGGAATAGAGCCTATTTGTTTTGAAGCAAATTCTCACATTGTCATGCAGTTCAATTTGGTACATGGTGAAAGGCAAATTAGTTTTAAGATTTAATTTAAGAATAATTCATAGGAATTTACAGAAACAGAAAGGATTTAGAGAACACATAGGTCAAATCACAGACTGCATAGATGACAAGATACAGTCCGTAAAATTCATCAAACTAATTCAGGAAGTGGCCACATTAACCATTAATGTTCTTTCATTGGTAAAAACCGTTATGTAGTTATTGCAGACCTTTTGGATATACAAAAATTATATCTTAAGGCACTTTAATTTTGTTAAAACGAAGCATAATGTCCTTTTTTCGAGGGCATTAAATATTAAATGTCAACTTAAGTTGAATATTACCTATATGCATAAAAGTATAATATTATGAATATATAAAAGTGCTTTAAAGATCAGCTTCAGTATGTTGCACTAGTCAGATTTCAGTATTCTTCATACATGTTACATCCTACACCTAACCTGTTCTGTATGTTAAATGACATAACTTTAGCATGCTTAACTGTGACTCTAGATCATTATTAATATATGTGCATCTTGTGAGAGAGTAGTTGTAGGCAAATAACCAATATGTGCATATCTTAAATTATTATATAAGTAAAACCAGTGAAAACATAAGATTTTTCTATTATGAAAACAAATCCTTAAAAGAGGAATGAAAAAAAGTTTCCACAAAATTTTGTATCAGAACAAGAACAGCCAAGTCAGAGAATACTATTTTCTAAAGGATTTTCCCCAGATCTCAGTTCAGGGAGCTGTTAAGAGTAGAAAAGCAGAACAAAGTATTTCAAGGTCAACAGTTATCCTTATTTTCAACACAAAACCCATAGGATCATAGGGCACATTAGATTTGCAATGGCTCTGATGAGCCCTGAAATAAAGAGATTACCTGACTCTGCTTAATGCAGATTTTCTTTTAGTGGGCTTGCTTAATTACTAATATTCTTAAGAATTGTGTTATGTGTAACAGAGAACCAGACTGGGACAATTTGCTATAGAAAATTTCAGGACACACGAGGATGATGAAATATTGTCTTTGGGAGCAGAAGTCTATAAAGAGATCTTATTAAATTTATTTTCAAGCATAATATTATTCAACTTATCCATTTTAAATGTTTAGTGGATGACTAATACATTTAATTTTTAATTTCCAGTTTAGTTATAAAATTATTAAGACATGAAATAGAATTATGAGTTTTAACTCATAGAACAGGCACAAAAGTTACTATTTTCAAATAACACCTAGCAAATCTAAGAAAATAAGAAAATTATGACTTTAGTAAAGTACTTGAATACAATCTAAATATATTATAGCAACTTATTTACATACCCCAAACTAAACATAAAGAACACATTTCATTAATGGTAAGAAAGAAACCTACAAAGCTTGGGATAGCTTTTGCATGAAATGCTAAAAGTTAAGTTTAATGAAACTATGAAACATTAATGTAAGAAATACTTTTGAATAATCAGAAGCCATATAGTGCTGGCACAATACGGTATGGGGATCAATGAACACAGATTAGCACCCAGATTTTGATTTTGAAATACTGTTCTTCACTAAATACAGCCAGGGTTCTTCAAAGAAATGTGACTTCTGACTCCAGGAAGGCATAAAGAAATAAAATAGTATTAAAAAATAAAGGTGCAAGATGAGCCAAGACATCTTTTTGTTCAAGACAACAAATGTGCAAAGAATGATGGGGTCGTGTCAAAAAAACACAGACTCCAGCTTGAAGATTCTCCAACTGGATAAATACACAACAATCTGTGTATGGTTATAAATAATGATATAACCCACTGTATAAAATAAGAATCCATTATAAGTTATCCATATGTCACATGGATTTACATAAATGAATAAATCGTCGTATAAGACGAGAAATGTCATTCTCATCCAAGACGAAGCCATGGCAATCATATTTACCTTCCAGTCTTAAACAACTAGAAAACTGGAAAATTTTATGAAAAAATAGTTTTCAGACTTTGAATTCCAGGAATCAAAGGACGTGCAAAAAACAGAGAGGGGGGATGGAGACTGGTTGCCTTGTAATTGTCTAACTTCTGTGGAGGCAGTTTGAAGACTGTAGCACAGGGAAGCGGAACCCAGAGAGTGTGATACTATGCCTAATTTGTAGGTATTGTTGGAGTCTAGAGAAGCAAAGGCAGATAAAGTCTACTAAACAAAGTACTGGATAGAGGGAGCAATACAAAAAGAGTGCTTTGAAATTCGACAGAGGAGCTCCTGGATTTTTTTCCTCTGATTTTTGATCTTTACATGTGTGGAAGAAACTACTTAAGCCTGGGGCGAAAATCAGCATAAATGAATAGAAAGGACAGTATCTGTAGATCACATAGAAGCGGGAATAATTTGTTGCATGACTGATAGAAAAAAAATATGTGATATAGCAGCAGAATTTTCAGAAACGTATTGCCATGAGAGCAAGGCAAAATTAACCCTTGAATAAGAATGCTCTGGATCTGCCCAGATAAATTGTAAAAGCCAACCTTGAAAAGACTCAACTGATTCCAATCAACTGCCCATAAGAACAAAATCAAATAATATTAAAAGACTGTATTCAATGTTCAACAAGAGAAAAACAATTAATATAATCTATTAATATGAGAAATAATACCAATAGGATGAAAAACAAAAACTACTGAATCATATCAGTAAATACAGAAAGAGCATTTGACAAATTCCAGCACCATTTCAGATAACAACACTCAGAAAATGAATTATAGAAGAGAATTTCCTTGACCTGATAAAGAACATCTAAGAAATATCCACAAGTAACATCATACATTATGGTGAAGACTGTTTACTTCCCTTCTAAGATCAGAATCATGATAAACATATCTGCTGTCTTCACTAGTATTCACCATTGTACTGAAGGTTCTAGCCAGGGCATTTAGGTATATATATGACATGAAGATTGGAAATGAGGAAGTAAAACTAGAAAACATCTATGTAGAAAATATTAAACAAATGACAAAAAAATAAAATAAAATAAAATAAAACCCTCCTGGAACTAATAAGCAATTATAACAGAGTTGTAGGATACAAGTTTTATATACAAAAACCCATCATTGTTTATATGTGATCTATGAACAAATAGAATTTGAAAATAGAACACAATGCCAATTACATTAGCACCCCCTAAAATAAACAATTTTGCTATAACTCTAACAAATAGTGGAACTATATGAGAAAAACTACAGAACTCTGATGAGATTTTTTTTAAAAACTAAAATTCTATATTTATGAATAGGAAGACTCAATATTGTCAAGAGGTCAATTCTTCCCAAATTCATGTATAGATTCAATAAAATCTTAATTAAAGTTGGACAAGTTATTTTGTGAATATCAACAAACTGATTCTAAAATTTATATGGAGTGGCAAAAGACCCAGAACAGCTAACTCAATTTGGAAAGAGAATAACAAAATAGACAACTGACACCATTCCACTACGAGACTTAAGTATAAAAGCTGCACAGTCAAGACAGTGTGGTATTGGTGGAATAATAAACTCCACATAAAATATCAAACAAGCAGAGTAGAGAGCCCAGGACTAGATCCACATATATAAACAACTGATCTTTGACAAAGGAACAAAGCCAATATCATGGAGAAGATAGTATTTTCAATAAATGGTGCTAGATAAATTGGACATTCACATGCAAAAAGAAAAAAGGGATATAGACACAGACCGTATAACCTTCACAAAAATTAACTCAAAATAGATCATAATGTAAATGTAAAATCTGAAACCTTAAAACTTCTAGAAAGTAATGTAGAAGAATATCCAGATGACCTTGAGTATAGTTGATGACATTTTAGATACAACATCAAGTGATCCATGAAAGAAATAATTGATAAGCTGGACTTCATTAAAATAATTTTTTAAAAAGTCTGCTCTACCTGTGTTGGATGAGCTTGAACCCCGTTTCAGGTGAACATAATCCCTGCTTTGGGTGAGCCCCGCTTCTCTCTCTCTCTCTCTTTCTCTCTCTCTGTTCCTCAATCACTTGTACCCTCTCTCTCTCTCTAAAAATAAATAAATAAATAAATAAATAAATAAATAAATAAATAAGAAGTTAAAGAAAACTACTCTGTGAAACATACTGTCAAAAAAATGAATGAAAATGCAAGCTATGATTGGGGTGGGGGGAAATATTTGCAGAAGATATACCTGATTAAAGACTGACATCCAAAATAGACAAAGAACTTTTAAACCTCAGCAATAAAAAAATAAACAACCCAATTAAAAAATGGGCCAAAGACCTGAACTGACATCTCAGCATAGAAAATATACAAGCAGAAAATAGTCATATGAACAGATATCCAACATATATAACATTCGGGATTTGTGAATTAGAAGAACAATGTGATACAACTAAAACCTATGAGAAGGGCAAAACTCTGAGACATTGACAATATCAAATGCTGGTGAAGATATGAAGCTATAGAAGCTTTCACACATTCTCGTGAGAATGCAAAATGGTACAAGCATTTCAAAGACAATTTGACAGTTTGCTACAAAACTAAACATATTTTTACTATTTGACTCAGCAATCTTGTTCCTTGATATTTACCCAAAGGAGTTGGAAATTTATGCCCAAACAGAAACCTTCACAAGATAGTTATGGGAGCTTTATTCATAATTGTCAAAACTTCTAAGCAACCAAAATGCCCTTCACCAAAGTAATAGATAAACAAACTGCGGTATATTCAGAAAATGAAATATTATTTAGTGTTAAAAAGAAATGAGTCATCAAGTCATAAAAAGATATGGGGAAACGTGAAACACATTATTGAGAGAAACCAAAAGCCTTTGCACTGCATGATTCTGACCTATGACATTCTGGAAAAGGCAAAACCAAAGAAACGCTAAAAAGGTTAGTGAATGCCAAGAGTTCAGAGGAGAGAGACGAATAGGCTGAGAACAGAGGATTTTTAGTTTAATGTGATTATTCTATATGATACTATAACAGTGGTAGATGATGTGGTGCACATTTGACAAAACCCAGTCCAGTGACTGTGTGCCCTAATGTAAACTATGGACTTTGGTGGATAATGATGTGTCCATGTAATTTTATCAGTTGTAACAAAAGTACACTCTGAGGTGGGATGTTGAGAGTGGGGAGGTTGGATTGCGGCAGTTGAGCATATATGGGAACTCTGTACTTCATATAAAATTTTGCTGTCAACCTAAAACTCTTCTAAAAAACAAAGTCTATTTAAACATCTTATAATAAATAAACATGAAAATTGCTATCTTCATCTTGTAATCAAAAAAAGGAAAATCAACATTATGTACCAGCCAAGGAACTGCGATGAAAGACTACACTTTTCTTTATGATATTCTAGTCCTAGTGTGAAAGGATAATGAGCATTTGGTTGAGTTCACGGCTTACTGCAGAGCTCCCCTGTAGTGGCCCATGTGGACCAAATTTCAGTACATAATAGATCTTGATGAATTTTGAAAAGAAATATCTTTGTTTCTCTAGTACTTGACTCTTACAGGAAAACTTGTGGGTGTGAGTTAAAGATGATTAGTAAAGCTAATATCTGGCTATTACAATGGGACTCACAATTTTCTGGTGATTTTAGAGAGGAAAAGTCCTGGCACTTGGGAAAAAAAAAAAACACATTAGACCCTGGGTGGCATGAAGATAGGAAGAATACCAATAATCTTTCCTCTCTGAGTCAGCTCTGTGTCCTCCTTCACGAAGAGAAAATGCCTAGATACACTTCTTTCAAGCTCACAAAATCAATTGTGACCATGATGTAATCTGCACCTCCTTAACCCTACCGTGCAATTCATCTGAAAACAGCAGAGGGTGATTCCAGCTCCTGCACCACACTATTATATTGCTATAGCTGCTGAAACCAATTGCCAAAAATCTGATGGCTTGAAACATACATGCATTTATGTACTTACAGTTCTAGAGGTGAGAAATCCAAAATCAGGTGTCAGTAAGGTCACATTCCGTCTGAAGAATCTAGAGGAGAGATCTGTTCCTTTGTCTTTCTGAGGTTCTAAATCTGTATTCCTTGTATTTATTTCCTGGATCAGTCACTTCCTCCAACTTCAAAGCCATAAACATAGTATAGAACTCTTCTTCTGTAGTAGAACCTCACTCTGTATTCCTCTTATAAGGATGATTGTAACTAAAATTAGATTTACCAGGAAAACTCAGGGCAATTTCTGCATCTCAAGATCCCTGATTTAATGCAAAGTCTCTTTTTGCCATATAAAATAACAATTACAGATATACATTTGGACATCGATATCTTTTGGAGACCATGTGGACCTTGACAGATGTCTGGTTGGGCCCTAGGATTCTGCAGCAGAAGCCTACGTTCGGGCACCAGGCTTTAGGCCTCAAGGAAGGCTCGAAATTGTGTCCTGTGCATGTGCAGTTAACTCTAGCTTGTGAGGTCTGGCGGGCAAGAGGTGGGTGGGGGTCAGAGGTTGGGGCAAGAAGGCGACTGGGTTTTGCTTGATAGATGACATGAGGCAGGCTCCTTTTTGGCAGCTGCATCTGGGACAAGGGCGGCTAGCTCACAGGCCATCTAGGTGTTTCTCATGCCAGGTCTCCCCTGCTGGCTCTGAAGTACTCCTGAGATCCCATGAAATTGGCTTCTGGGAAGGGTGGGTGACAGAAGCTGCTCTTCGCACCTGTTTCCTCCTTTCTGGGAGCCCCCTCTGATGCTCTGTGCATCCCATACCATCGTCGCCTTGCCTCTCCATCAGGACTTGCACTTGCTGCTCCATGAAAAAAAAAAAAAAAACAACAAAAAACAAAAAGAAAAATTCAGCCTAACAGACATCCACAGTTCCACAACACAACACATCCCACATACAAAATATAGTCAAAATACATTTGCCTCTTCCAAACCTCCTCTGGTTTCTTGGGGGAGTTACCAAGAGGTATATTTCACAGTTATTAAATTCACACTCCGGAAAGTTATCCCTATGATGGAAGTCATCGAATTAGAAAAGGCAATACAAAATTCATCCTTGACTTTAACTGAAGTAATCAATAAAACTACCTCAGCCCAGGAAGGCATTCTGGTTAGACTCAACACACTGGGGAGAATAAATTCTATGGGATATTCCTTTCCACATGAGTATTTTCTTTAGGCTTCCAGGTAGGTTATTATTTTTATATTTTCTCTCCTAGCACATTATACCGCCGTTGATCATACTGATTTGTGTTGACTTAGTTTGCTGTGTGTGTCATTAGACTATGCCCTCTCTAAAATGAGATCGTGTTTTGCTCACCTTTTGTATTCTGAATAGTGTGGTACCATGTAGTATAAAATATGCTTTTAGTAAATTGTAGTTGAAAAAAAAAATGTCTACTCAGATATTTTTGTGGAATATTTTAATTGGGGTTTGAACAGCTCATTCTGGGCTTTTACTAAAGAGGCAATTGGAAGTCCATTGACTACTTTTGAGTACGAAAATGATATAGTCACATATGCAATTTAGCAAGATTAATTCGAAGGTGGTTTTTATGGTGCAGTGGAGCAAGACGTGCATGAGACAATTACTTCTGTGAAGAGAGTGTTTCAATAGCCCAAGTGGTAGATGTAATAGAGTTAATCTTAGGTGGCTCAGAGTCGTTATGGAAAAGAAATAAGATATCACATGGAAATATGCCACAAAAATTAGAAGGAAGAGAATCTAAAAATTCAGTGATGATGTCGTGGGAGGGAAAGAAGTGCATATTTATTTTTTTAAGTAGACCGTTAATTATATAATTCATATCTTATAACTAAAGGTTAATATAGCACCCAAACAATAAGTTCATGAATTAAATATGACTACCTATTTATTTTATGTTGACGGAAAAAAACTTTTGAATCACTCAATTTTTTAAATTTGTTTTTGTGTGAAGTCATACAAATAGAATCTGCATTGACAATATTTATAGAAATCTCTGTAGCCTACAGAATAATTAACAAGAATATATTCCTTATTTTTAATCAATACCCAAAGTATTAGTGGCATTGAGTTTTAAAGAAATAACATTATCATTGTACTTTCTGATATAAAAGTATAAGTCTCATTATAATTCAAATAGCAAATGGCCATTTAAACCATATGTAGATTTTAGCTATATTCTAATAATCTCCTATAAATATAAAATTTAACAACTTTTTTTTCACTAAAAGTTGAATCTGTACGTGTGATCTTCCAAGGAAAGTATTAGAAAGACTATAATTATCTTTTTGTATTAAATTAAATGTTCTTAAATTGTTTTTAATGACTCGTTTCTTGAAATTGGCTTTGAATTATCTGTACATTTTTAAAATATATATGCATATGTGAGTATGTATGAAAAAATGAATCTTCATACAGATAATATTGCTAAATTTTCTTATATTTTAAAACAACTATAACATGAAAGGTAAGAATTACTATAGTACACAAATGTGTTTTCAAAAAATAAATATTAAAATTTAAAATGTTTTCATCACATACTTTTCCTCTTTTAGTCTATATTTTGTTATAAGATACAAATTCAACTGAGAATGGATATGCTCACTAGTTGCTAATAGGTGGGGTCACACCTATGCAAAGATATGGATTCAAATTTAATATAAGCTAAAAATTACAACCTCCAATATAAAGTCAAACTATTCATCAAAATCTACAAGCATAAGACGATTGTAATTTTTTTAATAGATTTTATTTTTTAGAGCAGCTTTAGGTTCAGAGCAAAATTGAGTGGAAGGAACAGGGATAAAGATTTATTAGGGTTTATTAAAGAAGTGATCCAAGAGAGATGGGAATTAAATGGACATGAAAACCCAGAACTTATGTTTTCATTAAACATTGAGAGATTACATATAGTTTTACTAGAAGTGGCATACACTGGCTATTAGGAGCCTATTTTTATTTATTTTATTTTATTTTATTTTATTTTATTTTATTTTATTTTATTTTGTTTTGTTTTGTTTTGTTTTTTATAGTTGTTCAAGAGCCTATTTTTAAATGTCAAGAATTTTTTAGTTGGATGCCAAACAAAATAAAATAAAATGTTTTTTTTTTTAATTTTTTTAATGTTTATTTATTTCTGAGACAGAGAGAGACAGAGCATGAGTGGGGGGAGGGGCAGAGAGAAAGGGAGACACAGAACTGGAAGCAGGCTCCAGGCTCTGAGCTGTCAGCACAAGGCCCAACGCAGGGCTCGAACTCACAAACTGTAAGATCATGACCTGAGCCGAAGTCGGTCGCTCAACCAACTGAGCCACCCAGGCACCCCAAAATAAAACATATTTTCAAGGGTAAAATACAACCCATTGCTTTCTAATTATTTTTTTTTAATTTTGCTATTATCTGTCCTTTTGAGATTATTTTTGTCTACTGTATGGTAGAAAAACTATTTAATGTATTATTATTAGTCTCTTCCTAAATCTGTGTTCTGTAATATCACATAGGTAGTGTTATAGGTTGGATTGTGTCTGTCCAAAACTCAAGTCCTAACACCATGTGCCTTAAAATGTGACTGTGACTGAATTTAGTGATAGGGTCACCATTAGTAATAGGTACAGAAGTAATCAAGTTGAAATGAGGTCATTAGGGTGAGCCCTAATCCAATATGATTGGTATTTTTATAGAAGGGGGAAATGTGAGTGGCATCTGGGTGGCTCAGTTGGTTCAGCATCTAACTCTTGATTTTGGCTCACGTCATGATCTCACAATTTGTGGGACTGAGCCCGTGTCTGGCTCTGTGATGAGCATGGAAGCTGCTTGGGATTCTCTCTCTCCCTCTCTCTCTGCCCCTCCCATGCACTCTCTCTCTCTCTCTCTTTCTCTCTCTCTCTCTCTTTCAAAATAAATAAACTTTAAGATAAAAGAAAGGGGAAATGTGAACACAGATATGTACAGAGGAAGATGATGTGAAGACACTTAGAGAGACAGCCATCTAAAAGCCAAGAAGAGAGGGCCTCCCCCACAGCCCTCAAAAAGAACCAACCCTACCAACACCTTGATTTTAGACTTCTATCCTCCAGAAGTGTGACCCAATAGCTATTCTTTGTTTAAACTGCCTAGTCTGTGGTACTTTGTTATGGTAACCCTAGAAAATTAACACAGGAGCTTGGAATTTTCCATGGCAGGAGTTTTTATGTCATGAAAATTGGCCAAGAGTACAAATCACATCTGTTGTTTTTGAAGGGTTGATTGGTAAACACCTAGAAGCATACACACTGTGTGTGTGTGTGTGTGTGTGTGTGTGTGTGTGTGTAATTTGCAGGAATTATGAAATATTTTACTACCATAAATGACCATTCTACCCTCCATAATGACTTGTAAAGTAAAGCAGATTTTAATTTGCTAATAATTTAATCTCTGGCTTAACAAACCATCATGAAGTATTTTGAATAAAAACTGGAAAAGTCTACTTTCATGAGTAAAAAAATCACAAAGGCAGATGGAAATATACAGTCTGTATCTCCCTAGATCCTTTGTCAATAATAGATGAAAGTAGGACAGTGATCTGAGAAAATAACAGTGAGTCTGTCAAAGAAAAGCTGTACAAGCCAGATATCAGTCCGAGAAACCTAACAATATCTGGCAATCATATTTAACATGTCTATCTAGAGGGAGTTATGAGTCCTCTTTGGGCTACCAGACATTCCTATCAAGTTGAGAAAAAAGGTTCCCAGCACCATTAGTTACTAAGTGCTAGGGCAGGAGTGATTCTTGATGTCTACAAAATCAAATTGCTTGGACTACTGTCTCCAAAAGCAGGCTCAGCTCATAAAGACACCTGCCGATCAAGCATTGAATGAAGATACTAGACACCTGCTGTGACCTTCCTATGTTACAACCTTCTGTTTGTCTCACTGTAAAACAATTATGGAGTGGGGGTGCAGGGAATTATTTGGCACTTCTGAGCACTATGAGAGAAATGTAAATAACTTAATGTCCTGTATTCCTCATGTGTAAAATGGAGAAAATAATCTTCCCATGCCACTTACTTCTTGCTAAAGAGGTAATAAATGAAAAGTTTCCTAGAATGAAATCTGGGAAGTAAGTGCTTAAAAAAACTAGCTACTACCTTTTGGTAGTCATATTATTCCTCTCTCTGTGAAGGAGGGAGGTGGAGCTGCCCTCATCATCATGACAGGCCATTACATATGGAGAATCAAATTACGAAACATCATCTTGGTGGAGGTTACGTTTTTAATATTTTAAAGTCAGGTGGACTTGGGTTTGCTTCTGGATTTTCCGTCACATAGAACACAGCTTTGAGCACATTTCTAGATTTCCCAAAAGCTGGATTTACTCATGTTTACAATATATAATTAGAGTGCTTTTCAAAGAGGGCAATGTACAAGATAATATATGTAATATGTTTATATATATATATGCAAGATCACTATCTGGTTTGTGACAAATATTCAATCATTATACCTATGGTTGTTATATTCCTAACATTACTTTTATCATTGCCACTATCAAGATTTTCTCATAGTTCTAAGGGAAGGGTGTAATTACTATATTCATTATAAAATCCACAGGAAATATCTCCAACAATGGTTAAGCCGGCGTAAAAGACCCTTATGTATTCTTAGGTCTGTTATTGGTTGTAGGCATTCCCCACAGTAGTCAGACATGTTAAAAGGCAATACATTTGTGCCTGCTTTGACAGCATCTGTACTAAAGACAATACATTAAGTAGAGCATATTATTTCTTGATTGTTAGTGCCTAGTAACTTTGAGCTGTTTGCCTACCCCATTTCATTTATTGCCATTAGTATGTTTTTCTATTTCAAAGTTAAATGTTTATTGATTATCTACTAAATGCTAGGTGTGAGATAAATAGTGGTAAACAAAAGAAAGTCCTCAAGCTCAGAAAAAAAGAGAGAGAGAAACAAATTAATGTATACCCTGCCAGTGATGCAAAGTTTGATAAAGAAAATGAAGTATGATCATGGGACAGATCATTTGGGGGAAGGGTCATTGGAACCAAAATAATCAATAAAGTCATCTTAGATAAGGAGACATGTGAACATATATCTAAATAAAGTGAAGCAACAAGTGATATAGATCAAAGGAGAGAGCATTCTAGCAAGAGAAATAGTTAAATGCTGAGGCACAGAAAGTGAGTGTGTTTGGATGGTTCAAGAAATACTGAAGAAGCCAGGGTTGGAAGAGGTATGTGAACAAACAAGAAAGTGGAAGTCATGAGGTCACAGCTGATGTATGTGAGGATGGCTATGTCCTGTACGGACTTAGTATAACGGAGACTTTAAATTTTATTTTGAGGGAGATATAAACTCCTGGAGGGCTTCAAGTATAAAAGTCACATAATCTTACATTAGTTTTAAAAGTATTACGGGCTGATGGGTAGAGACTATAAATAGGCAAAAGTAGAAACAGGGAGATCATTTTGGAAGTTGGAAGCTGATGCTACTTTCTATGCCTATCAGATATCCGGTTTGTAAATACCACCTTAAGGGAGCCGATTAAGAAGAGGAAACTTTTATTTTTGTGGAGACTATATCTCCTTATTTTGAAAAATAAACCTCAATGTATTTTATACAAACCTCACTTTGTATTTAGTAAAATTACATTTTTATTCCATATTTTTCCTAAAGAAATGATGCACAAATATTTTCTTTTAAAAAATCATATCAGAACATCTATTTTACATTTGTCTTTTGCACCGACCTTAAAGTGTGTCATTTCTCAATAATTATTTCAGACCTTCATTGATCTCTCTTGGTATTTAATTCATTGTCAGTGAAGACAGAAAATTATATACATTTTCACATTTTTCCTTCTTTCATGGTAACTGGTCAAATGCTGCCAGCTCCCCATGTGACAATAGCGTTGTGTGAGATTTGATAATCTTATCATGATTTCTCATACATCCTACACCTTCTAAAAATCTTACAATTTCATTTCACAAATTAGTTGTATAATTTCATTGCACTGTATTGGATGCTGTTTATAGTTAGAAAATGAGAACAAGAAGCTGATGAAGTGGGCTGGGATAAACATAATAAATATCACTTAATTTTATAATGACTAAATCCACTAGTAAATACTTTTATTTCATGATGACTTCAGCTAGTAATGCCAAATAGGTGATATATGATTTTAAGGACATGAAATATTAGGGAAAACTCCTTTATATGAGCTGAATTTTCCCCCCAATTTTTCAAAACTATTCTAAGCCCAAATTCGAGAGGATTTATGCCCTCTTAGAACATATATCTGGAAGATCAAAGAGCAATGTTGGTCCTCTATGGTCTTTATTTATACCAAAGAAAGTTTACCTAAGTCAGGGCTTCAAGGTCTTAAGGAAGCAGAAGGAAAACATTGGCCTGCATTGGAAATATTCTTGAAAATATGCTATTAACAGTCTGCTAAATTTTCCATTTTAATGGTACAAAAATGGTCTTATATGTCTCAATCAAGACAAAAGTAAATTGTCTGTTAAATGCCCAAAATGTTTTTTCCATGGCCAAGAAGAGACAAACACCATCAGGTGCAACGGGTTGACAATGTCAAATAAATTGCAAGAAATACAAAAACTGCACGGTGTTCAGACTGTCTTGTATCATGTTGGTACACATTTTGTTTAGCACAATATTGAGGGCCTGGCTCATTAGAAAATATAAAGGGTGTACGTTGAAGGGAAACACATACGAATCTACTCTGTTGATAACCAAGTGATTAGAGAGGGGGATGCATGTAATAAATGTGCATTGATTATTGGAAACACTTCCAATGGAAAGTTCAATCTTTATTATTTTTTTTTCAAGAGAGGGGAAAATAACAACACAGGTTCCTCTGAAACTAATCTGTTGCAAATGAGTAGTGAAGGGAATGGGGAAAAATCATGAAGGAAATGCATTAGTAAGTAAGTGCTTCTCTCTGTAGATAGATGATTGATGATAGATTATAGGTAGATAGATACTTAGATACATAGATAGATAGAAATGGGCAGTTAGTTATATAGGAAATTCTATGACAAAAACTCTCCAATGTTCTGGATCTAGAAACATAAAACATAGTTTCTGCCCCTAGAAATCTTACAAGTGAGTGGGAGCAGAAAGACATATAACCTGTAATTATAGTAAAATGTGCTATCTTCATTACTAATGGATGCACAATACAATATGAAAATACAGAGTAAGGTAGATTGAATGCCAGATTTTAGTTGTCACTACATTTTAAATGCATGAGTCTCTAGAATTTATAAATATATATTAGTAAAAATCAGAGTTAACAACTATGTGATAAAGAATATTTATCTGAAAATAAGATTTCTAAAGATTCATAACATTAAGGAAAATACACTTAAAAAGTATAATATCTGATGAATCATTAAATTCTACTCCTGAAACCAATATTATACTATACATTAACTAACTAGAATTTAAATAAAATCTTATATATTTATATACGAAGATATATATATACATATATGTATCTTCTAATCAACAACTGGGCAAAAAACTTGGATAGGTACTTCACAAATGAATATTTCCAAATAGGTCAGAAACGTATAAAATGCAAGCAAAATCATTAGTTATCAGAGAAGATAAAGAACCCAGAAATATCCTCGTATAACCAATGATATAGTTGGTTTATGTTAGACAAAGGTACAAAGGCAATTCAGTACAGAGTGAACCGACTTTTTGATAAATTATGCAGGACTAACTAGATGCCTGTATGCAAAAACATGATTCCTGGGGCACATGGGTGGCTCAGTCAGGAAAGTGTCCAGCTCTTGATTCTGGCTCAGGTCATGAGGTCATGATTCATCCATTGGAGCCGCGAGTCAGGCTCTGCGCTGGCAGCATGGAGACTGCCTGGGAGTCTCTCTTTCTCACTCTCTGCCCCTCTCCTGCTTGTTTTCGTTTTCTTTCTCTCTGTCTCTCTCAAAATAAATAAATAAGCATTAAACAAATGATTCCTGATACATACATCACAAATTATACAAAAACTAACTTAAAATAGGCCAAAACATAAATATAAAAGAAAAAAATATACAAAATGTATAGAAAAAGAAAACATAGGACAAAACTAGCATGATCTTGGATTTGGAAAGAATTTTTGATATGACACAAAGACACATTTGATAAAAGAAAAAAGGTACATTGGGCTTTATCAAAATTAAGACTTTTGTTCTGTGAAAGACCTGTTAAATGGAAATAAAAGCAATGGGTTATACTTAAAATTTATAAAATGCATTTATGATAAAGAACTTACACCCAGAATATATATAAAGAACTCTTAAAATTCAATGATAAGGAAATCATGGCACACTTGTTTAAACAACAGGCAAAAGATCAAATAAGATTCTTCACCAAAGAATATATATGATAGGAATAATCATATGGAAAGACTCTCAGCATCATTATCAGGAAAATACAATTTTAAATAACCATGAGATAACCAAGATATCAGTGAATATCTATTATAGTAGATAACTCACATACATTGTTGTTGGAAATAGAAAATGATACAACCCCTTTGGAAAACAGTTTGGAGTTACGATAAAGTTAAATATATACATATGACTCAGAAATTATATTGCTAAGTATTTATCCAAATTCATAAAAAACCTGCATATAAATATTTATAACAACTTTATTCACTATTGACAAAAATCTAAAGTGCTCTAGATACATATCAACAAGTGAATAGGTAAACTGTGGTACATTCATACAATGGAACACTATTCAGTAATGAAAATTTACATGACAGCCCTAGGAGGGGCCTGGGGGGCTCAGTCTGTTAAGCGTCTGACTCTTGATTTCGGCTCAGATCATGGTCTCAAGTTGTGATATCTAGCTGCTTCAGGCTCTGTGCTAGGTGTGGAGGCTGCTTAAGATTCTCTCTCTTTCCCTCTCCTTTTGCCTTTCTCTTCCCCAGCTCATGTGGGTGTGTTCTCTCACTCTCGCTCTCTCTCAAAAAAAAAGGAAAAAAAAATTATATAACAGCACAAATGTGTTGCAAGAATCCAGGTTTAAAAAGCTACATTGTGTATGGTTCCATTTTTATTCTGGGAAAGGTAAAACAATAAGGACAGGAAAATGATCAGCTGTTACCAGGGAATAATGGCAGGGGTAGGGGTGAGGAAGGAGGTGAACTCAATGAGGCAGCCCAAGTTCACTTTTGGTTCAAATAGCTACTCTGAACGGTCAGTACATTTTTAAAATGCATGAATATCTGGAAAAAAATTTTTCCAGAGAAAATTTGTTTGGCTTTGCACAAAACACAATGATCAGAGACGTACAAATTAAAACCACGATTATAGTCGACCACGTTCACAGTAGAATGGCTAAAATTAAATAAACAAGTAAGCAAGTGAATAAATAAATGACCGTATTACATATTTGAAGATGTGGGGCACCCGGGATTTAGTATATTAGCTGTGGGAGGGTAAACTGGTACAACCACTTGGAAACATTTTGACAGAATCCCTTCAATTAAATGTATGCATATGTTATGACCCAGAAATTCTACTCATATATACAAAATCCTACATATATAAATGTGTACTTGTCCATGTATTTGTTCCTATCTCTCTACTCTCTATCAAATACATGTGTAATAATGTTTGAAATTGCATTATTCATAATCATCCCAAACTGGAAACATCACAAAAGGTTCAGCAACACTGGAAGAGATACATACATTTGCATATATTCCCATAATGGAATACTAAGCAGCAGTGAATTGAACAAAGTAGAGCTTGTACATCACTATCATAAATTGTAATGCCATAGAGAAGAAACCAGATACAGAAGGTCCATACTGTTCTATTTCATTTACATAAAATTCAAAAAGAGAAAAATACTCAAGATTATTTATTGTATTAATTTCCTATGGTGCTATAGAATATTATCTTTAATTCAGTGGTTTAAAACAACACAAATTTGTTCTCTTACTGTTCTGGAGGTCAAGAGTCTAAAATGTGTCTTACTGAGCTAAAATCAATGTGTGGGCACGACTGCATTCCTTCTGGAGGACCAAGGGGAGAGGCCATTTCCTAACCATTGTTAGCTTATGGAGAATGCCTGCATTCCTAGGCCTTGACCTGCCCCCTCCACCATTCCTTCATCATCAATGATTACTTCAGTGACTACTTCTCTCCAACTTCTGCTTCTGTTGTCACAGATCCTCTGACTGATTTTTCTGCTGTCTTCTTTGACTTACAAGGACCCTCATAATTACATTGGTCTAAACTAGATAATCCAGAACTATCTCCTCATTTAAGGTCAATTTATGGCAACCTTAATTCATTCTGCAATTTTAATTCCTCCTGGCTATGTTACATAACATATTCATAGGTACCAGAGATTAACATATGGTCAGTCATCTTTAAGAGTCCATTATTCTCTTTCATTAGGTGATAAATATTAGAACGTTGGTTACATGTTCATAGGAGAAATAACCTATAGCCAGCACTAAGCAGGCTTGTCGTGTTAGTAAGATCCTATATCTTGATCAGGGTTGTCTTTAAAGAGTTATGTTCCCTTGGGGCGCCTGGGTGGCTCAGTCGGTTAAGCGTCCGACTTCGGCTCAGGTCATGATCTCACAGTTTGTTAGTTTAAGCCCCGCGATGGGCTTTGTGCTGACAGCTCCCAGCCTGGAGCCTACTTCCGATTCTGTGTCTCCTTCTCTCTCTGCCCCTCCCCCACTTGTGCTGTCTCTCTATCAAAAAATAAGTAAAATTAAAAAAAAAAAAATTAAAGAGTTGTTTCCCTTTGGGTAGTGATGATGGCTTTAACCCTACATTCATATTTTTTTCACACATTCAAGTGATATAGTAAACTTTGATGAAATAGTACATAAAACACAAGAAAGGGGATGTAGAAAATGATTTTTAATGTAAAATAATATAAAACATTTTGTAAGAGTAAATGGATAATTTTAAGAAAAATTAAATTATCTTTTTATTTCAGAAAGGAAATATATATATAATAACATATATAATATGCTTTAAATGACTTTATGACCAAACAATTGTTTTGGTAGAGTCTTTAAAGTTTATGATAAATATGTTTTTAATGTACTTTACAAGAACAACTTAATGAGATAAAACTATTCCAATGTATTTGAATCATACCCTAAGCATCATACCAAGAGCTGAGAAATATGTCACTTAAGATTTATGTATGAAATGAAAATAAAAATAGTGCATAGTAAATATTTTGGATGTAATACAATGATAACTTCAAAATAAAGTTAATTAAATCCATTATGGACCAGAGAGAAAACAGTATCAGGCAGGCATTTAAAATATATTATTATAAATAATAAGCTGGTACGATTTCTAGTATTGTACAGAATCACAAAGGAGAATGTTCTTTAAGTATACGGTCAAAGAAAGAGTTTTATGTTTACATTCTGTTTATATATTTTCTCTATATTCATAAGTATGGATTTTATTTTGAAAATTAACTTTTTGAAAATAAATTTACATTATTTTTATTTTATTTTTAAATGTTTATTTATTTTTGAGAGAGAGAGAGAATGTAAGCATGGGAGGGGCAGAGAGAGAGGGAAACACAGAATCCGAAGCAGCCTCCAGGTTCCAAGCAGTCATCACAGAGTCCAATGCAGGGCTCAAACTCATGGACTGAGAGATCATGACCTGAGCTCAAGTTGGACGCTTAACCGACTGAACCACCCAGGGGCCCCACGTTATTTTTTTAAAAAGAATAATTTTATTAAAATCAAGTCAAAACCCAGAGAATGAACTTTTGCTAGGTAAAAATTATACAACTGAGTCATATTTTTTAGTTCTTTTCTAACAATGTTTTTCTTGAGCTTTCAAGCACTCTTAACAGCCTGGTACTAATTCTCACTTAGAAGCTGTTGAACTGAGAGAGGTCTGGAAATGCACCAGTTCAGTGAAATATTCAGCCCATCAAGAGGTTCTGAGAGTCTCTTGGGTTTAAACCCTTTTCATCTTTTAGCTCCCAATCTTCTAATCCATTTTTGGGAGGAATCTTCAATTATCCCTGTTTTTAGCCCCTTATTTATCACCTTCCCTTTGAAAAGCAGGATTTCAATTACGTGTTAGAGGTGAAGCAATTGAAAAGTCTTCCTTCAGTAAAGCCACGTTGTTTGCATAAAGATACCAGTCATATCTGTTCCTTGAGGCTCCAGTCTGGCATTCTCTTAGATTCTGTTCAGCACTATCTGTGATCTTTTATTTCCTTTATATTTTATTTTTTTTATTTAAAAACAATTTAGTTAATATATAGTGTAATAATGATTTTAGGAATAGAATGTGGTGATTCATTGCATACATATAACACCCAGTGCTCATCCCAACAAGTGCCCTCCTTAATGCTCATCACCGAATTAGCCCATCCCCCCCACCAAACACCCCACCAACAACCCTCAGTTTGTTCTCTATATTTAAGAGTCTTTTATAGTTTGTCTCACTCTCTTTTTTTATGTTATTTTTGTTTCCCTTCCCTTATGTTCATCTGTTTTGTATCTTAAATTCCACATATGAGTGAAATCATATATTTGTCTTTCTCTGACTGACTTATTTAGCTTAGCATAATATGCTCTAGTTCCATCCATGTTGTTGCAAATGGCAAGATTTCATTCATTATGATCCCAAGTAATATTCCATTGTATATATATAGATATCTATATATATACACCACATCTTCTTTATCCATTCATCAATTGATGGGCATTTGGTGTCTTTCCATGCTTTGGCTATTGTCAATAGTGCTGTTATAAACATTGGGGTGCATGTGCCCCTTCAAATCAGCACTCCTGTATCCTTTAGATAAATACCTAGTAGTACAACTGCTGGGTTGTAAGGTAGTTCTAATTTTAATTTTTTGAGGAACTTCCATACTGCTTTCAAGAGTGACTGTACCAGTTTGCATTCTCACCAGCAATGCAAAAGAGTTCATCTTTCTCCACATCCTTGCCAACATCTGTTGTTGCCTGAGTTGTTAATGTTAGCCGTTCTGACAGGTGTGAGGTGATATCTCATTGTGGTTTTGATTTGTATTTCCCTGATGATGAGTGATGTTGAGCATCTTTTCATGTTTCTGTTAGCCATTTGAATGTCTTCTTTGGAAAAGTGTCTATGACTTCTGCCCATTTCTTCCCTGGATTATTTGTTTTGGGGATGTTGAGTTTGATGACTTCTTCATAGATTTTGGATACTAACCCTTTATTGGATATATCATTTGCAAGTATCTTCTCCCATTCCATTGGTTGCCTTTTAGTTTTGCTGATTATCTCCTTCACTGTGCAGAAGGTTTTTGTCTTGATGGGGTCCCAACAGTTCATTTTTGCTTCTGTTTCCCTTGCTTCCAGAGACATGTCAAGTGGGAAGTTGCTGCAGCTGAGGTCAAAGAAGTTGTTGCCTGTTTTCTTTTCTAGGATTTTGATGGTTTCCTGTCTTACGTTTAGGTCTTTCACCCATTTTGAGTTTATTTTTGTGTATGGTGCAAGTGATCCAGGTTCATTCTTCTGCATGTCGTTGTCCAGTTTTCCCAACATAATTTGCTGAAAAGACTGTCTTTTTTCCTTTGGATATTCTTTCCTGCTTTGTCAAAGATTAGCTGGCCAGACATTTGTGTGTCTATTTCTGGGTTCTCTATTCTGTTCCATTGATCTAAGTGTCTGGTTTTGTGCCAGTACCATACTGCCTTGATGATTACAGATTTGTAATATATTTTGAGGTCTGGGATTATGATGCCTCCAGCTTTGGGTTTCTTTTTCAGGATTGCTTTGGCCATCCGGGGTCTTTACTGCTTCCATACAAATTGTAGGATTGTTTCTTCCAGCTCTGTGAAGGATGCTTGTGCTATTCCAGCTCTGTGAAGGATGCTTCCAGCTCTGTGAAGGATGCTGTGCAACACAATTGCCTAGAGTGTGTAGATTGCTTTGGGTGGTATCAACATTTTAACAATATTTGTTCTTCCGATCCATGAGCATGGACTGTTTTTCCATTTCTTTGTGTCTTCTTCAATTTCCTTCATAAGTTTTCTATAGTTTTCAGCATACAGATCTTTTACATCTTTTGTTAGGCTTGGACCAGTGATGACTCTCTGGGGAGGGTCTCACTGAGCAATGGCTGGGTGCCAGCTTGCCCCAGAAAATGTTCATGTAATCACGTGGCAACAGAGATTTGGAGATTATGGTAAATCACAACACACAGCTGCCCTAGGTTTCGCTGCACTCTGGTCTTTGTCCCAATACCTGTAAACATGGCTGCTCTCCAGATTCTGCTGGGACCTTGGCCTGAAAGGAGGCCATATGGCCTCTTCCAAATGCACTCCAAGCCAGGGAACTACTTCTCCCCATGTGGCACATGGACTTCTCAGACCCCGCTGCCTGCTCCTGGAGATTCACCCTACTTCCTCACCAGAGCACCACCAGGCACTGAGCTCTGAAACATCAGACTCTGAGCTCCACTGTTTATAGAATCCTGGTGGTACTGAAACCATCTCCTTTCTTCCTGTTAATGGTTTTGGGGAGCAGATTCCTTGTTCAGTCCCCTGTGGGTGTTTTCCTTCTTTCTATCTCTCTCCAGCTACTTTTGGGGGAATGCTATTCTTCTACATGATCCCGATGTGCCACACTCTCCCCCTCTCCCTTCCTCTGTCCTCTTTCTACAAAAACAGCTCACTACCCTACATGGCTTTTCTCTCCCCCAGTTCATCTCTCCTCACCATGTACCTGCTGAGTTCTGTGGCACAAGTGATGCAGATTGCTGGGTTAATCCTCAGATCAGTCTCCTAGGTGTTCAAAATGGTTTGGTGCTGATCTAGCTGAGCTTCAGGGATGAGACAAGGTCAGGGTCTCCATGCTGCTCTGCCGTCTTAACTCCTCCCCCAGATAAATTTACTTTTAAAACATGTTGTATACATACACACATATACATATGTACAAACATGTATACACACACACATATATATGCATATACAAATACAAGTGTATATGCAAGAATGTATATGTGTGTGTACATGTACATTCATATATTTTTATTCATCTTTTTCATTTTCCTTCACAGCACTTATCAGAACCTTACATAGTGTATACATTTGTTTATTTGTTTGTTTGTTTATTATAAACGAGCTGATCCATGGTAGCAGTGTCTTTTAATACTGCAGAAATATACCCACTTTGAAAACAGTATATTTCTTAGTTATGGGATCTTCATATACTAACATTTGTATTTTTTTAAGTTTATTTATTTTTGAGAGAGAGAGAGAAAGAGAACACAAGCACAGGAGGGGCAGAGAGAGAGAGGGAGACACAGAAATCAAAGCAGATTCCAGGCTTTGAACTGTCAGCACAGAGCCCGATGTGGGCATCGAACTCATAGACCGGAGGTGATGACCTGAGCCAAAGTTGGATGCCCAACCAACTAAGCCACCCAGGTGCCCCTGTATTTGTATTTTATTTAAACCAAATACCCCTTCTATATATTTAATGTTTCAATGTAATTTTAATGACCTTAAAGTTTTTAAGTATACATGTATACGTTAACAGTATAGCTTTCATTAAATAAAACGCAATATTATTTGCTCATAATTTTCATTTCTGACATAAATAATTTTTAAAGTTTTTATCACCTCCTTTTATTCACTTTCCTGGAACTCTTCCACGTTCATCATGCTTTGCTTAAACCCTGCTGGCCAGACCTCTATGAAAACAGGAATACACTAGAATTTTATGTAGATAGAGGATTATGTCACACAGTTTAAATTTGAACATGTCTATTTATTTTAGTGTTTCTCCAAAACACTCTATATTTTTGTTTATGTTTCAATATGTCAAGTAGATATTATGCAGATTATTATTGTTAAATAATTAAACTGAAATGACCAAGCGCCTTAACTCAGCAAACGTACATACTAGAAACATGTCTACTTTTCTTAATGTGGGCTTACCTCAAACACACTTAACTAGTCCGCAACAGTTCGTCTCCCACTACAGCCACTAATACGTCCGTCTGCAGTTACCAAGACATTTTTTGTGACTTTTCCTGAAATCTTCCTCGAAACAGTAACTCACCCATAATGTCTCTGGCTCTGTATTATCAGAAGTTGCTTTCCCTTCTCCTAAATCATACAGTGATGTGCCCAATTCTTATTAACTCCACTGACGAGAAATCTTTAAGAGGTGATTGATGTGGTCATTCTGAAATGAAGCGGCTACCAGCATTCCAACCACAAAGGTGATCACTGAGGATGATGAACCACTGAATTCTGCAAGAGAGAGAATTTTTCTATTAAGGTATGATAAACGACAGCAGCTTCTGTGTTCATTTCCTTTTCATTTTGCTTTAACTTCTTCATTTTTTTAACTGAAGTTTTCTAATCCATCTCGAACTCGGAAGTGGCTTATCAAGTGTTAGTTTAAAAAAATAACTGTAAACATGTCTGCAGACACCGACACTACCTGTTCGAGTAGAATGACAAAGCGTAGTTTGATAATTTCATCAAACTGAACTCAGTAATTTCACTACAAAGTTAATAGCGGTCTTGCTAGATTTACCAGAATTTTCTTTTTTCCTGCAGCCACTTATTCAGTTAGTCTTGTACCAAAGGCCAGTTGTGGCCATTCTAAAATGCACAGTTCCTTGTGAGCTTTTATCGGTATAATGTTACCACTGCATGCGACCACAGCAGAATCAGTGTTGAGATTCTGAAGTGGAATTTAACCTGAATTTCATGTGCTTATAATAAATTGTGAAGTTATGTAATGTGAACATATAGGTTTTTGTGTGTGTGTTTGCCATTATGCAAGAAATCATTCCTTTTCTCAACATATGCTTTTAAAACAAACTTTAGTACATCCACAAATATGTATTTCCACCTTTGCTATATTTATGTAAGCATAAAAATGAATGACTGAATCCAACTAACCTAGCTATATAGATCTGCCAACATTTTCAGAACCTGTCCTATTGATAATAATAAGAGTGGCATATTTTATTAGATCTAGAGTTCTGTGCTTTTGAAAAAAATATCATTTATTTTGCCAACATTTATGTAAATGACTTGTAAAATATTCAGTGACTGTTACATTTCTGTCCCTTTCTTTTCCAGTTACTGATCAGAAAGTTAGAAGGAGTTTTCATTGCCAACTTATTCAAAAATTTGAAGAATTTAAATATTATTTGCATTCTTTCCCATGCCATAATTTGGCATTGAATTATGTTAACTACATGCAGTGTTAGCAAACTACAGGTAAGGGAATTCAAAACTAACTCATATTTTGGCTAATGTGTAAAACACTCTCTGGGAAATAACCCACCCGTGTTAGAATTCTAATGTTCTTTTAATCCTTTTTGACAGCTGCAGATCTGAAGGGCTTCAAATTAAAGGACAACAACACAATAGGAAAAAACACAAAGATGATACTGGCTAACAATTTATTGAGCTGAATTTTATCCAGACGGATCATTTAGCCTTTACAAAATTATATATACAAGTTACTGATATGTTGTCTATCACAGATATAAGGAATTAATTTCTAGGGAGACTAAGTGACATTCCAAGGTAAGGAAGGTGGTCAATGGAGGGATTTAACACATTTTACGCCCAGTCTCCAACACAATTGTGTGTGGCTACGTATTTGAGTTGTCTCCACACAATACACTCTTTAAAAATAGTTGTTCTTTTTATTACCTCTTGTTGAGAGAAGTCCAGTGGGTGTATTTTTTTCTTAAAGCTCACTTATTTATTTTTGAGAGAGAGAGAGAACATGAGCTGGGGAGGGGCAGAAAGAGAGGGATACACAGAATCTGAAGCAGGCTCCAGACAGTCCGTTCAGAGCCCAACACAGGGCTCGAACCCAGGAACTGCAAAATCGTGACCTGAGCCAAAGTCAGACGCTCAACCAACTTAGCCTTCCAGGCACCCCAGTAAGTATATTTTTAATATATTTCAACTAAAAGAATATGCCAAGTCCAGTGGCCCTGACACATAGCTCTGACTTATGCTCTGTCCATTCATTGGCCTTGCTTTCCAAAATATTAGGGTATGTTCCCATTTTTCCAGTTCCACAGACTATTATACCTAAAATAGGTGTTTATCTCCCATTGCCTTTTTTCCTTCAAAGGACACTCAGTTAAGCCGGTAGTAACATTTAATTGGAACAATGATTTTATTGGATTTAAAAATTTTTAACTAGATATATTTAGGGATCAAATTATGTATGTGCTCTAAATATATTTTATCAATTTAGTCATGGCAACTAGTCCAAGATAATACATTTTAGAAGAAATGTAAGCAGAAATGATAGTAAATCCATAAATATAAATTATCGAATGCCATTTAAACATCTAGTATGTCATTGAATAAAATAAATGATTTTATATCCATGAAAAAGCGAACTACATGTTTTTTAAAATGCAGTATGACATTAAAATTAACAAGAAAATTAGTAATATTAACAAAATTAAGCACTGTTTAATTCATGGTAAAATTGTTTCAATCCTCTCCTTAGAAACATTGCCCCTTAGAAATACTGTGTTCACTACTACTTTGTGTGTTTTTAAGTTTTTATCTCCTAGAATTAGAATTATCCTTTCTTGACAACAAAACAAATTTCTATCTAATTGAAAATTCAATATCATACATAAGCATAGCATTAGCAACATTGTTATTCAAGAAAGTAAAAAGGACATGCTTGTGTATCATAACTACTCGTAGTAATATTGATCTGAATTTTCTAGCCGAGGTAAAAATACATACATACATACATACATACATGGTCATGAATACCAAAAAGACTGCAAAAACACTATCACTGTTATAGATGGCACACCATTCTCCTCCTGAGAATTCCTAAACATCAAGTAAAATAGAAAAACAATTAGTGTTCAATTATATGGCTGCATAAAATAAATAATAAAATCTGTATTTCATATATGTCATCAATAGGCAAAAATTAAAATGGTTGAAAAAAATCCTACGAATAGGAGCAAAGTGCAAGGATAAGCAAATCAATTCAATAGAATAGTGAATACAAAAAACAAAAAACTAACAAACAAATAAACAAAAAACGAAAACCCTCAAACCTGCGGACATTTATTTTAGGAAAAGTGAGCTTAATCTTTTTAATATCCTCATGGAGAAAAAAAAGGAATTTGACTACTACCTCACTTTGTTCTTGAAAATCAATCCCAAGGCAATTGTAGATTGCATACTGATAATAAAACCATAAAGTTTCTAGAAGAAAATTTGGGAGAATGGTTTCAAGTCTTGATATTTGGAATTTGTTTTTTTAACAAATAACACAAAAGGCACTAATTTCAAGGAAAAAATATTTATAAATTGAAATGCATTAAAACTAAGTAAACTTGTTCATCAGAAGACCCCTCTGTGAGGGTGAAAAGAAAGCTACAAAACAGTAGCAGATATGTGCCAGACAAATACTAAAGACTTATACCAAACAAAGGCTCTGAGCAAGAATAATCTAACTTCTGCTAGTTAAAGAATATCATATTAAAGATGTAACTTTTAAAGTCTTTTACAAAATTGGATATCCAGCTCAATAAGAATATAATAGCTATTCAATCTCAGTGATGATCAAGAAAATACAAGGTAGATCATGATATGATGTCACTGCATTGCCTCTGAATAGGTAAAGTTGGGGGAAAAAACTGAATTAAATGATAATGCTGAGGGTTGAAATGCTTGTGGAGTAGCAAGAACTCTCATGACTCCTGGTGTAGGTAAATTACTAAAAACACTTTGGAAAAATCTTCAACACTGTCTATGTAATTGGAACATACACATTCCCTTAGATAAAGATAGATATGGAGATGGAGATATATTACATAGGTGATTTAGACATGCAGGTAACAAAAATGAGTACATATAAGAACCAATAGATGTATATACAAATATATCTGGCACAACTCTTCATAATAGCCCACTTAGAAAACACTAATATTTTTCAACAATAGAATTCACATATTAAAATAATATATGCTGTAATGGTGCTGTCTAACACAACTGTTGCCAGATATAGACTGTTTCTATCCTAGCACTATGTTCATTGTATTGCTATGTAGGACAGAAACAGAATTAGTCTGTGCTACACACAACCACGTTGATAAATGTTGCAAACATAAGGTTGATTGAGAGAAATCAGTCACAAAAGAACGAATACTGTATGGATTCATTTACATAAATTACAGGCAACCTGATCTGTAATGCTAAAAATCATGAGGTTTATTTTTCTTTTGTCAACTCAGGAGAAATTAATGAACGAAAAAGAGCATGAAAGGTGAATTCTGATAAATGATTAATATTTATTTTGTCATCTGGGAGTAGGTACATTGGTGTATTCATTTTGTGACAGTTCATAAACTCTTCACTGATTTGTTCACATTAAGCAGGAAATGGTATTTCAAATGATCAAGAAAAAAGAGAAAAGAAACCTGAGAAATTCAAAATAATTAGAAAAGAAGACCAAAAATTTGGTTTAATATCAATTTTCTCTTAAAGGGTGTCAATTTTCACCTTGTCAGAAATGCATTTCTAATTATCTATCTACCATCTATTTATATGAAATTATATGAATACAAATTAATAAATATTTAACTCCAACATATAAAGTATATTTTTTACATGGGATGTAATCCATTTTCTAAGTTAAATCAGTTTGATAATGTGAATTAGAAGAGGATAGATTAAATGTGTATGAATTTGAAATTTCATGTAATACATTCCATTGATGAAGGTCATATCTGTACTGGGAAATCATTTTATTAAATAATTTTACTGAAATTACACACCTGACATTATAAAGGGATACTTTTCTAGTTGAAGTAAAGTAGATCTGATGCATTGGATCTCTGAGTTATCCAATCGGTTCAGTGTTTTAATGATGCGAAAACAAGATTTTCTTTAGCATAAATGAATAATTAAATGCGAGCAAAGCAAATATGTATAATTGAGAAAACATATGGCTCATTGTCAAATATCACTAAGAGTTCCACTATCAGTTTCTTGAAATCCATTTTTATATAACAGATTAAATACATAAAAAATAGACATGAATTTTTTAATGAGAAGACCACTGAATTTTAGAGAACGGTCAGTCCAACTCTTTTCTGAATCATTTGTTTTTACAATGAGGGGAACTTTTTGCAAGTGATATCTAACTCAAAACCCAATATATTAAAAAAACAATTTGAAGTTTAAAAAGTGTTATTGTATATGGGGGCACCTGGGTGGTTCAGTTGGTTAAGCATCTGACTCTAGGTTTTGGCTCAGGTCATGATGGTCCTTACGGTTTTGTGAGTCGGGCCCTATGTCCTGCCCTGAGCTGGTGGCGCAGAGCCTGCTTGGGATTCTGTGTCTCTCCCTCTCTCTCTGCCCCCACCCCCACTCGCACTGCCTCTGTCTCTCTCAAGATAAATAAATTTTAAAAAATTAAAAAAATAAAATAAAAAGTGCTGTTATGTATGAAAAAACAGCAGAGGCTACAGTGTATTTCTCTGTTCCCTTAATTTCCCAATACCCCTCAGCAGAGGCCCTCACAACACCTTCAAGTAACCACTATAGGTGGTCAGAAAATGGCTTAAGAATCAGATAACAGATTTACTTGATGCTTTAGGTTATCAAAATAAAATCCATGTTTCCTACACATTCTTATTTCCTTTTTTGCCTGCTCAACTTCCTTCATGACCAGAGTCCTGAGTTTGAGAAGGGACACAGAAGTGTTTTTGGGAGTTTCTTATTAGATCTTCTGGCTTCTTGTCAGAACATTGTCCTGTTTTCATCAAAACAATTTATACAGAAATTTTGTTCTGAATCATGTATAATCTAAAAGCAGATGCTGGTTTTTTTAATGAAAGGAGTGGTGTATTTTTATCTCTTTTAATTGTTTTTCTTATGAGTTAATTTTGATTTTTTTTTCCTCTTTGAAAGGAAAACATTTTGGTTATCTCCTTGAGTTAATTCATTCTTTGTATGTCCTAGTTGGGAACATAGGATGCAAAATGGGATTATAACAATTCCATAGGCATATCTGATAGAAATGTGAATTGATGACCATTATACTTATTATCAAACAACTCCCCCCTAGAATCTAACAACACATAAATGTATCTATCTGGCTTAGTAAGAATAATACATGTAAGGGCAATATGAAAGATCAGATAGGAAGAAAAAGAATGAAACAGAGAAGGGTTACAAGAGATATTTAGGAATGGTGTTAAAATCCTTAGAAGAATATGCATATATGGTATCTGTAGCTATTAGATTAGCAAGATCTATTATGAACATAGAACATACAAAATGAAATAATAAGAGAGCTTATCCTGGCATTTTACTTTGAGAACATTAGCATCATGATCCATCTACAATGACAACAATTTACTAAACTACCTGACACAAACATAACACAAAGGTATGTAGCTATAACAGCTATAGCTGTTACTGAGGAATCAGTTATGACTTGTAAAAATATAGCCAAAAAAAAAAAAAACCTATCTCAAAGAAAAAGGTCAGATTGTTTTATCAACCTTATGTGTCACATACTTACGTAATACAGAGGGCCAGAAGGCTAAGGAATCAGCTCTATTTCTGACTCTAAATTATAGACTGACAAATTGATCTGTGTTGTTTCTGACAACCATTTGGTAGCCTGTTCTATTATGGGCTTTGAATATATTTTGAGAAAATTGTTATAGCATCTTGTTCTTGGTTACTGTGTCTTTACACGTAAGATTTGCGTTGCTTCGTGAGAAGTGGTTGTTAGGTGCCATGGATATTTGGGGTCTTGCAGGAATCAAAATTGTGGAGCTAATGGGAAGGAGGTGGAGACAAGGTAGTGGATGACACTCTTAGAAGAGTTTCAGGAGCTGAATCTCTGCATCACACTTGAAAATCACCTGAAAATTCTCACTGGAAAAGGGGCTCTTAAAAATGGACAGAACAGGGTCGCCTGAGTGGCTCAGTCGGTTAAGCATCCGATTCTTGATTTCAGTTCAGGTTATGATCTCACGGTTCATGAGATTGAACCTCATTTGGACTCTGTGCAACAGCACAGAGCCTGCTTGAGATTCTCTCTCTCCCTGTCTCTCGCTCTGCCTCTCCCCCACTCATGCTCTCTCTCTCTCTGTTTCTCAAAATAAATAAATAATCATTAAAAAAAAGTGGATAGAATAATATGTTTTATGAATACCATTCATAACTAATACTCACTGGGCTCATGACCACAAAAGCAGAAATTTCTGTGAGTACACCGAATGGATATCGCCCCTCAAGGCTGAACAGCTTTTGTCATCACGGCATTGCTAGTTTCCCAACAAAAACCCCAAAGGGTATCCGATAACATAGTGCTGTCCTCAAAGATAACAGTCAGTTACACAAGGTGTTGCAGGTTGACCATACTGGAATTTCATGATGTGAAGAGTGAACACTGGAATAGATATTAATACTGAATTTGGATGGGCCATTCCTATTCCACGGGCCTCTGGGAGTATCGGGAAATACTTACTTACGTTAATTTACTAAGGTAGTGCGTGAAAAACTAATAACTTCCAAGATGCCAGCTTAGAGACAAATAAATGGTGCAATGTAGCCTAGCATTCATAAGAAATTAGACAATTTACTAATGAAATATTGAAAGAGAGCATGCGAGATAAAGAGCTTCTTTAGTGAACTTTCTCTTAGAGTCAAGTTACAAGAATCCAAAAAAAAAAAAAAAAAAAGTGATCCATCTAAGAGTAATTTCTGAAAACATAATCTCCGACTGTTCTTGAAAGTCTGGTTTCTCTGTATTCTTGAAAGTCTGGTTTCACTGCTATAGATATTCTAAAATATGAGAGAGAACTAAACCAGAGGTATTGATACTCATTATGCTACTCCAAAATATAAAATTCCTAAAAGTTTCAGGATCTCAAAGTTAATAACTCAATAGACTGAACAAATAAGGTTGTTGTCAGAATCACATTAATTACAATGTAAAGATCTTCTGAGTGCTTCACCCTTAGTGAACCCCTTATCAATGTTAGCTTTTGTAATTGATAAAATTACAGATATATAGTTTCTTGTCTTGGTGAGTATCACAAAAGTTCTCCCACTTTCCTTTCACTGTATTTAACTCCTTATTCCATTCACTTCAAACGAGATCCTACATAATTCCGAGAGCCCTCAAATAGCTTCACACTCTCAAGACCAACAGATAAAATATTTACCAAATGACTACCAAAACCCTCCAAACACCAGCATGCTCCCCATCGTACTTGAGTTTACCTCTTTCTCTACCACTTTGTCTCAGTGCTTATGTCAGTGGAAGTCACGTTCCAATATATTTCCCCCAAGAGCTTGCTTCAACTGTCACTCCTCTTATTTCACATATGTTCGCATCCCTTATTCTACCCTTTTTCCCTCAAGTTCATGAAAATGTTCGGTCTGAATTCTATATTACAAAAACTCCCTCCCTAATAAAACATGCTCCTCTAAAAGCACTTGTGTTTCCTTGAGATTTTCGTTGCTAGACGAATTACTATACTCCATAATTCTCAATTCCTCATCTGCTATTTACTTTTTAACAAGCTTTCATTTAGTTTTACCCCCCAATAATTAATAATGTTAAGAATTTGTTTTGGTGAGTCTTAGGGACATTTTCTATAGGTGTTCTCTTCTAATCGATTTCACTTCCCTATCAAGAGTGATGCAACTCATACTATCCCAAGAAGATTCTGACACTTTTCAATGCAGTTTCTAACGTGGAATTTCCCAATTCTACAACATGTGTCTAGAGGAATGCTTCAATTAGTTACACCCAAGTGCTTCCTGGTGGCTCTACCTAGGTTAACACAATTGCCTCAAACCCAGAAGGTCCAAGGTCATGAAATTTTGCTTCCTAATACCTTGTCAATATTAAATCAATGGGCCCATTTTATACAGTTTCCTAAATCAGAATTATGTGATTTGACAACCGCCAAGTCCTGCCACTTCTACATCCTAATATTTAATTTGCCTTGTGTCCGCCTATCATTTTTCCTACCACTCAATATGCCATTCTCATTGATGTCCCGCTACTTTGGTCTGACGCTTTCAAATCTTTTCTCAATCAGAATGCCAATCTAATCAATTAAAAGCATTTTGTTTTTTTTTTTTCTCCTGACTTTTAATTCTTCCACACTACATACTAATTAATGTCTATGTTGTTTGGTAGACTATATAAGATTCTTTGTCCAATTGAATGCTCGTTCATATCCTCACTTATGTACAAGGATTTTCTCAGGCATTTTGACCAGTATCACAGAACTCCTGGGCTTTCCTGGGTATACCATTTGATTTCAATTGTTCATATTTTTCACACTCATCTTTTGCTTATAATGATTTTATTCTCATTAATATACCCACCTCAATCTTTCCCTCCTTCTTGGCAAACTCATTTTCATTTTTGAAGCCTAGAGAAGGTGTCAGCTTCTAGAAATATTTTTTTTCCACAACTACCATAAAGAGTTCATTATTATCCATTGTTACAGTTTATAAATGCTTCTATTCTCTCATACATTATGCCACATAATAATCACTTTTAATAATTTTTATTTCCTTACAAAGTCACAATCTATTTAAGCCAAGATCTATTGAATCTGCCCCATGTGATTAAACATAATGTCCAGAATAGAATTAGCATAAATAATGCATTTAATAAGCACAAATATGCATTTAATGATTGAAAAATTATATATAAATAATACATAAGTATATATAGTTATTATAGGTATACTTTTGAGTATACCTATAGTATAGGCACCCCTTTTATTTATTTATATTTATATAATTATATTTATTTTATATTATTTTATATTTATATTTATATTTATATTTTATATTTATTTTATAATTATTTATAAATTATATTTATTTATTTATTTTTATTTTTATTTTTATTTTTATTTTTATATTTTATAATTTTTATATTTATATTTATATTTTATAAATTTTATATTTATATTTTATAAATTTTATATTTATATTTTATAAATTTTATATTTATATTTTATAAATTATATTTATATATTTATATTTATATTTATATTTATTATATTTATATTTTATATTTATGTTTATGTTTATATTTTATATTTATTTTATAATTATTTATAAATTATATTTATTTATTTATTTACTTATTTATTTATTTATTTATATTGAGGCACCCCTTTTAAGTCTTATTTAAAGTTCCTGAGCTTTATCTTCTACACATACATAAGTATACCTATAATAACTATATATACTTACGTATTATTTATATATAATTTTAAATGAAAGAAAACTTCACATTTTCAAGAGTCAGGCCAACAAAGCAACCTATAAACTTCATATGTCTGAGGAACGGTTTCCCCTCCTCAATTTCCATCTGTGTTTCAGGAGAAATGGAAGGGGAAGATGTGGTAGGCTGAATAACTCCTTTTCCTCTGAAGATGCCCATGTTCCAATACCCAGAATCTCTGAATATATTTCCTTCATGGCAAAAGGGACTTTGCCTATATTATTAAACTAAGGGTTGGGGTACTTGCGTGGCTCAGTCAGTTAAGCATCAAGCTCTTGATTTTGGCTCAGGTCACAATCTCATGGTTCTTGGGTTCAAGTCCTGTGTTGGGATCCATGCTGACAGTGTGGAGCCTGCTTGGGATTCTCTCTCTTCCCCTCTCTCCCTCTCTCTCAAAACGAATAAATACATTTAATAAAAATAAAATAAAATGAAATAAAATAAAATAAAATAAAATAATAATAAAAGAAGGATCTTGGGTACCTGGGTGGCTCAGTTGGTTAAACATATGACTCTTGATTTCGGCTCAGGTCATGATCTCACAGTTCATGAGTTCAAGCCCACTTCAGTCTCTGTACTGACAGGGAATAGCCTGCTTGGGATTCTCTCTCTTCCTCTCTCTCTGCCACTCCCTGGCTTGGTCTCACTCTCTCTATCAAAAAATTAATAAATAAACATAACTTTTTTAAAAATAAGGATCTTAAAATGGCAAGATTATCCTGGATTATCTGAGTGGGTCCAATGTAATCAAAAGGGAAGGAAGATCAGAGTTAGAAACAGGAAATATTGTTATCAAGAATAGAAGCAAAGATTGTGGTGATGGGAGAAAGGAGTCTTCAGTCCAAGAATGCAGATGATCTCTAGAAGCTGAAAAGGCAAGAAAATGGATTCTACCCTAAAATATTCTGGAGAGAACAAGCCCCCCTGAAGATAACTTGCTTTTAGCCCAATGAGATTGATGTCATTCCAATCTCCAGAACTGTGAGGTAACAAACTTGTGTTGTTTTAAGCCACTACGTGTGTGGTACTTTTTTCACAGCAGCAATAAGAAACTAATATAGAAAGTTTGTTCATGTTGTTTACCAGATCTTAACAGGTTACTGTTCTCCCGGCAACCTTTGCTATGAGCTTCCCTTTCATATAGGAAATGATTGCCACAATGACATCCCCAAAGATTTTTTGTCTTTAAAAAAAAAAAAATTAACGTTCATTTGTTTTTGAGAGAGACAGAGACAGGGCGTGATCAGGGGAAGGGCAGAGAGAGAGAGGGAAACACAGAATCTGGAACAGGCTTCAGGCTCCGAGCTGTGAGCATAGAGCCCGACGTGGGGCTCCAACCCACCAACCGTGAGATCATGACCTGAGCCGAAGTCAGATGCTTAACCTACTGAGACACCCAGGCGCCCCTTTTCAGTCTTATTTGGAGTTCCTGAGCTTTAGTTTCTATCATCTAATAGGAAAGTAAATATGCATCAAGCGTGTTAACATTCCTGTGGTATAAAGCAAGTTGAAAACATAAGAAAAACAAAAACAAAAAACAAAACCAGCAAACCTCAGGTTACATTCTTTCCTCAACCTGTAGCCTTACTGAATTATGTATTAGGATTGGAAATGCTAAACATTCAGGTAATGTCCTGCCCTGGTGACAGTCAAATGAACCCACCCCTTCCTAATTAGGAAAAGCACTGTCATGGAGTGTGTTAATACAGATTCTCTAAGAAGCGATAGGAGTGGGGGAGGGGCAGAGAGAGAGGGGGACACAGAATCCAAAGCGGGTTCCAGGCTCGAGCTGTCAGCACAGAGCGCGACACGCGGCTCAGACTCACAAACTGCGAGATCATGACTTGAGCCAAAGTCAGATGCTCAACTGACTGAGCCACCCAGGCACCCCTGCAATTTTTTATTCTCACCTAATTTGTATCATATTTTCTGATAGACATTTCTTGATTTAAAAGTCAGTCAACACATTTCTGCTGAGAGATAGATATACGCAGACATACAAACACACACATATTTCTATTTCTATGCTAATATTCAGTAACATTTTCGAGAAATTCTAGTTTATTTATCTATTTATATTATCTATCTATCTATCTATCACCTATCCATCTATCTATCTATTTTTCCTGTATCAATTTTGACTGAGTTGTTCTTCAATAGAGGCACCATTGCAGTATTTTTTCTGAATATTGAAAATAGAGTGAAACTCAGTCTTCTACATAACTATAGAAAACAGACTCTTCACTATAGAGAACAAACTGAGGGTTGATGGAGGGAGATGGGTGGGGGGATGAGTTAAATGAGTGATGGGGATTAAGGAGGGTGCTTGTTGTGATGAGCACTGGGTGTTGTACGTTAGTGATGAATCACTAAATTCTACTCCTGAAACTGTTACACTGTTCATTTATTTTAACTAAATTTAATTTTTAATGTCTATTTATTTTTGAGACAGAGAGAGACAGAGCATGAACAGAGGAGAGTCAGAGAGAGAGGGAGACACAGAATCCGAAGCAGGCTCCAGGCTCTGAGCTGCCAGCACAGAGCCCAACGCAGGGCTCGAACTCACGGACTGTGAGATCATGACCTGAGCCGAAGTTGGACGCTCAACCTACTGAGCCACCCAGGCGCCCCAATGCTAACTAAATTTAAATAAAAACTCGAAAAAGATAGATAAATAAATAAATGAATAATTACATTAACAAATAGTCCTGTATGCTTTACTCCTAAAGCTCAGTGATAGAAATACCACTTACATTATGTCTGATTTTTTTTACATATATGGAACTATTCAATAGATGGTTGTTTTTCCAATGCATAAAGGAAACTAAAGAAACAAAGTCACCATTCTTTTTCACAACTTGACAAATTACCAAAAAAAAAAAAAAAGAAGTTTATTTTATCATAAAGGTAATTGAGGACAGACAATCTTTACATATGGATGCTATAAATTAGCACTAACAATCCTGGTAAATTTTAGATAATGTGTTCAAAATATTTTCCACAAGCCATATTCACTTTGCCTCTCATTCTTCCACCTGTTCAAACAAGATTAGCACCTGCTAGCAAAAATAAAAACAAACAATTCAGAAAGAATCAGACATCCCTGAATTTATTAAGACAGAGCTGTTTCGGCTGAGTATTTCATCATCTGTTCCAAAGTCTACACTTATTGGGTATAAATGTATTTCTTCAAAGGGTCCAGAGTACTTCCTGTTTTATACAATTTGGAACTAAAATATTAACATTACAAATATTATAATTATATAATTATAATTATATAATTATATAATTATATAAAATTTATAATAATATTATAAATATTAACATTATAAATAAACAACCTGATAATTTCACATGTTATAGAGCTGTTTATTAAATACTGCAGTTAAATATTAAATTTAATTGCTTGCTTCTCTAGAATTCTGAATGTATAAAATAAACCTCCCATTTGGGATATAAGCCATTAACATATAATGGACAGTGTTTATGTTTTTTTTTTCCTGTTGAGTTTTCTTCACTCAAGTATTTCAGCATACTCACATATAAGATAGCATCTATCCATGTGAAAAATAGCCATTAAATTAAATGTTTATCACTGATCAAACATTTCAACAAATTATTGTGTTTATATACTCTCTGTGAGATTGTTCTAAACTGGGGATAAACAATGAATAGAAGATACATTTCTTACTACTAATAACAAAAGCTTTTAAAATGCCTACTAGGTTAAAAATGTGGTACAATGTATGTAGAGAGCAGATTTGAAAGGAAATCTAGGAAAAAACTCATTCAAATGAGCAAGTGGTAGCTTAGCTGTTTTTTTTTTTTTTTTTTCCACAGTAATGATGAGAGGGAGAGGAAGACAGAGACAGAGACAAAGAGAATGGAAGGGAACACATATACCAAACAGAGAAGCCTAATGTTGGAAATGACATTGTATTCCTTTGCCATGTTCCATTCTTTAAATTATAGTCAGGGAAACCACACGTAAGGGGAGGGAAACTAAGTTCCATTTATTGAGGAGAGGTGTAGTAAATTATGGTGGCTATCTTTAAAAACACTATCATTCCTTCACTCTTCAGCTCTTGATCGGATTTCAACAAGTAAGTCACGGCAGGAAATTTGTTTTTCCTCTTTTTTTTTTTTATTGAGATATAATTGATATATAACATTGGATAAGTTTAAGGTGTTTATTTGCTGCATTTTTATATTGTAATATGATTATCACCATAGAGTTAGCTAACACTTTCATCACTTTGCATAACATCTCCTTCTTTTGTGGCGAGAATACTTAAGATCTAGTTTGGTTATTTAACACCTTATTCTTGCTATCACTCAGATCATTATATGTTGGTCGCTCCCTTCCACCAAAGTCCACAGCCACAGCACCATACAGCTCTCATCCCTCAAATTTTTATAGTGTGTCTCTCTTATTTCTTTCTTCGTCTATGGGCAGAAATAGCTCTCTCTCACTATTCTTTGTGATTGTACGATCAAATGCACTTAAAATGAATGAAGAATGACATTGGATTCTGATATACAGTAGGAAATGGTATTACACTACGAATGGAATTTGCACTGTTAGCATTATATATTATCTAATTATATATGTAAATATTAATTAATGGAAGAATGGTAATGAACTAAATATCTTATTACATTCTTTGCTGTTTTTCTTAAACTGGGACTAAATCTATGTGAATTATCTTTTAGCAAAACTCTCTTCACATTACCTAGAGTACAGCATCTGCTTTCTACAGGGTTTCTAACTGATGTAATAATTTAGAAGACATCAGACATGAGACTCAGATGAACCGGAATTCTAATCTAAGCTTTATGCTACTTAATAGCTTGTATGACACAGGAAAGCTAATTAATTTCCCAACGCCTCAGTTTCATCATCTATCACATCTATTCAGAGCTTACTACATGTCAAGCACTGATCAGGCACAGAAAGAGTTACAAATCAATTTGTGTAACACATAGGGGATTGTAGTCCTGTGCTGTTGATTGATTATTGTTCCTATTTGATAGTTATCAGTTACTAATGAACTCACCTGAGTTCACACAGCCAGAATGATTCAGGAAGCATTTGAATTGAATTCTTCTGACTCTAGAGCACACAGATGTGTCTATTGCACTGCCATAGTGCCTATTTCCAAGGCTGGGTGTGAGAAGTCAGTATGTTTACAAAAGTAAAATGCTTAGACTTACATGGGGCAGACCTCAATAGATGTAAATTTTTGTAATCATTATTTATACATTTTCCTTTTGAAAATTTTAGCAAGAAATTTAAGCATAAATTTATTTCAATAAAAAGTTTTCTCCTGACTAGAAATAAAAGTTACTCTTGAGGGGAAGGGGATGTTACAACTATTTTGATTTAAAAATTAGTTATACCAGGTCATCAGTAACAAACTCAACAACTTTGAACTGTGTTCAGCATAAAACCTTAAGACGAGTCACAAAAAGGCAGGAGAGGATTACATACAGTACATAGCTATTTTTAAGAATGTCAAAGCACTACAATCAGAGTAAAACTATTTTTATAAAAAAGTAACTGAAAATCATACCTTATACTCTAAAATATAATTTGCTCTTAGCCTTGTTTAAGGATTAGTTAAAGCCTGATTAAAAAATAAGCTGGGTGAAACATGGAAGTTCCTTTTAAAAAAATTTGCTTCATATATAAATGTAAACACTTAAATGTATATAATTTTAACACATACAGTTTTTCAAGGAGCACTCTACACTTAAAAAAATAAATAGAAATAAAGTAAACTTTTTCTAAAATATAAAATTTTTACTAGCGTAGTCTTTGTCTAAGTGGAATTTAGAAAGAAGTGCTGATTTTCTGTTTGTAAGGATCATAGGAATCTGGACCAACTTTCTTAATAAAGGCAAAAAAAGAAAAAAGCCTCTTGGGAAGGCTGACTGGACTTATAAGGTGACCAAAGAGGCTTTAAGGTTCCCATCAGCCTGACTAAGGTTTCTTCAGGCTTCTTGGGGCTCTGGGCCCCTGACCACAATGTTCTTAGAATAGTTGCTTAGAAAACTTTTAATGTATTCTCTGCCTCTTTGTGATGTAAATTCCTTTAAAAAAAAAAAAAACAAACTCTTGCCACTTTTACAACCTAGTAATATCTTCCTCAAGGAACTGGGAACCACCCCTTTTAATGTCTTCTTCAAAAAAGATACAGACTTTGTCTTTTAATCTCACTAGGGGACTGGAAGCCTAAATTCTGTGGGGCAGGACCCAGCATATTGCTCCAAATTGTAAAATGAAGACAGAAAGTTTATTTTCTGTTAAGTAAGACCAATTAGAAAACACAATGGCCTGTGGTCTCCATTCCCATCCCATCCCAGTTCTTCAAGACTCTAGCTTTTTGTCTTGGCACAGCACAGTATTCAAGACTTTCTCCCCTCTTGCTACCAAAGAAATCAACTTGTGTCTGTTCATCCATCTGGTGTGATATTTTTCCTCAATAAAGGTCAGTGGTGGCTGGGCTCTTGGAAGGGGGGACTTCTCCAAAATACTTCAAAAGGTAAGAGTTTTTCATTTCTCCTGAGTAGGTTCTATGCGCTCACATTCCAGCTGAGTCAAATCTCATGTTCTAATCTTCCTCACCGAAGTCTGAACACTCTGATTGGAACCTCGTCCTAAGAGTGCAGCTGGCCTAGGTTCTCAAAGAAATATGCCTAGTATCCCAACTATAGTGGTGTTTTCAGTTGCACTACAGGTTGATTAAGAAATTAATTTTGTCTGTGACAGCATGGAAGTTTTTGTGTGTCTCATGTCCATGAAATACAGCCAGACCAACACTAAACCATCCTGCACACCTAGAAACTGATCTGATGATTAACACAACAACCTGCACAACCTAAACCACATAATTCAGCAGGTACCTGGCACGGAGAGGTGAAATTGGGGAGAAAGAAGCCATGGAGGGCAGGGAGCTGCTTGTGCGTGTGGGAGAAGATGGAGACGGGGCGGGGTGAATATGGGGAAAGCACCCCTCTCCAAAAGCAGCTGGAGAGAAAGTAGAAAATTGGAAACAGCCACAAGGACGGAAATAAAAAGGGAGAAAGGAGAAAGGAGAGGGTTTAGCTTCCATTAAGACTGTAAACAGGGGGAGCCCAGAGTCCGAAACTCCACAGCTCAATACCTGGCGGTGCTCTGGTGGGAAGGGTGAATCCCCAGGAGCAGTGTGGGGTCTGGGAGATTCTTGGGAGAATCAGTTCCACTGCTGGAAGGACATTTGGTAGAGTCTATGACGTCACCTGGGCCCAGCAGACCCCAGAGAACAGCCACATTCGCTGGTGCAGGAATCAGGTCATTGGGGGTGAAGCCCGGTGCCAGGTGTGTGTTGTGATTTTCCATAACCCCTGAGGTGCTGCTGCTACACTGTCTCGCAAACTTTTTCTGGGGCAGACTGGCACCTGGCCTCAGTCTCTGGGCATCGGCAGCAGCACAGTCCCACAAGCGTTCCTGGGTGTGGCTGGCACCCAGCCATTGCTTGGTGAGACCCTCCACAGAGGGGCGGAGCAGGTCAAAGCCACAGTGCCTCAGAAGTGGGGGATCAGAGAAGGCAGCCACATCTGAGACAAAACTCAGGAGGGAGGTGCTGTCTGGGGCTTGGTCATGGACAGTGTAGAACCGGGGAGTGGATGGAACCTGAAGACAAAGGACAGTGCGCAATTGCAGATCAGGGAGAACAGAGATCCAATGCTAGAGACTGGGTAGCTGGTGATGCCATTTTCACTGCTCCTGCACATGCGCATAAGCACCTACAAGTGCCACAACAATCCACCCCAGTAGGCTAGCAGCACCATCTAGTGGAGAACAGAGGCATTACATTAAGCCCTGCCCAACAGGGCCAACCTCGCTCTTCAAGAACACAAATCTCACTGCCTGCTTAGGTTATGGGCTATAAAGTGCTTCAAAGTTTGACCTCTAGGGGAAAACGAAGTAATTTCAGTCGTACTTCAGTCTGTTAGCTAGTCCATCTATTCAACTTTCTTTCTTTCTTTCTTTCTTTCTTTCTTTCTTTCTTCTTCTTTTTTCTTTTTTGTTTCTTTTCTTTTTCTTGAGTACAGAAAGAGAAAAAGTCCATTTTTATTTTCAAAAATATTTTTCTTTAATTTTTTTCTAATACATTTTTACTTTGTGTAACTTTTTCCAAATCTATTTTACTTCCATCATTTCATTTTATTCTATCTCAGTGTATTCATTTTTTTTTCAAATTTTCAAATGATTTCCTCTTTTTTCCCCCTTTTTTCTCTAATCTATCAAGCCACTTTCAACACCAAGACCAAAACACACCTAGGATCAAGCATCATTTATTTAATTTTTTTTCTGTGTGTGTTTGTTTTTAAGTTTTTAATTTTAATATTTTTTAATTTTTTTTTTTTTAATTTTTTCTACCTCATTAATTCCTTTTCTCCCTTCAAAATGATGAAGCGAAGGAATTCACCCCAAAAGAAAGAGCAGGAAGAAGTGACAGCCAGGGATTTAACCAACACAAATACAAGCAAGATGCCTGAACCAGAATTTAGAATCACAATACTAAGAATACTAGCTGGAGTCGAAAATACATTAGAATCCCTTTCTACTGAGATAAAAGAAGTAAAAGCAAGTCAGGATGAAATAAAAATGCTATAACTGATCTGCGATCTCGAATGGATACCACAGCAGCAAGGATCGATGAGGCAGAACAGAGAATCAGTGATATAGAGGACAAACTTATGGAGAATAATGAAGCAAAAAAAAAGAAAAAAGAAAAAAACAGGGAGATTACAGCAAAAGAGCACAATTTAAGAATTAGAGAAATCAGTGACTCATTAAAAAGGAACAACATCAGAATCATAGGGGTTCCAGAAGAGAAAGAGAGAGAAATAAGAGTAGAAGGGTTATGTGAGCAAATCATAGCAGGAAACTTTCCTAACCTGGGGAAAGACACAGACATCAAAATCCAGGAAGCACAGAGGACTCCCATTAGATTCAACAAAAACCAACCATCAACATGTCAGATCATAGTCAAATTCACAAAATACTCAGGCAAGGAGAGAATCATGAAAGCAGCAAGGGAATAAAAAAGTCCTTAACCTACAAGGGAAGATAGATCAGGTTTGCAGCAGACCTATCCACAGAAACTTGGCAGGCCAGAAAGGAGTGGCAGGATATATTTAATGTGCTGTATCAGAAAATATGCAGTCAAGAATTCTTTATCCAGTAAGGCTGTTATTAAAAATAGAAGGAAAGATAAAATTTTCCTAGACAAATAAAAATTAAAGGAGTTTGTGACCACTAAACCAACCCTGCAAGAAATTTTAAGGGGGACTTTCTGAGGGGAGAAAAGATGAAAAAATACATACATACACACATACATACCAAAAGCAACAAAGATTAGAAAGGACCAGAGAACACCACCAGAAACTCCAACTCTATAAGCAACATAATGGCAATAAATTCATAACTTTCAGTACTCACTCTAAATGTCAATGGACTAAATACTCCAATAAAAAGGCATAAAGTACCAGAATGGATAAGAAAACAAGATCCATATATATACTGTTTACAAGGAACCCACTTTAGACCTAAAGACACCTTCAGATTGAAAGTAAGGAGATGGAGAAACATCTATCATGCTAATGGTCAACAAAAAAAAGCCCGAGTAGCCATACTTATATCAAACAATCTAGGCTTTAAAATAAAGACTGTATCAAGACATGAAGAAGGGCATTATATCATAATTAAGGGGTCTATCCACCAAGAATACCTAACAATTGTAAACATTTATGCGCTGAATGTGAGAGCACCCAAATATATAAATCAATTAATCACAAACATAAAGAAATCCATTGATAGTAATACCATAATAGTAGGAGACTTCAACACCCCACTCATAGCAATGGACAGATCATCTAATCAAAAAATGAACAAGGAAACAAAGGCTTTGAATGACACACTGGACCAGATGGACTTAAAAGATATATTCAGAACATTCCATCCTAAAGCAGTGGAATATACATTCTTCTCCAGTGCACATGGAACGTTCTCCAGAATAGACCACATACTGGGACACAAATCAGCCCTCAGCAAGTACAAAAGATCAAGATCATACCATGCATATTATCAGACCACAATGCCCTGAAACTCGAAATCAACCAAAAGAAAAAATTTGGAAATGTAATACTTGGAGACTGAAGAACATCCTACTAAAGAATTAATGGGCCAACCAAGAAGTTAAAGATGAAATTAAAACGTATATGGAAGCCAATAAAAATGATAACAAAACAACCAAAACCTCTGGGATGCAGCAAAGGTGGTTATAAGAGGAAAGTATATAGCAATCCAGGCCTTTCTAAAGGAGGAAGAAAGATCACAGATGCACAACCTAAACTTATGCCTTAAAGAGCTGGAAAAAGAACAGCAAATAAAACCCAAAACTAGCATAAGACAGGAAATAATAAAGACTAGAGCAGAAATTAATGCTATCAAAACCAAAAACCAAAAAACAAAAAAACAAAAAAACAGTACAGCAGAACAGTGAAACCAGAAGCTGGTTCTTTGAAAGAATTAACAAAATTGATATACCACTAGCCAGTTTGATCAAAAAGAAAAAGGAAAAGACCCAAATAAATAAAATCAAGAATGAAAGACGAGACATCACAACCAACACAGCAGAAATAAAAACAATAGTAAAAGAATATTATGAGCAATTAAATGCCAATAAAATGGGAAATCTGGAAGAAATGGACAAATTCCTAAAAACATATACACTATCAAAACTGAAACAAGAAGAAATAGAAAATTTGAGCAGACCCATAACCAGTAAGGAAATTGAATTAGTAATCAAAAATCTCCCAAAAAACAAGAGTCTAGGGCCAGATGGCTTTCCAGGGGAATTCTACCAAACATTTAAGGAAGAGTTAACACCTATTCTCTTGAAGCTGTTCCAAAAAATAGAAATGGAAGGAAAACTTCCAAACTCTTTCTATGAGTCCAGCATTACCTTGATTCCAAAACCAGACAGAGACCCCACTAAAAAGGAGAACTATAGACCAATTTCCCTGATGAACATGGATTCTAAAATCCTCAACAAGATATTAGCCAACCAGCTCCAGCAAAACATTAAAAAAATTATTCACCACGACCAAGTGGGATTTATACCTGGGATGCAGGGCTGGTTCAACATCTGCAAAACAATCAATGTGATTCATCACATCAATAAAAGAAAAGACAAGAACATATGATCCTCTCAATAGATGCAGAGATAGCATTTGACAAAATACAACATCCTTTCTTGATAACACCCCTCAAGAAAGTAGGGACAGAAAGATCATGCCTGTAGATCATAAGAGCCATATATGAATGACCCAACACTAATATCATCCTCAATGAGGAAAAACTGAGAGCTTTCCCCCTAAGGTCAGGAACAAGACAGGGATGTCCACTCTCACCACTGTTATTCAAAATAGTATGGAAGTCCTAGCCTCAGCAATCAGAAAACACAAAGAAATAAAAGGCATGCAAATCAGCCAGGAGGGGTCAAACTTTCACACTTCGCAGATGACATGATACTCTATATGGAAAACCAAAAGAGTCCACCAAAAAACTGCTAGAATTGATTCATGAATTCAGCAATGTTGCAGGATATAAAGTCAACGCACAGAAATCGGTTGCATTCTTATTCACCAACAATGAAGCAACAGAAAGAGAAATCAAGGAATTGATCCCATTTATAATTGCACCAAAAACCATGAAACACCTAGGAATAAATCTAACCAAAGAGGTGAAAAATCTATACACTGAAAACTATAGAAAGCTTATGAAAGAAATGGAAGAGGACACAAAAAAGTGGCAAAGGATTCCATGCTCCTGGATAGGAAGAACAAATATTGTTAAAACGTCAATACTACCCAAAGCAACCTACATATTCAACGCAATCCGTATCAAAATAACACCAGCATTCTTCACAGAGCTAGAACAAATAATCCTAACATTTGTATGGAACCAGAAAAGACCCTGAATAGCCAAAGCAATCTTGTAAAAGAACACCAAAGCAGGAGGTATCACAATCCTGGACTTCAAGCTATACTACAAAGCGGTAATCATCAAGACAGTGTGGTACTGGCACAAGAACAGACACTCATATCAATGGAACAGAATAGAGACCCAGAAATGGACCCATAAACATATGGCCAACTAATCCTTGGAGAAGCAGGAAAGAATATCCAATGGAATAAAGACGGTCTCTTCAGCAAGTGGTGTTGGGAAAACTGGACAGCTACATGCAGAAAACTGAACCTGGACCACTATCTTACACCATACACAAAAATAAACTCAAAATGGTTGAAAGACCTCAATGTAAGACAGGAAGACATGAAAATCCTCGAGGAGGCAAAAACCTCTTTGATCTTGGCCACAGCAACTTCTTACTCAACGTGTCTCCAGAGGCAAGAGAAACAAAAGCAAAATGAACTGTTGAGACCTCATCAAAATAAAAAGCTTCTGCACAGCAAAGGAAACAATCAGCAAAACTAAAAGGCAACCGACAGAATGGGAGAAGATATTTGCAAATGACATAGCAGATAAAGGGTTAGTATCCAAAATCTATAAAGAAATTATCAAACTCAACACCCAAAAAACAAATAATCCAATGAAGAAGAAATGGGCAAAAGACATGAATAGACACTTCTCCAAAGAAGACATCCAGATGGCCAACCGACACACGAAAAAGTGCTCAACTTCACTCATCATCAGGGAAATACAAATCAAAACCACAGTGAGATACCACCTCACACCTGTCAGAATGGCTAACATTAACAACTCGGGCAATAACAGATGTTGGCGAAGATGCGGACAAATAGGATCTCTTTTGCACTGCTGGTGGGAATGCAAGCTGGTGCAGCCACTCTGGAGAATAGTATGGAGGTTCCTCAAAAAATTAAAAATAGAACTATCTTATGACCCAGCAACTGCACTACTAGGTATCTATCCAAGGGATACAGGTGTGCTGTTTTGAAGGGGCACATGCACCTCAATGTTTATAGCAGCACTATTAACAATAGCCAAAGTATGGAAAGAGCCCAAATGTCCATCAATGGATGAATGGATAAAGAAGATGTGGTATATATAGATATATAATGAAGTATTACTTGGCAATCAAAAAGAATGAAATCTTGCCATTTGCAATTACGTGGATGGAACTGGAGGGTATTACGCTAAGTGAAATTTGTCAGTCAGAGAAAGACAAAAATCGTATGACTTCACTCATATGAGGACATCAAGAGACAAAACAAATGAACATAAGGGAAGGGAAACAAAAATAATATAAAAACAAGGAGGGGGACAAAACAGAAGAGACTCATAAATATGGAGAACAAACTGAGGGTTGCTGGAGGGGTTGTGGGAGGGGGGATGGGCTAAAGGGGTAAGGGGCACTAAGGAATCTACTCCTGAAATCTTTGTTTCCATATATGCTAACTAATTTGGTTGTAAATTAAAAAAACAAAATCCAATAAATAAATACATAAATAAATAAATAAATAAATAAATAAATAAATAATAAAAATAAGAAACCACACACAAAAAATTAATTTTTTTTGTTTTCAATGCAAATAATTACAGGTAGATCCATACTCACTGAGGAATATTCCTTTGTACAGTATTGCCCTTATCCTTAGTTTCACTCTCTGTAATTTTAGTTACTTTCTCCAACCACTATCTGGAAGCACACGTTCCTCCTTCTGACCTCAGACGGTTAGTAAGTAGCAGCAGCCTAATGCCACATCATACTGCCTACGTCATTCACCTTGTTTCCTCTCATTACAAGCATTTTATCATTTCACACCAGCACAAAAAGAAGAGTGAATACACTACAAAGGATATTTTGAGAGAGGGAGAGGGAGACCACACTCACATAACTGTTATTACAGTGTCTTGTTATAATTATCCTATTTTTTAGTTATTGTTGTTCATCTCTTACTGTGCTTAATTTATAAATTAAACTTTATTACAGTTGTGTATAAATAGGGGAAAAAAAACATGGTATATTTAAGGTTTGGCACTGTCTGTGATTTCATGCATCCAGTGAGGGTCTCAGAATGTGTCCTTGGAGGATGCGGGGGGAGAACCGTATTTTAAAAGGTGGACATAATATATGGATAGTTATAATTGCTAGGAAACTGAAATTATAGGTAAAGGACGCATAGAATGTCAAAATTAGGGAGGATCTTTAAATGCTATTTTATAAAATATATTTTATAATTGAGGAAGTAATTTAATTTGTGTGATTTCTCTTGGTCAGGAGTATGTCTACATATGTATTTTCAGTCCCTAGAGAATCAACTAATGTACTCAAGGCATGATAGGCGCTAAGCAGACAAATATACACTAAATTATTTCCTCTATAGTTTTCATCCACTGGTCCTTGTTCAAACCCTTCAAACTATGCTTATCAAACGCATTGCCTTTTCCAAATGATGTTTTAAAAATATTTGGAATATATTATCTCCCTATCTCATGCTGCTTACCGATTTAATGCTTCTATTCTCCCCATTCTGTTCCCAAAGGAAATTGTTTTTTTCAAAGGTAATATTCATACAGTTCTTTACATGTCCTTTATAATATTATCATTTACGTTATTTTATTAAGACGGTCGTAAATAGAATGTCCTAATATTTCCCCATTATCATTTTTAAAGGCAGTAGTCAAAATTAAGAGTAACATTTTAGATATTATATGAACAGAAATATCTGAACAGAAATAACACAGACTCAGTCGAGTTCTGTTTTCAGGCTGAGCTTGAATGACTAGCTTCCGTAAAGCCACATCACAGGCTAACTCACATTGAATTTATTGTGCTGTGAATCACTTAAACATTTTTGTCACATGCGGATGTTAACTCAGTTCTTACATCATTTGCAATTTGGATCTAAGTATGGTATCTTCCATGTGCAGATCGCTACTATATTTCATTTGTTCAATTCAGCCCATCATTACAGGTTATAAAGATCATTTCTGGATTGTAATTGTTCTGCAGTGCATTCACTAACTCTTCAGGCTTCCAGTGACCCACAAATTTAATGAACATATGAGATTCTTCTCTGTATGCTCATCCAACTTCCTGATTAAAATGTTGAGCAGGACACCACTGGAGAAATAGTTCGCAGGCCTCTGTCCAAAATTATACAGTCTTATGATCTTTTTTGGGCATTTTTATTTTTTAATAACTTATCAATGTGCCTAATTAATGGTCCTTGCATCTAGACTATAACATAAAATGTGTGCCATGACATATTGGCAATAAACAGTGAGAACGTTTTAGTAAAAAGATAAAAAAAAAAAAATGATTACCTGTTACTTATTTCTTATATGGCATACACAGAGGATCTAAAAGCAACGTAGAAAGAGTAAATGCTGAAGTTGTAATAAAGTGCATATCTGTGGTTCACTCGAACCTGGGCTCCAAGGTAAACCTGTATTTACGTCCATGACTAACTACACGCATTGGGGGGAATAATTGTGTTTACATATATGAATTTCTCATAAGTTTCAAAGGGTTGTTTTTGACCCTTCCTAAAAAGTTGAAGTGTTCCTTAAAGCTTTAAAATAAATACCGCCTCCCAGTTTCATTATATAGGATGGAGCATTTCTGATATTCATCAAAAGCACCAGATGAGCAAAAGTGAGATGGTGAAGTGAAGAGCAAAGTACAAATGCATATTAGAAAATAATCTTGGGGCTCCTGGGTGGCTCAGTCAGTTAAGCATATGACTTTGGCTCAGGTCATGATCTCGTGGTTCATGAGTTTGATCCCTGCATGGGGCTCTGTGCTGATGGCTCAGAGCCTGGAGCCTGCTTCAGATTCTGTGTCTCCCTCTCACTCTCTCTCTGCCACACCCCCGCTAGCATTCTGTCTCTCTTTCTCTCTCTCTCTCTCTTTCAAAAATAAAATAAACATTAAAAATTAATAAAAAAAGAAATTAATCTTAACTCATTGTATAGTTTATTTTAGATGTAGTTGAAATGGATATTGTGTTCTTTGTTTCCCACTGTAGTGCACTTGGAACTTCAGCAAACCTGTATTGAAAAGTCTTTGTCACTTACTCTGTGACTTTGGACTATACTTCAGTTTGGTAAGCTTGGGTTTACTCATTCTTAAAAGTAAGATATTATTATGTAGGGGTATTTATATACATTTACATATAATTTAATATATATTTATTTTATAAACACTTGCCTTATAAAGAATTGTAAGCATAAAATGATAGAATGCATGTAAAGCATGTCACACAGTAACAGGCACGTAGTAAATATTTTCCAATGTGTTTATGTTCTCAGGGATTTGTGTTGTTATTATTTTGTTGTTTTAAGACTGTTTCAGGGCACCTGGGTGGCTCAGTTGGTTGGGTGTCTGACTTAGGCTCAGGTCAGGATCTCATGGTTCCTGAGTTCGAACCCTGCGTAAGGCTCTGTGCTGACAGCTCAGATCCTGGAGCCTGCTTCGAATTCTGTGTCTCCCTCTCTCTCTGCCCCTCCCTTGCCAACGCTCTGTCTTTCAGTCTCTCAAAAATGAATAAACGTTAAAAAAAAAAAAAAAAAAGACTGTTTTATGTTGCCTTTCTTTTTTTCCTGTTACAAGAGGAAAGGACCTGGAATCTTCCTCCTCATTTCAAATATTCAATGTTAGAAAGCAAAAGAAGCACTAAGAAGATGCCAGAACAAACTGGGCATGGGGCAGGTCTCAGCTTTTTATAGATGATGGACTATAAATCTTGAAAACAATTGAATAATCTTGTCTAATTCACAGTGTTCGGAGAACAGATAAAGACTGAGGACTAAATGGTGATTTCCTTTGCACATGTATATGTTGCTTTGAAACAGTGGGAGAACCAGCTGGGGCCATGTATGTGTTGCAGTTACTTTAATATAAGTGTATTATACAGCAGCCACCCTCATGCTAGGTCTTTACTGAGAGAAACTGGCCTCGTACTGAATCATCTGAGTTACTTAATCCTATGCTAAAGGTCTTGCTGTTTCAGTACATAAGAAGCAATAAAAAATGACTAAGAATATACAAATCCTTACCGTTGTCTTCTGAAAGAATGATGTCGTTCAAAGTATCTATATACATATAATTCGACAGTATAGTGTAATCCCAAATTTATAGAACCTTTCTTATTTCTAATTTTGTTAATTCTGATTTTTTTTGTGTGTTTTTTTTTTTTTTTTGGTATATTTTCTCTCTATTGTTCTTCAGAGATAACAGAATTGAGGCCTGAATAAGATATAGATAACTTTTTCTAAAATTCAGAACTTGAATAAAGGATAAGTAAAATTAAAAATATATATATATTTATAAAAATATTTGATATGATGGCCTAAATATAAACTTGTCTGCATCCTTTATATGTTGCTGCTTAAATATTCAATCGGTGTATATCCCTAGCTAATTTCTCCATTTTTCCATTTTCAAATGAACAACATTTCAAGCCAAATTAGTTTTCTCTTGTCTGAGTAGTTTCCAATGTGCCGATTGTTTTTATTTTCCTTTCTTGAATACCAAGAGAAAGTGAAATACTGTTATTTACACAAGACCTTTCAATATATCACTGGCAAAGACATCTCTTAAATTCAGTGAATGATTTAAGTCTACTATGTATTACCTTGCCTTCTCGAGGTCAAGATAAAGAATGTTCACACATTAAGCCAAAATAATCGAGAGAAAACACATGACCATCTGCATAGCTAAAAAAGGTACTCCTATAGATAGGATGTGCTACATATTTGCAATATTTATTTATCTCTTTTCCCCCAGATTAAGTGTGAAAATATTTGGATGTTGTGCATAGAGTGTGTTTTGAATTATGAAATAATTAAGAATGATAAAAATGAAAACTTTCACTTATTTATTCATGTAGTCAACAACATTTTTTTGACTCTTACAACACAGTTGTTTCTATGTCTGCCTCTTGCCCCCAAATATTTTTCTTAATCTACTATTCTTTTAAAGAGGGGAGATGTCTCATTTACACTCCATTTCCAGAGCATAAAATAGGGCATGGTACATAGAAGATGCTCAGTAAATATTAGGAAAACTAATTAAATGAGTATGCAATATGAATTTCAGAATGCCTGACTTTTGCATAGTACAGGATTGTTCTAAGCCTCATAGTCACATGAGAGCCTATATTTAGACGTGTTGTAAATTTTAAAGCACCGTACAAATGTAAGATCATTATGTCATGATGTTTGTTATTTACTAAAATATGCAGATGGGTGCTGTATGTTCAAGGTGAAGAACAAATTTTGGCAGCAAGTTTTTCTGCTCTCTCACGGAACCAATACAAGCTAGATTCTAAGACTTTCTTACCTGCACCCTATACCTAGGCAAACCTAGTTTTCATTCATTTCACATATTTTGCCCTCTTCCACCTCTGTTCCTTTTCTTAAATTGTCCTTGACATCTGGAGCAAACTAATCCCTGCATCTTTTTCATTCCACAGTTCTGTTTTCTGTAAGTACTCAGCTGCAATTTTACTTCTTCAAAGAGCAGTCCCTCATTAACCTGGGCACAAGAGTCTTCCTCTAACTCATCAGAGAGAACAATCAATTCTAATTTGCATGCATAACATTCTCTCGCCAGTAGTGCTTTGGGAAACCACGGTTTTGTCTATTAGGAGTTAAGAAAACACTGAATTATATCTGTATGCCCAAAATTCAGGTCTGCAGTCCTCATGTGTTTGTTCTTTTTGGTCCTCCCGACGTATCAGGAAAAGACAGTTCTCTTTCTCCTGCCCTCGCTATCATGCGAACAGGCGGAGGACCCATACTACAGGGAAAGATGGTCTGAGGTCTGTTGGTTTTCTTAACACCTGCTATATTGTTATGTCTAGGCCCAGGATTCATTTCCTTAAAATGACCATGGTTCCTTTGAATTGAATGTATGTTTGTGATAACTGATAATAACATAAGGGAAAATGTAAGTGCAAACATATGCTATATCAAGCCAATAATACCAAGACCACCGCATTCAATGCATAACAAAGCATAGATGGAGAATTTATCTTAAAAATCACCATACTTAAGCTCTGAAGGGGTCATCAGGCTATTTCTGAAGCAAGAACATTCTAAGAATTTTATTCTGTTACAGATAGATATACCTGGTTTCATTACTTTACATAAGAATGTGTCTATCTGCTTGCTTCCTTGTTCCCATGTGCCCTATCATGTGATATTTTGGGTTCCTGTTCTGCCTCAGTGAAATACATAATGATAATTACTCATAGATTTTAGAAGAAAAGAGAAACTAACAACTCAAGTTTCATCATGAAAGCTTTATGTGTATAAGTATGTTTATAAAATATGGATTGCTATCATTCTTCAGAACTATTAAAGTGACATAAAATACTACTGGTGACAATTCGCATTTTTTACTTAGTATGCAAAGCCACTGCAGAAAATGGCTCTGCTTGCTTTCAATTTGCTGCAAAATTACTTCAATCAAAAGGAAGACTGCCTTGATTTTAATTGACTTTATATTAAATCAAAAGTGCTATGTGATCCATAGTCCAGGTTACTAAAAATGAAATATGTTCAGATACACTAGTCAAGGCCATCTGATATTTTTATTTCTAACTGCAAATGATAAAATTGATACTGATGTGCTCTCGGCAGCTATTTCAGATGGGGAGCTCTGTGGAATCAAAAAAATATGATAAACTAAGCAAAAAGGAGGAAACAAAGCACATCCTCTGGTTCTCTTCATTATCTCATCAATGCATTTTCCAGTGATCTTTCATTCACTAATTTTTGAAGTAAGTCTTATATTGAGATGAATGTGAAACTACTTTTTACACATTCCCTTCCATCTAGGCTTTCAGGTTCATTTTTAAAGAGGGAAATAAAGAAACTGTATGCCTTGTACAGAGAGACTCATCCCTCTGGGTATAAGCGTGCCAGATGGGAGTCCATAATAGCTTCTATAAGCTAAGTAGCAAATCTGTATTGCCAGATCTTACATTATAGAATTCACATAACTACATTCCTTAGAGACTTGCTCTTCCTTATGTATAATAGTAAAACATGCATACGTGGAACTCTTATTATCATAGTCTTCTGCCATGCTTTTGAATAGAGGGCTTCCTACAATATTGAAGAAACATAGCTGACTTAATATGCATTTTTCCTGAATCTTTTCAAGGGAAAAAATGCAAAATAGGAGTTGGATGCTATGTAATAATCTAATAATCCAGCTTCATCCAAATTATACTGAATGGATGTGAGAGTTTACACAAAGACAATGGGAGAAGAGAAGAAAAACAAAACCAAATAAATGCTTGTAGGCAGCATTATGCATTTTATTCTAGAAAAAAAGTTTTAAACATACAACAATAAGTTAGTTCATTAAATCTTAGCAATATACTTTTTATAATTGTTTTGCAGGTAAAAGAGTAAATAATTTTTCAATAAAATCAGAATTAATTTTACCTATATGTGCCAGTACATGATGAAATAATATACAGTTGACTCTTGAAAAACATGGGTCCGAACTACATGGGTCCACTTATACAGGAATTTTTTTGGTAAATACCATATGGTTCTGTAAACATGTTTTCTTTATGATTTTCTTAACAACATTTTATTTCCTCTAGCTTACTTTATTATAAGAACACAGTATATAATAAATATAACTTTAAATTTTGGGGTAATTAACTATTTATGTTCTCAGTGGGATTTCTGGTCAACAGCAGGGGATTAGTAGTTTTAGGGGAATCAAAAGCTCTAAGTGGACTTTTGACTGCATAGGGTGGGGGTGTTGGCAACTCCCATATTGTTCAAAGGTCAACTGTATATATCTATCTCGCTTATGTGCAAGTATATGAGCTTCCCTTACAAATGAAAGTAATATGAATTCTGAAATGTGCATAAAACAATGCTTTAACCCCAAATTCTAAGTATATAAATTGTATATTTTATTTGCTACTTTGAAAGATTAAAAAAGAAAAGTATAAAATATTTTGTGAACTACTGTAAAAATAATTAATCAAATTTAAATTTAAGAATTTTTTTTCAAACCAAGCTTTTAAGGAATATATATTTTTTATCCGCATAAAAAACTTCCACTAAAAGCCTATACACTACTTAATGATGCTGTATATAAAAAGTTTAAAATTAACAAGACAAAATATTACTAGCTGTGAAAATGTCTACATAAAATGCCTTTGATAATTTATTTATCATTAGAATCAGGATGGAAGCTCAACAATATAGCTGAATAAAAAAATAAAGTACATATGATTCATGGTAGCTTATTGGCAATGAATTGAAAATACCTTTGAAGCTATATCCTGAGATAGTTGGTAGAAACTCTCTCAAAGTTTCTTGCAAGTTTTTGCAGATACCTCATGAGGTTAGGAGAATCACAACTTTAAACTGATATAGTGTCTGATAAATTAATCATTAAAAAAATAGAGAAAGAATAGGTTATTAACTAAATGGTGATTTAACAAAGTGCTGTCTATATTTAAAATGATAGATTCTTCCACATCATAAATAAAACCTCCAAGTTGAATACATGCTGAAAACTGAAGATTATTTTTAGCCAAAAAAGCAATAATACATCAAAAATTGTTAAAGGATATCTTAAAACCGATGGCAGCAGAATTTATGGGTTAGAAGACTGATAAATTTGGAGTCAGCTCTTTCTGCTTCTACTATAAAGTCAATAAATTAAAAAAACAACTTAAAAATATAAAAATAGACAAAGACAAAGACTCTTACTATCCGTCCAACTTCCAATTATGCTTTACTCCCAGTGATAGCTAAAATGCTATGTCTGGGTATGGCCATGCGACTAAATTTAGAATAGTGACATGTAATTAAACTATTGTATGTGCCTGAACAAAATTCTAACAAGTAATTCTAAGAAATGAGACCGAGAATGGCAAATGACAAAATAATAATAATAACAAGGATTGGTACAACTTGAACTCTTTTACATAACTGTTCGTGATTTCAATTTTGATATTATTAGAGAATGATTTGTAGAGCAACTTGACAAAATCTCCAAAAAAGCTATACTATAACCAACTACACTTTTTACCATTTATCCATGTTATTAGTTTTGTCATATATAACTGGTTATAGAATAGTTATTAGAAATTTGCAAAGTTGTATTTATTCTCAAACTATATATATATATATATATATATGTGTGTATATATATATATATACATATATATATATATATATATATATATATATATATATATGTATATGTACACACAATAGTGTACTTTTGAAGATATCCTGAGCAGGAAACTGTCAGCAATGGGGTAGGGAGCGGAGGCTCTGTTCCACACGGTCACTCAGAGATCAAGTCTCCTTTGATCACGGGGTTCTGCAGCCTTTAGAGTCTTCTGTTCTTCTATTTTCAGCCAGCTAATGGTGGAAGGAGTATGGAGAATTTTCAGGACGTTTTCAATTCATAATTAAAATGTGGTGAATTTCAAAAACTAAGTTAAACCATGAGTACATTACCAAAATCAATGAATAAAAGGATTACAAATTTGTGCACCAAAGTCAGTCATTAAGAAAAACTATATCAAATATCAATATTGGCACAGAAAAAATTAGAATTTCACTCAAATGAAAAGGATGGTAAGAATCGTGCATGCATAACTTGACAAAAATAGCAAAACTTCGACAGATTTTGGGCATTGGGATATACATGAGAAACTTCTACCTTCACTTGGAGGTTTAAAGTCTCTCCGGAGGTTGAGGGAGGGGCTTGTGCAGTGCCTGGGGAAAAAGAATTTCAATCACAATCTGCAAATGTTTTTCATCTCCACCAGGAAGCTGGTGATCTGAGGTTGCCACACATGATTTATGTTCTGTGAAGGGCAGAACTACAAATAGAAAAGCTCCATATTAAGCCTTGGCAAATGCCATTGAATAGGTAGGAGGCCAGAGTCACAAGGGAAGTTGCTACTGCAAAGAGAGGATAAGTTTATGTTTCTTTGTACCAACAAAAATGACCTTACTGCAAAAGATGGAGAACTGTAAGATGAAGTGGAGAGGGGAAAATGAGGAAAAGAGTTGATGGTAAATTATCTTTCACTTTCCTGTTGATAAATTTTGCTATGACTATAGTCTTAAAAATGTAACACAAGTTGGGGTGCCTGGGTGGCTCAGTCCTGGGTGGCTCAGTCCGTTAAGCAACTGACTTCGGACTCAGGTCATATCTCGCAGTTGATGAGTTTGAGCCCCGCATCGGGCTCTGTGCTGATAGCTCAGCACCTGGAGCCTGCTTCGGATTCTGTGTCTCCCTCTCTCTCTGCCTGTCCCCTGCTTGCACTCTGTCTCTGTCTCTCTCAAAAATAAATACACATTCAAAAACATTTTTTTTTAATTAACAAATGTTTACATCTTGGAATGAAATATTTAAAAATTTAAAATTATAGATTATTTTTTCTACAGATCTCTTATGGCATTCAGCCATTTTATAGTCACTATTTCATGTCCAGGACAACTACACTTTTAACCACCTCACAGGACAATTATGAAAGGAATGATTGTTTTTCTGTTTTAAAAATGTCTTAAACTTATTTGTAAACAAGCTATTTTTTTTTTGCTAAATTGATTAGCTTAACACTGACTAGGTGTCAGGTGTTGAGTATTTCATATGATTCTAGTGCTCTGTGAAGGCACGTATAATGATACTCCTCAAATAACTATAATCTTGGCAGTGAAATGTGGATTATGCTTGCATATTGGTTTCCTGCAGTGTATGCCTGAGAGTTTTTCATATGCCAGTTGACATCACTGTCTTTAACTGTATACATTTTTAACGCCTTCAATGCTTTTAAAATTTTAAAAGACTAAGCATAAGATCAATTGAAGTAATCATTGTTTTCGTCTGAATGCACATCAGAGTACAACTTTTTAAACCCTCAATTTTTGATTGTTTTATAAAAATAATATAAGTTTAAAAAAGTTAGAGGGTTATTTCTTTAGTTAGCTAGTTATTTAGTTAGTTATTTTTAGGACAGTTTACCTTTCTATGTGCAGGCAAAATGCCAGAGATACAGGAGCAAATATGAGCACTAAAACTTTAATGCCAAAAGGAAATTTGGGGAAACAAATGAGGGTTACTTTCAACTAAGCCTACACTTATATTCTGAATTTTATCTTACCCTCAGCAATATCAAAATTGATTCACACACACACACACACACACACACACACATTTTAAATTCCCTTTCATGGCACACATTTTATTACCAAAAAGGAAATGTACCACATTGTCTGCTTTTGAGGAACTAAGAAAGGAGGCTTCAGACCCACAAATACAGTTTATTATTAACCTAAAGATAAAGAATGTCAGAAGCCATTAATATAAACTAAAACAAAATAAATAGAAATTCTACAAATGGAGGGTAATAAATGGGTGGGAGTTGTGATCTATGCTGAGCCTTGAAAAAGGTGAATAAAAATGAGAGAAAATAATCTAGGGAGATGGATTCTCTATGAATCGCACTTTCTAATAATGAGCTAGATTTGTTGCTGTGTTACATTATGAGGTCAGTGACACTGATTATGGTTCACACTGTTGCTTTACTTCTTTATGCCCAAATCCATCATTGTTGTTGCCTCCCTTTTCCATTCTCCTATTACCGCTTCCCCTGTAGCCCTTCCAGTCTGTTCTGGATGTAGCTGCAGAGGTGACCTTCTTAAAATTATAATTTGGATTATGTCACTCCCTGGCATAATGGGACTCAAATTCATATTGCATTGTAGTTGTGAATAAGGGCCTACTCAAAAACAAGACAAACTCTTCAATCTATCAGCATGATGTAAAAGCTGAAACTATGAACCTGCTGAATTACACGTCCAGGGATAGAAAAGGCATGTGGAGTTTCATTTCTAGTGGATAAGTGGCCCATGCATTGCAGGGAACAAAAACCAGGCTCATAGTATGTAAGTAATCCCTAAAAAAACCTCTGGCACCCAGGAAGTAGGATGATCAAACATCTGAAACTGAGCCATAGGGCTATGGCTTTTATGGATATTAGTCACCTGGGGTAGTGAGAGAAAAAGAGAAAACCATCGAACCTTGGCTTAGGCCAGGTTACTTGAACTGTGGTATCTCCTTGGTTACTTCTGAACAACAGCCTCAAATAGTGGGGCCCAGAATTGAGGTCAGGCAACTATAAAATCACAAGTTGGAGAGAAGAAGACACTGACTAAAAAAAACAAAACAAAACAAAAAAACTAAACAAAGAAATTGTGCTACCTAAAACTTTTTACAATGAGCCGTGAGCTGACAAATAAAGATTATAAAGCAAGTGAGAAAAAAAATGAAGAAAATGTTCTCAAAAACCCTCATTATTAATGAACTCAAGTAATTTACAAAGGTTTTCAATAGTAGGGAATTTGAAAATGATTTCAAAATAAGTACATTTATATTTCTTAAAGATAGGAAAAGGTAACTAAAGTGCTTAAAGGACACATGAAGACAAAAATCAAGAAATGATACCAACTGGAAACTCCTTATGAAGGAAGAGAAGAAGATATCATGATGGCCATGGAGGTCGAGGATAGGAGAAGAAGAGTTCCTCAGATCAATGCTAGCTTAATCCTAATCAAAAGATTCCATTGATTGGATATATTTAAAAATTCAGAGCATAACAAGAAGAGATATCAAAGAAATAAAATCGAAGTATAGATAAATGGCAGAAAGATTTTGAGACCCTCTCAATTACTGGGTATTCCTGGGTTGGGTGGGGGGAGGCATACAGACAATAACAGAGAAGCATATATTGAAAGGTTGTTAGTTGTCCTGAATTTTAGAATTCCACCTCCTATCAATTTGAAAGAGCTAAGGATAGCAAAATGCAATTAACTCAAACAAATGCACATATTTAGGCATACTGTACCAAATCTGGAGGACACTGTGTATAAAGGGAAAACAATCTTAAAAGATACCAGGGAAATAAACATAACACAACAAATGGATCACAATGGAGGACACTGTGTATAAAGGGAAAACAATCTTAAAAGATACCAGGGAAATAAACATAAAACAACAAATGGATCACAATGGCCTACAAGGCCCTGGATGACTGGATTGTGGATGTTACCCCATTCTCCAGCCTCTTGTATGAGCTCTGTCCACCAACATCTAGTCTTCTACCACATTGCCTTCCTCATTTTCTTGAGTACCTCAGTCTTTTTCCAAACCCAGCACATTCCTCTATCCTGTTTTCTCTGACATAATCATTGATATTCCTATATTTCTTATAATGAAGTTCTACCTGTCCCTCAGATCTCTGCTTAAATGTGTCTATCATAGAAAGAACTTTCCTGAACAATCAACTCAAAACATTTTTGCACTCACACTCACACCCATTGTCTCATAGCATCCTGTCCTTTTCCTTGATTGCAATGAACAGTAGTTATAATTAATCATATTGACATCTTTTATAAACATAAGCTGTAAAGACTAACTGGTTAAGCATTTTCTATAGTCTTTCCACCTGTCTGTGTTATCTTTTTAGATGAATCTCTCAATCTCGCAGGTTGACTTCTGGGTAAATCCTTTAAGTCGATCATCACACATGTATGGATTCTCTCCTTTATAGATTATCCATTCAACACTGGAGTGCCGCAAGAAACCTTTATATCAAGAATTGCTTTTAAGTAGTTTCTCTCCTGAATGTCTATATCTTCTACCACATATTAACCTGGAGTTTTTAAGAGGAATGTCTTTCATATATGCCACAAAGCTATTATGCCAATTCCACAGTCCCCTGATTTTAATGAACAGTATAGCTAGTTGGTCCCCTGGTACTCGAACAAGGAACTGATTAACACACGTTTTAAGATTTTGGTCCAGCCGTATCCTCAGGAAAGCAATTTGTTGGCTTGTCTTGAGGCCTATCTTAGGCAATAGACGGAGTGTCTGGCTTGCACCCTTTAGAATTAATTACATTCTTCTACAAATTCTCTTTATCTATACTCTGTTTATGATTCTTTGCTCATTTACGTACCTTTGCAGGATCAGTCCTGTTCTGCCAGGGATACTCTGGGCCTGATGCAATGGCACCCATTCTCTGCCGTGGATCCTTCTCTGACTTTGACCTAAGGGTCAAACCTTCTTGCTCAGATCTCAGAGAAAGGGAGCTTTACGGGAAATCTTATGTTTCATTATTTGTCAACACTGTCTTTAGTCCCCTAGTGACTTTCTGGCTTCTTATTGGATGTATCTCATTTACAGAGATCCAAGACTCCCTAAGCTATGTTCTCACATGAAACTGGTTATTATCTCAGATTCATCTCTCAACTTCAGGATTTTGCAAAGGAAAGCCCAGTTCTTCCAAAAAGATAAACAGTGTCTTTGATTTTTTGCTACTTATTAGCATATTTTCTTATTATTCCTTCAGCTCTTTGCAACTTTATAACTCTCGTTTCCTTCATAAGCTCCTAAAGATACTTCTGCATGCAGATTGTACCAACTTGTCAAGAATCTCCTTCTTGGTTTATATGTCCAGACCTAACCAGGAATAGTAAAGCTCAGATATTCCTCTCAGCAATGGGTCTGAAAGTTAAGTGTATACATTTTTTAATGTTTAATGGGACAGGTTTCAGCCTTGCAACATTGCTTTGAAGACCAGGTCCTTGGGAATATAGAAACATACTACTGATTGAAGACTGTCACAGGATATTTCATGCTCCTCCAAAAAATCTCAGATGTGCATCCAGGCTTAGCAGAACATTTATTACTATAACTCAGTAAGTGGGGTATTGAGAATCCGTTTTGTGATTTGGATTAACTATGAGGATTTTCTTTTTTTTTTTTCTTTTTCTTTCAAAAGATATTCTTGGGATGCCTGGGTGGCTCAGTCAGTTGAGCATCTGACTTCAGCTCAGGTCATGATCTCACAGTTCATGGGTTCGAGCCCCGTATCAGGCTCTGTGCTGACAGCTCAGAGCCTGGAGCCTGCTTCAGATTCTGTGTCTCCCTCTCTGCTTGCACTCTGTCTCTCTCTCTTTCTCAAAAATAAATAAACATTAAAAAATACCTTCTGTCAGTAATAGATTCATACTATGTTTGTAAATATCTTCTTTATTTTCCACCATTTCAAAATTTAATATATGAGCTGCCTGAACATCTTCTGTTTAATTATAAATATCTTCCTAACTCTTAAATACTGTATCTACAATGTATTTCAGGTAATAGAGGTTGTTTGTTTTTGAGAGAGAGAGAGACGGTGCAGGTGAGTGAGGGGTAAAAAGAGAGAGAAGGAGAGAAAGAGAATCCCACAAGGGGCAGAGAGAGAGAGAGAGAGAGAGAAGTGAGGCTCACCTGAAATGAGGCTCTTGTTTTTACCCAAATTGCAGCTGGTGTTACCAGAAGCGAGGCTCCAGCTCACCCTAATCGAGCCTCAAACTCACGAACTGTGAGATCATGACCTGAGCTGAAGTCAGATGCTTAACTGACTGAACCACCCAGGTGCCCTAGAGGTTATATTTTTGTAAACAATGTATATTTGTTTATAGCTAGCACATGATGGGTGCTTAATAATGATTGATTATAAAAAGAGGGATGCTGTGATTTTTTCACCTGGCCCCTTTGTACATCTATTTTTTAATTCACACATGTTTATACTGCACCATCTGAATGAACACTTTTTCTTTCTTAACTCATTTGCAGAAAGTTTACTACTTCCTTGTTTAACTAAAGTGAGTCGTTCAAGTGAGCGATCAAATATTTGATTCAGCTTCGGGCAATACGGTCCTAATGTGGACAAGGTATGAGAGAGTTGACTTAGCATAGCATTTCCCACTCACATCAACTTGACTCTCACTCATGACTGGTAACTTCTGCTAATCCAGTATATTTTGCACAAAGCATCTAGAATGATAGGGAACTTGCCTAGTGAGTCAATTAAAGTAGAAATCTAGTTAATTCTTGCCACTTCCCTTTCTACTTATCCTGATTGTGAAAGAAAAGATCTAAAAGAAGGTTGAGGAGGGGAACCTGGGTGACTCAGTCAGTTAAGCGTCTGACTCTAGATTTCAGGACTGGTCATGATCTCACAGTTTGTGAGATCGAGCCCTGTGTTGGGCTCTGTGCTATCAGCATGGAGCCTGCTTGGGATTCTCTCTCTCCCTTTCTCTCTGTTCCTCCCCAGCTTGCTCTCTCTCTCTCTCAAAATAAATAAATAAACTTTTAAAAAAGTTGGCCAATATATGATGGACTGTATAGCTTATCATCTAAATGGGGACAATTTTCAGAATTAAAGGGAGAATACAGTTAAATAAAATCAGCTCATTTTAAAGTATTCTTGTTTTACCAAAATATTAATTTGTATGTTGGAGAATGTGGTAAATATTTATATTACATGAATATTCAAAAATAAAATGACTTCTAAAACAGAAACACAACCTTGTTAGTGAAGTAGTTAGTGAAATAACGCTATATGTGCTCACTATAAGAGCAACAAATTAAGAATAAAATGAGTAGGGGAAGCACTATGCATATTCATTTATGCAACTTGGTTTCTTAGTCTTGGTTGCCTTTAAAAGCTTATTATATTTTTGATCAGTCTATTTTTCAATATGATCGTATTAGTTCATTTTGTAGAAAAGTACCAAGCAATCATCTTCAAATTTATGTTTTATTGTTGCAAAATTTGAAGTTGAGACACTCCTTTATTGAAACCATAATTTTTTCATTGGAAAAGTAATTTCTCTAAAAGTGCTGAGCTAAGAAACAAATTCTACTAATGGAGTGTTTTCTTAAAGCTATTTTTTTTCTGCATTTGAATGTGTAAATATTTACATTCTAGCTTTTTCCCAGATGCTGCATATTTCCTGCATTTAAAGTGTCTTTCCTTGACAAACATTTCATAAAATTGAAACTCATTGAATAAGTTATTTCTACTTACGATTATTAACCATAGTTTTTCTAGAGTCAGAAGCTGAAAAGTCAAAGCCTTTCTCAGTTTGATCCCATTGTAGTACTGAATATCCACGGATCCAGTTAAAAATGAGTGTTCTATAAAATTATTATTCCAACAAGTGGAGAGATTCAAAATTCAAAATTAATCCACATACGATATTGCAGCTCTACTCCCTTAATATTGTCTGGACCTCTCTTGCTTTTATAAGGATAACTGTAAATGTCTTCTTGTTGAAATATTTGTTTTTGATAAGTGCAATTCACTAAAAGCTTCAAAAGTTGTTTGCTAGCTGTTGTTTGTTGCTATTTTTATTGTGGAATATTTCACTATTTTACTAATAATTTACTAACATTTCCAACTGATATTAAACAAATTACAACCAAAATATAGCCACTACCATTATAGCATGTAGACTGATTTACAACATCGTTCTTGAAGCGTGCAAACATTTCCAAAATCTTACTAGTGACAGTAAAAAGAAAAATAACAATTATATTTGGAACAAGTTGAAAGAGAAATCTAAATTTCTGCTAAGGGAGAAACACACTGACCTATTGTTCCATGTTACACATGTACATAGAAAACTTTGGAAGAGAACGTAAGTGGAGTCACTTTCAGAACAGTAGGCATTTGATTTAAATGGAAAGTCAGGCTTAAAAGAGTGATATGCACAGACATTTTCTATATAGACCTGTGATAGTTCCTTGTCCAGGGAGATAGTCTTAAAATAACTAAGTTGTCATTCTCTCCACATATTTGTTTCTTCTGGTTTTATATGATTAGGGCCATTCCCACAGATTCTATAATGGATGCAAATGTCAACATTTTATTCAGATTACATATTCATCGTCGGATGAGTGAGGTATTGAAATCTAATATGTAAGTTTTAATTAAATACACAATTTGTCTTTGGAAGAAAAATTTCTATCGTGTTCCATCTGAGAAGGGTTGAAGAAAAAAGAAAATGTGTCTTGTTATAAAAAGAAAAGCTTGAAAACATGCTAAACTAAATGAGAAGCTAAGATGACAAATGTAAACTAGGGCTGGGGCAAACAGAAAATAGTCACCATTTAAGTATATGACATATGTCCTATCATCCCCATCCTGTGAAGTAGCAGTCCCTAATCATTGATCAATGCCTTTTTGTCCTCTTGTTCCAAGTTCTGCCTCATAATCTTTCTTAACCCAGGACATTGGAAAATAATGTTAAACTATCTTAGACAAGATACAGACTTGCCCCAGGCCACAGCTGACTCCACAGAGCCTTGGCAAATAAGAATATTAACCAAAATGAGAGAGAAAGAGAGAGAGGGAGAGAGATCCTCCATGAGCAAAGGAAAGCAAACGAACAACAAATAATCCCAGGGAATTCCAAGTATTTATGACGATTGATTATTGGAGACAAAGTATAAAAAATTAATGTGTTTCAACTGATGAAAGTGGGAAAGAAAAATCTAAAATCTAAATTAATTAGAAGATGCCATAAGAATTCAGAAGGTGGAAAACACAGCATAGAATTTACAATTTCTAAATTGAATTTACAGTTACTGTTGAAACATTTGGTAATTGAATTTGAAAACACAACAAAACATATACAGATTAGCTCTCTTTTTGGAAAATGTATTCGAAGCTCACCAGTGACCTGCCACTGGTTGAATTACGTATATCTGACCAGCTTCCAAACTTTTTTGGCAAGACATGCACTCCTTATTCTTGCTGGTTAGGTTAACTAATTCTTTTTTTTTAAATGTTTATTTATTTTGAGGGAGAGAGAGACCGAGTGTGAGCAGTAGAGGGACAGAGAGAGAGGGAGACACAGAATCGGAAGCAGGCTCCAGGCTCCAAAGCTGTCCAGCACAGAGCCCAACGCGGGGCTCGATCCCACAACCCTGGGATCATGATGGGGGCCGAAATCAAAAGTCAGACGCTTAACCAACTGAGCCATGCAGGAACCACAAAGAGGTAAATCTTTTTTGTTTTGTTTTGTTTTGTTTTATTTTGTTTTTTGTTTCAAGTTTATGTATTTATTTTGAGAGAGAGAGAGAGAGTGTGTGTGTGTGTGTGTGAGCAGGAGAGGGGCATAGAGAGAGGAAAAGAGAGAATGCCAAGCAGGGTCTGCACTGACAGCCCACATGGGGCTTGATCTCACAAACTGTGCGATCACGACCTGAGCAGAAATCAAGAGTCGCTGGTTCAACCGCATGAGCCACCTGGAAGAGGTAAATCTTGAAGAAGGATAACTTCATAAAAGTCACACATGTCTTATAAATCAAAAATAATATTTATGAGAAATATAAGTGTTTTTAGAAAAAATATGTTCATCCAAACTGAATATCAGTTCATTATACACACACACACACACACACACACACACACAGCACTCAACGGAAGAATGGCTTACTCAGACTACATAATTGACCTTAGAGAATTGAGAAGGACAAAGCAAACAAACCCATCTGATTTAGAAGTGGACATTAGAAAATAATTTCAGCAATAATAGCAAAAAAAAACCCATAAATTTGTGATAATTCATGACATTTGATTTTATTACATCCCCATATTATCTTAAGATATTTGATAATATCTTTAAAAATACAGTCTTGTGGGGGCTTGTGGGTGGCTCAGTCAGTTAAGTGTCCGACTTCATCTTAGGTCATGATCTCAATGTTTGTGGGTTTGAGCCCCCAAAGGGCTCTGTACTGACAGCTCATAGCCTGGAGCCTGCTTTGGATTCTGTGTCTCCCTCTCTCTCAGCCTCTCCCCTGCTCATGCTCTGTCTCTCTCTCAAAAAGTAAATAAACATTAAAAAAAAATACAATCTTGCGTAGTGTTTTACTTTTTAGGTAAATACTTTAAAATATTTAACTGCTTGACACAGAGTAACATACTTTGAAATATACTATCAGTACTCTTCAGAAAGGTGCCCCCAATAGTTTCAACCATATGTATGTATGAATAAGAACTACAATTAAAAGTAGGGAGTACTAAAGGAAATCCTAATTGACTCTGTTCTTCCAGAACAGCTGAATTAACTACTTTAAATTTAACAAGCGTTAATATAAAGAAATTTTTGTGTTATCCCAATTAAATTAAGCAAGTAATAATGTGTACTGAATTGCTGAATTAAAAAAAATGGAGGAAATACTTATTTCTGTTTCAAAGACATATCTATATGTATAATATAGATATATATTTTTAATAGTTAGAATTGATTAACACAGTTTGATGGAAAAGCATGGTGAATATAAGCCTAAAAGACCACTGCTGATTTTTACTGAAACAGAAGGTACTAAAAATAATTTATCGTTCACTTGTACAAGAGGAAAGATTTGGATTAAAGTTATAATTGGCACGGTAACAGTTCTGAATACAGCAATACAAAACATAGCATCTGTTTATTAAGTAAAGACTACAAAGTAAAGAACTAGTCTAATGCAGAATTGAGTTAATGTTGTAGGTGACATCATGTAATCCTGTGACAGAGTAATGTCTTATGCATATTTTGTAACATGGAAATAAGTGAAAATTTTTGTCACACCTCCAAGTGCAAGCATCGTAAATAGATTTAGCATTTCACAATGTGTAGAATAAGAGACTTTTAGGCAAATTGCAGATGAGGCTTTCATTATTTCTATAATCAACTATCTTTTACCAACCATAAGATATTTGGGTTTGAATTTGATAGATATCTGTTTCAGTTTCAGCCAGTGTGCTACTTACTATTTATATGATTTATGCAACCGTATGTTTCTTTTCTTCATTTTCCACAACACTGATTAGGAACTACTTTACAAAGTTACCAGATTAATTATATTATAAACATGAAAAGACTTATAAATTATAATACTTTATATAAATGTGGTCTTCATTTCCCCACAAAGAATGACAAGATTCTAATTGCTGCTACAATAGCACAAACGATTTTCTTCAAATATATTATATTATAATGTGCTTTGGAACATTTGGAATGGAAGAGATGGAAATTCCACTCAAGTATCTTCATCTTTCATCAATATTTTTTCCACAATAAAAATAATTTATGCTGAATTTTTCCTATGATCTGATTATTTTGAATGTGTATTATTTATAACCAGGCCATTAGCTACCTGAGGAAAGAGTTACGATGTTTCAAATGGTCCAGTTTGCAAAATGAAGAAGAAATACAGATTCCTGCTTCTCAATGGGAGCACTGTCAAAAAATTTGCTGTTATATTTTAAAACTACCATACATATAACAATGTGTGTGTGTTTATGTACATGTGAATATCTGTGCATATGTTACTGACTGTCCACATACATATCTATTGTACAAATATGTATATTTGCTTAAATGAAGATTATATTTAATAATAAGTACCATAGTTTAGTAAGTAGAGCCATTGATGAATGTATATCTGTGGATTCTTAGGAGATATATTTTCCAGCTATGACAGACATTAAAATTGATTGTTAAGCTGAAATTAGAAATGTCTAAGAAAATGTACAGTCACATCACCTTTATTAAAATGGTAAAAGTATTTAATAAGAGTTTATGTATAACAAATATAAACTCAAGTTTATCTTTATCATATATTTTTAAAATTAAAATTTACTTCCATATCTTATAAAATAGATAACAGATTATAAGATTCTTATATATCCTGTTAATTAATAATAATACATGTATCACGTTGAAAGCCCACATGTGTTTAAATGATAGTATATGAAACAAAAATATTTCAAAACTACCATCTTATAAAATCTCCAAGAAGCAGGGCTGGACTTGATTTGGGTTGATTTCAATTCATTAAGTTGAGAACCGAAGCCCCCAAACAAAATTAGACACCTGATTTTGCCCACAATACATTTGTCCATCTGTAGGTCGGGTGCAGGCTTGGGATCACTTCCTCCTTCAGGCAGCTGGGAAAGTATCGTTAATAAAATGTTTCCACCTTGCACTGTTGTATATTATGTCGTATACTGTACTATGCTCATTAAGAGCATGACAGACACTTTACCTTTGATCACCCATTTCCTGTCATTGTGTAAACACAGGAATTTGTGGTAAAAAAAGAGCTCAACTATTCATCCAAATAAGTGATTTTAGGGAGAATTGTCAGTATTTTTATTTCACAATATTTTCTCTTAGCATCTAATGCAAAATATTGGTTCTTAAAATATTGGGTTTAGAAATCTGGGCAATCAATGTGTTACCTCCTGAAAAAATTCCTATGATTTTCAACATATGGCCCCTAACTTCTTATACTAGATGGCAATATTCCATGGGTAACCTGTATCTGGAAACAAAACCTCTTACAGTGCCATTTGAAAACAGCAGTTATTAATCTTTCTTTTTTGTGACTCAGCATCTACTTTTTAAGATACGTAGAATTTCAATTTGAACTGTAATATTATTTGTCAACTTTTTCCCCTATTCTGTTTCTTTCGCTGAAGGACTAGGATATGAAATGCAGAAGAATAAAGCTTCATATAATGATTTGATTATAGCTTGTTAAGAATAGACTTGTTTTCCACTCATCATTCCCTCTTCAATTTTTCACTGAGCTGTGCTCTTTTAGAAATCTTGTTGAGTGGGAAGATGTGAGCTTATGTAAACATGCATTGAACAGCTGAACTGAAATGTTTATAGCCCCAAACAGGAGATTACTCATTGGCACTAGTACAATGCACAGACATTTTCATGCACAGTCTGTAATTGCAATATTGTATTTGAGGGAAAATGTGTTTGATAAAGAATGAAAACAACTCTACGGTTGCTCAGGAAGATAACATTAGTTAAGTTAACCAAATCAGTGTTTCATCCACTGGTTTATATTTCATCAGATTTATGGAACACTATGTTACAAAGCATGCTGAAAATACTAAATTATAATTAAATAAGACGATAAAATTAATTCTGATTATCCAATTGAGTATAAGGAAGGGTACTGATAAATTCGTATGTATATAATAGAATTATTTACAGAAAGAGATTACTCAATGGCCTTGCTATGTTCCCTATCTGTGAAAAAAAGTAATATCAACACCAGTTCTACTGCTTTTTATCAATCTAATCAAAATGCTTTGACATAGCTGGGGAAAAAAATGAATTCAGAGCTGTGTCATTTTACTTAAACCAATTAGGTATATAGTTTCTTCACAGATTGTCTTCAAGTTCATTATCCAAATTTCAGGATTTTATGTAAAACAAAAAAAGATATTCTTTTGATTGATTTTTCAAACTTACAATATATTAATAAGATGCACTGGGAGGAGATAACAGATAGATTTCAGGTTTCCATATCTCCACTTCATAATTTTTCTGCTGTCGCTGGGGTAGCTCTTTACCTTGTTCCAAGGGCGGGAGCAACACTCTTCCCAGCTTTTTCAAGTTCTGACCTGCAAGGAAAACCTCCTCTCAACTTTCAAGTCAGAATTTAAAAGAGCTGAAACGAATGTTGCTCCCACCCCTTAGGATGAGATAAAAAGCTACACCTACTACAAATTAATGACTTTTCTTGGAAACACTGGAGAACCGAAAGTCCAACTACCTGAAATATATTGAAAGATAGGTCCCTGGGGACAGAAATGGGATCTCAGTGTTTGCTTCTCTGGGACAGACACTTGGTCATATAATCTGTTGACTATATTTAAGTAGAAACTTTAAAGGAGTTGCTAACTCTGGGCTAACATGACAGTATAAAGCTCTAGCTGACCATAAAGGACAGGAGAATCGCCTGCCCTTTCAGGCTGTCTCTCCTGGAACTCCACTGGGAGCTCACGTGGAAGATCAAGAAGAATACTTAGATTGTTTTTGATGTAGTGTTGACTTGATCGGGGCACAAGGCACTTGAGAAATCCATCCAGATCAATCTACTAATGTTATGTTATATATTATATTATATGTAAATAAATATATATTTATAACATACAAATGTAATTAATACACACACACATATCAACATACGGGGGCAAGGGAAAAAAAAGTAGTCTGTGGGCATTTGTGTAAGTCACAGCAGCAGGAAAAAGAGGAGAGAAATAGATGGGAATAAAAGCAATTCTAACCCTGGCCGGAAGTGGGGGCTAGGGAAAGGGGAGAAAGAGTAATTCCTATACAGTTTAAAGAATGGAATTGAGAAGATAGAAGAAAGAATCAGTGAACATGAAGTGGAATTTTAGAAACTACCGAATCTAAATAACAGAGAGAAAATAGACTAGAGACAATGAAGAACCCCTTGGGCGCCTAAAGGAGAAGACAGTAATTTGGGCCAACTGGAGGGCTACCTCAGAAAAAAGTAAACTAAGAGTTTTCTGTCATTGTGAACTGCCATAAAATAAATATCCACAAAATCAAACTGTTACAAAGGATAGATTAAATAAATTAATTAAAGAGAAGGTTCAAATCTCCCTCAGAGAAGAATTCTGATTTATAAACGTGAAAGGAATGAGTTAATGGCAAAGACTCTGTCCTTAACAAAATTGTAGTCAGGTTCCTCCAAGCCCTTTTTTGATGAGACTGAATCTTTGGTTCTTGTCCTCCAGAGCAAGAAGCCTGCTGTCAGGTTAGTGAGAAACTACCACCCTAAATATCTTAATCACCTTTGATACCTGGTCAAATTACTCATCCGCTAGATGATACCATATCACCCTTGCCAATCTATACCAAGAATCCTGTCATGTTGGTTTAGCCAGAATCTTCCATTACCTCTGATATTCCTTCTTAATCATCTCCATCCACTGGCTCCCACCATATTCCTTGGCTATAAATCCTCACTTTCCATTTCTATTTGGAGTTGAGACTAATTCTAGTTTGAATAATGTCTTCCTTATCATCTTAAAATGTGTCATAAATAATTTTTAACAGTTAATAAAAAAAGGAACATTAGAGAACCGCAATAATAATTGTTGTGGACTAAAGAATATTAAAATTTGTGGTCAATAATTATAAGGAGAAGTAGAATATTTACATAGACTCAAAGTATCTCCCTCAAAATATTTGACTATGGTGATTTTTACATATGTCCAGACATGGAGCTTGATTCCCTTCCCGTTGAGTATGAACTGAACTTAGAGACTTCCTTCTATCAAATAGACTTTAGAAAAGAAAAAGCTGTAACTTTATAATAGAGAAATGTGAAAATACCATATTTTAACTATGTGATCAAAACAGTCATGGAATGAGTCGTGTCGATACCACGTACTTTCTGATACAATGTGATGACACCACATCTATGGTATTCAGGTATATCCAAACAGAAGGATGGTATCTGTAAGTTATTTGACTAGGATCTAACAGAAGTGTCTAGATAAAAACAATATACTAAAAATAAATTTTAAAAAAGTAGGGAGGGGAGAGAAACTGTCACAAATTAAAGAAAGTGAAGATAGTATGATGCTTGAGTGCAATATAATATACTGGACTGTATCCTGGAGTGGAAAAAAAATTGGTGTAAAAACTAGAGAGATGGAGTCTATGATTAGTTGTTATTATTATAGTCTGCCCAAAGTAAAAGTATATATATATATATATATATATATATATATATATATATATACACACACATATATATATGTGTGTGTGTGTATAAATATATTTATAATATAATATAATATTAATATAATATAATATAATATAATATAACATATATGATCAAGAATTTAAGGAAATTCAAATAAGATAGCTCCCAAGAAGAACATGCCAGGACACATTAGAAGATATTAACCTTAATGGAAGTTGAGTGAAGGATACAAAGAGACACTCTGTACTGTCTTAGCTCTTCTTCTGAAATACAACATTATTTCCAAATTATAAATTTTTCAAAAATCTTGAGACGAATAACTGTGATATTTCCAGCTCCAACAATTCTCCTTCAAGATGTTCTATCTGATCTTTGCTTTTACTACATCTCTAGGCAGATACAAATTATTTTGTGATATCAGTAAAAATATACAACCCCAAATATGCACAGATCAGCAAAATGCACTTTTTGGAGTATTTGAACTTAGGAAGCACATTCACGGATTTACATTCATCCTTTAATGTGGTCCTTCATATGAATTTAAGCATGGATAAGTCAATAATGCAAATATTCTGCATCACCACAGAAAAATTGTTCATGACAGCACCATTCTCTCACCTAAAGGAATATTCTCATGTGCATAAAATTGCTCCTTAAGCAACAACTACCTATTTCTATTAATAGGGGCGGTGTTTTTTCCTGCTATTAGCCAGCTTCTGGGAAGATACTCTCCCCTATGTGACTGTGCTTCAGTAACACTGCTTTCCACTCTTCCCAATCAATGGTTTATATTGTATTGGATTGTATTGTATTGTATTTCCACACCTATGTTATATTTCATTCCTCCAAATAATCCAAGGATTTGGCAAAAAGTTATGTTCCACATTCTTGTGATCTTCACGAGAAACATTCCATCTACTCAACTGTCCTTTAAAGTATTTTTACTCTTTTGGTTGACACTATCTTCTAGACCATAAGCTTGTATTTTTCTTGTAAGTTTTTACATCTCCCCATGCCTGGTTGTTACTCCACAAAATCAGCGATGAGTTAGTCCATTCTCCTTTAATATCCACTATGCTTTTTTTTTCACCATTCTATTCAATTACCTTATGCTTATTCCTACTTTCTTTCTCATCACCATAAACAGCAGGTGCTTGAATTATCCAAGGTCTATACCTCTTAAAAAGTCTCAATCCAGATTCATTTCTCATAAAAAAAATTCCTTGAAGATCACAGCTTCCACTGAATTTGCTTCATTTGAATTAATAAAATCTAAATGAGAAAAAGTAAAGGGAAAATTTTAACTATTTACTCTGTGTGAAGGGTTGCAGTGTTCTTGCCATCTTACTAATTATCATATTCACTCTGGAATATGGGTACGATTAATGTCCCTTTGAAGGAAGTTTTCAAATACTAAGCATACTAGTATAATGCTTTTAGTCCATGTTCTTTTATTAGTAATTTTTTGCATGTTATATAATCCATCCTGCTTTAAATTTCTCCAGCTGCTAAAGATATGCACCAAATATACCAAAGAGTAGTGTTTAGAATATAGTAAAAACTCAACATAATTCGTATTATGATTTAAGGATATCAAACGAGAGAGGAAGAGTGTTACAGATTGTTCCCAGCACAAATGAAGATGTTAGAGAAATTACTAGACTTGTAAGCACTGATGGATTCTGCTAAATTTATATCACCATTGCCTTCATGTTCTAGTATAATTCTATTTTGCTTGCCATGTCTGTAAATAATTAGCCTATAGCAAGTGCCCCCTAACCTCCACAATCTATATTCACCTTTAACAAAGGAATGCTAAATTGAAGTGTGATTCAATAAAGAATTACTAATCTCTTCCTCGTTTGGTATCTTTTTTTTTTAAACATAGATGACTTCTTAATCTTGATTAGGTCAGTTGTGATTACTTTTAGCCCCCAACATATGGGTCAGTTCTTATTTTCACAGTTGATTTTCACAGTTGATTTACCGGATAGATGAAAAGAAAATTAGGTCATGATGTATTTGTCTGACTTATCTTCACGGGCAATCTCTTACATTGATTAGCCCTCGGGAAAACAGCATCCTGAAACTCTTTGCAAAAGGACATGGCATTTTAGTTAACATCCATGGTACAACTGAGGACAATGGGGAAGCTTGCTTAGTAGAGAAACTAAAACTATAGTTGCCTTGGCAACCAAGGATAACTTGTGCCTATTCTCCATGTGACTTTCTTGGTATGTGTAAAATTCCACTCTGAGATTAATGATTTTTCCTTCCTCAAATTGATTTTTCAGAAGTATGCCCCTTGGAAATGCTGAAGACATTAGTCTTATCTACCAAATGAAATACAGTTAAGAATCTGTTTTATTCCCTATCTAAAACTCCTGTTTTATACAGCAAGATCTTTGTGCTTACCTTTAAACTTGTAAAACAACCATGCACCTTTATAAAAATGTCCCTGTGTTCTGAACACGATTTGGGGTTACATGGGTAGAGACACTCGGTGCGCCAGCCCTTTGGCACAATGTTAAAGGCCACAGCTCTGTGCTAAACTACAGAGGCATGATGGAATGTCTTATCTTTTTTAGCACTTTAGATAAAGACAATACATCGGGGGGAATATAGCATGCAGAGATTCAGAATATAGGTAAAATTACACCTATATTTCCCTTGAGTTTCCCTATATTTTTTACTGACTCGCATAGTGTATGATTTTGTAGGATCCCATCACAGGAATAAGAAGTATGCCCTTTTTTCCAATCCATGCCATTCTTTCATTGCTACTATTGCTACAGTCTTATTTCTTCCTTAAAAAAAAGAAACACACACACACACACACACACACACACACAATTCCTCACAAAAAGACATATTTGATTTAAACTTCTGTTTTGAAAGCACAGAATTCAATAGATGCATCATGAAGGACAGTGATGAACAATTTCTTTTCCTAAAAGAGTTGAAAAGGCCTAAAATAAACATCTTGCAGTTTTCTGGAGTTATTCAGAAGACCTATATATCTACAGCGACCTTCACAAGGAGCAGATCATCACCGGGTACTAAGATGTAGATCTATCATTGACTTCATGTGATAGTGGAAAGTTTGAGAATAGTCAGATGTGGAAGAGAATGAGAATATACATATATATATATATATATATATATATATACATATATATATATATACATATATATATATATATAATATAAACATATATATATATATTTGAAGAGAAGAGTAACAGAATTTTTTGATCAGTTAGATTCAATGGTATGAGAAGAAAGAAAGAAAGAAAGAAAGAAAGAAAGAAAGAAAGAAAAAGAAATAGAGAGAAGGAAAGAAAGAAAGCAGAGAGGGGAAGGAAAGAAGGAGGAAGGAAGGAAGAGAGGGAGAGAGAAAGAAAGAAGGGAGGAAGGAAGAGAGGGAGGAAGGAAGGGAGTAAGGGGAAAGAAGGAAGGAAAGAAAGAAGGAAGGAGGGAAGGAAGGAAGGAATCCTAGATTTCTGGCTTTGGTAACTATGTGGATTACAGAGAATTAGCACTGTAAATACAAAAATAGAAGTTAGAGGGAGGTATAAGCAGGTAAACTTAAAAAATGTTACTATTTAATATGTCATGTTTATATGCCTACCAGTTATCAAAAAGGCCATGATAAATACGCAGTGTAATAAACAAGTCTGGACTGACGAGGAACACTTTTTTCCTGAATATGTAAAAAATGGTGATTTATGGACTAAAGAATCTACACTACATATACAACTATGATGATATAACCCAGGGGAGGAGTGTAGATTGTGAATAGGTTCTAGTAACAAGCCTGCGGGTCTTTAAAAAGTTCAGTTAGGGGCGCCTGGGTGGCTCCTTCAGCTGAGCATCCCACTCTTGATTTCATCCCAGCCCATGATCGCAGGGTTGCAGGATCCAGCCCCCCTACCCTGAGATCCATGCCCACAGTGAGCTCTGCCTTAGGCATGGATCCTGCTTGAGATTCTCTCTCTTCCTATGCCCTTCTCTCCTGCTTGCATTCTCTCATTCTAAAATGAATTAAAAAAAAAAAAAAGTGCAGTTAATGTCCATTCAGGTGATAATGAACTTTAGAATTTACATACAAACAAAAGTTAGTTTAATGGGATTATGTCAGGTGAGAAAAATGTGGATGATAAACTATATTAGTTCAGTTTATCTTTAATATTGTATAATACGGTAGCCTCAATCTACCAGTTTTTTGATAATTAAATGGGATGAATGAACTAAATTTGACGATATGAGAAAACTGGGAACAAATGAACAGTGTTCCCCGTGAGCACTGCCCTACAAGAGGAACTGGTGTCTTGTCAGTTCTCTGGGATCGCAAGTGACAGCAGTAGAAGTGTAATAACTTAAACTATCCATACAATATGGCTCTCTCTTTGCCGCTGCCTTAAGGAAATGGTGATGATTTTCAGCCTTTGAAAGATGACCTGTCTCAGGGATACTGACTAGCATGAAGATATCTGAGATGATTTTAGGTAAGCACATGACCCATTATAAACTAATATGACAGGTTATTCTAAGCACTTGTAAATGATATTCTTCAAACAGCACTACACTAAACTGAATGAGGTCGGTATGCAATTGACTTCAAGTGTATCCCGGATACTGAGGTTCATATAAATACGAAGTCAGGATCATAAAGTTGATGGCCTTTCCTATTGAACTGATGACTGATTTTATCCTAAGCATCTCTGGTAAATATCCACTGATGAGATGTATTTATCCTATGTTCAAATTTACTTTTCTCCTTCTCTACTGTTATCCTGTTTAGATCAGTAAACATTCTTAGAGAGGCCCTTGTTTGTCTATGTTTTGGTTACTTTTATAATTGATAAAAAACAAAAAATACATCCCTAATTCTCCAAGTTTCAAAGGGATTGGCTTTAGAAAACTAAACTAAGCCTCCCAAAGAGTCTGTTATTCTTGGTAACTGTCTACACTCTGATTATATAAAATTGAAAGAAGCTTCAGAACAACAACAAAAAAAGAAAAAGAAAAAGAAAACAGCACAAAATTAAAATATAAGTAAAATAAATGTAATGTTAAACTCATGAAACCGGAATATACATAAACTTTACAAGGTGAGCAGAAACATATCAAGGACAATGAAGTGATTAAATTAAACAATAATTCTTTCTATGGTTACTTTGAGTTTGTTTCTTTATTTATTTACTTAGTGTGAGAGCCAGAAATAAAAATGATATGTTTCCTTCTCAGCCACTTGCCAAGGATAATTTTATGTTACTTTCTTCTAAATTTAAGAGGGGTAATACACAATAAGATACCACATTCATAAATAAGTTTGTTTCCAATGATTGCAGCAATCATATCTATGGAAACCATTCCATTAAGGTGAAAGGCACTCAGAATTTTCCCTCTACCTGTTACTTTTGTCACACTCCCCAGTCTACCATCATATACCCAAAAGGGTAAGGCTTTTACATTGCCTTCACTAATTTTTTTTAACTTTCTAAAATGTGCAGCAAACATACATGCTCTTGAGTATTATGTTTTACTCTCAACTTTTTATCTAAAGTGTAGCTTCCTGAGTGTGGGTGATGGGTATTGAGTAGGGCACCTGTTGGGATGAGCACTGGGTGTTATATTGAAACCAATTTGACAATAAATTTCATATATTAAAAAAAAATAAAAAATAAATAAAAGCTAAAGAAAATAAAATAAAGTGTAGCTTCCTAAGTTCTCTTTATAAGCAAGATGGACAACTTAGGAATCAGAACGAGCCCATATGAAGTCATCTTTGAGAAAGGAATGTAGTGGCCAATTAGGAGCTGCTTATCTGGTTTGGCCAATTTTCTAAACAGTAAATGGATTCTTTTGTAAATAAATCATTTCTGAGATGTTATTGGAGAACAATTTACATGGGCTTTTTAGGTTATATTGTATTTGATTTTTCTAGACTCTCCAAAATAATCAATGTTACATTTGTTGATATTTTCCTATTTTAATGCATTTATCATCCATCATTCATATGTTGAAGTTTAGTCAGCATATAAACCAAATTTATGTCACATTCACCATTCAGCAGATCTTGGAATAACTATCACACAAGTAAAACTGTGTAAGATGATTAACTTTCAACCACAACATACACAAGAATTATCACCTAGTTTCAGACAAAGTGTTTCCAGTAAAGGTTACCTCATTATGGAATTTGGAACACATCTCTATTCTTTATGGATAAACAAACATTATTTTTCTTTTTGCAGTTTGAGGAGGAAACTAAAACTATGAATGTCAAATATCTATCATTGTAGGCCAGATTTCTCTTACAAAGGAAAGGATTTTGTTTAATAAATTAAAGATAGTATCCAAGTGAAAAACTTCAGTATATTTCAAGTAATTTATTCTTATGTGGCACAGTCCTAGATACTACACAGCTTTACTTGCTATTCTCCAAGAAGGATATTGCTACTCTATTTTGACATTAAGATTAATTTCATGTTTTTGGAAGCTCATCATATTAATTACTTATCAATTGTGTTTTAACTACCTTTTAAAAGGTTAACTCCTAACTGATTCATTTTGGATTTTAGGACCATTAAAACTGTAAATGCTTTACCAATATTGATCTTTAGTGCTGTCCATATTTGTTTAAAGAATAAATTAACAGAAAAATATGTTAAAGAATATTGGTAAGGGCATATAAGCCATGCCTGCTTTTAATCAGATATTTACAACCCTTATTATTTTATTTATTTATTTATTTATTTATTTATTTATTTATGAGAGAGAGACAGAGAGCAAGCAGGAGAGGGGCAGAGAGAGAGAGACACACACACACAGAATATGAAGCAAGCTCCAGGCTCTGAGCTGTCAGCACAGAGCCCGACATAGGGCTCCAAATCATGAGCTGTGAGATCATGACCTGAGCCAAAGTAGATGCTTAACCGACTGAGCCACCCAGGCATCCCCCTCATTTTTAGAAGACTATATTTTCATGTGAAATAATGGAAAAATTGAATGAGTCATTATGCCATTCTCTATGGATAGCCCACTTTGTGTTGAAAATGTGGCTCTCCGAATTTGATAAGGATAATTTTTAAATAATAAGATCATAAACTTACATTTTTCAAGTTAATTTCTCTTCCACTAACTTTAAGAATTTGCAATAAGAATATATTAAATCATTTATGTCAACAACATTTCATAGACTATAGCTATTTTTATCTACTACTGTGTATAATGTATTGTTTGAAAGCCCATCTAGATTTCAACATGAAATCAAAAACTTAAAATGTAATAGGGTTCTGGAGATCATATGCTACAGCTTACTAGCCAATACGTGACTTTTCTCAACTGTCATTGAACATGACTCATTCTGGATAACATAGTTAATGCAATTATTTGAAAAATATAATAATCATAAAAAATGTCATACACAAAAAAGTGTATTCTTTATCAATTTTATCTAAAAGATGTTTTGTGCCCCATGACTCTCAAGAAATAAGTGAGTTTTTCCTAGCAAAATTTTAAAAATATTTAATGATAGCTATTTTCTTTAAAAAAAAAAAAAAAAAAAAGTCTATTGATGTGACTTAATGTGCATCATTAAGCCCGAATGTATATTTGCACAGTGCTTTAAGGTATGTAATTTTGAATTTCCATAGAGGAAACCATAAACACTGAAGTTAATTTAAGGTAATTTGTTGCTGTTTCTTAAAAAAATATAAAGATTATATACAAATAGCTAATTGGTAGGAATACTGCTTGCCACCTGGGTACTTTAAAATACATTTAAAAAAATTTTTTTAAATGTTTATTCATTTTTGAGAAACAGAGAGAGTGAGCATGAGCAGGGCAGGGGCAGAGAAAGAGGGAGACACAGAATGTGAAGCAGGCCCCAGGATCTGAGTTCTCAGCACAGAGCCCAACGCAGGGTGCGGACTCACAAACCATGAGAACGTGACCTGAGCCGAAGTCGGAGGCTTAACGGACTGAAATCCATTTTTTAATTACCTATTAAGTACATCATCAAAAAATTTAAAACTCAGTAGAAAATTTTCAAAAAAGGAGGCAAGCAGAGAAGATAAAAGGAAAACACTTATGATCAGTAACATGAGGAACCTTAATTAGTCTAAACTTCCCTTTACTAAATTAAATCTATATTGATTCTTCAACACATTTAGACTGATTTTAATAACGTACATAATACTAAAGACAAGGACAGAAATTTGGGTAACAGGAAACCTGCTTACATTGATCCCAGAGCAACTTGCTTTTGGAACTAGGAGAAAAGACTGGAATTTTCCTGGAAGACTCTGGACTTCTCTGCTGCTGTACTGCTGACCAGATTAGGTGAGATAACAGAGAAAGACATTGTCATGTTATATCTCATACAGATGTGACTAGAGTTGATGGAAAAATCTATGGGTTTTGGGTTACCAGAGGTCTCTCAAGCCCGTAGACTCAAGATAATGTTTGTCTTTTTAAGATAAAAATATTCCACGTTGTAACCTCATTGTCTGCAGTTCAAACTTCTCATCAACTCCTTCCTACTTGTATTTTTTCCCATTGGAGTAATTTCTTCAGTTTGAGTTTTTATCCAACTTGACTGAAATAAACACAATCACAAAAAAACAAAAGACCTACCTAAACTTTGAATTGCTATTTTGCTTAGTTCCTCCATTATTGTAGCGTTTAAAAGAATACAAAGCATTGCACATCTCTCTCTGCATTTATCTAAATTTGTCTCAATTTCTATAGTGTCTCTTTCACTCACTGTCACATTATCTTTCTCTCTTAATCTCTCTTCTTCACAGGAAGATTTGGTTGACTTACTTCTCTATAATTTTTTTTGTCTTTCTATTTTCCTAAATAATATATTTGTTCTGGTAAGTCCAGATATTAATCTAATATCTTTCTCAAGATTTAGAAATGCAATAGTTAACTTTAATTGTAGAATTTCCCTATCATGTAGTTATAAAGTCACCAAGTTTTAATTTTGATTCACCTTGCCATTAATTATGTTATAGTTCTGAGACCCATTTTTTATTCACCTTGAAGTTTGCTTTTTACCAACAGTAATTAAATAAATATATCAATGTGCTTTATACATTCAAAAGGGCTACATTAATTCATGGTGCCATAGCTCTAGTTAATAGACATAAAAGATATATGAGGAATAAAAATGAATTACTCCAAAGATAAAGGGGGTGTTAATTGTACACATTTCTTAAATCAACCCTTTTACAGTCATAGGCCTGTTGTGGGCTTGTGACTTGTGCTTGTGACTTGTGCTAAAGCAAATCCAGAGTAATGATGATTTTAGATTATGTCTGTTCTGATTAATCAAGTTTTTCTTTAAAACAGAGGTTCTTTTAAAAGAGATTATATCACAGAGTTTTAGAATACAATTTTTGGGGTGAACATGCCATCTGTCTGAACTTCTCGTCTGCATTTACAAGTTGTGTGATCTTAGTTACTATTTAAATCTATTTACTTGTTTCTAATAAGGCTTTCCTAAGCCTCCTTCTGGGTTGTTGTAACGATTAACACACTGGAGGTACAGTAAAGTTAGTCTCATTCCACAGGTTGCTATGAACTATTTTTTGTTGTCTCTTCAAACAATCCGAATTTGAAAGAAATACCATCATGCACCTGAGCCCAAATAAACAAAACTGAAGCTAAAAATAGTTGTTATGAAGTTAAGTGAAATGATTAAAAAGAAAATAAAAGGAAGACGTTTGGAATGAGAATCCAGTCTACAGTTTAAAATTGGTTGTTTCGGGGCTCCTGGGTGGCGTCTGACTTTGGCTCAGGTCATGATCTCGTTGCCTGAAGACCACAACTTTGCAGGGAAGATCTACACACACTTCTAATCACAGACATGTGAGTACCCACTACGGTCATAGGAGCATCACCCTGGAAAGGAAAAGGCAATGACCATGGCAGTTAAATTTCAGTTAACTGAACTGATTTCAGTTCAGTTCAAGTAGAATGTAAGAACCTTCTTAATTCTTTTCTTTTCTTTCTTTTCTTTTCTTTTTTTTTTTTTTTTTTTTTTTGTTTTTCATCCAGCAGCAGCTATATCAGAATAGGAACAGCTGAGAGACTTACATATAGATTAGGAACAGTTAGAGGAATTTGTGTGATTAAAAGCTTTTATACCTAATATGCCTAAATGCATAAAAGGCTCTGAAGTGCCTAGCATCAAAGAAAAGCCAGCATACAGCAAAAGCAGGGAGACACAAGTGGCACCCAGTATCGTGATAGCAGTTTCTAAATAAGATTTATCTCACCTCTGGAAGAACACCAGGTCAGGAATGAGTTAATCAGTGTGCTAACAGAGGATTAAAGACAAAGAATAAGCTATTGTATTGTGTCTTTTGTTGTGATTATTAGCTTTCTGCTGTTACCGAGGGTTAACCACACACAATAGAGACAATTAACTAGGTCAATGACTACTGTGTGGTTTAATATTATTCACTTAAACTTTAAATTAACCTTGGTTTTTCTGTTTTGTTTTTGTTTTTCAAAAAAAAAAGGATGTTGGAATGAGTTTGACTTTGATTTTATGGGCCATCCCAGTGTTCACTGTGGCATGCAATGAGAAGGTAAATAAACAGCATCCAGAGCATATATTGTCACGTTGTAACCATACCTGAATTGTAAACACCCATGAGAATGTTTTTAGTTCTAGTTCCCCCTCTTTATAATTTGCAACAATGATACATTAATACATTGTTTACTTTGTATTTGTAAAATAACATTTTATAAACCTAGGGATTTAAGTCAATTTATTGAATACTATACTAAATAACTGCTAGTTTGTAAAGGATGCTGCAGCAAAGAACCTGGACGGCTCACAAAACCAGAGTCTGAGATCAAGGTGTCATTGAGATTGCTGTCTTCTGTGGTCCATGAGGGGAGAAGGTATGTGTTATGTGTCTCTCCTAGCTCCTAGTAGCTTCTGCCTTGTAGACAGTGCTTCTTTTTTTGTGAGGTCAGCATTTATACTGGATTAGAGTCCATCCCAAGAATCTTATCTTAACTGGATCATCTGCAAATATTATATTTCCAAATAAGGTCACATTCGTAGGCACCAGACACTAGACCTTTTAAATCTTTCTGGAGACATAATTCAATGACAATGTCATTGTCAATGTCAATTCAATGTCAAATGACAATAACCTCTGCCATTAATCGATTTCAATTACTTACATTTGGTTTTTTTGAGTGAACGGAAATAAAACCTTCTTGCAATGCTAGTAATTTGGGAAGTATTCATGAATTTTTTTCCAGAGATATTTTTCCCACTGGTCAAAATAAATTTTAAAATGACCAACTAAATACTATGGTACTTACAAGTATAATAGGGCATTCTCGATCTCAAATTTAGGGTGGCTTCAAATGGATTAAGCTTAAATATGTGAATATATAAATAACAAGAAATAGAACAAGTCAAATATTGAATAAAAGATGATGCTTGATTAAATGCTAACTAAATGTTATAGATATTAGCTATAAGAGTTAAGAGAAGAACATGATTGTTTTTTAGCTGGACTTAACAGCTAATTTGATAGGAATTAAACTAGAAAGTGGAGACTGGATGCATTTTTAGAAAGGCAAAAAAAAAGTAAAAGAAATTAATGGGTAAAATATTAGATACGAGAAAACAAAACTTGAATTTAGAGAGTAATAACCTACTCAATTCATCAAAAGCACTTTTCTGTCCCTATAAGGTACACTGAGAAGTGAATAGAAGTGTATAGGCTAAGGAAAAAATGAATCTCAATGCCAGACAGAAGAGTTAGGTTAATGGTGAAGTAGAAATTGTTTTGACTCCTAACAGGTACATTCAAATCCAGCTCTTCACATTTATGAGTTATGAGGTCTTAAAAAAGTAACCTATAATTCTAAGCCTTTGTTTACTTTAATACATACATACATGCATACACACATACGTGCATACATGCATACATACAAAGGGTTGAGTACCTTGCAAGTTTGGTTGGAGTCTTGCCCATGGAGGATTAAAAGTGACTTAAAGAATGATGTAATCTTGGAGTGCCTAGGTGGCTCAGTCAGTTAAGCGTCCAACCTCGGCTCAGGTCATGATCTCACAGTTTGTGAGTTCAAGCCCCACACCAGGTTCATGCTGTCAGCACTGATTCCACTTCAGCTCCTCTGTCCCCCTCTCTCTCTGCCTTTCCATAACTCCCACTCACTGTCTCACAAAAATAAATAAATACAGCAAAAGAATGATCTAATCTTTAAAGTAACAATGACATTTTTTTTTTTTTTTTTTTTTGATATCTGAGTTCCATCTCGTCTCAGTGCCTTTGCCTGTGCTATTATTCTCTTGGCTTCTGTCAATATTGCCCCGGTCTTGTAAAATTGTTTTCTTTGCATTTCTCAGTGCTCAGCTTAAATATTACCTTCTCAGAGAACTGTACTCTGATTACTTTCCTTTCTTTTATTCTTTAATTTCAGTTGATATTCAATATAGAAAAGATCAAAAATAATAATTATTTAATGCTTATTTATTCTTTGCTATGTCTCCCACTAAACTATGATTTATGAGACAAGGACCATATTGTTTATGTTCACTATTTTTACTTCTAGTTCAACAACAGTATATAAAGCAGATAAATATGGTTACATGAATGCATTTAATTTTAGCTATTATTGTTTTGTAGATAATATAAAACTGATTTGGGGGGGGCACAGGTAGCATGAAACTCAATAAATTATGTGTCTTATGCTATGCAGATGTTTTACGTATATATATATATATATATATATATATATATATATATATATATACATATATATCTCCTAACTCCAACTTTGAAGTTGGACACTGACATTCATAGAAAAACACAGCACAAAACCCACAGGCATTGGCAGGTGGACTCACAATCTTGGAGGAAGTAAACTTTGGTCATCATCAAGCAGTCCCTGCATACATTCTAAATGGTATCAGAACATTCACTTAAGCTCTCAAGGTGCACAAATATGTATCTTCACAATCATAGCATGGTCAGGGGATTCCAGAGAAATAGAACAAATAGGATATGTGTACATATATAGAGAGATTTATTTTAAGCAATTGGCTCATATGATTGTGTGAGGTTGGCAAGTCCAAAATCTGAAAGGAGGACAACATTTGGGATACACAGGAAACAGTTGCAGTTCCAGTCAAAAGCCAGTCTACTGGCAGAATTTCCTCTTGCTTATCAGCTAATCTATTTAGGCCTTGAACTAATTGGAAAGGTCCACCATGTTGTGGAGAACAATATGTTTTACTCAAAGAGAACTGATATTTATAAATCTCATCCCTAAACACCGCCATAGAACATCCAGAATAATGTTTATTTCAAATGTCTGGAGATAATGGACAAGCCAAGTTGATACAGAAAAGTAGCCATCACAATGTCAATCACAGACTCAACCATGGAGAGTGAGGAAGCAGAACCAGGAAACAGTGGGGGGCAAGACTTGAAGGAGTTTTATGTTTCTTTTCTTTTCTAGACTGTGAAGATTAGCACCTTTTCTCTTGCCTATTTCTCTTTAAAATATATCACCATCTACAGTAGCAAATATTTGAGGGATTCTAAAAAAGACTCAGAAAGGTGAGTAACAAAATTCCTACATACATCTCACTTAAAGAGCGGGAGATAATCATTAAATTTCCATTTTCTTCATTGAAACCACACAATCTGTCTCTCTCACTGTAATAAAATCATTGTGAATACAGGCACTTTTTACTTGTCATTGTTGTATTTTCAGAATCAAGTACAATGACTAGTATATGGAAAGTTTAAAAGCAAAACAAAGACTAAAAACCATTGAGTTAGTAATGAATGATAAAAGATAATAAGATTTGCTCCCTAAGACAATATAACATAATACAAATATTTAATATTAAAATCAGCCTCATAGTAATGCTTGTGCATATTCCAATCAACGCATCAAAATAGAAATTCAAGACACACCCAAGAATACATAAATATTGAACAAATAATTCAAATCAATAGAATTGTTCAAAATTGATATTAACATATTTTATTTTATTTTTTTTTAATTTTTTTTTTAAGTTTATTTATTTTTGGGACAGAGAGAGAGCATGAACGGGGGAGGGGCAGAGAGAGAGGGAGACACAGAATCAGAAACAGGCTCCAGGCTCCGAGCCATCAGCCCAGAGCCTGATGCGGGGCTCGAACTCACGGACGGCGAGATTGTGACCTGAGCTGAAGTCCGACGCTTAACCAACTGAGCCACCCAGGCGCCCCAATATTAACATATTTTAAATACAATTAGCAAAATACTAATGGAAATAGGAAAATTTGAGCATTTAAAGGTTCAGTATACCATGCTAAAGATTTTATAAGTATCTGTTTCTTTAAGAACATCAGTATTATTTGGTTTGTTAGGATAGATTGCTGGGCCCCATCTCAGGATTCTGATTAATAGGCTTCATGTGGGCTCAATACTTTGTATTTTTAACAAAAAGACACATTTGAGAATCACTGACATATATCAATTTTGATAAACTTTTCTTTTAAAAAAGCCTTAAGATACATGAAAAAACCCACATTGTTTTCTCTCATTTAAATATGTTTAATATCAAGACATTAGTAAAAATTGTCAACATGCTCAAAACTATCTGGTATTACCCAGGATGTTGAAAATGCCATAAGTATAATTATTTTATACAGATATAACTCATTTTATTGCTCTTTAATGCACTTCACAGATACTGCATTTTTTACAAATTGAAGATTTGCAGCAACATGGCGTTGAGCAAGTCTATCAGCACCATTTTTTTTCCAACAGCATTTGGTCACTTCATGTCTCTGTCTCATTTTGGTAAAGTTTTTTCATTATTATTATATTTCTAATGGTGATGTGTGATCAGTAGTCTTTGATGTTACCATTGTAATTATTTTGGGGTGCCCTAAACGGTGCCCATAGAAGATAGCAAAGTTAATCGATAAATGTGTGTGTTCTGACAGCTCCACTGACCGACCATTCCCCATTTCTCTCCCTCTTCTTGTACCTCCCTCTTCCCTGAAACACAATATTTGAATTAGGCCAATTGATAGCCCTAAAATGACCTCTATGTGTTCGAGTGAAAGGAAGGATCTTATGGATCTAAATCAAAAGCCAGAAATGATTAAGCCTAGTGAGGAAAGACATGTCAAAAGCAGAGATAGGCCAACAGCTAGGTATCTTGTGCCAAACAGTTAGCCAAGTTGTGAATCCAAAGGAAACGTTCTTGAAGGAAATGAACAGCTCTACTCCAGTGAGCATGGAAAGGTAACAAAGCAAAACAACCTCACCAATGATATGGAGAAAGTATTAATGGTATGGATAGAAGACCAAACCGGCCACCATACTCCCTTACACCAAAGCCCAATCCAGACCAAAGTCCTGGCTCTCTCTAATTCTGTGAAGGCTGAGAGAGGAGAGGAAGCTGCAGAAGAAAAGTTTGAAGCCAGTAGAGTTTGGTTCAAGAGGTCTAAAGAAAGAAGCCATCTCAATAACCTGAAAGTGCAAGGTGAAACAGCAAGATCTAACACAGAAGCCGGAAGCAGCACTAAGGCAGGACCCTCCACCAGCAAAAGGATTGCAACACCCTGAAAACCCAGATGATGGCTAGCATCTTTTAGCCATAAAGTATTCTTTCATTAATGGACACCGCTCTTTTTGTACATTAGTTTGCTCTCTTCATGTCTCTGTGTCACACTTTTCACAAAAATTAATTTGCATATTTAATTATGCACCTTATTTTATAAGTATATAATGCTATTAAACATTTAATAGGCTACGGTCTAGCGTAGACCTAACTTTTATATGTACTAGGACACCAAAAAATGTATTTGACTTGTTTTATCACAATATTCACTTTATTTCCACAGTCCAGAACTGAAACCATAATATCTCTGAGGCATGCCTGTATCTGAAATACAGATTTGCTTAATTTGATTCTACCAATTTTTTTTTTTAAATTGACTACACAAGTCTATCATTGATTGTTAGCTGAATGATATTATCAACAGATTTGTTTCCCTTGTTGATAATGTATTCTATGTATGATACTACATTGTATTTTTTTATTCTTTGAGTTAAATCTTAAACATAATATTATTCCTTCTGGAAATACACCCCCCCCCCCCCAGAATACATATGTAGGAGTAGAGGGATTATTATAGTGCAACTTTTATGAAAACACCTTTATTCCTTTGCATGTCAAATACTTGTATCTAGTACTCGTTACTTGATTCATGACAAAGATTCTCTTTCTTTTATAAAAAGGATAGTTTTTTTATATCATTTACTATCATTATCTTTTGCATTTCTATGGTTAAAAATGGCTTTTCTTGGAGATACTGATATTTATATGCAATAATTTGAATCTAGTGTCAAAAACTAAATTTATTTTATTATATCACAGAAAATAAAGTAGATCATTTTTTAGTAAATATAAACCACAATATTACCTAGAGGAGGTAATTAACTACAAGGTGTTTGAAACTACTTTCTGAATAAATGATTTTAAGTTTTGTTTCTTTTCCTACTTAAAACTATCAATTTTAAGATACAGTTACAGGGGCTCCTGGGTGGCTCAGTTGGTTGAGCATCTGGCTTCGATTCAGATCATGATCTCACAGCTTGTGAGTTCAAGCCCCGCATCTGGCTCTGTGCTGACAGTGCAGAGCCTGGAGCCTGCTTCCGATTCTGTGTCTCCTCTTTCTCTGACGCTCCCCGACTCATGCTCTGTCTCCCTCTCTCTCTCAAAAATAAACAAACATTTTAGAAAAATAAAATACATTTACAATTACTTAGTGACAATTAGATAGTCATCATTTATACTTTTTTCTTTCAGGTTGTAATAATATTGACAACATTGTAGTTATATAGTTCAAGATTAACACTATCTCCCGGAATTCAATGTTTGTTTCTGAATGAATGAAAGATAATTGTAGCAGTAATGTTTATAGTTTAAAATAAATAGTTTATATGTGACAGTTTGACCATGTGTCCTCATGCAAACCAAGGAACATTTTTGACAAGAAAGTTTCCAAGACAGAAATATTCACATTTTCTTGACCAGTGAGTTAGCACACATAGAGGAAGGCTTTCGGGATACAGAACCCCATGCTTTGACTTGATTCAGTCAGCACCTCAAGTTCATAGAAGCATCCTGTCAAAAACTCTACATCCCTTTTGAAACTATTTTTCATCTAATTGCAGCAAATATGGCTAAGGCATAACAGCATTACTTGGAAATGCCATTTTCAGATTTCTCAGTTATGCTCATATATTATTTAAATCCTTAAAATGCCTTCTCAAAAGGGCTTTCATTTCTATAACAGCTAGTAATACAAAACGTTTATGTATAAAATTATATCAAGAATATTTATTTTAACATAGTTCAAATACAAACCTTAAAAAATTAAAAGAATTTGATTTTACAGAGTACTCACATAACAAAAGTTGTTTGGATTCTGTTTTGCTTTTAGAAACCTCTGACTTTTTTTTATTTTATTTAATTTAAATTAAGCTTCCCATTATGACAGCACTTTACTTTGAAGTGGGATTTTTTAATGTCAAGAAGCAAAATCATCCCCCAGTTGGTTGACAATTTATTAAGCAAGAGGTCTCAGGAGATTAGCACACATAATATTATAAGACATAATGTCATAGGGCTTGTCATTACAAAACAAACAATTTAATGTGGATCAGAATGAATTTTGGTCCTCTTTTTTAAAAAACTCAGAAAAAGCCTTCGAAAGGATAATATTTGGCATTAATATGAATATTTGTATACTCTCTTCTAAGAAAAAATACTGTCCATTAAAATTTACAAATATGTCAGGATTAAAGCCTATGCAAGTAAATAAATTTTGGCCATGTTTGTACTGTTAAAAAGAAATAAAGTGGAGAAACATCCTATCTGGTGATGTATGTTACATGTCTTTTCCATCCCAGAATTTTAATTGTCCCTCACCTGTTCCTATGGCCAGTATTATGCTCACAATTTTGTCATAGTTGATTACCAAGCATCCTCTAAATTTACAATAAATTGGTTATGATGATTAGTATAGTCTGACGTTTCATTATATTCACGTAGCAAGTTGAAGACTTAAGCTGAAATATAATTTGAATTTGAATGTAGGAATGATTGAATTGCATAGGCAAGTATTGGGCTATTATGTTGTAGCAGATCCTTCACTGTTAGGTTTGGTAAAGCAAAAATTCCAATATAAAGTTGAATCTTAAAGTATACATATAAGATGTTACCTAGGCTTTACTAGAAAAAGAGATAAATTGGGAGGAAAAGCATAAAAAAGGCAGATACCTACGTGGTCTCTAGTGTTTACATTGCCTCAGTTAAATGTCAGTCTTCAATTTCCTTATATGCAGAATTAAACTTTGAAGGCTTATGTATAGCTATTAACATATTATATAAAACAAATTTATGAATGATTATTAAAATTATTGCCATTTAAGTTATCAATTAAAACACTTTAACTAAAAGTATATTTCTGAATATCTTAATCAATAATGAATACCTTTTTTTAATGTAATCCTATTCAAAAAGGAAGTAGTGTTTAAATACAGACATTGACCTTTTCAGTAACTATGCACCATTTTAAATTATAAATTCAGATCTTAATAAAATGGCATTATTAAATCTACAATTAACTCTATAATTCTATTGGTGATTACTACTACCCAATGTAACCGTGATATCTAATCAAATTCCACACTCTACGCGAATGTACAATTAGAATGGATCTTTCCTTAATTACTTACTTATCAAATTATATGCGCATTTATCTGGATGTACGTTCAAACTGAAACATCATAGACAAGCATATGACCAATCACATATATTGATTGTGACCAAACGCAGTTAAAAAATTCATTAGATTCTAGTTAAACACATTATTAATTTATTATTAATTATTATTATATATTATATAAATATTATTTATATATTAATATTATTGTTACTATTGTTTATATTATATAGTATTAATATATACCAGAAAAATTACTTTATAAAAATTTTTATTATGAAATATATGAAAATAAACTAGCAAAAGTAATTTCTATATACATTTACCTAAGGGGAAATGCCATCCTGCACAACAGTCTTGATATAATGGAATTTAATAAAATTCACTTAGCAAAATAAAATTAATAGAATATACCAAAGAATGCAGTTGTCCGAATCCAACGAGATAAAAAAATATATATAAATATGCTATAAATCTTAAGTCACTATAGAAATTAAAATAGTAATTTCTATATGTTTGAAAGATCTATGTGTGAAGTTATACAATTTTCTGCTATAGTTAGTAGGATTATAGTCAAAATACTGACTTAGTTAAATGAGCAATTGTAATTATGAAATTGAGACTCTCATTGTATGTGATGGTTAATTTTATCTATTGACTTGACTCGGTAAGTGCCCAGATATTTGAGCAAACAGTCTGGATATGTCTGTGAGGATATTTCAATGATATTAACATTTGACTCAATAAACTGAGTAAAGTGGATTGCTCTTTTAATGTGGGTGGCCTTCCCCAAATCAGTTTAAGGCCTTAATAGAACAAAAACACTGACCTCTCTTAAATAAGGGAGAACTTCTCTTGTCTTTGGACTTAAACTGCAACATTAGTTCTTTCTGGATCTCAAGCTTGCTGGCCGTCAGACTGAAACTGCACCATCAGGTATCTTGGGTCTCCAGCTTGCTGACTCACCCGCAGATATGGGGACATTTCAGCCGCCATAATCACTGAGTCAATTCCTTATGTACATTTCGTTGCCCTCCCCCTCCCCCAGGGAACCTTGAATAATACACTATAAATGTCACCCTTAAAAGGATGAGAAATGTTCTTTAATAAACTTTTATTTTCCCGGATCTTTAGCTGTTGCCTAGTAAATGAATGTTTGTTGAGTGAGAAATTCTCAGATCAATACATTTCTTATTGTTATCACAAATTTTCATGTAACTTACTACCAATAGCCAGTGATGGCAACTCTTATCATGTATTCTCTTTTAATTTTGTATTCAATTTGTCCTAATACAGTAAGACATTGACAACAACATTATTAATATGTAAGTGAAGAGTTCCAAAACAGTTTCATTTCTATAAAATTATATTGTACTTTGTATTATTAGCTATTTAAAGAGTATAGAATAAACCTTAGAGCTGGTCTCAGGACTTTTCTGTATGATTCATGGAGACTACTAAGAAACTGACCTCTATTTTCCTTTTATAACCTTAAATTTGGGAATATACTCAGCTCTGTTATCCTAGAAAACCTTAATCTGAAGGATTAAAATTTGTTTATTTACAAATATGCTACATACTTAATTTTAGATGCCATGTTGCTATTGAAAAACTTTGGCACTAGGAAGTACACTGAACAAGAAAAAGAAGCCTTTAACACATAATCCACTTCTGTAATATGGCTGGAATTTAAAATAGATTTCTGTATTTCCAGAACATGTGACAGACTTACTTCCTCAGGCATTATCATCCACAATTGTTCAGATTTAAAAGATAGTAGATTGCACTTCCTTGTATAACAAAACATGGAGCTACTTTATCTATTTTTTATTGTAATTGAGATAATTTTCTTCAAAATTCTATGGACTAACTAAAATTTACTTGAGTAACCTTGACTTAATTGGTGGAGGGCTTTTCAGCAATAACAACTTTAAATAACATTACTTAAAACTGTAGTAATTGATTATTATTACATATGCTTAAAACATCTAACATATTAAATATCAAAAGCATCCAGGGTATAGGAATGGAAAAAACAATTTGTAAGTCTAAAGTGTAGACATTACTTTTAGAAACACAATAAGAAAAGAACTTTTAAAAATAATTTGATTTTACAGAAGAGAAAACTAATGTGTTAGTGAGAATGAGAGATTGTGCTCTATGAAATTTTACTTATGATTTATTTTTTTTTCCATTTCAGAAAGAAATGTAAGAGCTGATAGGATCCAACAGAGACAGATATCTTGCAGACATTGGTGACAGAAGGAATAATGGATGGAAATGTGTTTTGGAGCACAGAAATTAAAGGAATATGGTGAACATATTGAAGGCTTATCTCTAGCCCTGAGGAAGACATCTCGTCCATTGCAGTTGTTGGCAAAAAGCAAAGGGATGTGAGCCATATTTTCAGTTGTCAATTAAGCTTCTCTCCTAGCAACTTTTGCAACTCTCCCTGATATCATATAGACTGGAAACCGGAGAACAATTGTTCTGGGAATTCTTACTAGTATAATGCCAGCTTAGATTCTGCCATCAAGGGGCATTTGCATATTACATAGAAATTGGAAGCTGGAATTGTCTTTTAGCAGCCTTGGAATATCATGAGGAGAAAGGAAGAAATAAATTTTTGTCCTAATTCTGAGAATATTCTTGAAAATAATCTGCTTTAGTGTTACCTGTGGCAGCAATCACTGATGTAGCTTCTTCAGTTTCTGAAACCAGAGCCATTTTACTGTCCTTTAGTCCATTAGTTCCTCCATTGGTTTGTCAGTACATAATTACCTATATATCGTTTCCTCCAGTTGAAAGACCTGGCACAATTTTTGCTTTCTTGACTCAAACTTGACTGATACTGCACAAATGCATTTATAGTTATGGTGGCTGAAATTTGGAGCAGTTTCAATACGAAGTGTAAGAAACAAATTTAGATGTAAAAAGGAGAAGTTAAATACTTTTTTGTAAATGATATTTCCCTGCAGAGAATAAGAGAAAAAAATCAACTTGGCAAATATGATGTAGCTTAGCAGCAGTAAAGACTAGATGTAGTGAATATATAGTGACCATAATGTAGGGTTTTTTTTCAGTAGTAATTAGTTTTCCTAGAATAAAAGTAGGATAAGGAAAATAATGGGTTAAGAAGGCCAACAGAGCAAAATGAATTAAGAACAGTGGTTGCAATGATAGATAATAGTCAGAGGAAGTAAATTTTCCTAAGGGACAAGTACAGGTATTGTAAAAATAACCAAATAAGTGTGTCGGAAGCATTTAGAATTATTTAGATGCATTTAGAGGTTTCATACTTTTTTCCATGGTGAAATGATTTGGAGGGAAGGAAAAAGCCTATGATGTTGCCATACTTTTGATGGTTAAGTATGTTCTAGGCCAGTTGATGAGATAAAGGAGTAGAGACGTAGATTAATCAATCACGTAGGATGGTTATGATACTTGTGTAACAGACCCTATGGGCAGAAATGTTTGTGAAAGAGGTATGTGTTTTAAGCCTTAAACAATTAATTCTGGAACATACTTCTGGAACACAACTCACTTGCTCCTGAGATGTAAACGTGTTCCAATAAAATACATTGCAATTTTCTTCTCAGCCCTTAACCTTTATTTTACTCTGTGGACCTAAGAGATTTATTATTTTATTCATATAATTTACTTCTGGGTACAGTCCAAGGAATAGGTACTTGTTACTATAGGTAAGGATTTCTAATTTGCTTTTTAACATTTTGGGTGGGGTTTTTTTTGCTTTTTTCTTGTTCTTACTTTTAATAAAAGCCATTTCTGTGGCACACTATTCCATCTTTCTTCACTCAATGGCAATAAGGTCCAAGTTATTACTTTAGCATTCTAAATTATTAACTGCAACTTGATGAACTGAAATTAAATGAATAATAATAAACTATATGTGGTGAATTGCTTTATAGTCTAGACAGATGTCGGGTCATAATGACCATGCAAAATGTTAAGGGTCTGTTAATGGCTGAAATACTATTATAAGAATATACATAATCAGAATATAAATATGAATATATGACCTTTTCTTTATATCAAATGTGGGTTTTTTTTGTTTTGAAAATTGTTATCACAATCAAATCAATCACAATACACTCAACAGTATTATTCAACCACCTATAAGAAGACATGGCTACTTCTTTCACTAAACCTTATAACATTTATTCATTTCATCTGTCCTGTGAAGTTCTCATGATATTTCCATACATACAAATAATAGGTTTACCAAATACATCCACCAGAGTATGGGGAAAACTATTGTATCAAAGTTCAAATAATATAGCCACATAAATTAAAAGCAAGGTTTTCTTTTTCATTGTTCTTACTCATTTTACTCCTCACTCATTTTACTCTCGTGACAGGCTGGAGTAAAACCCAGCAGCATAGTGAGACTCAGTTCCAGTTTGTTATTCAGAGATCAGGTTTCCTTCACCACACCTCAGGACATTTTTCTAGTCTGCATAGTTGAAGCTAGGTTTTATATACATATACGCATGTATATATACATGTATATATGTATGTATGTCATAGGGGTAGGTTATATACGTATTCTACACATAGGACGGACAAAAAAAACAGAAAAGGAGGGCAAACGAGTTCATTTTATGCAAATAATATGGTAGAAAATTTCTCTTTCAGTCAGATCATATTGGCATGACAAAACTCCCCCAGATACTTCTGATCGGGGAACACAGTTTCTGATTACATGGTCATATATCCAGCAAAGACCGCAAGGAGGAAGAAAGGATTGTAGGATGACCTAGAAATTGGCCACACCAAGATCCCAAGTTAGAAAAGTGTACTCCTGAGTCATGGACTAGAACTATCCCTCTCTATGTTTCACCTAGGAGCTCATCAGTCTTGTCTTTATTCTGTATTTCACAAGTTTAGGTACAATTGGAACTTAAGTAATACTTAGTAATATAATAAATAGTACTTAGTTCCTATTCCACTTGGTTTTCCCATCAGCTATCTGACATTGGGGAACATATAAAACCATTTGATCTTTAATTTCCACATGCGCATGCACATTCAAGTTAATAGAAATTAATTCATAAAATTATATGACTTAAATGACATAAAACGGGTAAAGCATCTGGAAACTTAATAAAACCCTACAAATTTCCTAACTCCCTTTAGTCTCATTAACAAAATAATTCTTATATGATGCAAAATTCATCCCAGAAACTTATAGGCATTTAAATTCCCACAAATTCTTTAGAAATATAAGTACATCACCTTTTTTTTTTTGAGTTGCAAGGCCAAATTTGCCTAATAGAGAGTCAAGTAATTGTGTGGGAACATGAAATGATGTAGTAATTTTCCCTTGCATTCATGTAATCATTTGTTCTACTTTTTTTTTTCTGGTGGATTTTTACCCTCAGATTTGCTCACAAGTGTCTGGAATACACCATTCTACTTTAGAGAAAAGAAGTTAGAAGCAGTATATGAATCCTTATGAGCATATTTTCACCAGTAGCAAAAAAAAAATAGAATGAACTCCAACTTCATTATCTCTAATGAAAAGAGTTGGACACACACACACACACACACACACACAAAACGTATTGGCACACAAATGCTTCATTAAAATGCATTAATTTACACACTTACTTTTTCATTTTTTTTCTGATTTTTAATTAATCTAAAATAAAGTTGAATGTTTTGTATGCAGTTACATGAATTTTAACACAGGAGCGTGTGTAATACAAATTACTCATGTAACTACCACAATTCCATCAGTCCAAAAAGCTCCTTCCACCTCTCTCTTTGCAGCTACAGTCTACCCCAGTCATCAACCCCTGTTAACTGCAGCTTTATTCTCCAAAACCATAGCATTTGCCTACTAAGAATATAACATAGAAATAAGTATGCAGTATAGAACCTTTTGATGATGATTTTTTTACTCCGTGTAACTCCTTTGATATTCACCCAAGTTGCTGCCTTCATATTGTGGAATAAATATTCCATTGTGCATCTGTGCCCCAGTTGGTTCATCCATTTACCTATGTGGAACATTGGGGTTGTTTCCAGTTTGGGGATATTATGAATACAGCTGCTACAAACATTTATGTACAGGTTTTTGTATGAACATAATTTTCAACTCTCTACAGTAAATTCCTGAAAGGAATCGCTGGATCCTATAGTCAATGCATGTAGATTTATTAGCAACTGCCAAACTATTCTCCAGCTGTACTGGGACATTTTGCATTCGCACTTGGCAGGTATTAAAGTTCCAGGTTTTCTATATAATCATCAACACTTGGTATTGTATTTTTGTTATGGTTGTTGTCTTGCATTCTAATGGATATGTGGTACTATTTCATTATGTGGTTTTAAATTGCATTTCCCTAATAGCTATATTTTAATGTACCTATTTGCCATTTGTATATCCTATTTCCTTTGCTTAAATGTTTATTATTTTAGTCACTTTTTATTTCATTGTTCGTTGTTTATAATTCTGGGTTTTGAAAGCCCAGACTCCTGCTAAAGTCCTTTTGTTAGATTTAAGATTGCAAATATTCTTCCTGGATGTAGTTTGTCCTTCCCTTCTCTTCCCAGTCTCTTTTCATGGCGCACAAGTTTTTCACTTCAGTAAGCCTAATGTGTTGTTTTTTCTTTAATGGTCATGGTTTTGGTGTCATGGCTAAAATTGTGTGCCAAACACAGACTATATTTTCTCCTAAATTTTCCCCTAAAAGTTGTATAGTTTTATGTTTTACATTTAGATCAATGATCCATCTTGAATTAAATTTTGTATAACAGAATTTGAGTCAAAGCTCAAGTTTTCCCAATTGTTCAAGCAAGTTTGGTAAATTTTATTTTTTGATTCAGGCTACAGTAAGCTAGCTGAATGTTCCATGTGCACTTGAAATGAACTTGTATTCTGCTGTTTCTGAGTTGGGTGTTCAATAGGTGCAAATTAGATCCAGTTTTTTTATAGTGCTTCTTGGTTCTCTATAACCTTGCTGATTTTCTTTCTGCCAGTTATAAAAGATTACAGAGAAGTGTGTTGAAGTGTCAGTAGATAATTTAGATTCTCCTATTTATTCTTTTAGCTTTTTCAATCATTCCTTATGTATTTTGAAGCTCTGTTGTTAGGTGCCTGTGCATTTAGGGTTTGAGCATTATTTTAGAGAACTGATTATTTTATAATAATGCATTATCACTCTCTTCCCACAGTAATTTTCTTTTCTTTTTTCTTTTTTCTTTTTTTTTTTTTTTTTTTTTTGATGCATGCTTGGTGTGATTTTTTTTTAGTAAACTTCACACCCAACATGAAGCTCAAAGTGGGGCTTGAATTCATGACTCTGAGATCAAGACCTGAGCTGAGATCAAGAGTCAGAAAATAAGAACATGAGAAAGTCTGAGAGGAAATAAGCCAGGCCTATGTAGAAAAATAAGAAAAAAATGAAGTTACATTTTAAAACAAGCTTAGGACGTGTTTCTTATTCTAACTGCTCACCTATGCACGTGTAGACTCACACACACACAATGACTCACCAAGGATCACCCATCTACAGTATGCAGTGAACCCAAGTTGGCCTTCCTTCCTTTCCCCAGTCCCATATGGATGCATATAACTAATAATTGCTACCTATAACAAATGAATATTATCTTCTTGGGTTCTCTATTTACAAAGCAATAGGCAAAGTATTAATGTGACATCATCCTTAAAGTTTTTACTATTTCCTATAATATTCATTATAGGCTAATATGTAGTCTATACTTATAATAACATATATATACGCTTTATGCACACACACACACACACACACACACACACACACATACCAGTGTAGGTGTTGAGTTCTTTAGATGTGATTGATATTTAAATCAAATGACTTCACCCATAACGTGTGTGGGCTTCATTTAATAAGTTAAAGGGCTCAGGAATAGAGACTGAGGACTTGTGGAAGAAGAAGCAATTTTGTTTCAAGACTATTACACACTTCCCTGAGTTTCCAGCTTGCAGATTTTGGACTCAAGACTGCAACATAACTTACCTGAATTTCCAGCATGCCAAGCTGCTCTTCAGATATCAGATTTGCTAGTCCCCCAAATCATGTGAGCCAATTCCTTAAAATAAATCTCTCTTTCTCTCTGGTTATATCCTATTTCTGTTTTTCTGTAGAACCCTAACTAATAGGATGATGATGATGATGATAAATAATAATTCTAACATATGTTAGAGTTCCAGAGAAAAAGAAGAATGTGGTGCAAGAAAAAAAATGTTTAAAGAAATAATAGCTAAAATCTTTCCAAAGTAAGCAAAAGATATACATTTATAGATTCAAGCAGCTTAGTAAACTCCAACCAGATACACAAAACAAATCTATACACAGAAACATCATAATCAGACTTTTGAAAACAAAGACAAAGGCAACATCTTCAAAACAATAGTAAGAATAAAATGGCACTTTACCTAACACAAAATGAAATTGAAAAATATTTATAAGGTGCTGACAAAAAATTAAGTATCCAAAATTCCACATCTAGCAACATTCTCAGATGGAGGAAATAAAAATAAAACTGCTTCTACAAACGGACTTTGAAAAATTTCTAAATAAATAAAATAATAGAAGATGGAGACTGGGAATATCAAAAATGAAAGAAGAAACCTTAAATATCTGGTTATATAGTAAATTCTATTTTTCCATTGATTTCCTAATATTTATGTTTGAAAATTTAGAGCAAAACAATAATATTGTTATATATAACTATATGTTATAGTTATATATATGTTTTATATATATATAACTATATGAAAGTTATATATATATATAACTACATATATGCTTACTCCTTCATATTGTAGTTGTCAAATACATATATATACATACAACTATTTATATATATATGTACTATACATGTTCTATATGTGTATATGTATATATGTTATATATGTACATATATCTTATATATAATATATATAGTTCTAGTGTTTGACAACTACAATATAAAGGAGTAAGAATAAAGAATAACAGGGCTTATATTGTGGTAATTTGTTTATGTTCCATTTAATTTATTTAAATTAGATATTTAAGTAAGATATTAATTTTAGCTAGACTGTGAGGGGTTAACTATGTATTTTGTAATCTCTAGAATACTATTAAAAAATCTTCTACAAGTAGATATATTCAAAAACACAAGGAGAATTCAATACCAGTATTTTTCAAATAACCTGAAAGAAGGTAGGAAAGGGAAAGCAGAACAAAAAACAAAGAGGACACAGGAATACAAATAGTAAAACAGTAAATTAAACTCAAACATATCAGTAAACACATGATATATAAATTGTGTAAATAGCTTAAACATACCATTTAAGATGGAGATTTTCAGAATGAACTAAAAACAAATAAACCAAGATTACCAACTACACATTGTCTATAAGAAATTCATTTCAAACATAATAGGCAGATTAAGAGTTAAAATCGAGAAAAGGACATGTGGCTATATTAATATCACACCAAATGTTGGGACACATGGGTGGCTCAGTCAGATACATACCATAGACGGGTGATCCCTGGTGAGTCTTTGTGTGTGTGAGAGTCTTTGTGTGTGTGTGTGTGAGTGTGCATAGGTGAGCATTTAGAATAAGAAACATGTCCTATGCTTGTTTAAAAATGTAACTTTAGTTGTTCTTTTAATTTTCTACATAAACCTGGCTTATTTCCTTTCAGATTTTCTCATGTTCTTATTTTCTAACAACTTAACCATTTTAATCTATTTTTCTCTCTGACGGTGGTACATAGAACTTAACAAATTGCTCTAATTAAATTATAATGAAATGAGAGAATTGCACAGGGCTACAGTTTCTTTGTGCCACTGTCATGCTTGCTATTCTAACATCTGTATCCCTTTCTTATTTGAGAATGAACTTGCCACCCTCTATGAACATTACATCATTTTCTGCCATATTTTTATGTGGCAAATTGGTAAACACTCCATTTTAATAATTACTGTCTTTTTTCTTCCAGAGAAGAATGAAGGAAAGGCTATTCATTCTTCTGTTTGTTTGTTTGTTTTTAATCATCTTTTCTTTATAGCATATAGACTGGTAATTGGAAGAAAATTCTCCCTGCCCAACCACAATCATTTCACATGTGCTTTCCCTCATCTCTGATTAGTGCTTCTGTCTCTTTTCCTCTAACGTTTGAAATTAGGTCTCCTTATTTTGACACGGCTTGTTAAAAGGAAGATAAATGCCATGTCCGTGTGGGTTCACGTGGCATCATGAGCTTTAAGTATCCCATGAAGCAATCATTCATAGGGTCAGGGACCATGGGTCAAATCAGGCACAAAGGTGTGAGGAAAATGATCCATGATAATCTGAAGTAAAATGATTTTTTTTAAATGTGTTAATTGCTTGATTTTATAAGTCACTAAGGGTTAGACTAAGTCAGGGAGTAGACTTCATCAAAATTCAATTTTATATAGCACATTTAATGAAAAATAAAGGTCACAGTGTAAAAGTGCCTGGGGCATCCCATGGTTTTAAAACTGGCTGATTCTGAGAAGCTGATGTTTAAAATACATAAGCTTCCATTATAAATTAGTTTTTAAAATAACCACTTATGGTAGGTATTTAATTAAAAAAATGTATACTATTCAATTTCAAAGTAGATCTTAGGGCAAAGGATTAGATGATGTGTTTTTCTAAGGAACATGCTTTTTTTTTTTTTTTTTTTTTTTTGTATAAAAGGTTACTTTCACCCGCTGGAAATTAGTGGTTGTAACACATTGGAACAAAGAGCATATTCAACTGTTTTTCAGCATCCTTCACTGTATCTTTAAAATATAGAGTGGGGTGCCTGGCTGGCTCATTGAGTGGTGCATATATGTCTCTTTCATCTTGGAGGTTGTGAGTTCGAGCCCCGTATTAGTCATAGAGTATTTAAAAAAATAATTAAAATATAAGGTAGGTTTTCATTTTTATCGAAAATAAGTTTTTGCACATTGATTTTGATTCAGGAAAGTGCTACAAATAATATTTTGATATGTTTTGCTGTGTTTGTGGATTACCTATTTCTGCTGGGGAGACATGTCTGTTGAAATCTACATGGGTAAAAGGTGAAAATTATTTTTTCATAATAAGGACAGATATGTAAGAGCCTTGGGGCCTTGAACATTATTATTACAATTTCAAAGAAAAAATAAACCAAGTAAAATTAAACATTATTATATGAAGCACGGTATGTTATTTAAAAATATGTGAAATATGATTATATTTCATCACTTCATAGGTACAATGATGTCATAAAATGGCATGAGATAACCGAGCAGTCAATTTTCAGGTGAATATCTCTACTCAGTAAAGTATAATAAACTCATGAAGACGGGAATTTTGTTTTTTTCTCTTTCATTCATTGTTATAAAATAATGTCTGTAACAGTAGTTCACATATCAAAAGCATTCAATAAAAATATTTTCAACAATGATTATTTCCTTATATCTTTTTCTTCCTTATATCTCAATTTACTTGTTTCTTTTCTACTTTGTAATACATTGCTTACATCTCTGACCTGTATTTGGAGTATAACTGGCAATGATACATTTAACTTTTGGTAACATAAATGCTCACAGTAATACCAAACACATTTTACTTCTTTGTCAAAATGCAAAATAAATAAGTTGGATACTTAAAAAAATCCTTTCTTACTAAGGAAACATGTAAAATCATTTATCTTTCATATGAATTGAAAAGATTTTCTTAATATCCTTTGTTTCTGTTGACTGTGCTTTTAAATCTGTCAGTTTTAATTTTTAGTAGTTTACGATTCTTTTTCTTTGTAGTTGCTGTTTCCTGCCTGGGAAATATATCTCACCAGATCTGAGCAGATAAGATTATAATTTAATAAAAACAAAATTTGAAATTCACTAAAATTTTATTTTTTTATGGTTTGTGATGGGCTGTAAGTGTCCAATTGTATTTTCATTTGGCTTGTGAAATAACAATTTTTTCATCTCTTCAAATCCCATAAATAACTATGAGAAATTTGTAGATCTTTTATTTTATTCCACTCAAATATTTGTGTCTCCTTTTGCCAGTGGTTTGCTCTTATGATTAATGCTGACTTTATAAGAGAACTATGAAATGTTCAAACATATCGTTGCTGTTGCTATTGCTATTATTATTATCATTTCAATGCAAGGAATTCTTTAAATACCATTAGAGTTACTTGTTCTTGAGGTGCCTGGGTGGCTCAGTTGGTTAAGCCCCCAACTTCGGCTCAGGTCATGATCTTGCAGTCCGAGAGTTTGACCCCGCGTCGGGCTCTGTGCTGACAGCTCAGAGCCTGGAACCTGCTTCAGATTCTGTGTCTCCCTCTCTCTCTACCCCTCCCCTGCTCGTGCTCTGTCTCTGTCTCTGTCTCTCTCTCTCTCTCTCTCTCAAAAATAAGTAAACATTAAATTTTTTTTTTTAATTAAAAAAAGAATTACTTGTTCTTTAAAAGTTAAATGGAAAATACCTAAGAAAATACTTGAACCTTGGGTCTCACTTTAAAATCAAAACAATATTGGTAATTTTATACACTGGAATTAATCATCACTTTATACATCAATAAAATGTCAATCAGTATCTTCAGTTGATCTCTTCAATTTTTTTTACACCTATAGTTAATTCTCTTCTCTCATTGTCAAACATGTGTGTTTTATTCTTTCTATTTTGGTTTAATCAAGCACATCAACCATCATGCTGTATGCTTTTTAATTAATTAATTAATTAATCAATCTATTTATTTTAAAGTTTATTTATATATTTTGAGAGAGACAGAGAGAGCATGAATAGGGGAGGAGCAGAGAGACAGGGAGAGAGGAAATCCCAAGCAGGCTCTGCACTGTCAGCTATTTGGTAAAGACTATTTGGTAAAATAGTCTTTTACCAAAAAGACTATTTTTTTCCCTATTGAATAGCAGGGCTCATTTTGTGAGATCATGACCTGAGCTGAAATCAAGAGTTGGGCACTTAACTGACTGAGCCACCCAGGCACCCCTGTATGCCTTAAATTTATATATTGATGTATGTAAGCCATTTATCAATAAAACTGGAAAAAAAATATTTTAAAGGCAAAAAACTAGTGGGAAAAAGTCAAAAACCACAAGGTGTTGATCGACCTTTTTTTACCATTTAAAATAAAAAATAAACCTTTTTATATTATTTTTTCTAGTACCCTTATTTTTATTTATTGCATTTTACTTGTACGTCTCATATAGTTTTATTAATTTAAGAACAGTACTCTGTTATATTTTTGTGGTTTATGCATATTTTCAAAATAATTTTCACATTTCCCAAAGGTTGTTTTATGTTTAATACTGAAATTTAGGTATCTGTTTAATTGCCTGTTTGATTTTAGATCATCCCTCTCCTCCATCATTTATTTATCTATTTATTTATTTTGGAAATCACCATTCTCCTTACTCTTCTTTTTGGTTGCCGGACTCCATAAGTGAACAAGAAATTTCTACTGCTTCCTCATGACTTGTTCCCCTTGTAACCAGGAAACTGAAGAGTATAAGTACTAACAGTCCCAGCGATGGTATTAGAAGCAGTGATTTCAACATGGTTAGTGATTTCAACATGGTTAGTACCACCACAATGTAGTACTGGCAAGGATCTCTTGTTCTACCCTATATCCTAGCACTTTGTCAAACACAGGACTCTCCGGGCAATGAAATACAAGCAGTTCCTTTCAGAAGTGTTCATTTAAGCTGGAAATGCCTTTTCTTTCAAGACCTTCTTGCATGTGAGAGGACCAAACTCTCCCACTTCGGATTTCTGATGTTTGGGAGATAATTTGCCATAGTATTAGGAACTCCGGGTCTCTTGACAATGTTTGTACATTTCTGCTCAGTTGATAAATTATTTCCCTTACATCCAGTTTGCCCGTGGGCATTTCACTAATGGGCCCTGTGGATCACCAGCTTGCCCCTGACATCCAAATGGAAGACAGATTCAACAAAACCTATAGATAATCTTGGTAGTTACAAACAATACAAACAAATAAATATACCACCAAAAAGAGAAGTTGAGAATTAATGATAAAAAGAAATGCACTCATTGGTTTTAAAATTGAACTGAAAGAAAATGAAGCATATTACTACATAGAACTCCTGGATAAAGAATAAAACATACAAATTTTTCAAAATATCCAAGAATTAGAAAACAAAAATTGTCATTTTCTAAAGATTATATATACTGCATAAAAGTTTCCTGAAGCATTATAAAACTAACATGACTCCATTTCAGATGGCAAAAATTAAACCTAAAATCTAAGTGTAACTTTTTTCAATATTACTTTCACTTAAGTTCTTGAACTTTTAGCAAAAAGACTATTTTTCCCTATTGAAAATTGTTTATGTTATCCAATATTTTATTTTACTTAAATGAAAACAACATTTTTTCCAAATAAATCAGCAATTTTATACCATTTGCTACATACATAGTGTCTCCATAAGTTCAATGTTTATGTGCGTTATTGAATTTCAAACACTTAGCACCATGTCCGTCCTAGAATGAGCTTTTATTACATTTACTTTTGAAGGCTGGTATTATAGATCTAATTTCTAAAAAGCCCTCAAAACAGGAACCAGTGGAACACACTTTAGACCCTGCCTAGAAATGAGAAGTTGTTGCCCATGAAACTTAACAGATTGCAAAATAAATTTCTACAGAGAAAGTAAAATAACTGCCTTTTAAGAACAAAACAAGCAGAGGAAAAAAAAAAAAGACAAATCAAAAAATGGACTCTTAACTATAGAGAACTACAGAGAACAAACAGGATGACAAAGGGGAGATGGGCGGAGGGAGGGGTCAAATAGGTGATGGGGATTAAGAGTACGCTATCATAAAAAAAAAAAGAGTGCACGTATCATGATGAACACTCAGTAAAGTATCGAATTATTGAATCACCATACTGTGCACCTAAAACTAATATAACACTGTATGTTAACTATATTAGAATTATCATTTTAAAAATAACTCCCTTTTAATCACATAGAATAAAAATCTCTTAGGAAGATAAAATAATAATAAAAGTTGTCATTATTATAGCTATAAGTTTTGAGCCCATAATATGTACCAGATGTGTGCTAGAAGCTTCACGGGAATTACACATAAAATTATGTGCAGCAGAACGCTAATTGCAAGAAGAAGGTGGGGACAGATTAGAGAGTAAGAAAAGTGGAGAAAGTGATATTTTAAATTTGGCAGCTGATTAACTGTATTAAGCTGAAAAAAAAAAAATAAAACCTCAACAGCTGGCAGACTTGATGACATGTTTCATCTTTGGCCAAGTATGTGTTGTTCCAGAAGAGAATAGGGAGTGGGAAGAGCCTTAGGCTAGCTATTGCTGCATCCAAATGTGCTTGGAAGGGCATCAAGTGTAGATTATTTACCAGATTTTTAGCTTAAAATTAACTCGGTGTTGCACTGCATTCTGCCTAATATAAACATGTATATATTAAACATTTATATGTTACAAATACGATAATATAAAAAGCCAGCTATCTTGTTTATATCTTAAGTTTCTTAAAAGGATACAAGCAATCATTAAACAATGAATTATAAGAGAGTATGTTGGAGTCATCATTTGAAAAGCTGTGAAAAAATGACCATACATTTAATTGTGTTTTGGATATGATATAAGTTTTTAGAGCGAAATTAGATTTTAAGAAAAATCAGAGCAGTGAAATATTTTTCAGGTACAATAGCATTTAAATTTAATTGAAATTGAAATTGCAATAAGTTTGACAAATGTATACATTTATATAACAACCACCGCATCATCACATATGTTCCCTTGTGACTCTTTTTTAGCGAATATTTTCCTCCAAACCAAACCCTGTGAGCCACTGGTCCAAAGTGTTTCTTGATAGTTTTGCGTTTTCCAGAATGACATATGAATGGAATCATAGAAGAGCCCTTTTTTGCTAGGATTATTTTACTATTTTTGAGATTCATCCATGTCTGCATATTATTAGTAATTTGGTCTCTGTTTTGTCAAGTCAATTCTATCGTATGGATACACGAAATTTTGTTTATCCATTAGTCATTTGAGGAACATTTAGCTCTTTTGCAGACTATGGTGATTATGGAAAAAGCTACTATACATTCAAATATAGGCTTTTGTGTGGATATAAATTTTCAGGTCTCAGGTAAATAATTAGATAGAAGATTAGAGGGTAATAGGGTAAATATATGTTTATTTTATAAGAAACTGACAAATAATTTTTCATAGTAGAGATTCTATTTCAAGCTCCCACAGGCAACCTACGAGAGTACCAATTAGAGCTCAGTTTGATCAACATTTGATATTCTATTTTGTTGATTTTAGCCATTCTGATAGTATTTGGAGATATCACATTGTGGTTTTAATTGTATTTTGCATAGTAACTAATGACGTTGACCACCTCTTCATGTTCATTTGCAATCAATATATCTTCTTTAGTAAAATGTTCAAATTTTGTGACCAATTATTGTTGTTTTCTTCATTATTGAATATATAAATTTTATATACATACACATTGTATATATTATGTATTATATTGAGTATATATATGGTGGCTTGATTTTAGATGTATTTTTACATATATTGAATATATAAAGTTTATATATCTTGAATACATATACATATACATATATGTATATAGTGGCTTGATTTTTCACTTACTTAATAAGATCCTTTGAAGCAAAAGTTTCCAATTTTTTTATTTAAATTTTTTTTAAGTTAATTTATTTATTTTGAGAGAGACAGAGACAGTGTGAAAGGGGAGTGGCAGAGAGAGTGGGAGAGAGAGAATACTCAAGCAGGCTCCGCACTGTCAGTGCAGAGCCTGAAAAACCGTGAGATCGTGACCTGAACCAAAACTGAGAGTCAGATGCTTAGCTGACTGAGCCACCCAGGTGTCCCAAAAGTTTCTAATTTTGATGAAGTATAATTTATCAATAGTTTTTTCAAGATATTTCAAATGGATGAAAACTTCCCCCTCTGAAATGGAGATATATAACTTGGAATAATTATCTCAATGGGAAAACAAAAGGCCAAAAAGTGAAATTTGCTCTGTCATCTTGTCACCAGGTAAGATTTGTAACAAATACAAAGATGTTACTGTCTTTTATGTTGTCACAGTTATAGAATGTTTGCAGACCATGAATTTATAAATATATCCATAGTATTAAACTTTAATTATCATTATTTTTCAGGATATTCTAGAGTTTCCAATTACAAATTCATAAGATTTGGTGTGCATCATTTACATATTTATACAGTTTTACATATTTTACAGTATGATAACCAAAAACACAGGCTCAAGAGTCAAAGAGCTTGAGTCTCAACCTTCAATCAGTCTTTCGCAAGATGTGCAGCCTTAGAAACTTTACTTAACTTTCGGTATCCTTTTTGACTTGTCAGCTAAATCAGAGATTCTCAGATGTTCACAGTTCAGAATGCCCTTAGCGACCATTCTTTTGTTTCAGAACACGTAGATCAAAGGAATAACTAACAGTTCCACCTATTAAATGGTGTGTGATATCAAAGTTAGACGTATTTATGTCTTGACGACTTAATGGTCACTTGAAAAAAGTGATCTCCTCAAATTAAAAGAGAACTACCGTTATTTAATTCTGAAAAAGGTTTGTTACTACCTAGAATCAGTAACTGTAGCAAGTATTTTCTTTTACTCAGTATATTGCCTATTGCATTATTAAATGCTATTGACCTTCTAAAATACTGGACTCTGATTTGATAGCACCAGTCTCATTTCCTGTTCTATATTGATTTTTGCATTGTACCGGCCTTTTCCATAAAGACCTCTAAAATCCGGGCTTCCAAAAATGTGTCATTGAAAGAAGTATAGTACAATCTAAATTGAAATAAAAACGAATTTTAATGTTTATTTAGTTTTGAGGGAGAGAGAGCATGAGTTGGCGAGGGGCAAAGAGGGAGAGAGACAGAATCTGAAGCAGGCTCCAGGCTCCATGCTCTGTGCTGTCAGCACAGAGCCAGATGCAGGGCTTGAACTCACAGACTTGAGATCATGACCTGAGCCAAAGTTGGATGCTTAACCAACTGAGCCACCCAGGCACCCCAAAAGAGCTATAGTGCAATCTCATCTTTTTTTTTTTTTATGTTTACTTTTTTTTCATTTTGAGAACACTTGAAGCAAGAAAGATCCTTTAATCAAAACAAGCCCCACTTTGCTGGTGAGAACATGCCATGGATTGGAGATGGGAGCAGATGTTTAGAAAGCAGAAGCCACAAGCCAACTTTGTATACAGTCTTTTTTTTTCCTTTAGTTATTTCTTTTTTTTTATTCACTTGTTTTATTTTTTATTTTTTATTTTTTTTTTGAAATTTACATCCAAATTAGTTAGCATATAGTGCAACAACGATTTCAGGAGTAGATTCCTTAGTGCCCCTTACCCATGTAGCCCATCCCCCCCCCCACAACCCCTCCAGTAACCCTCAGTTTGTTCTCCATATTTATGAGTCTCTTCTGTTTTGTCCCCCTTCCTGTTTTTATATTATTTTTGTTTCCCTTCCCTTATGTTCATCTGTTTTGTCTCTTAAAGTCCTCATATGAGTGAAGTCATATGATTTTTGTCTTTCTCTGACTGACTAATTTCACTTAGCATAATACCCTCAAGTTCCATCCACATAGTTGCAAATGGCAAGATTTCATTCTTTTTGATTGCCGTGCAATACTCCATTTTATATATGTACCACATCTTCTTTACCCATTCACCCATCGATGGACATTTGGGCCCTTTCCATACTTTGGCTACTGTTGATAGTGCTGCTATAAACATGGGGGTACATGTGTCCCTTCTAGAGGTTCCTCAAAAAACTAAAAATAGAACTACCCTACAACCCAGCAACTGCACTACTAGGCATTTATCCAAGGGATACAGGTATGCTGTTTCGAAGGGAAACAGCTCTACCTTCAAAATATTTCTCATCATCTCCATTTCTATCTAATAAAATTAATTACTCAGAAATATGGACTATTATTCTCACTTCTTTACCTTATCAAGTTTTTCTCCTTACTCCACAAGACCAATATTTATTCATATCCAGATCCCTAGAGGATTAGTCCAGTGATTGGCCACAGTAGACACATAAGAATTGAATGGGATATGGCCTGAAATAGATGTCTGTTGTCACAAAATACACCCAAGCTGAAGACTAAAAACCAGATGTCTACATTCCCAATCTAGGACATTGTTTATGAGAATGCTAGGCTATTAAACATTTTCTCGAAACAATATTGGTAGGCTGCATGAAAATAAGGGAGGGATGTTTTGTCCCTTCTGAGTATATAACTACACAAAGTATCTTGTCTCTGTCCCCAAAAGGAGAATAACTATTGTTTTACTCCAGCAGCAGCAGCCCTATCTACAAGGTTATCAATCTGTGATGCTGTAGATAAGTCCCGTCTGTGATGATAAACTCTATATATCTTTAAAGAAATATTGTATTAAATAAATTAAATTGTATACCAAGCCATTTAAAAAGAAATATTTAATTAATGTTCAGTTATAAATAGGTCCACTTTTATATTGTGATTCTTTCTTTGAATCCAGCATGATTTGAAGTTTTTATTTTTAAGTACTGAGATTTAAATGTGTTGTCAATTATTTTAATTTAATTACATTTTCATCAGAGAACAAATTCTTATGTTTGCCTTCTTTAAAAGATTTTTGAGATTTTACTTGTAGTGTAGTTCATGCTAAAATAGCATGGTCTTCATGATTGAAAATCATCCATATTTCTATATCTTGGATGTAGTGGTTTCTATATGTGTTTTCAATCATTGTTATTAATTGTGTTGTTCCAAATGTCTGAATACTTGCCTTATTTTCTGCTTGATATATTATCATGAAGATGGTATTAAATCTTGTGTTCTGATTGTCTATTTATTTTTGTAATTATGTTGATTTTTTGGCTTCATATGTTGTTGAGGCTTTTTTAGCTGCCCACTACCTTAAAAATAGTTCTAGTTTTCCAATTATTTAATACTTAATTCAATTTTAGTGACATCTTTTATTGTTATCAATGGCATTTTATGCAAGATGATTTTATCTAGTATTAAGAGGACTAATCCAGTATTATTTGGTTTACATTTACATGAGATATATGCGGATATTTATCTACCTACCTACCTACCTATCTTCCATCCTGTCTTTTAGCTTTTTTATATCATTTTGATTTTCATATGATTTTAATAATCTGAATATTAGTTAATTTATATTTTTCATTCAGACTTTTGGTTACCTCTATTACATACAGTGGTGAGTTTGTATTTATTTTATTTTTTAAAACAATTTTTAATGTTCATTTATTTTTGAGACAGAGAGAGACAGAGCATGAACAGGGGAGGGTCAGAGAGAGGAAGACAAAGAATCCAAAGCAGGCTCCAGGCTCTGAGCTGTCAGCATAGAGCTAGACACAGAGCTTGAACTCACAGACCATGAGATCATGACCTGAGCCGAAGTCAGACGCTTAACTGACTGAGCCACCCAGGCACCCCTGTGAGTTTGTATTTATTATCACTAATGAAGTGTTAATCATTTCTACTATTGTATTTGTAGTATTACCCCTCATTTTATTTTTTTTCCTTTTCTGCTATTAGATGGATCAAATTTTCTGTTTTCTTTGTCTTTAGTCACATGCTGCCCCGACCCCAGACTCCAAAAGTTTGGAATATCTACATTCTATCATTTTTCTTTTAGTGTTAATTTTTTTAAAACAATATGAACAATTTTCAGGTAAAAATTTAATTAGTATCTCCCTCTAGCTGAACAACAAATGGTTTTAAAAATCTGATGTTCTCCTATGTTACATCATATTTAGGTGCTTTACCCTGATGTCAACATATTCTACCGCCAGTTAGCCTCTTTTAAAATTCTTACGTATTGAGCAATTTGTTTCCTCCAGATGTCTTCTTACACCGTATTCCTTCTATCTGGATTCAGTGCTGCTCCTTTTGAAATGTCATCTTTAGTAGTTCTTGTGGTTCGTTTACGGTAGTGTTACTTTTTTACTGAAAACATTTTGTGTGTGTTTAAGTCAAATAATAGTTTATGCGGGCATATTAGATTCTAGATTAGTAACATTTGGTCTCAGCACTTGAAAGAAATTATTTTCTCTCTTTCTGGCATCCATTTTTGCTCTTAAGGAGTATGCTGTCAGTCTAGTAATATGCATTTTCTTTGGAGTTGCTTTTTAAAATGACTTTCTCTGTCTAACTGACCTGCTAGTATTCATTTATATTTACTTAATTGCCCCAGGCCAACTAGGCTTTCTTAGTCTGAGGACTCAGATTGGTCATTATTTCGGAAATATTACTTTTTGACATTCTTCTCTTCTAGACTCTCCATCTGGAGTTTCCATCATATGCTCCAAGTCTTTTATTTCTTCTTTGTAAATCATTTTGAAACATGATCATTTGAATCATATTATCATGTTATCGCCTTTCTTTTAACTCTCCAAAACTTCCCACTGAACTTAGGTCAAAACACAGATCTCTGCTGTGAATTACAATTATGGCCAAATCATTTGCCACTTTAAAATGGAAAGGCATTTTACCAGAAAAGTTTATTTGGGATTAAATTATTGTGTTATACTTAAAAATAAATATAATTACGGGGACTGGGTGGCTCAGTTGGTTGAGGATCCAGCTTTGGCTCAGATCATGAGTTTGTAGTTAGTGAGTTCTAGCCCCGCATCCGACTCTGTGCTGACAGCTCAGAGCCTGGAACCTGGTTTGGATTCTGTGTCTTCCCTCTCTTTCTGTCCCTCCCCTACTCGCACTCTGTCTCTCTCTCTCTCAAAAATAAAAATAAACGTGAAAAATAAATAAATGAATAAATAAATAAAATTATTGAAAAACATAGTTTTTTTTAATTAACACCTAATTTTGAAAGATGAATTAATTAAATGAGCTAATCAATAGCACCGATTTCATCAAAAGTCAGTTGACCTTTTTAGTCATGAATATTGCCTGGCACAGTGTAGGTGCTCAGCACGGAGTCAAAGAAATATAAGCAACTTCAATGGAATAGAATTTTTAAAGAAAGTTGTTTTCAGGTATCAGCAAACATATGGATGGATATATAAAATACTTAACTGAAGAATTAGACACCACGTGGGAAAAAAGCTTTAGAAAGATTTAAAAAAGTGATGGTGAGGGGCGCCTGGGTGGCTCAGACGGTTAAGCATCTGACTTTGGCTTCGGTCATGATCTCACAGTCCGTGAGTTCGAGCCCAGTGTCAGGCTCTGTGCTGACAGCTCAGAGCCTGGAGACTATTTCCGATTTTGTGTCTCCCTCTCTCTCTGACCCTCCCCTGTTCACTCTCTGTCTCAAAAATAAATAAACGTTAAAAAAAAAAAGAATGAAAAAAAAAAGTGATGGTGAGAATTTTTCAAGGCCACATAAATGTAGTTAACACAGCAAATTCACTAAACTTTATGTTTTATAAATGGAAATATATTTGATATGTAACATTGTATAGGCTTAACGTGTACATCATTAGACTTAGACTTTGAGTTTTCCTAACATACTCCACTTTTCAGTTTATTGGATATTATGAGAAAATGAAATAAAAAAATCAGAGCATCAGCCTTTGAGATGAGGTAACCTTACCTTACTTTCTTCTCTATACAAAATAATGAAATCTATATTAGCCCATAGTTCAGACTTCCCTGCATAAACTGTACTGGCAATTACCATAAAAACATAGAGTGCCTAATAAAAACGAATCCACTGTTTGGAATAAAACTTGCCTTTTATTGAAGTCAGAGTCATCACATTTCTTCTACCCAACTTCTCGAATAATGAGAATTTCTACTTTCTTTAATGTTCTGAGAATTTTCTTTCTGAAAAACATAAAGACATATTATCATGCAGAGTAAAAGGTTTGGGCTTCTATTGTGAATGTGCTGCAATATTCCATTGAAATAAAGTTGATTCAGCACAAGTTTTCCAGATACGAGCAATTTTATAGTTTGAATAAATGTAGGATACTTGCCTGGGTTGCCTTTCTCATTATATTCAGGCTTTCTATCATGAGAGACTGTCTCAGGATCTTTGTTAAAGTACATTTTGGAAAGAAAGACCTAATCAAAAGATATTATTACTTCTTTTCTTTTGCAGATGTGATATAAACACACCTTTGACTATTAACAAATAGTAGTCATGGATTCAAGAGGTTCCTGTTGCTTAATATAACCTTCACATTATTGTGTATAAAAATAATCTCTTTGGGATTTGAATAATCTAAGGATTTTTAAAACCAATTTTAGAACATTCTAAAATTCTGAAGTCTTCCTTATAAGGTATCTTTTTATCCCCCATTTGGTCATTAAATCTAATGCCAAAGTATGTATTTGTCATAATAATGAAAATAATTTGGGTATTTTAAAAGCAAACTTTTTTTTCTCATAACTAATTGTAACAAACAAATTCATTAATATTGAAACATAAATACATATAAAAATATTAATGTATGGAATATGTTAATGCAGTGAATATAATTCAAATAAAAGCCATAAGAGGAAATCACCTTTTAAAAATAATGGAGGGAGAATGAAATCTTTCATATCAAAAACGATGGCCTTACTGGAAAATTTACTTGTTTCAACCTAATAATAGGTTAAATACAATGTTGATACTGGACAGAAAGTGCTTTTTGTCATATACTTTTTTAAAAAGTTTTAATTATTCATTTTCAGAGAGGAGTGAGCGTGCAAATATAGGAGGTGCAGAGAGAAGGGGAGAGAGAGAGAATCCTAAGCAGGCTCCACACTGTCAGCACAGAGCCTGATGCAGGACTCGAACCCACAAACTGTGAGATCATGGCCTGAGCTGAAATTAAGAGTCAGACGCTTAACTGACCGAGCCAAGCGCTCACAGACACCCCTGTCATATACTTTTTAATCACGACAGTGTGCAGTATTACACAACATACCAGCTAAAACCTGTCCTTTTGTGTCAAAAAGATCAAGAGCCTATTAATTACATACATTTGACTAAGCTACTTACCCTCTCTCTGATCAATTCCTTATCTTTAAGTTTAATGAAAATATTAGCACTTATTTCAAAAGATTGTCGTGGAGTTTAATTGAGATCATGTGTGCAAACATTTAAAACATTTAAAATGATGGTAGGTACAAATTAAATGCTCAGTAGATGTTAGCTTTTTATTAGGAGTTAATATTTTCTTAAAAATCTCCATTCTGTCAAATAGCCTGTTCCTGAAAAAGCATAAAATTAGTATGTGTTGCCTACATTTTAAAAAATCATGAGGAAAATTAATCATGTAAATCTCAGCGCCTTAGGGGCAACATTGGGTTGCTGTAGATCTCAACGTAGGTAGAAGCTTGTGATGGGCTCTGCAGTTTTATATAGAATAACCTTAGTAGCAGAACTCTGATTCTGTTTATCCTCTCCACCCCCTGCCAGCCAGTTAAACGTTCTCCAAAGCTTCTCTTTTTGCAAAATTAAATGTGACCATATTGCAGAATGCCTGGCAATGGGAAGTGTTGGAAACAGTCCTTCCCACAGCCTCATTAAAAGAGAGCCTTGACTTCTCTTTTACTTTCTCAATTCTTCACGCCTGGAGGTGTGGCGGCCATCTTGCAATTCGAGTGAAGCAACTGTATGAAGGTGGAAGATGACAGAAGAAGCAGTGGAGGGAAGATGGAATCTGAGTCCCTGCTAATCCTTAGCACCAGGCTGAACTATTTATATCTGGACTTCACTTCCTATTGGTAACCTCTGTGATTAAGCCACTTAAGAGCTCCTTTTCATTATATACAGTTTCATGTAATCCTAACTGACTTAAAATTGATGGGTCATGGAAATAGTAATGATGCAAAGATACCGTATGCAAACCAAACATGTAACCTTTTCTTATTAACAGGACTCAGCTTCCTTACTATCTTCCTTTGCCACTGCAACGCTTGTTTTTGCTAGTTTTCTCTGACCAACATTCTAGCTGTCCCTCCTCCATTTTCTTTGCTATTCTATCTTCTACTTGATCCTTGAGGTTTATGGCAGACTCTTACAGAAATAGTCCTTAATGCATGACGTGTCCTTGTGTCTATACTCATGTAGAGTTTCTTCCCACATTGTCTGAGATTGGCCATGTGAAATCTTAGCCAGCTTAGATTTCTTTTCAGTGAGATCTTAGCAAACACCATGCAAGCAGAGGCTTGAAAAATAATACTCACTGAGGGTTACCTTTTCTCTTGCTGTTTTGAAAACAATTTTCCATGTAAAAAATCCCAGGCTAGCCTGATGAAACTGTGTGGTCTGGGAAACAGCTAGAACCAGCTGCCAACCTATGAGTAAAGCCATTTAAAAATATCCAGACCAAGACAAAGTGCTGAGTAATATCAATTGTAAACAGCAAAAACACTATCCAGCTGACCTCAACCCAAATTGCTAACACAGGTGAAGATAAACAAGTAAAATTATTAATTTTAAAGCTACTTCATTTTAAGGTGGTTTATTACACAGAATAGAGAAATGATAAAAGTTTCATAAAGTATCTTTTATGTTCTTTTATTATATGGCTGTATCCTCTCCATCACTCTCAAATTCTTTTCTATCCTCCAGACCCTCACTTCTTTTCTATCCTCCAGACCCTCATTTCCAACTCCCTTCTTAACGACTCTATGGGAGGATGTTACCTATACAAGGGACCTCAAACTAAATATATTCTTAAATCTCCCTTATGGGTAATCTTAAATCTGCCTTAGCTTAGGTCCCATTTCTGCCCCTGCATACCTCTTATCTCAATAAACAACGCTCACTGAATGAGTAGATCAAAAATCTGTAGGTCATAACTTACCCCTTTGCCATTAATGTTTAACATATCCAAATGACCATATCCTGTTCATTTTTCATGAAACAGTTCTTTTATATCCAGTTGTCTTTAACTCCATTGCCACTACCATTGTTAGAGTAGGCAGTGAGATTCTAACAGGATACCTGGGGTCAGCAACTAGGAAGTCATGGCCGGCTATTGGGAAGGTCAGAGGCCTGTCCCAGCAGCACTCCACAAGAAGTCAGATCAAGCCAGACAGGCCCAAGATGGCGCATGAGATGACAGGATACCCCTGACCAAGTTTAGAAGAAAAAGCATGAGGGGCTCAGTTGGTTAAGCATCCTACTGGTGGTTTCTGCTCCGAAACGGTTTGTGAGTTTGAGCCCTATGTCAGGCTCCATGCTGCAAGCTGCGGAGCCTGCTTGGGATTCTCTCTCTCCCTCTCTCTGCCCCTCCCTGACTCATACTGTCTCTGTCTCTCTCAAAATAAATAAATAAACTTAAAAAAAAAAAAAAAAGGAAAAAAAGGCATAAAATCCTGCTTCCCCGCAGGAAGTAATGAATATTTTGCCCCTGGTTAACAAATGCTAATTAAAGAGAGAAACCCAAAGGGATTCAGCTTGCTCTGTCTCTCCTAAGCTTGAGCTTGCCCATTCTTATCTTTCAAGTGTACTTGTCATTTTAATAAACTTTCCCACTGTGTCACTTACCCCCTGTGCTGCATGTCTGTCCTTGAATTCTTCCTGCCAAGACCAAGAATCTTCAGCACCTCCTTCAGGTCTGTCTTGGCCTAGGTTAAGGCCCCAGGGCCCAGGGTTTTCCCAGTTCACCCAGCAATGCCATTCGAGACAAAATCCTCTCTCTGACTAGAGAAAACATATCCACCTATCCAGTTCCCATAGAACTCTTATTTCCTCTTCAATCCATTCTGCAAACCATAGCAAAACTAATATTTCAAATGCAGACATGATTAAATAATACTGCATTATATTTTTACTGCCTTTGAGTTAAAAGAAAAAAAAAACACATATTCATATGATTGGGAAGTTTTTACATGAGAATTTCCCTGTTCATTTCCACAGCATAAATTTCTGTCATTCTCCTCTCTCTTTATTTTCTAATTTAAGCCATATTAAACTTCTTTCATTGCTTTTGAGATATCACACCTCTTTCTATGTATCTTTGCTTTTGTGATTATGCAATTTCATCTACGAAAAAAAAAAAAATCTATCTTCTCTATCCATCAAGATCTATTTTGTCTATCTTCTCTGCTCAGTTTAAGCATTGCACCATGCAGGAGACTTTCAAGGATACTGCCTTCAGTCTCTGACTTTGCAGATTGCCCTTATTTTGCATTTCAAAAAGTGGTGTGATGAAAAATACGTAAGCCAGTTAAGGGGTGAAGGAATGAAACCAAAATCCAAGCAAACACATTTTGTTTTAATGCTTATTTATTTTTGAGAGAGAGAGAGAGGGAGAGAGAGAATGAGTGGGAGAGGGGCAGAGAGAGAAGGAGACACAGAATCTGAAACAGGATCCAGGCTCTGAGCTGTCAGCACAGAGCCTGATTCAGGGCTTGAACTCCCAAACTGTGTGATTATGACCTGAGCCGAAGACACCCAACTGACTGAGCCACCTCGGAGCCCCCAAGCAAACACATTTTTATTTTAGCATTTGTGGATTTCTATGATTTAAATATTCCCACCATGGTTTTCAAGGAACATGACGTCAACTGGCCAGCCAAATTCCTAATAACTGAGCGATATACCCTGATCTCATGAGCTGTTAAATACCAGCTCCAGCATAACACCTTCTGTAGAGTCCTACATTTCTCTCAGGATGCCCGGTGCACTGTCAATGTGAAGGTCCCATGGTGTGAGGGTCCATTTCTTCCTTTCTCACTTTTGCGTTTCCAGGGTATGACACAGAACTCAACACACAGGATACAACTCACAAAATGTACTGAGTGCAAGAAAGAAGGACTGCATAAATGTTGATGCTTTCCTGGCTTCCAGGGTTGCATGTAACTTAGAGGGCCAGATAGTGTCGGAAAACAAACGTCCACACTCCTCTGTTCTAGACTACTCACGTAATTACACTTGGAAAAAAAATTGAAATGAATTTCTATAGGCTGACAATGCTTAGCTGGTGATTTGGATTCAAACTGTGTTAAAAATCATTCTTTTAAAATTATGTGTCTTGAGGGGTACCTGGGTGGCTCAGTCGGTTAAGCATCTGACTCTTGGTTTGGGCTCAGGTTGTGATCTCGTGGTTCGTGAGTTGGGAGCCTACTTGGGACTCTCACTCCCTCTTTCTCTCTGCCACTTCCCCACACTTGCTCTCTCTCTCTCAAAATAAATAAACCCCCAAAAATTAAAATTATATACTTTGAGTGCTTATATATTGGTTGAAAAGAGATGACATTGAGGAAATATTTAATACAATCTTTAAATGATACTATGCAAGAATTTTTGTATGCATCACTGCGAAAACAACTGAACTTCACAGATACTCAGTTGCACATGTAGTTAACTGGAAAAGAAAATAAATGGAACTAAATGATGATGGGTGCATCACCCAGTTTCTTTCAACTGCTCTATTATTTGTAGTCTTAAGTACTTGGAATAAAATGGTCTTGATTCCTATGAAAAAGTTCCTTAAATAGTATAATTTACTGAAGATTGACTATAGAGTAGGAAGTCAACAGAAGATTCGATGAGTAGAAGCACATTTTAGAAACTTTAGAAGAATAATCCCAAGGGAATTGTACATGGCCTGAGCTACCATGAAACATGCTGAGGTATTTGATAGCTGGGCTTGCCAGTTAAATGATAGCTTCTTTAATGAACAGTTAAAAACATTACTAACTAAATTACCACATTTTCATGATTCTAATATGGGCATTTTTAATTTTCATGCCTCTGAAAATCATATGTAATAATGTGTATAATCCAAAACACATTGGATTATAATTTAATTGTCGCATTTGCTTCCATCTTGGTAATACACCAAAACAATGGCCTCATCAATTTGGTAAATTACAGCAATGGTTTTATATCATATTAGATGTCATTTTACACACAGGAGATAAAATTACAAAAATGTCCTTTTTCAAAACCCTGATCCAGAACAGCAAAATGAAAGAGTTGGAGGTAATAAATATTAGATTAAAATTAAAACCATAAGGTCAGGGAACTGCAAATATAATTATGGTGCTTAAAATAGCACTTGTTCTGTTCCCACTTTGGCTTTAAGGCATTAGGGGAGGCGTATTCAAAAGATGTTTTATATATACAATCACTTCAATATTCTACTTCTTTTGCCACATATCTATAATGGTCGGTTTATCACACAGACGGAGACAGAGGTGGAGGGAGAGAAAAGGTCTAAAATTAAGCTAAATGTTAAACAGGATGGGCATGAGCAATCAAGATAAATAGTAATTCTAAAAATGTGATCCGGGAATCATATCCATAATAATTACCTGGCATACTTGTTAAAAATGAAGATTCTTTGGCTGTGACCCAAACCTACTGAATCACAAAATCTGTGGCTGAGAACTAGAAGCCTTTATTTTTAACAAGCTTTCCAGCAAGTTTTATGCACAGTAAAGTTTGAAAAAGCCTGTTTAGTAAGAAATGGAAAAAAATATATACGCCAAAAAATTAGCTGAACATGGGATGTTACACCATATTTTTAATCCTACAATAGGACCTTCCAGATAAGTATGCTGAGGAAGCACTTAAAATCATAATGCTTGCCTATGAGAATATTTTTAAAATTAAAAAAATATATATTTATTTATTTTTAAGAGAGAGAGAGAAGCAGAGGGTGAGCAGGGAAGGGACAGAGAGAGAGACACAGAATCCGAAGCAGGCTCCAAGCTCTGAGCTGTCAGCACAGAGACCCACACGGGGCTCAAACTCACGAACCGGGAGATCATGACCTGAGTAGAAGGTGGACACCCAATCAACTGAGCCACCCAGGCGCCCCGAGAAAATTTTTTAAAGTGGATGCATACCAGTGGAATCTGGAATGGCGGTTTACCAACAGAACTATAGAAAGGACTAGGTAATATTAAACTGTACATGTTGTTGAAAGATTTGACGCAATGTTATGTTTCTTTTCCCCTAAAGAATTTAAAGTTAGGGTTGAATATTCTGACATAAATTGTCGGTTTATTCAAAATGATATACATATCTCACATTTTTTATCCGGGGTTATAATCTATGTATTGTGCCAAGGTGGAGCCATTTGTAATCACAATTTCATTAGAAAATTAACAATCACTATATGTGTTTTGGATTGTTATTAGTAAAATTTTATTTATAAATTATAGAAAGGTGTGTATTGCTTAATATTGAATATTAGCAACAAAGTGAGTTAAGTTATAACAAGAAGTTATGTGTTAACTTGAACACATAAAAATCACTTAAATATATGTTATCTCTTAAAAAAACACGTGGCATATTGAAAAACTGAATTTAAAAATTGAAATTTGTCTTAATTAATTACATTTTTGCCTAACTACAAGAATATTGCCTGAATTGTTAAAACTTCTCTGAAAATGACTAGATGACCCCAATAGTCTTTACTCACCCTCAGTTATTTTGTTATTTTGTTATATTACCAGGTAATCATTATCATTTACATATATCATCGAAATATTTTAATAAGTAATTGCATCACCATCACATTTTGGAGAAAATGAAATCAAAAGTAATTTTAATGTAAATTTGTCATTCTTTATATAAAAATGTTAATATATGTATATTTTTTTACCTAACCACACATGTCACTATTTAAAATTTTTGTAGGTGATAACATATTAAATGCATATGCCCACGTTTGGACAAAACTGCAAGACTTCCTATAATTCAGAAGCTTTAAATAATCATAGAAACTTTTATTTGCCTAAATTTCATGTGAAGACTAAAGGACAGAAATGAAAACCAAGGGGGGAAATAAAGTACCTTTGGTCTATATTTTCTGAGTGGAAGTTTCTTTGGTACCATATTTCTCTTATTTTCCTGATCAACTTCAAGGAGGAGAATATCTTCTCAAGTCAAGATTATGCAAGAGTAACATATTAGCTATGAATTGCTTCAGACAGCTTTCTAACCATTTAAAATTGCTCAGAAATACATAAAAGCCATGGATGTTGAAGGGAAACTCTTTCTAAGCTTGCTATGTTCTTGATTTATAAAGTAGGGCAGCTAAAAAAAAAAAGTCAACGTTTAAACAAATTGTGCCTTTTCTACTTGTGCTTATTTAACAGAATTCTTAAAAGAACAAGCCACAGACATAAGGAAAATGCAGTGAGGACATAAGCAAATATTGTTAAATTTAAACAAGTATATTTTTGACACTAATAGGAAACTAATTAAGTGTAGTTTTGAACTGAAGTGAATGCAAAACTCGTTTTTGTAGAACTTTGCCCTTGTTGATGGTCTATAAATGGAAATTTCTTCACATTGTATAATGTTCACACACACACACACACACACACACACATGCAAACATACACACACAGAAAAGTTCTTGGGTCTTGCAAATTTACTTTTTAACTTTCTATTGAAAGATATTTTTCTTCTTTGCATGTCATTAGAGAATCTCATATATCTACATTTTCATGATCACATTGAGCAACATTTACCTTTGTATGAGGAATTCTGTTTTGTCATAACAAAGCAGAATGAAACAAAACCAACAACAAAAAAAACCAAAGCAAGACAAACAAACAAAAAAAGTCTGACTCTTGGTCTCAGCTCAGGTCATGATCTCATGGTCTGTGAGTTTAAGCCCCACATTAAGCTGCACCCTGATGGCAAGGAGCCTGCTTGGGATTCTGTCTCTCCTCTCTGCCCCTCCCCCACTTGTGCTCTCCCTCAAAATAAATAAATAAACTTTAAAAAACCCACAAAGAACAAAAAATAAGATACATGGCACTTTTAGCAGTCTTCATAACATAGTAGTCTTGTATGTCAGTCAATACGATGAATACTAATGCCATACTTTTAGGTTAAAAGTTCTAATAAAAATTCTAAAAAATCTTAATGCATATTTTGTATTTCACTTCTGATGTTTTACTACAAGGATAGTCATCACTTCTTTTGAGTCAAAAGAATAATAAACTACAAAATCCATTTTATGAAATTATGCTATTTCCGTCTGATTATGACTGACCCCATGCAGCCACTCGAAAGTTGGTTCATGAGGAAATGACACATTGGAACCATCAAACACAAATTGGACGAAATGGAGTTAAATAGGCAGGGAAGACTTTCAGGACTATTACAACAGAGAAGAGAGACCGAACCAAGCTGTGCTGAAACGAAAAATGAGAAAATTTTAAGTACTGCGAACTAATGGAAAATACTGGAGAACCTTAGGAGAGAGATTGGCCAATATGATTAGGTCATCTGTGTGTGCTAATTGGATCTTAAGTTAGGCTCCTAACCTCTCACAGAGAGTGGGATAGAATATCTTTCTTGATGATTACATTTCAAAGAGTTGCCTCCCAGGTCCCGGAGAGAGGCGTTAGTGGGTTACAAACCACAGATGAGGAGGGAAGATTTACATGTCAAAGGGGGGAAGAAAGAATTGACAATCAAAAGTTTTCTGAAGTGTTCTAAGGAGAGGGAGACAGGAAGCCTGGGTCAGGAAGAAGCCTGTCTACAGGTTTGTCAAGCTGAGGGAAACATTAAGGCCATCTTTGTCACCAGCTTCATTTACATGCTGTGTCTGCAGAAATAGGCCCGAGGGAAAGTGGAGCCATTTGAAGACAAGTTGTATGCCTAAACCTTAAAGTCCTTTTCCCTCATTGCTTCTCCTTTGTGAGTTAGTCTTTCCTCCCCAAGAAACCGTTAAAACGCTCCCTTTACTCTTCCCCTGTTTGACTTAGATGTCTTTTCTCTGTGTTCCCAAGCAGGCTAGCAGCATTTCTTTCAAAGTACTTATACTAGAAATGCAATTTTGAAGATCAGTTTTGCCTTCCCATCAACTGTGAGCATTTTAAGGGCAAGATACTGTGATTTTTATCTCTGAATCCTCAGCAACAAGTTCAGTGCCACACATAGTAGGTACATAATAATGACTGCTGAAGAAAAGTAACTTGGTTCTTTCACACCGAATAGTTTAAAGTCAGTGGGGGTGATGAGAATCATAGATGGACAAAGTCCCTTAAACCTTGAGTCTTAAAACATTTATTCTGTTGCTTTGAGCAGTAAGGCCAACCCTATTAGAGAGCATTATAAATGAAAAATATGCAAATGTTTAAAAATAGCCCAGTTTTAACAGGGATTATAACAAAATCGAATATGAGCTTAACTTTGAATTTGTTGGCTTTTATGTTTCAAGTTAAATCCATGATACCATTTGAAACTATCTTTTGGAATGCAAATGAACACCAGTACTGCTGAGCTTAGTGAAAATTAATGACAATAATAACAGAAAAGACCTTACTTACAACGTATACTGAATTCTGTTTCAACATAATAAGTAGATTCAAGGTGGTCTTTGTTATGATGATGATTGACTGATTGCATACAAATACAACCTTGCTTACCATTTCACTTAAATTAAATTTAAATATAAAGATGATTGTATAATTTCTAACACAAGGAATAAATAGAATGCAGTTTGACTAGCCAACCAAAATACCACATTTCACATTTTACCTAGGAGATCTTAAGAATGAATAACTTCAAATATTTTATTTGGTGGGGAAATTCTCATTGTGTTCTGAATAAAATTTTAAAGATTTTTCTTCTAAATTGCATGCAAATTTTAAATTAAAGAAACAAATCATTGGGGCACCTGGGTGGCTCAGTCAGTTGAACATCCAACTTCGGCTCAGGTCATAATCTCATGGCTCACAAGATCAAGCCCCACGTTGGGCTCTGTACTGACACATTCTGTGTCTCCCTCTCTTTATCCCTCTCCCCTGCTTGCCCTCTGTGTCTCTGTCTTTCAAAAATAAATGTTTAATAAATACAAAAATAATGTTTAATAAAAACATTAAAAATTTGATTAAAAAGGAAAGAAATCATTAACAATTAAAGTCAATTTTTCTGCATTAATATCTTTATAAAGAACTATAACTGAAAAATATTATTCTTGTATTGTACATATCATTTAATTTCAGATAATCACATTTGACAATTTCAATATTTAAATAAGTAAATTCCATTGTTAATAATTTATAGAAGCCCAATTATTTTTTATGTAACTATTTTTCATGGAATTTAACTTTATTTTCCCATGTTGCCTTAGAGTATTTCACAGTAATTATAAATGATTTTTAAAAATACACTTTATTTACAGTGTTCTTTTATTCCAAACACACTTTTTGGAAACATTTTAATTCAGTGCAATTTAATTCAGACAATGGGCTATACCTCAACACAATTAATTTTGTTATACAGTTTTATTCTAGAAACAATTAAATTTGTATAAACTTCTGGTTGCAAGATGCTTATATAATGCTTCTTGATTGAAAAAAAATCTTATGAGAAAGAGAGATTGATGGGAGGGCGGGGGGGATTGGAAACTGCATAATTACAAACACGGCACACATCTTCCTAACTTTCAATTTGTGTGATCTCCTACTATTTTCTGAAATTAAAAATTTTAGATATTGACATTTCAATCGTTATCCATTATTCCATGTGATAAAAAATAATACCTAATTAATGATTATATTGTTGCTAGAAATTTATATTATTAGTGTGCATCCATTAATACCATATGTTAACATTTACATAATCAATAACAAGCGAGTAACAGAAAACTCATTAAATAGACTGAAACAATGAGTTACACAGTGGTAAATTCTGTAGTGCAACAATGCCACGTACAGCTCACCCCTTCTGTGCCATACCTGTTCTGCCTCTCTGATTAGAAGAGTGATCACAGTAGTTATAGACATTATATGCTGATAACTGCATCCACCAGTTGAAAATATTTCCAACAGAAAAAAGAAAGAAAGAAAGAAAAAGAAAGAAAGAAAGAAGAGAAAGAAAGACTTCTATTTTGTCTTCCTTCAAAGAACTTCCTAGAGCTACAGAAGACTTCCTTTTACATTGCATTAGATTCTCAACAGTGACCATGCCCAATGCTACTTTCTCAAGTGAATGACTCTTTAGTAACTGATTTCCAATAAGAGTCTCCACCTGGAGTAGGACAGAGATGTAGAATTCACAAAGGGCCATTAGGAAGAGGTCAACAAAATCAGACCTTCTGCCATGTGTATCCAAATCTTAGATTTGGAGGATGCTCTAAGTTATTTTATAGACAAATTTTACCATGGATCATAGGGTCGTTATAAATATTAATTATGATATATTCAGATACATTTATTTACAGAAGCCAGTAAAATTGAAATATTAATATTTTCTTATATAAGATGGGAGAATTTTATAGGAAATGAATATTTGTGAATTCTGCATTCCACAAAATGTACCTGGTTATTTTTGGTGGGGGGGGGGGGGGCATACAAATAACAACAAATAACTCATTTATCACATCATGGAATATATTTAATTCATAATTAGGTTATTCATGTTTCTGAAGGCTATTATTAAAAATACTTTTATACAGAAAGTAGATTTATACTGAGAAAATGATTCTCGTCCAGCTGGTTGAAAGAAAGGGTGTTAGCATGTTTCAGACTTATAAAACAAGCAGGTGGATGTATCTTTTTTATCATTGTATCTATGTTTTAAGTATTAAATTTATGACAAATTTTCTGAGCAGGTCCTGAAATTCATGAGGTCCTGATGTAGCCTTTCTAAGTAATGACAATAATCAGTAACAACGAACGTTGTTTCAAGAATTATGAGTGATATAAATTATTTTTACATTATTTGGAAGGGAGTGAAGCAGAGACCTATAGTCACAAGTTGAGTGAGGCAAGAATAATGTTTGTATTAGCCTTTCAAATAGCCCACTAATGTTTTTCTACCTTACCTGAGAGAAGACTCCATAAAACTGAAAGATTTGCTACAGATTTTGTTATTTCCACTTTTGAACTCACAATCAGGTTGAAATACTTACTGGTTATAAATTCAATTATATATATTACATGGGAAAGAATCATTAATGGGTGCACAATGAGATGTTTGTTTTTAAAAGACGCTTCTAGGCAAATTGCTTGAATTTATACTGTGTATAGAATAAAGCGTGGACTAAAAAAATAAATAGTAATTGTCTGGATTTCTCTATAGTACACAAAGGAGGTTGAAAAAGGAAGCATAACTAAATAAATAAATAAACAATTCCTTTCATCTCCCAGAAATGATGTTTGCTTCTTAGCCTTCCACAAGCTGATGGAGAGAGAGAGAGAGAGAGAGAGAGAGAGCGAGCAGTGTGTGGCGATTCTCCTGGTGGTTTTGTCCCCGGAACTAAAAATCTGGTGCCGGCTAATATGAGTGTAGGTTACAACAACACAACCACCCACTTGGATATTTTCTAGTCGATTCAGGCATAATTTAAAAATTTGTATTAAATTTAGAACTACTTCTTCATTAAGTTCAGCAAAATATGTCTGGCGTATTCCAGACATTAAAGGGATAATAAAGACCTGTAATGAACAATTTTAATGCAATACTGACCAGAGAAATAGGAAAACTGAATACCCTCTAAACATTTTGAAAAATGAATTCATAATCAGAAACCTTCACATAAAGGTGAAGATCCAGATGGCCACAGTGGTGAATTCTATAAAACATCTAACAAAGAAATGTTACAAATCCTTCACAATAAAGATTTTTAGAAATCAGAGGGGCGCCTGGATGGCTCAGTCGGCTCTTGTCATGATCTCAAGGTGCGTGAGTTTGAGCCTCGCATTGGCCTCCACGCCGGCAGTGAGGAGCCTGCTTGGGATTCTCTCTCTCCCTCTCTCTCTGCCCTCCCTCACTCACTCTGTCTCTCAAAATAAATACATAAACTTTAAAAAATTAAAAAAAAAAAAGAAAACAGAGAAGGAGGCATGTAAATGACTTCTCTTATGAAAGCTGATGATAAATTTTCCACCACTATCTGTAAGTGACTACCCTTTTAAACCCTTCCAGACAAATAAAATGGAAGATCATTTCACAAAAGCTGTCTGCGCCCAGGAAACACTAACCGCTATTAAAACTATTAAGATTCTATGCAAGATGGAGAAAAGAGGCTAATACATTTTCAGCGGAGATCTGGGTGCTATCAATAGGAAGGCTGAATAAAACAGACAGTGGAACATAAGTGCAAAAGGAGAGCCCAAGAGCAGAGAGGCAAGCGTGGGTGTTCCCCTGCTCTCTGCACCAGATCTCTACACGCATTCCTCATCCGACCTCTACGGAAAACTGTTTGGCAGTTTCTTATGAACTTAAAGATACACTTACCATGCAGCTGAGAAATTTCGCTCCAAGGTACTTATTTATCCACAAGAGACGAACACCTATGTACATTTCACGGGCTCAAAACTTCATAGAAACTTTATTCGCAATAACCAAAAACCTAAAAACACCTTAAATCTGTCAGCGTGTAAATGGATAAACGGTGGTGATCTATTCGCACAACAGAATCCCAGTCAGCAATAAAATATGATCACTACTGACACAGGTAATGACATGGATGAATCTTTCAACCATAACATTGAGCAACAGAATCAGGTACAGAGACATTCTCTGTGACTTTTAGAGAAGGTTTGTTAAATCCAGGGAAATAGAAAGCAGATGATGCTTGCACGAGACACATGGTGTTATACACAATGATTGCGAAGGGGAACAAAATAACTCTTAGTGACAAGAAATAGCTCTACCTCTTGGTTTTGAGTGGTTACGTGGATTTATATACTTATGAAAATCCATAAAACTATACACTGAATATTAGTTTGTTTTATAGTAGGTCATGAGAACTGATGACCACTGATGTTTAAAAATAAGTGAATCTTGACACTTTGAAAACAAAACTAAAAAATGCACAAAAAAATATTCTAGCAGAAATCCAAAGCAGAAAATTCACACCAGTATGGATGACAATAAGACAAATAAAATACATAAGGAAAAATGCAAATTAAAAAAATGGTAAAAAGGTAAAGTGTTTTCAGATTGTGCCGTTAAATTTATTTCTGAATGTATTTATGCCATTAAAAATCTAAAACCACAAACCACTCTTTGGCAGAAAACATATGCCATACCTATTTCCCACATATGACTTGATTCAGAGTATTTGAATGACACAGTTAATCAAAAGAAGGTAGCCCAAAACAGTGGTTTGAGCAAGTATTTGAAAATATGGCCAATATGTGTATAAAAAGAAGCTCGCTATCATTATTCATCAAGGAAACGAAATGTAAGAGCACAATGAACTACCAATAAACATCTGCTAGAATGGCTAAATTAAAAGGAATAACAACTCCGAAGGTCAGGAGTAGGAATCAATTTGAACTCCCATTTTGCTGTTGGGAGCATAAATGCTACAACCACTTTATAGAACTCTGGAATTTTCTCATACTGCTAAACACACACATCACATTACCAACTATTCCACTTGTACTTATTATTCAAAGATACATTAAAGCATATAGTCCAATAAATACTTGTACAAGATATTCATAGCAGTGTTGGTGTGGTCGTTACACACATGCATAGTGTCCGAGCCAATCTCATGATATGGTTACAATGTGTTCCGTTTCCTGCAAAATTGCCTTAATCACATTTAAAAAATTAAAAGAAATACTGACTTTAAAAATGGAGAAAAGCAGTGTGTGCTTTCAAGGAAAAGGATGTGATTAAATATGTGTAAAATAATTGAAACTAAAAAAAAAATAGATCATTTAAGAGAATGTATGTGGGGAACAAGAAACATGATTTATTTTTTGTTTATTGCTTTTTATACCTGAAATGATGATAAAATGTGGAAATGTTTCCTGGAAAATAATTAGGGGTATATATTTTTCTTCTGTTTACTGTGGAGATATGCTGAGACGCTGGATTAATTCACTCAGAAACAGGTACCAGCTATTGAAAATGTATTTTTAAACAAATTCTCTTCGGTGAATAGCCCCAAAGGATCTTGTCTGAATCTCTATACAGAATCCCCTGGAAAACATAGCAGTTAGCCTGGGGCTATTATAAAATGTACATAAGTAAAAAGATGATTATCAAACAAATGAGTAAAGCTTCGGTGATAATCTCCTCCAGGCCCATCAAAATAACAGCCACCTTAAATAGCATGTAGACACAAAATCCCCTTATATGTCTAAACAATTAGCTGTAATCTAGTGTAATAATTTTGTAATTATTTTGAGGTTAGTAAAATTTCAAAATAAATACTTTAAAAAAGTTGGATATTTCGTCTTTAGTAAAATAATCTGTGAGACATTTTCCCTTCAAAACAACTTGCCCTCGATGTTGATCAGAACTCAGAAACTCAATTTTTATCATGTAAGTGGTGGGTGTAGAATCCATTTAAAACTAATATTTCTGACTCAAATAAATTGGTCATATAGTGTTATGAAATTGGTGTGAGACAAATTAGAGTTTTCATACTGGTTACAAATATTCTGAATATTTAAGTCCTTATTTCTCACTGATGGGTTTATTCAGATGCCTAGTGGTAGGTGATACATATCCACCAAAATGAGTTATTTATTTATTGAAAGTACAACCTGGGGTGCCTGGGTAGGTCAGTCTGTTGAGCAGCTGACTTCGGCTCAGGTCATGATCTCACGGTTTGCGAGTTCAAGCCCCGCGTGGGGCTCTGTGCTGACAGCTCAGAGCCTGGAGCCTGCTACAGATTCTAAATTTCCTCTCTCTTTCTGCCCCTCCCCAGCTCACTCTCTCTGTTTCTGAAAACTGAATAAACGTTAATTTTTTTTTTTTTAAAGTACAACTTAATGCATGGTGTATACCACTATGAAGTTTTAAAAATGTATATGTTACCTAATAAGTATGAATATGAATAAGTATGAATATGAATATTAGTACTTTTATAATATTTCTTTTTAAATATATAACATAGAGTATATCTATTTTAACATTTATTTAGTGCTTTTTCTACACCAGGCATTGTACACCAGTTTTCCCATTTGATGTTTACAATAACCCTTGGGATAATTATAATTATCTTCCACATTCTCCAAGTGAGACAAGTGAGGTTTAGAGTGAAGCAACTCACCCAAGTTGAGCTAAGTTGGCTCTTGGCTTTCAAGCCTTTGCAATGATGCTCCCCAGTCGACTCTGCTTTTATCTTCTTTGTCTTTCGTAGCTACTTATCAAGTTTCTCTGTCTGTTTCCAAATCAGAATTTATAAAGTGACTCACTGTGAATAAAAACCAAGGATATCCCTAGGTAAAGAGCACACTGATATGGAGAACAACTTAGGTAATAATTCTACCTTTAATTTTGAACAAAAATTAATGAGCAATTGGTCCAAAGTGTTTGGGAAATTTTTATAGATCCCTGGTGCTGATCAGCCTTTTCAGAACAGGGGAGAACAATCATAATACACAGGACCCCCTCTGAAATATATCACCAATTGCAGAGAACAGGCTCAAATCTACATGGATTTATGAAGCTGATGGCAGATTGTGCTTTTTTATATTTTTTGTTGTTAGTGTATAACACCTCACCTAAATTCCGTATGTTGATTTTGTGGCCTCCAAGCCTATGGAATCCGTTCATTAATCCCAACATTTTCTTGGTTGAGTCTTTATGATTTTCTACATATAAGGCAAGAAGACATTGGGTGGATGATGAGGAAAAAAAATAATAGGAATTAAGAGGTACAAAGTTCCAGTTATAAAATAATTTCAAGCACATGAAAAGTACATCATTGGGAATAGAGTCGATAAGATTGTGCTAACATGGCATGCTGACATGTAATGACTACAGGTAATTATAGAATTGGTGAATCAATGTGTGGTATACCTGAAACCAATATAACATTGTATATTAACCATAATTCAATTAAAAAAAGAGATTATGTAATCTGCAAACAGCAAGAATTTTACTTTCTCCTTTCTGATTTGATGTGTGGTTTTTTTTTTTCTTACTTGATTGTTCTGATTAGGACTTCCAATACTATGTTAATGAGTGGTGATTGTAGACACCTTTGTCTTGTTCATGATCTTAAAGGAAAATGTTTCAGCCTTTCACCATTGAGTATGATATTAGCTATAGTTTTATCATATATGGCCTTATTATATTGATGCATGTTCGTCCCATATAAAAGTTGTTGAAGATCATTTTCACAAAAAGATATTGGCAAAATAAATTCAACCGCATATTAAAAAGATCAGATACCATAATCAAATGGGATTTATCCCTGGGATGCAAGGATGTTCCAACACACACAAACTAATAAATGTGATGTGCCACATTAATAGAATAAAAGATAAAAATCATATGATCATCTCAATTAATGCATAAAAAGTGATGAGACAAAATGCAATATCCTCTTATAATAAAATACCTAACAAACTGAGTATAGTGCATCTTGTAATAACGATAATGTCAGTCTTCCAACTTCGCTCTTTTAAAAGTTCAAGATCCTTTGCATTTCCATATGAGTTTTGAAGTGAGTTTGTCAATTTCTCCAAAAAAGAATAATTGGATTTTGATTGAGATTGTTTTGAAGTTATAGATTAGTTTAGGGAGAATTGATATATTAGTGATATGGAGCTTCTGACCTCTAAGCCTGGTATAGGTTTATTTTTGAAGTCTTCAGTTTTTATCAGAAGTATTTTGTTATTTTCAGGGTACAGACCTTTCACAAACTTTGTTTGATTTATCTTAAATCATTTCATGTTTTTAAAATGCTGTTTAAATTAGTATTATTTTAAAATTTTAAGTTTCTGATTATTAATTTTGATTAAATAATAATAAATTTTATTTTTGTATTAATCTTGTATCCCACAATACTTTGCTAAACTCACTTATTAGCCCTGCTAGTTCCTTAATCCCATCACATTTTTGTACAGACAAATGGGTCTTCTACAAATAAAAATATTTTTACTTCTTAGTTCCTATCTAGATGCTTTTTACTTCTTTCCTTGCCTGATTACCATGGTTAAAACCTGCAACTTTGTACTGAATAGAAGAGACATTTTTATCCTGTTCCAGTTCCTATGGAGAAACATTCAGTCTTTTACCAAATTGTCTGGAAGTCAAATGTGGATTTTTCATATATGTAACTTAGCAGGTAAAAAAAAAATCCCTTCCATTGCTGGTTTGCTAAACATTTTAATCAGGAAGGGATGTTGGAGTTTGTCAGGTCTTTTTCTGTATTTATTGAGATGATCACATGGTTTTCCTTCTTTAATGTGCTAATGTGGTGAATTGCCTTGATTGATTTTATATTCACAGGATAATACCCACTTGACCATGATGTACTATCCTTTATGTACCTTATTATTTTTAAAAAATATATGCATATTTTAAATATTACATAATTACCAAAGTATTTATTATGTTCTTTGCTAATGATGAATTATGACTTGTTTAGTTTGTCAAAAAAAGGTCTTCAGTTTCACTGGTATAGAATTCTTGGTGATTATTTTTTTGTTTTAGCATCTTTAAAAATGTTGTTCTGATGTCTTCCTGAGTTATTTTTGAGGAGAAATCTGCTAATTATTATCTTTTTTTTTTCTTTCAGACTGCATTTAGGAATGTTTTATGACTGGTATTAAGCAATCTATTATGTGACTTAGAGTAATTTTCACGTTGCTTTTGTGTAGATTTTATCAAGTTGTTTTTATCTGTCAGTTTATAGTTTTCATTTTCGATACATTTTGGGCATTGTTCTCTCTTTGCTGTTCCTGGACTTTCAGCTCAATTCTTGACTTTGTGAGTTCCCCAGAGCTCTGTCTGCATTTCCCCTTCCTGCTCAGGGCTTGGAAATTTTCTCAAGGCATAAGCTTGGGCAAATGTAAGGCTCACTCTATTTGCTTTGTCTCTAAATGCTCATTGTGCTTAGTTGCCTAATGTTCAAGGTCTTGAAAAGCATGGTCTTAGATATTTGGCTTATTTAGTAGTTATTTAAGATGGTAGGGTGAATCTAGTCCTTGTTAGCCATTTTGTCCAGAGATGATAAAGTATAATTTAAGAGTGTACTCACCTATACTTCATATTATTTAAGTACAGTCACATTAAAGCTTACACAAACCCCAACTCTCTAGTCTGTTGATTTAGCAGCAAGCAAACAAACAAATATACAAACAAAGGCTGAGTTTATTAATTAGGATAATGAGGTATAACAGTAAAACCTCAGTATCTCATTGACTTGAAAGAATGAAGCTTTACTGCTCAATTATTCAAAATAAAATACAAAATGGGGGGAAGGGGCGCCTGGGTGAGTCAGTGTGTTAAGCGTCTGCCTCTTGATTTCCGCTCATGTCATGATGTCATGGTTCATGGGTTGGAGACGCACTTCAGGCTCCAAGCTGACAGTGAGGAGCCTGCTTGGGATTCTCTCTCTCTCTCCCTCTCTCCCTGCTCTTCCCCCACTTGCTGTCTACCTCTTCTTCAAAATAAACAAATAAATAACAAACAAATACAGTTTGGGTAACCCTCAGTCTATCCTGTGGTTATACAAAATAGAACCTTGCTACTTGAAGTGAATTCTACGAACCAGCAACAACAGCATCTGAGAGCTTGTTAGAAATGTACAATCTCACACCACAACACAAATATGTTCTATCAGAATTTGTCTTTTAACCAGAACCCTGGATGGCTGTATGAACATCAAGTCTAGAAAGCACTGGTTTTTTTATTAGAAGCATATGGCTCCCAAAGTTCCTGAGTCAGTGTAAGAAAGAGTTAAAGTACCCCACAAGATGCTTTTAATGACCTATTCTGGAAGTGTCTTCCACCATTCCCAGTCATCCAATTGGCCATAACACAATCACAAGACTTCAATATATATGCAAAGAAGGCTAAGGATTATAATGGACAAATGGACCTTTGAAGTTTGACTGAAGATATCACATTTATCTACCTACCTGATCCTTTTAATGTGAAAGGAGACTAATGTTTATGTTGTACTTAAATATGTAGATTTAAAAATACATTGCAATTATTATAGCTCAAATGTACATACACAGTGGAATACTTGTCTGGCTCCCCTTTCTATAAAATTGGTCATGCATAGCTCAATTAAGAGCTTCACTTATCCTCTACAGAAAACGGTATTCCAATCTTACTAATCATTTTCCAGGCACAGAATAAATTAAAAGGAGCAATTCGGAAAAACTGAGCATACAGCTCAACGGGGTAACAATGACAGATGTGACAATTTGCAAATGATAACTAAGAGTGAAAAAGAAAGTTAAAAGGATCAAAAATAATAAAACATGGTATCATTTGTATAAGGGCAAAAAAACCACCCCAAACGACTACATATGTGTTTATTTACGACAAAAATATTTGTATGAGGGCAAAAAAGAAAGGATTAACACCAACTACTACATATAATCCATTGATCCTACACAAAAGAACTCCATATTCATAAATAAATATTGCAAAATTAAAGAAGTAAAACTCATGCTTATTAAGTATAGAATATCCTCTTTTGTATTTGTACACAGTGCTATAAAAACACTCAAAGTTCATCTGTATAAATGTTTAATCTAGCTTTGAAAAACACATATTTTTCTACTAAAGAATATAGTGGAATATATTTAAAAAAATAAATTTGCTCAAATATTCACTTGGAGTGATAAATTTCAAAATAACATTGTGAGTTTATTTTTCTACAATAAATTTAAGCAATGACTATTTCATGTCTGTATTTTAATGTAATTCAAGAATACCCTTTTTTAAGATTGAATATAGTTAAATCACTGAATCTAAGCTTTAATCTCATCTAAAAATTATATTGGTGCACAGTTTGTTTTATTGACTACTCTTTCAATCAGTAGACAAAATAATATTAATAATTGGTAAGTTTATAAAAAACTGTCCTTCAATTTTTGTATAAGAAAAACGTATTAATTGAAAAGGTATGATCTTATAGGACTCTTCATTGGGGATAAATAATTTATTTACATTACTTTTAAATACATCAGGAAAGACAATGAACTAGGGTGAAGAAAAAGCAGGGAAAGAACATTTATTAGTTAGTATTCACTTTTACAAATTATTATAAACACTTATACCAGAAATAAACATGTGAATTAAATAATATCGATCAGTTTCTATTGTAAATCATTTACTTTATGAATTTGTGTTCAGATGCTTGTTTTAAGTATTTTTAAATGTTTTTTTTATTTTTATTTTTTTATTTTTTAATGTTTATTTTTGAGAGAGAGAAATAGACATAAAGACAGAATCTGAGCAGGGGAGAGGCAGAGAGAGAGGGGGAGACACAGAATCCGAAGCAGGCTCCAGGCTCTGAGCTCTCAGCACAAAGCCAAACACAGGGCTCGAACTCTCGAATAGTGAGATCATGACCTGATCTGAAGTCGAATGCTTAACTGACTGAGCCACCCAGATGACCTTTAAGTATTTTTAAATCTGTTGAGTACATAACATTCATGTATAATATTCTTTGAAGATAACTATATTCATAATTATCTCAACTGCCTTTTATTTAAAAGTCCCTATTATTTAAGATATAATTATTAATAGATCATTATATAAAATTTATTTTAAAAAATAGGGTTAATGACATTTTTTCAGTTATTATATTCATTTATTTGTACAAAAATTTTATTTTACTCAATTAATTTACCATCAGTTATTGAAGTGATATTTTTATTGCTTGCAATTATTTATAGAGAGTCCTACCAGTGTCATTATTTGCACATGTGGCAGGTAAAAGAATATTTTTATAAAAGAATAGAGAAAATAACTATAAAACCACTAGTATATAACACTGGAAGTCTGCATGGTAATAAGCCAATTTTTGTGGAAATGAACTCATTAATGCTAAATTTTTGCTGACTTCCAACTGATCGGAAAACTGCTTTACAAAATTCAAAAGGCGTCACATGAATCAGGGAAGAAATAAGAAGAAAGAGAATGAGCCAACCATAACCAAGCATATTTTACTCATTTGGCTTCCAACAAACTCCCATCTAATCTTTAGCTGTGATCTGGGAGGAAAAAAAGTGAGTGAAATTGATGGGGGTGACGGTGGATTCTGTCAGAATGGCACAAAAATCTTCTTCTTGAACAGTTTAGATATGAAGTGTGGCTAGGCTTTGATTGTTTATTAGATTTTATTTTGGCTTTCCTTGCAGTTACAAGTATTCTACACATTATTTATTAAAATGTCAACTTGTCCTAAGTGAGCTTTAGACAGTGGAAGCAGCAAATTGAGAAACAAAATGGAATGTGAAATAGATAAATATACAACAGACAGAAGGCTAAGAGGAAGAATAAGTTTCTCATGTTTGATTAGAGTACTTATCCAAAATATCATTTAAAGATACTGGATAAAATTGCAAATAGTTTATAAACATCCATAGTTTTAAAAACCGAAAAGACCTTATTTAAATTAAAGTGCTTATCAAAAAGCCCGATATTTATGGCAACAATTATTTTTATTTAAATAACCCTGAACCTGTATGGTTCACTTTAAAGCATGGGGTAAGTCAACACATATTTAGTTTGGAATTCAAATATGAGATTTTCAATATCGGAATAAAGCACCCAAAGCTTGATTTTTCCCTTTCAGTTTATCTTTAAAATATGCTAACACATTATTCATCTGCTACAACTCTTCACAATATTCTTATGAAAGAAGTGGACACAGACAAACCTGTGTTCCTTTATTGTGTCCAAGGTATGATTTAAAACTGAGAGAAACACACTGCCTTCCAAACTGAAGATATTCCAAGTTAAGGGACAAATACAGTTTTACTCTTTTGTTTACAGTCTACACACCTCCAAAATTATATGCTACAGTTAAAAAAATGGCAGAGATAAAAAACAATCTTTTAAGCAAAAGTCAATGCAAAATTCAAGTAATAAATTACAGATATGAAAGAACTATTATACTACAGAAGAACCATGAAAATCAAGTTCAGGACTTACAAGAAGCTATTAAAATTATCAGAGGAACCAAATATGGACTAGAATGTTTCTGAAGATTAAGTTGACCAGCCAAAATTTGTTGCAATGAGTACCATTCTGTTTTCTACAATACATGGACTAAAAATATAAAATACCTTATCAAACAATATGCACAAATAGAAGTGGAAACAGAAATGAGAAAAAAAATGATTCATGGAAACCTACTAAAAATTGAGCTAACCAAAAGAAGCAATTCAATTATTTGTTTTTTAGCATCAGTCTATTTGAATGTTAGTTTGTTCCTTGTAGATACATCAGTACATCAGATATCAGAAAAGAGAAATTAAATTTAACTCAATAAAACGGTTAGAATGTACCTACCATGTATAATTCAATCAGTTAGTCATTTTAGGAAGAAAGAAGTAAATGAGCAGTTTACTATCTCCTGGTGCTATAGAATAAACATTAGAAGTATTCTATTTTTCATAAAGATATACTATGTGTTATAGAAGAAATACTACTAATAATTAAAATGTAAATTAATATAGGGTCACCAAACACTTGAAAGAGCGATTATTTTAGTGGTGGCACAAGGGAATTTTAATGGAAGAGATTGTATGTCAACTGACCAAAAGTGATGATGATAGCAATAATCAAACGAAATGATTTGGAAAAATATGTAATATATCCAGAAAATGATTCAAATTATGTTTTTAATGGATATGTGTATAATTACATATATGATGTATATACATACATTATGTATATGAACATATGCACATATATATGTATATATGATTATTGGAAAGACTGGGATACGATTTTGAAGAATTTGTATGTTGCAATAGAGTTTAAATGTTATCCTTTTAGTACAAGGGATTGACATGATCAAATGTGATTTTCGGAGGTTCGTTCCCTCTCCATCATGTCCTCTTAATAAAGACTTGCTGAAACCTACAGTAAAATTTCACCAAGGTAAACAAATTTGCCACACTTAGCCCCTTGCAGTTGAATAAAATATGGTGGAGAGAGGTCAGCAGGACATGTGATTGAAAATGTCCCTTCTTTGCCATATTTCTTAATCACCAATCTATCACACAGTATTCAGAGTTACTTATCATTCCTAAATTTAAAATATATTCTTTGTATTTGTTTAATGACTCCTAAATTGGATCATTCCTACAAAATTATTCTGCCCACTCAAATTCTTATTTTCCACGGATCTGCTGATGGGCTTAAGTTGGGTGTTTCAGCCCTCTCTTAGAAGAGTCCTTATTCTCCTTCTGAGCCACGCATTAATTACAGACTTTAAAAGAAGTATTTAGATTCAAAATTCAGATGCCAAAATTTTCTTACCTCTGTGATATGTTAAACTGGCTATAAAAAGTGAAAAACTGTAAAAAAATTAAAACCACAAACAAGAGGATAACCAAACCTGACGTTTTCAAGGTTTATTCATATTATAACATGTATTTGTACTTCATTTTACGGTTGAAAACTATTTTATTGTAAGGATATGCCACTTTTTTTCATCAAGGGACATTTTGCATTGTTTACACTTTTTGACTATAACGAATGAGGCTTCTATGAAAATTCTTGCGTTTTTGTGTTTTTGTGCATTTATACATGTGCATGTTTTCAATCTTGAGTGTATATCTAGGAGGAGTGGAGCAAATAGAGCATGGGAACCCTACGTGTAACATTATGAAGTATGACAACCTATTTTCCAGAATAACTGCACTGGTTTTCATTTCCACCAGTAATAGTTGAGAGTTCTAATTCGTTCATATCTTCTCTAATGCTTACTTTCTATATTTTTGCTTATGACTACCTGTTGGGTGTGAAGAGATAACTCATTGTGGCTTTGATTTGCATTCCCTTAGTGGCTATGTTGAGCCTTTTTTACATATCTCATTGGACTTCCACTGTGCTTATTATCTTCTATGGAGAAATATCTTTCAAATCCTCTACTCATTTTTTTTAAAATAAGCCATTTGGGGCACCTGGGTGGCTCAGTCGGTTAGGCGTCCGACTTCGGCTCAGGTAATGATCTCACCGCTCGTGAGTTCGAGCCCCATGTCGGGCTCTGTGCTGACAGCTCAGAGCCTGGAGCCTGTTTCAGATTCTGTGTTTCCCTCTCTCTCTGCCCCTCCCCTGTTCATGCTCTGTCTCTCTCTGTCTCAAAAATAAATAAACATTAAAAATTTTTTTTTTAAATAATAAAAAATAAAATAAAATAAGCCATTTATATTTTTTTACCATTTAGTTGTAAGAGTTTTAATATATTCTGGATACAAGTTCCTTATCAAATACATAATTTGCAAGTATTTTCTCTCATAGTATATGTTTTCTTTTACTTTCTTAATGGTATACTTTAAAACAGAAGTATTTTCAGGGCACCTGGGTGGCTCAGTCGGTTGAGAGTCTGACTTCGGCTCAGGTCACGATCTCACGGTTTGTGCCTCAGAGCCTGGAGCCTGCTTTGAGTTCTGTGTCTCCCTCTCTCTCTGCCCCTCCTCACTCCTGCTCACACTCTGCTTTCTCTCTTTCTCTCAAAAATAAATAAACTTTAAAAAATTCAAAAAAAAATAAAACAGAAATGTTTTCAATTTTGTTGAGTACCTTTACTGAGCCATTTATTGCTTTTGTGTTGGTATCACATCAGAAGACCATTGCTTAATCCAAGGTCAAGAAAATGTATGCCTCTTTTCTTCCAGGAGTTTTATAGGTTTAAGTCTTACATTTATGTATTTGATCTATGTTTTGCTAATTTTTGTAAACGGCATAAGGCATCATTCTAACTTCACTCATCTGTATGTAGGTTTCCACTTGACCAGTATCATTTATTGAAGACTCTTGTTTCCTTCATTGAATTTTCTTGTTATTGTTATGGAAAATCAACAGACCATAAATGTAAAGTTTATTGCTGGACTCTGAGTTCTATTCCATTAATGTATGTGTCTACCTTGTGACACTAACACAATGCAATGATTACTGTTGCTTTGTGGAAGTTTTGAAATTGGGAAGTGTGACTTCTCCAACTTTGCTATTTTTCAAGATTTGGGGGCTGTTCTGTTTCTTTTACATTTTCACAGGCACTTTTGTTTTTGTTTTTATTTTTTAAGATGTTTATTTATTTATTCTGAGAGATGTTTATTTATTTATTCTGTTTATTTATTTATTATTTATTTATTTATTCTGTTTATTATTTATTCAGGGGAGGAGCAGAGAGAGAGAGAGAGAGGGAGAGAGAGAATCCCAAGCAGTCTTAGTGCTGGCAATGCAGAGCCTGATGTGGGCTCACCCCCCACCCCCAAACCAGGGGATCATGACCTGATCCTAAATCAAGAGTCAGATGCTTAACTGACTGAGTCACCCAGGTGCACCGTCACATGAATTTTTAAATCAGCTTGTCAGTTTCTGCAAAAAAAACCCACAAAAAACAAAAACAGCTGCGATTTTGAAAGGGATTGTGTTGTATCCATACAGATCAATTTAAAAATCATCACAATGATCATGAGATGTCTTTCTGTTCATTTAGGTCTTTTTAATTACTTTCAATGATATGCAATTTTCAGTGTACATTTATTTTGAAAAACAAATTTTGGTTATTTTATTCTTTTTTATATAAATCAGAATGCTTTCTCAATTTTATTTTCATATTATTCATTGTAGTGTTTAAAAGTAAAACTGATTTTGTATATTAATCTTGGATCTTATAATTTTGAGGAACTCATTTATTAGTTTTAATATGCTTTTTGTGGATTGCTTATGATTTTCTACATATAAGATCATGTCATCTATAAATAGACACAGTTTTATGTCTTTCTTCCCAATCTGAATGCCTTTTCTTTCTTTCTTTCTTTCTTTCTTTCTTTCTTTCTTTCTTTCTTTCTTCTTCTTTCTTTCTTTCTTTCTCTTTCTTTCTTTCTTTCTTTCTTTCTTTCTTTCCTTTCTTTCTTTTTTGACTGATTGCCTTGACTAGAACCTCCAGTATAATGTTAAGTAGAAGTGGTGAGAATATGTTTCTCTGTCTTTTTCTTGATCTCAGAGGACACATTTCCAGTCTTCTAACATTAAGATGGTGATAGCTACAGCTGAGACACCCTTTAGAGTTCAAAGAAGTTTTCTCCTATCTCTAGTATGTTGAGTATTTTCATTGTGTTGTTTGATATTGTCAAATACATTTGTATTGAGATGATGATGTGGTTTTTGCCCTTTGTCCAACTTATATGGTTTATGCACAGATTGATTTTGATATGTTAAGCCAATATTGCATTTTGTGGCTAAATCCCACTTTGATCATGAAATATAATCATTTTATCTGTTGCTGAATTTGATTGCTATTATGTTGATCAATATATAATGTTGGTCTGTAGTTTTCTTTTCTTGCTATATTTTTGTCTGCTTTTGTTATCAGGGTAATTCTAGACTCATTGAATGAGTTGGGAAGTGTGTCCAACCCCCAATCTTTCTATTTCTATGGAGGAATGTATAAATAATTGATATTAATTCTCCTTTAACATTTGGTAGAATTTACCAAGGAAGCCACCTGGGCTTTGTCCTTTGGATTAGTAATTCAATGACTTTACTTGTTATAGGTATATTCAGATTTTACATTTCTTCCTGAATTATTTTTGGTAGTTTGTGTCTTCTAGAAAATATTTCAGTATATCTGAGATATCTATTTTGTTGGCACAAAATGTTTTTATTTATTAATTTCTATAATGTGAGTAGTAATGAGCCTACTTCTTTCCTGGTTTTAGTAATTTCAGTCTTCTCTTCATTCTGTTTGCTTAGGTTTAGTTTTTTAGTTTATTTAGTGTTTTGGGTTTGTTTTTTCCTTATTTCAGTTTCTTATGTTGTAAGGTTAGGTTATTAATTTTATGCCTTTCTTCTTTTCTAACATAAGCATTTATAGTTATTTATTTCCCTCGGAGCATTTTTCAGCTACATTCCAGAATTTTGCAAATGTTGTGATTTTGTTTTCATTTATGTCAAAGTATTTCTAATTTCCTTTGTGATTTTTTCAATGATTCATTGATTATTTAATAGTCTCTTATTTAATTTACACATATTCTTGAATCCCAAATTTCCTTCTGTTGTTTTAATTTTAATTTCATTCTTTATGGTATGAGAACATATATTGTATGATTTTAATTTTTTAAATTGAGACTTTTTTGTGACCTGATATATGATCTTTCCCGGACTTGTTTCCATTTGCACTTCAGAATAATGTGTATTAAGCTAATGATAGTGATGTTCCAGATAAGCTACACAATTATGTATTTTTAAAGATCCATCTATGAGCAGACGATGCAAAGATGCCTAAATAAAATAAACTTTACAAAGGCATACATGGTTTATACTGCTCACTTCATTACTCAACATAAAATGGAAGCCAGTAAGGAGAAAGCAATCCAAATTTTAATAAATTTCTAATGGCTGATATAGTTTGGAATGATGGATTTGATGCTCATGAAACGGTGTCTGCTCCTTTTCTGCTAGAGCTTTACTAGCTGCATGCCATAGTGCACCTGAGGACTGAGTCGCTGCCAGGGGGCTGAGTAGGTTCCCTAAAGGAAAATATGGTGTTCACCACAGGCAAGGCAGCAACCTGCCAAAGGGAGGGAAACGGAAGGACAGCCAAGAGAGATTCTCAGAAAGAACACATGCACTCAAAACTACATACACACACACACACACACACACAACAACAACAACAACATAGTGACCTGACACTGGGTGAAGCAGTCCCTATTGGGGAGGGGGGGGGGGTGGGGTAAAAATGACATATTTCAGTCTTTACAGTCCTTACTCTACTCTAAGACAAGTAGAAGAGGATATAATAAGTAGGATTTATTTTTAAAATGTCACTTATGGTACAAAAGGAATTTTGCCTTCAAATGTTGGCCCCTCAGATATAAAAGTATTCTATTTTATTTATTGCCGGCAACTCAGGTGACCTTTCACATTTTAATTCAATCAATACTCTTGTGTTATTTCACTGATTTTTAATTTGAAACAACAAGCCTTGTCATTAGGGATGGAGAGGAAGTTGGAAACTTAAAAGACACACACACACACACACACACACACACACACACGAGAATTAGTTTGGTAAATAAGTTATCTATTTACTAATGTTTTTTAAATACCCTCTCATATGGATATTTTACCACAGAATTGAATATATCCAGTAACCAGTAATTGGAAATGTATTTTTAAAATTATACTGTGAAGTATTTTGCTTTTAGGCAGATTAATATATATTTTTTTATTTTTTTTAATGTTTATTTATTTTTGACAGAGAGAGAGAGAGACAGAGCATGAGCAGGGGAGGGGCAGAGAGAGAGGGAGAGACAGACTCCGAAGCAGGCTCCAGGCTCTGACCTGTCATCATAAAGCCTGACGCGGGGCTCGAACTCACAGACCACGAGATCATGACCTAAGCCAAAGTCAGACGCTCAAACGACTGAGCCACGCAGGTGCCCCAGATTAATATATTTTTGAAAATAGTGTGTATATATATATATATATATATGTGTGTGTGTGTATATATATATATATATATATATATACATATATATATATATATACACACACATATACATACATATATATAAATGTCTATTTATTTATTGAGAGAGAGAGAGAGTGTGTGAGAGGGTTAGGGACAGATGATATAGGTAGAGAGACCAAGCAGGATCCATGATCAGCATGGAGCCCAATGAATGCAGGGCTTGATCTCATGGGCTTAATCCCCTGACAGTGAGATCATGACTTGAGCAAAATCAAGAGTCGGGTGCTGGGCACTCAACCAACTGAGCCACCCAGGTGTCCCCCAAATTGTATGTTCCTAAAATAAAATATTCATCAGTGCATTTAAATTAGTTCATCTTGGTGTTAAGATAGTATTACTGGCTCTAATTTTAAAGGCAAACCAAAAAATATACAGTTGTCAATTTTTATATCTGCAAACTACCTTTTTTCTCTTCTGGCAAAAATGCAACTTGTGTTAAATTCTACCTTTTCCCTAATTTTTTCGACTTTATACCAAATTTGGCTTCAGACAATAGTAGAGCCTATCTTACCCAGGAATATTATTGGTATATAGAGACAATGACGACTGTCTTCAATTTATGTGTTTATTTTCATAAGAGAGAAGGTATATTTGCTTGCTGGTCCCACCAAAGCCTAGTAAGAGCCCGCCCCTAAGTACTGCCCATTCTGATCTTATCAGAAAGGGACATTTCCTGGCTTCATTGTGATTAAATCCTGACCTACAGACAGCACTCCATGGTTACCAGACATTGTCTCCACAGTGAGCCTTTGTGGATTGCTAGTTTGGTGGTTGAAACTTGTCTTTTAAGAACTCTGTTTGGCTGATCCATCAAGTTCCAATCCAATGCAGGTGATCTGAACCAGAATTCCTGTGAATTTCTCCATTTCAAATAAGAAAGTGGACATTTTTTCCCCTGGATTGAAAAGGTTTTGATTTGCTCCATGGAAGAGGACCTTGGATAAACAAGAGAGACCTCCGTACGTGTTCAGACTATATCTAATGATTGTACTTTTTTTTTTTTTAATATCAAGAACTCATTCAAATGAAAAATTGTGTCTACTATTTTCCCCCCATAAGTTAGAAACTACGTGTCTTGGGTTGTAATTTTATATCCCGTTGGATGTTAGAAATTTTACGTCTCTGTTTGCATAGATCTCTCACTCCATCCACATTTTCAGGAAAAAATAAATGTTAGAAGAACTGGGCAGTTGGCTGTAACCGAAAACTTTAAGAAAACGAATTGATCTTTTCAGTTTATGAGCCTGGAGGTTTCTCACTAGACTTGTTTTAATTTCCTGGTAAGCTGGAACTGATTGGTTTAACATGGTGAATCTCAGCTTATTAAAATCATTTCAGTTGCTTTTCAAAACTACCCAATTCACTGGATCCTACCTCAGGGTGATTAAATCAGAGTCTCTGGGAGCAGGGACGAGACACTCTAATATGATTCCAAGGCCAGGCCCAGCTTGATGACTACAAACCAAAGTACAAAAACACTCTGAAGTAGCATCTCTTGTTGAGCACTATTTTGTTCTTATTTTCGACATATGCTTCCGAGTAAAACTGATCATATTAGGGGACTAACGGTAGTGAAAGTACTGGATACCTTTCGTGCAGTTAATCGGTTTAGGTACAGATGTATCAAATTGCATTTTAAAATAAGTAATGGTCCTGAGTGAAAACATATAGTACAATTGCAAAATATTTGAAATTGCATTTCTATTTAGGGAGCCAGTATTGTATATTACCTCATAGTTATTCCATACAGAGTGCAAGCTGTGGTGTATTATTGTAAATCAAATAAAAAGTGGTTACAGGTTATACTTTTATAAACTTGTGGAGATTTCTGTCAGGAAGACTATAAGATTGAAGCCCTTACTGACTTTACTTCAGGCTTTGCTTTTGTGGTAAGAAAGTCACAATAAGCCAAAGAGCTAAAGTTTAATAGAAAGCTCTGGATGGTGATGCTTGTAAAAGACTTTAATATTCATGGAAGAGTCAGGGTTGGTTGAAACTGTTTTTTGAGGGATCAGATGGCAGTCTCCACTGGGTCATCCTACGTCCTTTCTCACTTTGTAAATCAAAATCATCTGAAGGGCTGTATATCAAAAATCCTTGAGTCAAGGTCATGGCATATAGTGCTACCTTTGCTGTTACTTTACTATACTCTCATATTTAACTGACTTAGGTTAAGTGATACAATGAAAGCATTTAACTGGTGTAATTAAATAGATATTTTCCACAACAGCAGAAAATAATATGCGGGTTGTATTATTCTGACCCTTTAAGAACTGATTTCACTGAATTTTAACCAAAAGTCAGTTTTAAGAGTGGTATAATTTTCTTTCTCTATGTAGCTATCTTGATTTCATTATCATCACGGATTACTGATCTGACAATGCCATCTTCTTTTCATTAACTTCGAGACTGGTTTGAGGTCATGTCTATCTTTACACTAGTAACATTGTTGGTAAAGTAGCTTTGACCAAAGCATGCCCTTTCTGATCTTCTGGCTTTGTCTTTCTCACTGATGTTTTCCCTTTAAGCCATTTAGCTTCCAAATCATGTTTTCAATATTTCCTTTTGTACTATGTGTATTTAAGTCGCTTTATATCCTTTGTGAAACAAGGTGAGACATCTATAAATAAACAAAAGCCTCACAAACACAAGATATAAATTAAAGATCTTGAGAAGAAACATATTGATTGGCATTTCCACCTCAAAATAATAAATACTTGACAAAAGGGAACCGAAGCCCATCCTTTTTTTTCTTCCCTCCTTAGAAATTAGTCTGTCAATAAGCATCGCAGAGATTTTGCCGGGATCCAAACCCTACGTGGATATTTACACTTGCAGAGGCACAGCTATTATCAACTCGTCTCCAGTTGCAAAAATACCCATGTATGTTGTATACGTACATTTCAATAATTAATTGGATGTGCAATTGAATTTGATCTGTGAAAAATTTAAAAGGCTTCATCCTTGGGAAAGTTATCTAGTTTCAATGTTGTATTTAGGAAGGTGACAGCGATCTGAGAGTCAGTGAATCAAGTCAAATGGCTAAGGACGCTGAAAATAATGGAAAGAGCAACAGAAGGAAAAATGATTTTTCCCTCAGCACAACAATTTAAATAAATTGAATACACTATCAGAAAGGCAGTGTGCTATTTTCAGGAGTTAGAAATTGTCAGAACAGCCCTTTCTAGATTTGCTTCAAGCTGCTGGCAGTCTCATTCCATTCACCCATTAGGCTGAGGATGAAAAGCAAGCCAGGTGGCTTATGTATGCATTCAAAAACAAAATTGTTTTATCCAAATGTGAGAATGGACAAGAAGCGAAAATAGTTCTGTGATCTGCAAATGAGAATGGGACTTCTTTCAAAAAGATTTCTCACGTTGAAAAAATCTTGAAGTGTAGAAGAAATTTCTGCTGGCAAACAACGAAACTTGCTCATTTTGGCAGGAAAGGGACCTACTTTCCCGCATTGCCTTTTCAAGCTCTTGAAGCCTGAGGCATAGCGTATTAAAAAAGAAAGCACAAAGAAGTAACATTTGAAATCCTTGCTACTTAAATGGGAGTCAACATTACAACTACTTTAAAATAAAGATATATTGGGGTGCCTGGGTGGCTCAGTCTGTTGAGTGTCTGACTTCAGCTCAGGTCATGATCTCATGGTTCGTGGGTTCAAGCCCCACATCGGGCTCCGTGCTGTCAGCTAGGAACTGCTTTGGATCCTCTGTTCCTCTCTTTCTCTGCCCCTGCCCCAATCACGCACACATGTGTGCTCTCTCTGTCTCCCTCTCATAAATAAACATTAAAAAAACCTTAAAAATAAAGATATATTTACTGCTACCAATAGCCAAAACTACGAAAAGAAGACGAAATGTGGAATTACTGAGCATGAATACGTACACTATCGATGAGGTTAAAACATGCAAATATATGTGATTTATTTAGATACATAGATAACAATTTTTCGTCTGGAAATCATTCCTTTCCTTCACAATTTTACCAAGTAAGAAAATGCCAACTACCCGGATTTTAGGAGACCGCTTGAAAACACATTTTATTTAGAAGCCTGTGTTTGTCACAGCATTAACAAGATGGAACAAAATTAACAAAATTGTGTTGTCTTCCTTTCGCCATATTTATAAAATGCTTGGTTGAATAGGACAAAGTGAGAATTAGGGAGGAAACAAGTTCTGATTCCTAACTCATCAAACTCCTAAAATGAGCAGCTCTTACCCACAATTTGTAGCCCTCCCACTGCCTTCTCCATTACACTCTTCAGACAGAAATGATCATGCCATGCCCTACAGGGAGTGTTAGGACATAATAACGTGTGGGAATTTGTAAAGTAAAAAAAAAAAAAAAAAGTATGCAAAACAAGAAAAAAGGGTGAGGAGAGATCAGAGGACTTGCAAAGGAGAAATAATTTGTTCAGCTCCCAATTAAAAATGAATTTTTTTAACATTTAATCATTTTTTGAGAGACCCAGAATGAGTGGGGGAGGGGCAGACAGAGAGAGAGAGACACAGAATCTGAAGAAGGCTCCAGGCTCTGAACTGACAGCATAGAGCTCAAGCCACGGCTTGAACCCACGGGCCTTGAACCCACGGACCGTGAGACCATGACCTGGACCAAAATACGATGCTCAACTGACTGAGCCACCCAGGTGCCCCATTCTGCTCCCAGTTTTAGCCCTGCAAATATAATAACCCATGAACGTTTGGCATTACAGCTCAGATTTTAAGCATCACTTTTGAAGGGGAAGGAAAATATCACAGGATGTATTTCAAATATTAACATACTTATTTCACAGTTGTGGAAACAAGTTAAGTCACTGAACAGTTCTTTAAAAGAATGAAGTTAAACACTAGGGTCAGAGGTCTTAGCACTTTTGTTTGTCAGAAAGTTAAATAGTAAGTCATAGGTATGAATGTGGCTCAGGACTGCATTGTGTGATACATAGTGAAATTTTTCTTTTGCCACTCTGCCTTTTCATCTGTCTGCCCATGTGTCTTTTGTCAAAATAATGCAATACTAAATTCCTGATATTGGACTGTTGCAAATTTCTACCTCCGAGTCTATTAAAGCATATTACAGAAAGCTATCTGTATCTTAATTAGCACCAAGTCATGGAGGGGTGAACCCTATATGTCTCTATGCTCTTTCAATGTCATTAAAAAGGACTTGAACTTTTTGATGAGGCTGGAAACTGATGAGTTTAACAGCCAGCATCCCTGGGGTTGCCATTTAACTATTCCCCTTTAGATTTCTTCTAGGACACAACTGGGAATCAGAATTCAGTCATCACAGCTGATGAGAATCACAGTCTTCAGAATTTTTCCAAATATCCAGGATTTCTGTCTTGATAGTAAATTCTTCCAACCCTCTGATACTCTTCAACCGCTCTAGACCAGTATTCATTATTCTCTCACTGAACTGGGCATTTCATGAAACAAAACATTCATTTAACTTGAGCTTCTTCAAACTCTCAGAGACAAAGAATTACAAACTCTAGCTACTTGTTTAGACAAGGATGAGAAAAATCATAAAGAGGCCAATAATAACTTAATATTTTATTATGTGAACCTGCCACAAATATTTTATATTTTGAAAATAAGCTTTCATCTAAGAGACAAAAATCACCAAATTTCATGTTCAAAATTCCAGACAATTGTTCTAACGGAACGTGAAGATGCATATAATTCTATTCAGTTTACTTTATTAAAATCATTATTTTAATTTTTTTTAAGGTTTATTCATTTTTCAGAGACAGAGACAGAGCATGAGGGGGGAAGGGGAAGAGAGAGAGGGAGACACAGAATCTGAAGCACGCTCCAGGTTTTCAACTGTTAGCACAGAGCCCAACGCCAGGTTCAAACTCACGGACCGTGAGAACGTGACCTGAGCCGAAGTCGGACGCTTAACCAACTGAGCCCCCCAGGTGCCCTTACAATCTTTATTTTAGAGATTTCATGAGGAAGAGGAACTTAACAAAGTCATTGAACAATATGAGTGATAGAACATGGGCCAGAGTGAGGTCTCTGGTTCACACCCATTTCTTTTTATTTCAACTTTACCACTTTAAGCAGAAATATAGTAGCATACCCGTACACACATGGAATCACCATGCATAACTGTTCTATATGATGTTACAAACACATGTCTATACACTACTCCCGAAAAAGCACTGCATTCAGTAGCAAATGGAAACCTGTTCAAAGTATTGTTTACCTGATTGCAGAGATCAAAACACTCCGGACTAGTTCTTAGCAACATATGTAAATGTTGGACACTTCTCAAATAAGGAGGAATAATTCAAGGTCTGAGTGAATGCGGGCTTCTTTCCACTCTTGGCTGTCATTTTTTACTGCATCACAAAAACAGATTGTGACTAGTTATGCATGAAAAATAGAATATGAAAAAAAGGATTTGTATAAAACAAAAATATATAAGTATTACTCTTATATAATGATCATTGCATAAAGTTAAAATATCCATATTTTCCAGTTTACTACAATGAATATGCAGATATGAGGCTATAAAATAAACTAATCAAAATCATCTTTTCCAGATAGTTTTGATTATTTTGTTGCCTCCCCTGCCCTGTGTGTGTGATTAAAAGTTTTTTTTGTTGGTTTTAAATTAATTAAAAAAGGAAGCCATTAGACTGAGGTGCTTCTAATGCTGCAGGAATCTATGTTAGCAAACCAAAATCTAAGCTTCTAAATGCCTCAAGGTTATGAAATTGAAACTAAAGACAACGGATTACAAACACCCAACTAGGCTTTAAGCTATAGCCAATCAATCTTCTTCCTTTGCCTCTGCTTTTCTCTATTAAAGTTCCTCCCAGAGCTCCGTCCTGGGAGCCCTCCTAACCACTTGTGGTTTGGAGTTGCTCAGTTCCAACTGGTATTTGCTCAAATGAACTCTTAAAATTTTTAATATGCCTCAGTTTGTATTTTAACAGTTCTCAGGGAAAGGTCTATGAGTCAGTATGTTTCACAAAGAATAACTTTTCTCTTTGAAAAGTTCAGCCCATTATATTCTATGTTGGTTTTAAAAGTTATGGTTTTTCATGTGCTGACAAATTTTAAATGTATTAGTGTGAAATATCAAGAAAATGAAAATCATATTTCATTGAATTTGCATTCAAAAGCATTCCTTTGATAATATTATTAATTGAAAAGAATTATTTATGGAAAATGTTCCAGAATATCCTGATTATAATTTAGATCAATTGTTTAGTTTGATGGGAAGGTGAAAAATGCAGCTGTGTGACTGTTTTCAGGCAGATCTATAAGGAGATAAATCCTCAGTAACATATTTACTTCTAGCAGCATTTCTATTGTCAGTGACTAAAAAAAAAAAAAAAAAAAAAAAAAAAAAAAAAAAAAAGCTACAAGTGAAGACGTAAATAGAAATAATAATCAGATGAGTTTGGTGTAGTGACAAAAAAAAATTCAACAGTTAATGATGTCAGTTTATAGTTATGCCATCAGGGAAAAAAGTAATGAGTCTCATTGGAATTAATTCTGCCCAATTACTATGTATAGGCCTTTATGATAGAATAGAGATGACATATTATTTATCATGGTTCCGTTTTTTGGTGATAAGAATGTTCACTGAAAAGTGATTTTTAATTTTCTGAGGGCATTTCATTTGCTGCCCTTAGATTTAGTCTATGGATTGCCAGATCAGCCTCTAGCCCTTCCAGCAGTTAAGGGATTTACTACTCTGAAAGTTTGGCCCTATCAGCCACAGAGTTAATAAAAGAGTGTTTTGTATGCTCTAGGCTTTTATTTCATTAACTGCTTCTTTCTGAAGTCTATAGCACTGCAGGATCTAGAAATAAAGAAGCATCAAGGTATTCAAGTAAAAGTAGAAGTCACTCATAAGAGAAGGAAATGTAGACCTTATTTTTTTTTCCCCAATGATCACCCAAAACAAACCGTACTCCATAAGCAGCTATCATAAAAATCCTTAACAATCTCATTAAACACATTTGAAGGACATTAAAAACATAGTTATCTAGGTATTATCTGCCTTGAGAAAAGTAGAGAGGAAGGATTTCCTTCATTTCTATCAGAGCATTCTTTCTATTAATCATGTTCGCGGTTGAACATGTTAATGAAAATCTCTTAAACGGGTTCACTAAAGACAATTGGACAGTACTTTCAAAAGACAGCTATTGGGATGTAACTGATCCTTTCACTTATCACTCCATCCTTACATTCAACTGGTCAACAACGTGTTCAAATGTTTCCTTTAAACTGGTTCCTTTTCATCAACTTCACTGACATTGTCAGTCATCGGGCACTACCAGATTACATTCATGGGCTAATTGACCTCATTGTCCCTAGTTGTCCCCCATTTCTGTCCATTCTCCATGCAATTAGCTTCCTGAAGTCAAAATCATATCATGCAATTCTTCCTCTTGAAAATGGCCAAGTCACCTTGAAAAGGGTCAGCTGCTCTCATCTAAAGGAAACTACTAAATACAATGTCTAGAATCTCTGCCTCTACAGTGTCTATGGGTCTCTTTATCTCTATGTATCATCCTTCCAAAGTGGTTCTAACCAGAATCAATTGTTTTTCCTTCACAGTTGACATAGTATTGCACGTCTTTCCAATTTTTAATTTCTGTGTTTGAAAGTCTTTACTCCTATTCTATTCATTCTTTAAGATCCAGTTCAAATGTTGCCTACTGGATGAAGCACTTCATAAAAACTAAATGCAATTTTCAAAAATGTCATTTTCTAGGACATCTAAAAAAGACATTGTAGGAAACTAATAGAGATCTGTATAATTTAGGAGTAAATTCCACCTTATTTTATGATCCTTTCTTCTGTAAGTCATCTTTCCTTTAAAGTAGTGACTTTTGTTGAGGACCAAGAATTCCTACCCCCTTAAAGGTACAGAATTCTAGATGGACTAGGAATCAAATTGACATGAGACAGATTAACAAGAGAAAATCAAAATTATAGGCATATATACAGAAAATCCACGTAGACATGGAAATTCTAAAGTCAGGCAAAAATGAGATGTATATGTAATTCTGAACTAAGGAAAGGAAAGTACTTCATAGGGTGATAAGAAGAACAGATGTTTGGTATATTAGATGTTTGTCCTACCAGAAAGATGGGTCACTCTTTATGACCCAATTTTAACAGAGATAAAGTTTATCTCTGTTAATAACCCTATTCTGGGAAAGATTCCCAATTTAGATTCTTCTGTGTACTTAAGGGAGAGGCAAAAATTTCTCTTGAGCCTTCAGTGTCTCAAGCACCTTCAGCTCAAAATAATTCTCAGGCCAGAGTGGCACATTCCGGGGGGAGACAAAGTCTGGAGGTGGCTTCAGTGTAAAACTGGGGAAAACTACTCCTATCCAGTAGACAGAGGGCAGAGATACTGCTAAACATCCTATAATGCTTGAGAAAACACCCTGTAGCTAAGAACTATCTTTCCCCAAATCACATTTAGACACTCTATTTTTCAGGAGTGCCTGGGCGACTTAATATGTTAAGTGACAGAATCGGTTTCAGCTTGTGAGTTTGAGCCCCACATTGAGCTCTGTACTGCCTCTACTGGTGTGGAGTCTGCTTGAGATTCTCTTTCTTTCTCTCTCTTTCTACCCCACCCCACTGCTTGCTCTCTCTCTCTCTCTCTCTCTCTCTCTCTCAAAATAAATAAGTAAACTTAAAAAAAAAAAATGTAGGGCAAACTCTTTACAAGACCTTCCAAAGGATTCCTCTCTCAGTCTGAGCAAAAGCCAATAACCTTAAAGTTAATTGCCTACAATGTCTCACAATATGTGTTCCCTTGCTATTTCTCTGATCTCATCCCCTCTTGCAACATGCCACTGTTTTCCAGCAATAGTGGCCTCCTTGGAGTATGTAAAACAAATTCCTATATTGGGGCCTTAGCATGTGCTTATCTCTGTCCTCGGAATAGGGTTTGAACAAATGTTTCTATGACATGTCCATTAACTTCTTTTAGGTGTCTGTTCAATATTGCCTTAATTGTGAGGCCTTCTGTGACTATCATTTATAAAGTATGACCACCCTATACCAGACATATACATATACAGCTAGCTTTTCCTATTCCCTTTTTCTGATCTGCTTTTCTGCATAACTTCTGACTTCATACATGTACTAGTTTACTTTCCCTTTACAGTAGAAGTTCAATGAGGTTAGAGACCACTGTTTTCTACTTTGTTTACTTCCTGAAACCATAGGAGAATGCTTGGAACAGAAATAGGTGTTCAATAAGTATTTGTGATAGGAAGGAATGAGTAATACAATTGAAAATTCATGGTTATATATCTATTGAAATTGCATTAGATTACACTTTGCTTAACTTGAATCAAGGGAATAAAACTTATCAATTTTCAACTAAAGAGTTTTGATTCCTCTCACATTTTATTTTGATTATATGAAAGTACAATAGCTCATAAGCTCCCTCTGAATCTAAGGAAACATGGATCACATCAATAGGACATAGATCAAAGGGGATGAAGACAATGAAAGAAGAATTAAAGGTTCTTTTGTTTTCTTTCTAACTTCCAACTGGTAAGTAATTATGGGGGTAAGTCCTCAGTTCTTTGATTTGCTTTAAACCAATTCAAAAAGGAACAAAGTACCTGAAACCTTAAAAGACAGTATCCGTTACTGAACAAAGTGCAGTTCATAAAGTCCCTGTGCATCTCGATGCACTGTAAACGGCTAATTCCAGACTTTTCTAAGAGAGTAAATTCAGAATTGTTATTGTTGGCTTAGCTCACTCAAGCCATCTTATCCCCTAATTTGTCATATACCCTTATTTGTTGACTTATGTTTTGGGGATTATGGAAGGAGCAAATACGTGATTGCATTTTACTTTGAAATTGCAGCTTATCTTGACATTTTAAGGATGTGAACTAGGCAGAACACAGTTAAAATAATAAATGTAAATATGAGAAATAAGTCACATAGCATTTTCATATCAGCTACTCAATGATAATATTTTTTAATGTTTATTTTTCAGACAGAAAGTGAAGCCGGGGAGGGGCAGCGAGGGGGGTGGCGGAAAGAAGATCCGAAGTGAGCTCCATGCTGACAGCAGAAAGCTGGATGCGGGGCTCGAACTTACAAACTGTGAGATGACCTGAGCCAAAGTCAGACAGAAGTACAACCAACCGAGCCACCCAGGCACCCCAGGTACTCAATGATATTCTTAAGAATTCAAATTATTTTTATTTATTTTTTTACTTTTCTATCCTGTGGAACTTCGCTTTTATGTTAGACTGATACCCTTAAAAACGTCAGTATAATCCTAGGTCTAGAAAGGGCACAGGTTTATGATGTCTTTTAGAAGAAAGAAACCTTTCCCGGAGGTCTCATCCACATACTACACCTGATTTTTTGTCAGGTCAAGATTTGCATAATATACCTATGGCAAAATCAGTCACTAGTGAAGGAAAGAGTTTGATCAGTTTAAAAGATTCATGATTTTCCCTGAAACTGATGCTATAGTCACCTTCTCCGAGTGGTGGCTATCAGAACAGATGTGCGATTCTGTCAGCAAGAAAGAATGACATAACGGATAACTGAGAGGCAATATATTGGGTGTGCTACAAGAAATTTGTCTTTGCTGGGACCCAATATTATTTCTCTATTCCTGTTCTGACCTTTACTACCACTGAGACCCTCTGCCTTCTTGGTGTTTTTGACTTTGTTTGTTTGTTTGTTTTGCTTTTAAACCAAAGTATCCTAAAATAACAATCTGGGTCTTTCCTCTGCTAAAGCACATTATACTCCCAAATTTCATCATAGTCATTTTCTTGGTCCATTCTCAACATCTATTCCTCAAATATGTTGGGACTTAACATCAAAAGTAAAGCAACTTACTCAAAGTAAAGATGAACCATAGCATTTTGAAAATAATTGAGAGCTGATTTGAGTCTTTACCTCTAAGTTCCTGGACATTCCTTTAAGTTATAAAGTTACAATGAAGTTTAAATTCATTGCCCCAGATTCATGAATACGGCTGTCTTGGTTTAACATGGTTCAGCTAAGCACATAGAGTTTTGTGATAGACCCAAGTCAGGCACCCAAATGTGAACCTAGATTCTTTTTACCTTAGGAGAATAGATGAATTTAAGCTCACTGTCCTCAATGAGGAACAAAATGCAAAACTCCAAGTGTTTTCATAACGAATGCAAAATACTAGGCAAGACTTTGATACCTGTATATTATTTGATAGCAACGGCTCCTTAAATAATTGGTTTTGCTCTCATTGCTGTCAGTGTTATCATGACTACTATTATTTTAAAATCCCCAACACCTAGAATAGTATTCAGGGATGGCTAGACCTCAGTACATGTGTTTTAAGTATATAAATGAATTAATTTTTTACAAAGGGAAGAAAAGTGTTGTGGTCTGTAACTTGCTCTATAATTTAAATGAAACAAAGAAGAAAAACAATGTTGAATTTAACTCGTCTTAAAAACCTCTCAGCCATTACCACAAATAAAACATGGGTTTATTCACTATCCTGGTATAAGATTTTGCACCTCTGGAAATCATACATATTAAATATACAGGTCCATGAAGTGCTAGATTGTAGGAGAAAAAATGAAAACACAGGTCCTCAGTGTGAAATAGCATAAACTGGACTTCTCTCTCCCACTACTCACAAAAAGTAACTCAGAAGGAGTCAAAGACTTAAATGCAAATGATCTGAAACTGTGAAATTTCTAGAAGAAAACATAGAAAAAAGATTGATAATGGTCTTGACAATGATTTCTAGGATAAGATACCAGAAGCACACGTAACAGAAGCTAAAATTCAGTGGCACTACATGAAGATAAGAAAGCTTCTCTACAGCAAAGGAAACCATCAATAAATTGAGGAAGTGACCCCCAGAATGGGAGATGATATTGACAAACCACATAAATGATGAGGTGTTAATACTCAAAACACATCAAGAACTCATATAACTTAAGAGCAAAAAGTAAATGATCCTACTTAAAATATGAGCAAAGGACCTGAATGGGCATTTTTCTAAGGAAGGCACACAAATGACCGTCAGGTATGTGAAAAGGTGCCCCAAAGTCACCAATTGGTAGGGAAATACAAGTCAAAACCACAGTGAGATATTAATTGCTACCTGTTAGAATGGCTCTTATCACATGTCGTTAGCCAGATGAAAAGATCAAAATTCAAAATTCGAAGTACTTTTTCCTACTGAAGGTGTGTTACTTTCACATCATTGTAAAGCAGAAGAATCATAAGTCAAAACATCCTATTCTGGGGCAGTCTGAAATTAAGTCCTCATTATGTAATATATTACCATTATTTTCTATTCTCTGTGAACTATTTTTTTTTTCCTAAGGGATAATTTATCTATCTTATTACAGAATACCTTTGTTAAGCAGTGTTAATTATTCCCCTGGCTGTGTTCTTATAGCACTTTATAACTTTACATTGCTTCTGTTAGCAACCATTATTTCCTAGATAACAAATATGTTTATATCCCTGTCATTTGTAATCTGTTCTTGAGGTCAGTGACTATTATTTGTTCATATTTTTATCCCCAGCATCTAACACTGTGCCATGGACAGAATAGATATTTAAAAATAACTTCAAATTGCATTATGTAAAATGAGTTCTTGTTTAAAATTGATTATTCTAGGGGCACCTGGGTGGCTCAGTTAAGCACCTGACTTTGGCTCAAGTCATGATCTCACAATCTGTGAGTTCAAGGCCTGCACGGGGCTCTGGGCTGACAGTGCAGAGCCTGGAGCCTGTTTCCGATTCTGTGTCTCTCTCCCTCTCTGCCCTCCCTCCCTTGCTCAGGCTCTGTCTCTCTCTCTCTCTCTCTCAAAAATAAATAGACATTTAAAAAAATTACAATTGCTTATTCTAGTATTTTGTCCTTGATCAACAATGGCAACAAATTTGCTCATAGTGACACATAGGTAAACTCATATTAATAACAATATAACTGATCAACCTGGAGCATTCTTTGTCTCACCTACTCTCATCTGAGATTAAAATATCATAAAAATACCAATGCATATGGAAAACTAATTTTCCCTGCCAACTTGACTCCTATTTACTGTATTTTTCTTACTAAAAACAGATGGAACAAAAATGTGTGCTTGCCTAGATTTTTAACAAGTGATGTTTTATCAACACAAAACATAAAACAGATGATGCACAACTATATCCAAAGATCACATAAAGCAAATAAAAGGACATGATTTTGTTCATTTTATGATATCTCTACATCATTGATGGTAAAATCACAAGTTCTTCCTAAAATAAATTAACACAAATAATATTTCCTGATGTTTCATTACCTTGAGCGAGTATAGTAAGTAATGAAAGACAGATAATAAGGGCCTAAGAAACATTTTCAAGCCCAAGAGTTCACTCTGCAGGTGAAGGCATTGAGACAAGTCTGAAATATCAAAAGCTACAAGAGATTTATACACATCAGTGTAAAAGACTAAAACAAAACAAAACAAAACAAAAACACCTAAGAAGGCTTTGCAGATAAAATGTCCAGTTATATATTTACACATTTTAAGTAGTTATGTTGGGTTTTGTTATATATTTTACACATTTTAGCCACACATTTTCCAGATTATTTGCCACATTTCTCTACTCTGATGGAGTTTTTACAGTTCTGAGATTGTCATTTTATAATTACATTCTTATGCGATGTTAGTGGCAACTCTGTGATTTTTCTCTTATTATTCCCATTGTATAGATGAAGAAACTTAATTCCCAAGAGTTTAAGTAGCTTGCCTAGAATCACTTAGCCTGAAAAGGACTGAAGTAGGGTTGTAAGTCAAGTCTATTTAATTCAAACCTCTAAGAACTTTTCCTTCTACTATGTTCAAAATATCAGAATCCTATTTTCCCTATAAGTAATCTCACAGTTTCCACCTACACTTACATTTTAAACATTTTTGGATCACATAGAAGCATAAAATGTCAGGAATGAGATTCCTTGTGAGAGTGGTCATCTAACCACATACACCCGGTGTTTCAGACTTTTTTTCTACTATATTTGAAGAAATAGTAAGCTAGACTCTCAAATTAATCCATTTAAATGATGATGTATTCAAGTTATTGAATGCAAGAATATTTCAATATATCATATTACTAAAATGTTTATTTCAAAAGAAATTCTTTATCTGTATAAAATTTTGTGTTACACTCCTTAGGATCAAAGATAATATATGTAAATCTTCTATATAGCCCCTTGCTACTCACATTTCTTCTTAATAAATTGGGCCCCATTTACATAATGAAATTAAAAAAAAAAAAAAAGATTCTTCAACATTTTGGCTGTGACTTCCTGAGACTAAATATATAGCAAGAGAGACTCCAGGCAGCTCAAGAGTCCCAGAGGTCCTTCTGGATGACTCGAATGTTAATGATACCTATGGCTAGGTGAAGTTCCCAGAAAAGAACGCAGGGAATTTACAGTTATTTGGAGCCAATCTGATGGCTCCATAGGGATTGCACTGAGGCACAAAATCAGTATAGTCTTCTCTTTTAAAAATACGCCTCCAGGGACGCTGGGTCTCATCCATTGCCTTGTGAACATTCAAGATGAGGTTTCCAAGAAGAGTACATTTCTTGGCCTTCCTTTCTCACATTTGTGTCTTTCTCAATATTCCCCAAGGAAAAGAACATTAGTCTGCTCCCTTGAGAAGTGGTCTAAAGTAGATGACTGGAGTCCTAATGACATTGTATTGCAATGTGAATTCTCATAGGGTTTTACTCTATTTTCTTTCAGTCTATTTCAGACATGATATGACTGGCACAAAGTGAAGCACTGTTGCCTATCTGTAATTAATGCAGATTAGAGAAATTCTACCATTTACTTGCCTTGCAATGATAATGCATTATTAAATTTATAACCAACTAAAATCGCGAATTTGGATAACTGTTTTGTTCTGTTAAGGCTGTCTAAATTTTCCTTTATTTTATAATCAAATAATAAAATTGAAGATATTTATAATATATTTCACTTAAATGAAATTCTGAATTTATTCAAACTACAATTAGGCTATCTTAGGCTTCTGAGAATTCCAAGAGTATAGTTCTCACGTATTTTATTAAGTGAATTTAAATTCATTCGACAAAATGTCCTTAGGAAAATATGTTACAGAAGAAAATATTGAGTAGGAATGGCCAGGAACAAAGGTCTGTTGTCCAGTCTCCACCCATAGATCAAAAACATTAGATCAGTGTATTAAAATCCAATGCTCGGATGAGAGGCCCCAGTATGTAGATTTGCCTTGGTATGACCCAGTGAGTGACTAGAGAGACACAGAAATAGCCATGGCAGGTCCACGTATGTACTGAACACAGAACACATGGCAGAAATTCCTTCCCCAAGAACGAAAGCAGGTAGCATCAGTTTTACAGTTTTAATTTCTCTCTTCCTTCTTAAAAAATTACACTGCAAAGTACACAAGAAAAGTGCGATTCTATTCTATTCTGTTGTCTTAATTTTTTAAAATATTTTTTGTTTCTTTATTTCTTTTGAGAGAGACAGAGACAGCATGATTAGGGGAGGGGCAGAGAGAGAGGGAGAGAAAGAATCCCAAGCAGACTCCGTGCCGCCTGAGGTGGGGCTCGAACTCATGAAACAGCAAGATCATGACCTGAGCTGAAACCAAGAGTTGGATGCCTAACCGACTGAGTCACCCAGACGCCCCTCTGTTGTCATATTAATAGAGGTCAGTTATATTAAAAACCTTTAAACACCCTGTTTGTTAAAGGCTATTTAATTGTTATGTATAGCACTTTCCAATCATACATTATAATTTTAGCATATCTGTGGCACGTATGGAAACTGAAAGCTACAATAGACATCTTCCCATCAAATAACCTAATGTGACATGAAAAACATGTTATTTTGACAGGCAATGCATGTTTATTTCACGTTCTGTTTCTGAGATGAGCACATTCAAAACGTATTGCTCTTCACCAGACTGGCATCTGTAAAATACATCTTTGACCATCTCTATGTGTCAGATACAAATCAATATAGTCTTCTGTTTTAAGAATGTATATACGTTTATAGGAGGACCTTCATTATTGGATGTCCTAATAATTTTTTTATAAGTTAGAAAGAATGAGCTTATTCTTACCCACATAGATCTCCTTACTGTTAGAAAATGAACTCTATCCCATGAAGTTTGAGGTTCAGACCTTATTTGCCAGATAAACTATCCGATTTACAGGTTTCGGTTGGATGCCACGAGACTGGGAGCTTCGGTTAGAAGTAGCTTCTGAGGGATGCCTGGTGGCTCAGGTGGTTAAGCATCAGATTCTGGATTTCGGCTCAGGTTATGATCTCACTTTTCATGGGTTCCAGCCCGGCGTTGGGTTTTGCACTGACAGTGCAGAGTCTGTTTGGGATTCCTTCTCTCTCCCTCTCTCTCTGCTCCTCCCCCAATTGCACACCCTCTCTCTCTCTCAAAATAAATAAATAAACATTAAAAAAAATTAGAAGTAGATTCTGGATCTTTTCCTTGACGTATTTCCAATACTTGCTCCTAAATTTGCTGCACGATGTATTCTTCCACACCTTACCATTTTCTTCTCCCACTGAACCTCTTCTAAGCTCTGTCTGGACCCAGGTTATTGTAGACTGATGGCTCTGTGCCTTGCTATTTCTGCGGCCTAGTCGAGTGTGTGCGTGTAAGGCCAGTGAAGCAAATCAACATTTTATTAAACCCATCTTTGTAGCACCAATTACCAAGAAAGGTAAGAAAACTATGCATGTATATATTTTGCATGTTTGATCCATTATACTTCAATATGGTTTTATTATTATTATTATTATCATTTCTGCACGATTCTCACAACGCGAATGAAGTAGTTTCAAACAGCAAACATTCATTGTGTGGTTCAGGGGTCGAGCGCTTTGGTCGGCCTTGGGCTCAGGGTCTCACTAAAGCTGCAGCCAACATGTTGGCTGGGCTGTTCTCATCTGTAGGCTTGACCAGGAGGGATCTGCTGTCGAGCTCATTCAGATTTTTGACAGAATTCACTTACGTGTGCCTAAATGACCAAAAGCCTCAGCTTTCTCAGAGGCTGCTCACAGTTCCCAGGGGGCCTCCCTTGCTGTGTGAACTTCCTCAATACGGATGTTTACTCCAGTAAGCCAGCAAGGAGAACCTTTCATTCTAGTCCATTGAGGTGGATTCTGATGTATAACATAATGAAATCATAGCAGTGACATCCCATTTCCTTCGCCATGTAATGTAACCACGTCAAGGGATTCATTAGAAGTCAGTGACAGCCCTTGCCTGCATCCAAGGGGAATGAAGTTACATAAAGAGACAGGTAGTAGGAGGTAGGATATTAAAGATCACCTCAGAGTCTGTGAGAGGATTATTTTAGTAAGTTGGTTGGCTAGAGTTCTATTTTTTTTGTTTGTTTGTTTTTAACTCTCTTTCTGTTAAAAAGAACTGCAGATTATGAATCAAAAAATTCAAACAAAGTGTGTGGTCCTCTGCTACGTCAAGCCCGTAGAACTTCTTGTGTGATTCCATGGCCAGAAGAAGATGAGAATCAAGAGGGACACCGTTCCAAAAGTATCCATAACTGTAGCACCCACAGTGTTTGTAGGCCTATAAGTATGCAAAGATCATTTTATAAACAATGCAGAAAATAGTTCTGCCTTCAAAATGGGGATGTTTCATTATTAGGTTTGTCAAACTTCTATAGAAATACAAGATGCTGTTGTGGTCATAGGAATGTCAATAAAATTTTACATGCTGGTATTTTCCTGGTACTAAAAAAAAATTCTTATTGCACAATTTTTGTATTATGTGACCTATTTCAATGTATCTACAGATCTCAAAAAAAAAAGATAAATAATAAAAATATCTTTGTCTCAGTCATTTTTTTTTGTTTTTTAATTTCAGAGGAAATTTCTTTGAGCTTAATTTTGTGACTTGACATACATTTGGCAGCAGGACAAGGTAAAAATAATTGAAATAATGTTGGTGAATACGCTTGAATAATACAAACTGTTACTGAAAATAAAAAATAAAAATGGTAATAGCCAATTAGTTATCCTCAGTTCTCTTAGAATTTCATATTTTTCCCTTGAGCTTTTATTTTATGTAAAGCCATATTAATTATGCTAGTTACCCAGCATTGCATTAATTTATTGATTGTAAATTCACTTGTCAACATAATTAGTATAATACACCTCTACATTTACTGCTCAGTTAGACATATAAACAGTTTTCTTTAGAAATTTAGCTCGACTAGCTTTTGAAGTTCTAAATATAGAAAAAGGCTTTAGCAGAAAAATGCACTCAGAGAATCAGACAAAAACCTATGTAATTATTCTCAGTTGAAAACAAGGATGTTTACCTCTTTACAGATACAAGTATGAAGACAAGAATTATTAAACTACTAATGAGCAATCATAGAACAGGGGAGAAGAAAACGGGACATTTCTCTTTACTATTTTCTCCTAACAGTGAATGATAGTCAAATGACCACTTTACAAATTGGAAGAGGCATTTGGGCATGTGCTTGATGGTGAATGAGTACAATACATAGATGGCTACAGCTGTTTCCTTCTTAACACTAGGCAAAGTGCAATGTTTTCAGATAGAAAGACCCATTAAGAAAACATTGTCCCAATTTCAAAAAAGACCAATTGTAAATTACCTTCATAGTGTTATAAACACAAGAGAGAGGGCTTTCTCAATGGATCAGATCACGTGTAAAAGACGTTTCTCTTCTGTCACTAAGTACCTTGTTATTTGCCTAAGTGTAGCCAGCTTGGGATATCACAGAAAAACTCTGCATATGACCTGATGAGGTTAAGGGGATGGGTCTTTTCCCACAGTTGGTGAAGGTAACAAATGAATATAAAGGTGCCACGTTTGACTACATTCTCTACAGCCTTTATGGTGTTGCTTTCAATTGTCTAAATTTATTATTCTTTCATCAGCCTTAAAATTCGTGTCAATATTTCACCTTTAAGAAAGTATTGAAAAGATATTATTTTGAGAGTATTGAATTATGTAAATTCTCATTTCCACTTTCTCCTTTCTGGCAACTCTCCTCCTTCCTGGGCCTCCCAACACACACTCATTATACCTCTGCACTGGTAAACTGGAATCATCTGGAATCATCTTGTCTGCTCACTTGTGGATATATTTCTAGAAGATAACAAGGACTACCAAAAGATATGATAAGGCCACCATGATTGGTTGAAAAAAAAAAACTGCTGAGATCAAATTATCTGGAGTGATAAAAGACTTGAATTTCCAACATCTTTAATGGATTTATTATCAAATGATAGAAAAATCTTAGGAAAGATTTTAATCTAAAATGGGAAATTTCATTCAATATATGAGCAAATGAGGAGAATGCTTGGGGAGAGAGAGTAATAACTAAAATGAAGATATACTAGTGGTTCAGAGTCATCACCATAACATTTTTAAACAAAACATCATTAAATTTCTAAATAATATGCGTGTTCTTATTTCTGATGTTTTTTGAATGAATACATCATATCCTTACTGCAGATACTCAAAATTAAGCACAAAGTCCCCAGTTACGTGCTACATGTGGTCGTTACCTGTATTCACTCAATAATATATATTCAACAAATATTTAATGGCCTCTTTCTTTATGTAATATATTTTGTCTATTTCTCCTGAGAATACAAAGATGAATAAAGTATTATTTTAAACTAAATGGTCTCAAAAACTTATATGGAAATAGAATATTATACAAACAACTATTGTATTTAACAGAATACATTAATTAAGTATACTGCAAAGTACCCTTTGGAAGCCCAAAGCAGGTAGCAAAACTTTGGTCTGAAATCGTCAAAACAGACTTTTGGAGAAATTGATGTTTGCTTTTAGCCTTGATAGTGAATTTTAATGTTAGAGGAAGGTTAAATTTGAATACATAATGAAATACCAACTTAAATGTTTAAGTAAGGAAGAAAATGTTGTACCTATCTTTATGTGTCTTTCCCATGTAAGCAGGCTTAAAGATAAGCTATTATATTTCAAATTGCTGGCTTAAGGTACAAAAATCAACTATTATGGAGGTTTCTACTTTAAATTCAAATAAGGTTTTAACTTTTTTTTTCCAAATTTTGTCTTTCTTTGAAAGCATATTGCCTGGTTAACCCTAAATACTGATAGATCTTAATATATCTGGGCTCCAGAATTTTTTAAGGCAGGGTAATTTTATTTATTTATTTATTTGTTTATTTACTTATTTATTTACTTATTTATTGTTACTTCATTTGCCATGAAGTTCAACATCAGCTTAATTTTCAATAACAATGTATGACTGTATGCATCCAAGTGTATTGTCTGACCTTTTTTCTCCTTTTTAAAAAAGCCACGAACCATGGTTGTGAATATACCTGAATATAATTATCTTTCTATTTTGAAACATTTTCATTGACGTGAAAATATAAAAACTAGGATGTCTATTCATCTGTCAAAAACTAGGTTGTCTGGGACGATCCTGATTTAGGTTTGTGATTTTTGAATAATGACTAATTGCATCCCATTTCACTTCTGGAACTGGCCTAATTTAGACAATTATTTGATCACTCCAAATAAAATGAATGAATATGTGCCATCCAGTCAGCTGAATGATATGCATGAGACATACCTTGGCCACTATCCAATCCCACCTTCCTTTCTTTTCTACATTAAAAAAATATATGGAAATTACAGACATACAATGTTGTGGATTGAAATGTGCCCCCTCCGAAACAGAATGGTGAAACTTCCTTTATTTGTGAATGAGAGTTTTTTGGAAGTAACATCTTTGAGGTGTAATCAAGTCAAGATGAAGTCATACTGGATGAAGCTAACCTGCATGCAATGACTGGTGTCCTTTTAAGGAGAGAGAGAGAGAGACATACAAAGTGAAGATGGCCATATAATGGTGAAGGCAGAAATCAGTGACCCAGATACAAGCCAAGGAATGCCAAGGATGGCCACCAATGACCACAAGCTACAAATAGGCAAATAAGCCTAGCACCTTTAGAAGGAGCATGGCCCTGCTAACACCTTAATTTCAGACTTGTGGCCATCAGTATTGTGAGAGAATAAATTTTTGTTATAAGTCACCTAGTCTGATACTTTGTTACATCATCCCTAGTAAACTAATAGAATGGGTATGTCCATGAATGTCTTTATAGTTTATCATATGTACATGCTGATCACATAGAATATATATACACTACCATTTTCATAAATTAATGCTTTATATAAATGGAATCGTGTTGTTTCTATTTTTCTGCTATTTGTTTCCTGAAATACTATGTTGATTTATTTTAGCTAAACTGTGAGATACTATCTCTTTTCATAAATAAAAACATACACGTGTAAACTACAGGGCATATATCACTTCTGTTGTTCATGAATATTTATACTAGCAATTTATTGGTATTACAAATATATCTTACGCTTGTCTTTTTGTATATATGTGTGTACAAATGAGTAGGCAATGCAATTCTTCAAATTTATGTGGTATCCTAAACTGTTCCCCAAATTGGTTTAGTAATATTTAACCCCATTCAGGAAGGCATAATAAATCACTTTGCTTCCTGTTACTGCCAAGGTTAGCATTAGAGCAACATCCCCGTGGTCAACATATCTTTCTCTTTTTGTTGTTTTGTTTTGATTGGTTGGTTGGATGGTTTTGCTGAACAGTTTTACGTGAGGACTTCTGCTTCTTCCTTGTTTTAATTTGCAGCTCTCTGATAACTAGTGAAGTCATATATTGATATGTTCATTGGGATTTCAGATATTTTGTCCTGTGGATTACATGATCATTACTTTTCCCCTGAATGCACCCCCCAAAAAAAGAAACAAAAGATAATCAATGTACCAGGGCTGGGAAAATTGCTGCGTATGTATTCTGATTAAGAATGCTGGCTAGTTGGGGCGCCTAGGTGGCTCAGTTGGTTGTACATCCAACTTCAGCTCAGGTTATGATCTCGCAGTTCATGGATTTGAGTCCTGCATGGGGCTCTGTGCTGACAGCTCAGAACTTCAGATTGTGTCTCCCTCTCCTTCTGCCCCTCCCCCACTCATGCTCTCTCTCACTCTATTGCACTCTCTCTCTCTTTCTCAAAAATAAACATCAAAAAAAAAAAAAAGAAAGAAAGAAAAAAGAGAGAATGCTGGCAAGTCTTTATTACTAAATTTGGTAGCACATTTAAATCCTAATGCCTTGGGGCGTCTGTCTTCATCTCAGGTCATAATCTCACGGTTTGTGAGTTCTAGCCCCGCATCGGGCTCTGTGCTGACAGCTAGGAGCCTGGAGCCTGCTTCGGATTCTGTGCTTCCCTCTCTCTCTGCCCCAACCCACTCACATTCTGTCTCTGTCTCTCTCAAAAATAAATAAACATTAAAATAAATTTTAAATCTTAATGCCATTAAATTTTAATGTATTTTTTTCTTATTTTCATTTGAGAATCCTCAAACTCACCCATATTGTGGCTCAGCTGCCTTTCTTATATACCAAAAAGGTATGTTGTGAGCCTAGGTAGGATAATGAGCAAAAGCTATCTGTGAAAATGTTCGAAAAAACCTGAGGATTATGTTAGTTATGTAGTTCAAATTATCGGTTTGAAGCAATAATTGAAGTCACTTCGTATTTATTTTGGAATATTTAAGTTGAATAGTTCCTCTAAGATTGCTAGAAATATTAGTAAACCTCGTTCTTAATTAGCCTCTTTGTATCTTTTATTTTCAACGTTTATTTGTTTTTGAGACAGAGAGAGACAGAGCATGAACGGGGGAGGGTCAGAGAGAGAGGGAGACACAGAATTTGAAACAGGCTGCAGGCCCTGAGCGATCAGCACAGAGCCCGACGAGGGGCTTGAACTCACGGGCTGTGAGATCATGACCTGAGCCTAAGTCGGATGCTTAACCGACCAAGCCACCCAGGCGCCCCATGTATCTTTTAATGACTCACATATGTAGCAATGGAAACACTGGTTTTGTCTTCCCACTAACCTTTACAATTGAAATGCATTAATTGTTCTTGTTACTCACACTATATGTGTGTCATTTCCTTGACGATATGCTGACGTGTCATTAAGACTGAGATGGAGACTATAGGATTAGGTCCCATGAGACTGATGATCTCACTCGGCCAATTATCTGCAAATAAGTAAGCATTACCCCCCTCCCTTCTTTCAAAGTTTCTATGGCCTCTCGTATACGACTTTTATAATGTAAAAACTAAAATAATATATTTCAACACCCATCTAACTATGGTTGAAATTTAATATTTTAAACATAACTTAACTCGATATTGGACCTTAATAATACATAGGAATTATATGAATGCAGAATGTGCGAGGTGCATAAATCAGCCTCTCTTTATTAGGAGGCAAGATTGTTGCACATTCACGCATTAATTAGACTAGTGTATTTTAATTGTTTATCCTTATTTATTTCAGTAATTCATGGTGTTCACTACCCATTTGGTTTCCATTTCAAGATGTACTATTACAGTGCAAAAGAAACATCTGTCTAGAGAACACTGGGTGATATGGATTCAAAAACTGGGACATATACTTCTTGATATGTGACATATTTTCTTTTCCACTCCCACCTTCCTGATTATGACTATGCCAGCAAAATGGCAGAAAAGAATCGATTATTTTTGTTATGGTGTTTTTAGACAAATCATAAATAACTTGTTATATATATAATAGTTCAAACACTTGTCAAAAGTGTAACACACAGATTTCCTCAACTTCCAGTATTAGCATAATGTGCCAAAAATATTTCTATAAACATGAAATTTAATGATGACAAACCCTCTTAGCATGAATTATGTGTAACAGTCATAATCAAGTCTCTGTCATAGAGATCACATCATGTTCATTCAGCACATTTTTATAAAATGTTTTAAGCCAAAATTTAATACTAGTAAAATGGCAATGGGCTTGAAGGAGATGGCAAATTACAAAGTGGACACAATTTTTGTATAACTAGACAGTTGAAGGCCATTAGGTATTCTCTATGGTACATATCCATATGCATACGCATGTACAAGGTAAATCCTACTAATCCATGAAAGAAGGGACTGTAAGAAAGGCCCAGAGTCAAAATAATAATGAAACTATTTAGAAAGGGAGGCTCAGTAAAGCGGCTGTACATATAATGGGCAAATAAATAACATTTAAATTTTACTTGTATAGGTACATATGTTAACATTACTTACTGTAGAGCCGTCTGGTCATATTTTATGAAATTTTTACATATATCATTGCAGAATTTGTTTTTCGTAACTGTGCTTGCAAGTAGAGTTTTATATCCCCTTTTGCTAGCTAATCAAACTTAGACACTACGTGGTACTAAGAGACAAAGCAGAGACCAGAACCCTGATGTCACATTGCAAAGTTGTTTTGCATTCTATTGCTGCAAGCTTTGAGATAGGTATATCTACGTGTATATTTATATAATATTTAATAGCTAATTAAATTAATTATATGTATCTGTGTATATGTACATATGTATATCTAATTAATTAGATGTATCTTGTATGTGTACATATGTAATAAATGAAATCCTAAGTGTTTTTATGTGAGTGGTGAGTTTGGAACATTCCAGTAGAGATCTGATATTTGTATGTTAGAAGAGAGAGCATCAAAATGCTGCCCTGACATTATCTGGATTGATTATGATATTTACACTGAAGGTCAGTTGCAAGTGACTTATGAAAATAGACTGCATGACAAACAATAATAACAAAAAACAGTGTCCAAATGAGATCATTCTTTCTTGAGAAGCGAACAATAAATATTAAATAGGTGTGTTCATCGATACACCTAAGAGACATATTAGATAATCTTTAAAGCCCTAGGTTCTTCTGTAAAATGATTTTGCTTTTTGCCTACATATATGCTTGCAAATATATATGCTTCCCATTTCCAAGAACACTCTCACTTAGCTACTATCTCCTTGGTATGCCTTATTAACATTTTATTTCACTCTCAAAAGAAACCTGGTTTAGATAATAATTTATAGAGTTCCCCTACAAATCTAAAATATAGTCAAAACACTTTCTCCTTTAGTCATTTTTTATACCAATCAAAAAGGAACATTTAGTATCTTTTGCCTGCAATGTTGAAAGCAGTATATTAATTCTGAAATTCACTAAAAAAGTAAAGCTTTCATTTATGACATATGATTGGAAATTGTTCTAAGACTGAATACCTTCAAGTACATTTTAAGGCTGGTAAACAACAACAACATAAATTAAAGTCAAAAGAAATTTAGAGAAATCAGATGACCTATCTGATTAATATTTTCAAATCCGTCATTTATATAAAAGATAAAAATGGATCAATGCTTGGGAAATACTTCAGTAACATGGAGATTTAATATTTCAGAAATAAAACAGAGTTTGGAAGAGATCAAGTGACATCATAGTCAGTCATACCAGAATCAAGATTAGAAGTTAATTAGCATGACCTTGCCAATTTACTTTTACTATAGCACCCAGCCTCTAATCATTAATTATTAGAGTAAATGAGCCATAGCTATGTGCATTATTTTAGGGTATAAAAGGTATGGATCATAAGAAATTCATCATAGTTAAAATCAAAGTTTAAATAAAAGAATCAAAGTTTAATATAAATGTGTATTTAAAAATGCATATTATAAATATATAAATATATATTATATTTTTTCCTGCATAAACATTTTCACTTTCCTCTTGTATATGATATGGTAACCTATAGCCTGCAATTGGAATGCAATACAAATTAAGCATTTTTCTTCCAGAATGTAATTATTTCTAAACACTATTCGTTCTTAGGAAGCCATATAATTTTGGTATGTGTTTTAATTTAAGTTACTCCCAGTCTGCTTCTCTTCTAATTATTTTAAAATGCTGCATTGAGATTAATTTCAGTGGTACTAATGTATATAATTTAAGTGAAAACATGAAATCAAATTACCACAGGCTTATGCAATATTTAAGAAAAGCAGCTTAAATTGAGGAAAAGTGGAATTAGGTATTGCATATTATTGAAACGTACAAATTCATTCTTTCCTGCTGTGTTAAGTAAAGGGATTGGCATGAAATCTTTAGTTCTGAATTAAAGTGTCAGGGGGTTTTACATGAGCAGCAACATGAGTGAGCGAGGAAGGATTATCAAAGGAAAGAAACAATAGCTGGTCTTTAGAGAGCTTTGAATAAGGTTTAGTAACCACACTCCAATTGTTCCTTTTCCTTTTTGCAATATAATGTGTTACTGCTTGATATTTTATTGTGTAATAGTTCTATTTACCTATTTCTCCTTGTAAAGTATAGGAAATAGTATACCTTTTCTTCTATGTATATAATTGTGCTAATTTGATTTAGTGCAATGATTTTCTTTGGACTCATTTGAAACAATCTTTGAACAATAGCCAGTGTTGAGAAAAGAAGGTTTTAAAATAATAACAAAGCCAGAACAGGTAAGCCCAAAGGGAAACTAGATTAGTAGGCTGCCAGGAGTTGGAGAAAGGAGACAAGAGAAAGTAGTTGCTATTGAGTACAGGATTTCTTTTCGGGATGATGAAAATGTTCTCAATTAGATTCTGGAGATGTGTGCAAAACTCTGAATATATTAAAATGACCTAATTGGGACACCTGGGTGGCTCAGTTGGTTCAACATCCTACTCTTGGTTTTGGCTCAGGTCATTATCTCACCGTTCAAGTTCGAGCCCTGCATCGGGCTCTGCGCTGTCAGCACTGGTCCCTCGGGGTTTCTCTCTCCCTCTCTCTCTGTCCCTTCACCCCCCTTCTTTCTCTCTCTCAAAATAAATAAATCAACTTTTAAAATGACTTAATTAAGAGCAGTTGTACATATTTTAAGACTACATACTACAATAATATTTGCCTATTTATATGGTAAAATCATCAAAGAGTTTTCAAATGCTTATACCCTTTAAGGCAATAAATCCTTCTCTCAAACTATACTCCAAAAACATAAATAAGGAAACAAAGATTTAGCTATAACTTTAGACTTACATTGAAGCTATACGAGTATTTGCACCACTGGTGTCTATGATGAAAATGTCCAATAATAAATAACAATAATAGTAAGGGTAGCAAGTATTATCTTTCAACTTTCACAAACATGACACATTTAAGGTTAGACCCTATATACCAGTGTTGCACATAACTTTTCTTGATATTTCACTCTATATATTGTTGTGAGCTTATAGGAGAATGTACAAAATTGTTTGAATAGTAGTTGCACAAAGTTCTATATTAAATGATATCCATTGAAGAGAGGGTCCAATATGCCTATTTTGATAAATGTGTATTTAATACATGTCCTAGTAAGTATTACATTCGATGAAATTTGAAGATTACTGTTAGCGTAAAATGTAAATGAAAAGGTTGCAAGTTAAGCTCTGGGGCCCAGTCTATATTTAAGCTTCTATATCTTCTGGAGAATAATTAATTTTCCCATCTGCCCCCTGACCTGGGATACTCTTGAGGAGGTGAGATGGTGGAGGCACCTTCAATTCTATGGGATGTGTATGGTCTTGTCTGCATTTAGAAGTTCTGAAGTGTGTTTAGCCCCTAAACAAGTGATATGGTAGTTTCTGTGTCTATCCTTGAGGTCCGTTCTAGCCTGGGAGTCCTAAGAGAAGGCTTCAGAATTTGAGGAGGACTTTTAGTCTGGAAGATCATATTTTTCAGCCTGAGGGTGAGGAGAGCTAATTTGCCCATGACAGTCTTATTTTAGGAAACGATAGATAAATTACTTATTAACACTGAGTAGTTATTTTAGCCTCTTCCTTTGCTATCACCTATCAGGTGCAAATGAAAGAAATATGTTCATCCTGTCAAGGGCTATCCTCTTGCCACTTTGAAAACAGTTCATCTTCTCTGAGGCTTTTTTTGTTTTCCGCTAAAATTAATCTAGTTACACCTTTGGTAGTCTGTGTTAATAGTCAGATATTTTTGGTGTACTATCCATCTTGCATCAGTTAAGACTCCTTATACAAGTCACTTCCCTCCTTCCTCTTGGAAACAACTCTACAGTTTATTATTGACTGGGTCCTCCTAAGGCCTTCCTCAGAGTCTGGGAGCCTTTGGTGGGTGTAGTACCTTCGGAGCCACACAAGATTTGACTCTTCTCCAGAGTCGTATTAAGTGTTCATCAAAATCCACAGTTTTAAAACTAACCGGTAAATTCAGGGAGGCATATATGGGAGTGTTTAAAAAAAAAAAGTGGGAGATACAAAATTGGGTTTCCACGAATCTTATATAGAATATCTCAATCTACTCTAGGAAAATGTTATAATTGTTTGTCTTCTTTTTGTCACCAGTGAGAATTTATGGAATTTATCCTTTTTTTGGTGACAGCAATGATAGGCAGAGGATTGTACTCACTAACCAAGAAATAACCTATTTATGAGACCAAATGCTTGCTCACAAACCATCAGCTTCTTATGGCACAAGAGTCTAAATGGACTGTACAAATATTACTTCATCAATAAATTTTTTGTGTATATTTGAATTAACTAAGCATTTGGTTACATGCTGCAGTAGGCTGGCTGGCTGTGAGATCTGTACAAGACCCTCCTCACTATCTAGCTAAAAGGAACTCTATCTCAGGCCTACTTTGCTAAAATCTAAGGCATAGCCTGAATTTGGGGGGACCCAGTAAGTTACCTTGGTCCACAATTTGGATCTGATGTGCAAGACGAATCCAGAAGATTCATAGTATGTTAAATACTTCATTGTGCAAGAAATCTGCAGTTGGGAATAAAGTCACTTTTCATTTAGCATTACATTGCATACCATTTGAATATTTCTCATGCTTCTTAAAGTAGGTATTTGTGTTTGTACTAAAAGCCCTCAGTTGGGATATTGTGGGTTAATCTCTCATTACAGATTTATAATAGAAAAATTATAAAAAGTAACTTTGAGAAATATGGGGCGGGGGGTGGAGAATAATCTGACCAGGGTTCAAAGTAGTAGAGGGTTATTTGCTATCTGTGACCTCCTGGTTGCAAATTTTCAAATCCTGAGGTAACAGAAGAATGCTATGTTTTCAAGGTCAAGAAGACTATGCTGGTATTTTCAACTGCTTGTAAATACATGTATTTTTAGTGTTGCCTTTGTATGTGACTTTACTTTCAAAATAGTGATTCAACTAATACTTTTTAAAAAACCAACATGTTATATAAATTTAAAAAATTATATAATCACCAGAAGTTTCATCTAAACTTTCTTATCCACATTAAAGTTCCTGCCAAAATTTGCATTTTAAGTAGGTACTGTTGATAACGTATATTTCTCATTCACTGAATTTCACATCTTGGATTACATAAAACTTGGTCTTTAAATATTAACCCCCAAATTACAATAAAACAATAAATATGAAATAAAACAATAAATATTAAAACAATGAATATTAAATTAAACAATAAATATTAAAAATATTTTTTAAAATATTAATATTAAAAAAATTAAACAATAAATATTAAAAAAATATCGTGAGAAACATAAAAGTAAAGTGTTTGTCTCACATGCTCATTAAATATAGATTTTCTGTAGCCTGTCACTCTTTTCTTTGATGTCAATGACTATGAAATCATATTGATCTTGATAAACACAAACTAATATCAGCACTGTTCATATTCATGCTCAATGTAAATTTATAGCTATAATGTCTATTGCTTTATTGTGTATGACATTAGGTATCAGGCAAACTATATGACTTTCCTTATTTTCTTCCTGCCCATGTTTATGTATTTCTCTCTACTGGTAAATTCTATCTCTCAGACATGGTAGTGAGCTGGTCTGAAATCCTATTGATCTGAGTTTTGATTTCACTTTTTCCATTTAGTCCCCATATGACTTGGGTAAGTTATGTAATCTCCCAAAGACTAGATTCCTGATGTATAAAATGAGGGTAATAATAATCTTAAACCGTGCCCTACCTTGGGAATAATAAGAAAGTAAAATATAAAATACTTGGCATATAATAAGCGCTCAGTAAATTTTATCTGTTATTATTTTTTTCTCCTCAAATTCTAGCTAAATATTTCCATCAATTCTTATTAGATACCCTTAGATGAGTGCATATTTTATCTCTTTAGATCTATAAAGTAAATTATATATATATACATATATATATGTATATATATTTAATTTTTTTAACGTTTATTCACCTTTGAGACAGAGAGAGCCAGAGCACAAATGGGAGAGGGTCAGAGAGAGAGGGAGACACAGAATCCGAAGCAGGCTCCAGGCTCCGAGCTGTCAGCACAGAGCCCGACGTGGGGCTCGAACCCACGGACCGAGATCATGACCTGAGCCGAAGTTCGACGCTCAACCGACTGAGCCACCCAAGCACCCCAAAAGTAAATTATATTTTTAAAAATAATTTATTTTTACCTGCCATCAGAAGTACCTAATTTATTGCTATTTTATACCTATTATTTTATAGGTATATACCTATATTTTACACCTTTTTTACCTATATTTTACACCTATAGGTAAAATATACCTATATTTTACACCTATTTTATATAGTTGATATATTTTTTCTTATATTCAAATAATGTAGTCATCAATAACATTCTCAGGTGAATGAAAAGTATTCAGAACAAATTAAATAACAAATATCCTATTCATTTAAGACTACAACTTTCAGAAAATGAGAGACTAAGAAAAGGATGTTACTCAAGAGTGAAAGGTGGGACTTCTAAAGTCATCCAAATATGATCCAGTGGTGGCCAGTGTTCAGGTTATCTGTCTAAATTAAATCAATAACTAAAGAGAAGAAAACAGGAAAATTAGGCAAACAGAATGGAGTCTGGATCAGCAATCTTCAAGTTATTTTTTTTCCTTGAAACCATAAATGATTTTTTATATTCAATGCATTTTCAAGTTGACCCATGAAATTTTTATCATTGATGTAAGAGTAGCAAAGGATGTATTTCCCACAATATTTTAAATTGTTTTAATTTTACATCATTTCTAAATGTATTGAATGTAATAATTTCAAGTCTACAATCACCTTTTGAAAGAATAAAGAAGCTCTCCTTTAACAGTCATATGTTTTGCATTATAGTGATCTCTAACTTTGATTTCAATCTCACTTCTACAATGAATTTTTACAATAAATATTTTTACACATATGTTTATATACATATTTTAAAACCAAATGTATTGTGGATATTTGTATTTAAATTATTTATAATTTACATATACTTTCAAAAAATTTTACTATGCTGATAAGACTTTATTCTGCCTTATGATATAGCATTTCATTTATTGGAGATTCACCACTGACCACAATAATATTATAACATTATAGATTGCAACTTTTGAAAATGTTTATCATAAAAGTAAATTTTATTAGAATTGCAGTTAATTAAGATGTATGGCAGGATTATAAAAGCTTGTATAAGGATAATATAATTATCTCCTTGCTTAACGGTCCTGAGATTTTTAGAGTATAGGGTAATGCACCTGACTGAAATGCAAAAAATGTGCTTGTACCCGTGAAAATGACAGAAGCATAATTGTGAAGGAGGCAGTTCGAATAGGTAATGTAGCTGTCAAGCAGGTCACACTAGGAAAAAGTACAGACGGAGGTAAAGGATCTGGGAGAATGTTACTTTAAAACAACCTGTGCATGAGTTTTTGAAATGCTTTTCCGTGATGCCGGAGTACATGCGTCATAGGATAAAGACCACCGTTTTATATGATCTATGTGATCTTTACCATCTCCGGTTCCTGTGTGGTCATGCCAATTCACATTAGAGAAACAAATGGCCATGGAATGGGAACTCCAAGAACACAAATGCTAATGTATTGATTAGAATGTTGTAGGCAGGGAAATAAATTAGCACCCTCTCCATTCATATTCAGGAAGCCTTAGGAAGAAGTCCCTGCATATCCACTCCTTCCTCAATTCAGGTGTAAGCATGCCAATGAACATATCCTCTGAGAATACCTCCTAATTATGTAAATTTAGTTCTAAGAATTTGCTAGGGAATGTGGGAAATCACAATTTACCAAGACACTCCAGGGCCATTTAACAAAGAAGTGCCTTTGGTAACTATGGTTAAATTTTTATAGCCATTTCTTAAGTTTCACAATTAAAGAAAAAAACTGTTAAATACTCCATGGCTAATTACATACCATAAATAATACCTGGCCACTTTGATGAAATGTTTTCATACACATACGTCTAATTGAAAGATACTTAAGTTGGTTTGTCTTGTTTATTTGTGTGTTAATTTAGTATATTTTAACTTCCTGGATTGTGTAGTTGATTTGAGAGCTTGTACTAACGTTATACACATCTTTTGCAAACACAGAAAGTGAACACAGAGCTGGGCTTTTATAAATGTTGAATGCACTTTGAATTAAGAATCCTTGCCTTGCTCAACAGCTTACTAAAAACATAGAGATATTGTTCTCCAAATCACACTTCTTATTCATGGAAGCGTTATTCATGGGAATCGTTATAGTCTTCTAATATGTTCTTCCTTATGCTTTATAGATAATCCATTTTAAAAACATGTTTTTCATACTCAGATAGCCAGACCCTAGTTGGTCATACTGAATGAAAATCATTCCCTAGAAAATCAGTTTTACTTACTCACAGTACCAATGCCAAAAACTCAAACGAACAAGGCTATTCAGTCGGTAGTCTTGTAACTTAATTAACTCAAGGAGATTTCATAGACTGAACACAGTCCCTTTTGTAAGTAGCGTATAGAAAGTGAGCCTGAATAGAAATTCTACACTTTTCCCCCAAGAATGTATTCTTTAGAATCTTCTAGTAGTATCTTATCTACAATCTTCCAATTCCTTTAAAATTATATTCCGTATTATCATTTGTTAAAAAGAGCATAAAACATTTAAGATTTAAGCTCAATGTAATTTACTTTAAGTTTAAAAAAAAGACACTATTTGGACAAATATTATTTCCTTACTGTGAACAAAACCTATCTACTGATTTCAAAATAAAATAAAAATATTAATCTCAGCTTTAAACTCTTTATTGTATTTACAATTATGTTTAGGAATTTTACCATAAGATAATCATATAGAATTTTATCATTAAAAATATTGAGTGATACAAAGATATAGTTGAAATGATAAAAATATTAAAATTTTATCATTACCTTAAATATTTAACTTTAGGAGAATAAACAGAATTTTAAAAACTACAAGAATAGGCTTTATGTTACCTGCTGTGATGTTTTATTTCTCTAAATATGTCATATTTTTATTTTTTTTATTTTTTTTAATTTTTTTTTAATGTTTATTTACTTTTGAGACAGAGAGACAGAGGATGAATGGGGAAGGGTCAGAGAGAGAGAGGGAGACACAGAATCTGAAACAGGCTCCAGGCTCTGAGCTGTCAGCACAGAGCCGGATGCGGGGCTCGAACTCACAAGCCGTGAGATCATGACCTGAGCCGAAGTTGGACGCTTAACCAACTGAGCCACCCCTATGTCATATTTTTAAATAACTTATAGTTTTAATGGGTTTAGTAATAGGCAGTATGTTTGTTTGTTTTTTCATTTTTGTTTTCTTAATCCTTTCTCAGTCTTTATTTATTGTTTTATTTCCTTTTTTATTCTGAACCAACCTCTTCAATTACTATAAATCAAGTAAGGATATTAGCACAATTTTTAATAAATGATGAAATGGATGGAACAATTTGCCCAGAATGTTTGGATACAGCCCCCCAAACATTGGTAGAGGAATAGAACTCATTCCATTATAACTGGAAGAAAGAAACACATCGTTTTTGGTTGGAGGGTCTAAGGTAGAAGCAGTTGCAAAATGACTTAAGTGTTGTGACATTAAAGCCAGAAAGACTAGGAAGAAATCTGCAGAATCAAATTTCTTGACATTTAAACATCAATAAGAGCCAACATCCTACAAGAAAGAAAACATCAGGAAATAATTCAGAGTAGAATTAGACTCATTAGATCAATGAATTTTAATCAAATGATGAATTGCTTTGGAGTAAGAATTTCTTACAACCTAATCAAGCTATAAAAAGTAAGGAGATTATATAAAAAGTAGGTTAAGTGCTTAAATTGATCTCAGGCAAAGGGTATAAACACAACCCATTGACAGAGTATAGACTTTGAGAACTCTAGTATAAGAATGACTATCAATGGGGTTGTAATACTTCCCCTTTTGTTTGTGACAAAATGGTTTATATGTCTTTAACTCTGTATCTCTTGAAATGTTCACAATTAGTCAAATTCCAGTCCACAAGAAGAAATACACACACACACAAAGAGAAATTGGAGATAATGTAGTAAATTAAATTCTTACAGTTTAGAAATCAGTTTATTATTTTCTAGTGCAAATGCCTTTTCATATTTAAGGATTTTACACACACAGACAGCCAAATGAAAATCCAATGCAAGTACTATTTTTTTTAAATAAGCTTACAAATTAGAGCCTAACATTGTCTACATGATTTTAAATGTTTAATCTACTAATTTGGTTGTGATTTTAACTTCAATGGTGTAAGAGATTGCAACATTTTAAACAATTTTGCAACTTTACAAATAGACATGCTTTTAGTTTAATTTCTTGAATTTCCTATGATTGCTTAGGTAACTGACAGGTTGGTTGGTAAGAAAATACAAAAGAGTTAAATAGGAAATTCAGACTTACAGAGATTACAGATGTAACCAGAGCCAAATCTTACCTGTGATTTGAAGATACAGTACATCAAAAATGCCAAACAGAGGCATCTGGGTGGCTCAGTCGGTTGAGTGTCCCACTTTGGTTCAGGTCATGATCTAAGTCCATGAGTTTGAGCCCTGTGTCAGGCTCTGTGCTGACAGCTTGGAGCCTGGAACCTGTTTGGATTCTGTGTCTCCCTCTTTCTCCGCCCCTCTCCCTCTCTCTCTCTCTCTTTCTCTCTCTCTCTCTCTCTCTCTCTCTCTCTGTCTCTCAAAAATAAATAATCATTAAAATTTTTTTAAAAATGCAAATCAAACAGTCTTGCCTTGGAGAAGTCTGAGAAGCCTGTCATACAAGCCCATGCTTGGATATAATACTAATTAAAAAAAAAAAAATTCTTCTATTTACTAGGAGGTTGTCCATCAGGATCTTTACAACACGAGAGAGACAAATGGGTAGTGGGTTCTGAGTTCCAGGTTAACATGTTTCTTCTTATTTTTTTTTTATCAGATGCTGATTAGTAATTCTCCAAGATGTTTGAATTACATTAATAAATTCAATAAAATTATCTTATAAAGATTTATCAATTTTGTTTATGCAATTCAAACATTTTATGAAATTTAATTAATTAAATTTTAAAGAAATATTTATGATTTCCTGCATCCAAAGGCTATTTATTCAAATGTGCTGGACATATATCACAAAGTAACCTCTCTATTCTTGTGGAGCTAACACACAGTGAGTAGAGGGAGAAGGAAATGATTAAAAAAATAATAAAATAAACAAATGAATTATAATTGGTAATTACTTTGGAAACTATTAGGCATTATAAATAATATCAGAAGTTTGGGCTGTGGTTGACAATGCAGCTACCTTATCACCTCAATTAATCTTTCAAAGACTTTTGAGTAAAGACCTGAAGGAGTTGTATACGTGTTGATCGTGTGAAAATCTAGTGGCAGAATGTTATAGTAGGATAACAGATCATGCAGAGATGTTAAGGAAAGGCCATTCCTGATGTGTTCAGATTGGCCTTGTGGCAGGAGGAGAATGAAGGAGAGAAAAGCACAGATACTATTAGAAAGGTAACAGGGGATCAGATCATTTCAAACATGAAAATAAGTTGCCATGGAAATGCAATTCACTTGGTTTGAAAAGAAAGATGTTTCACTTCTAACTATTTACTCCAAGGTTGAAGGATGCTTTGGACTCAGCATTGTTAAGACTTTTGTGTTGTTTTGTTTTGTTTTCTAGGAAATGTCTTCATCTTTTTCCTGTCCAACGTCAGATCCCTTTTCATACACTGGATCTGTTAAAGGACACAAGACCAATTGAATTGACTTTCTAACATTCCTTTTAAAAATTATTTCCAAGAAATAAAGGTCTTATACTAATTTAAGTATCTAATGTCTGTAATAGAGGTTCTTATTTAAAAGATGATAGGGAATCTCCCTTTACATCTTGTTATAGTATATTTTATTATTATTTTTTTTAATATGAAAATCAGATGTATTTCTATATTCCACAGGAACCAATATTTTTTTTAATTTATATTCAAGTTGGTTAACATACAGTCTTGGCTTCAGAAGTAGAACCCAGTGACTGATGTCTTACATATGACACCTAGTGCTCATCCTGAAACTTCCCTCCTTTAATGCCCATCACCTAGTTAAGCCACCCTCCACCCACACCCCCCTCCAGCAACCCTCATTTTTTTCTCTGATTTAAGAGCCTTTTATGGGTTGCCTCCCTCTCTGTTTTTATCTTATTTTTCCTTCCTTTCCCCTATGTTCATCTGTTGAGTTTCTCAAATTCCACATTTGACTGAAAGTATATATCTGTCTTTCTCTGACTGACTTATTTCCCTTAGCATAATATCCTCCAGTTCCATCTACATTGTTGCAAATGGCTAGACTTCATTCTTTTTCATCCCTGAGTAGTATTCCATTGTGTGTGTGTGTGTGTGTGTGTGTGTGTGTGTGTGTGTATGTGTGTGTGTGTGTATATACACACACACACACTACATATATATTGTAGTATATATGTAATATATATATATGTACTACATATATATACACACTATATATATACATATATATATATATACATATATATATATATATATATACTACATATATTCTACATCTTCTTAATCCATTCATCAGTTGATGGAAATTTGAACTCTTTCCATAATTTGGCTATTGTTAATACTGCTGCTACAAACACTGGGGTGTATGTATTCTTTAGATAAATTCCTAGTGGTTTCTCATTGAGGTTTTGATTAGTATTTCCTTGATGGTGAGGGATGTTGAGCATATTTTCATGTGTCTATTTGCCATCTGGACATCTTCTTTGGAAAAATGTCTATCCGTGCCTTCGACAAAGGGTCATGCTGGAAATGGAACTCAGCTTCATAAAGCATCTTTATGAGGTCTGCCACAAGTGCATCAGTACCAAAAGTAAACGAGGTACCAGTGTTGGTAATGGGGTAAGAAAAGTGAGATGCCCAGGACCTAACGTTTAAGGAGGCATTTACTTTCACTCTAAACTTACACTTCTTTGTTAGATTTTTAATTTAGGAATAAGTACCGTCACCTCACAGACAGCAAAATTAGAAATTTTGTCCAGGACACATTTCTATTACTCCCCCATCCACTGAATAATGACGTTTAAATATTCAGATTTCCTGATCTCATTCATAAACGCACCTTTCTCTCAATCCACAGTATTTCAGCATGATTATTTCTTGTCTAGACTATATTAAATCATCTCTTAATTTATCTTCCTGTATCCAAATCATTCTTCTAAAATTAACTATCCTCACTTCGACCTACTGAACTGATCTGTCTAAAATTCACAACTAGTCCTTCTGCTCCCATCTTTAAATAGCTCCTTTTGGCCCAGCCAAGAAATAAACTTCACATCATTATCTACTCCTGTTTACTCCACCACCTTATGTCTCTTAGTCTATCTGGGCAGTTCCCAAATGCACTATGCTATTTTTCTCATCTATGTCTTTGTTTTCATACTAGACATTTTCCTACCACTCAGTTCCTCTTGGGAGGAACCCACTAAAGTCTCAGAACTGAGGTCAAGCATCACTTACTCCATGAGAATTTTTCTCACCTTCCCCAAGCCCAACTCAAACTCTTTATTTATTCTGTAGCCTGCCCAGATGTCTGTCACGGCATGCTTTATCACATTTATTCTAAAATTCAAAGCTTCTTATGAGTCAGCACATACCTATTCTTTCCCTTTATTCCCAGTTTTGATAGAATTATTTAAAATATAGTAGTTTTTCAGTACGTGTATGTGGATGAATAAATACATATTCTATAATACAATGTAATACAAGCTAGGAAAAGTAAACCATTCCATTTATACAAAGTTTAAGTCATCCTTCACTCTCTCAGAATTTCCTATAAACACCTGATGTGAGCTTTGACCTTCTTTGAAAAAAAATGTTTATTTATTCCTGAGAGAGAAAGAGAGAAAGTATGCACGCACCAGTGTGAGCAGGGAAGGGGAAGAGAGAGAGGGAGATGGAAGATCCAAAGCAGGCTCTGAACTGACAGCAGAGAACCCAATGCAGGGCTTGAACTCACTAACCGTGAGATCGTGACCCGCGCTGAAGTTGGCCACTTAATCGACTGAGCCACCCAGGCGCCCAGCTGGCCTTTTAAAGTTATGAGTAGATGAACGCGTTGTATTAATACAAATTCTTCCTTTCTGAAAATGGCTCTTTTGGCACCCTAAAATTCATCTTTCACTCCAGGCCCAAGAGGTCTCCTTACTCTGAAGGTTTACCCTCTGGGATATTATGGAAGTCTCACATCCAAAATCAATTCTGCTCATGACTCAGCTAGGTTGTCAGCTAACAGGTTTCCCAAAGAGAGCTGTAAACCTAGCTCCCAAGATAGGTTCGAAGACTCACCAGAATTGTTTTCTTTTCTCTTCCTCCCCGCTGTGTCTACATAAATTCCACAGAGAGCATCAGTTCAACTAAAATTATAACTCCTAAATTATACATAATTTCATAATTTCAGCCCAGAGTGGAAATTACAGAGAATGATGCTGGCTTTTTCTATGCAGAGGCTGCCCTAGTCCAATTCAGTCACTCGACATTTCAGTTAGCATGTGCCTAAAACAATCAAAACTGAGCATATGTGACTAGCATTTACTATTGAACAACTTTCAGTCCAATTAACCTGAAACATTTAATTATATAGATGTAACAGTGTCTCTATCTCAAGGTAATCGAGAATAAATGGCGAGCTGTTCTCAGAAATGACAATGATAGTATTTTAACTCAACAAAAATGACATTTTTCTCAGTACAGTACTGCTCTCTTATCTATAATTAACATCTGTAACAGATATTCCTTGGAGAAATACAGCATTTAGTTATAATCCAAATGATTGCACATCAACTCATATTATACAGATAGAGATAAACACACACACACATATTGAAGGGTAAAGCCTAGAGTCTGGCTACACCAAGTTGAATTTGCCCTGTTCCGGCAGATTTAGAACATTAACAGAGAAACAGACAAAACAGGGTTTGAAACACCCTTAAAAAATTTTTTTAAGGAAATGTATGCTGTGCTTCACAAAAACATGTATTTCTGTTTGACAGAAACCTGCTGAATATAGTTGGTAGTAAGGTGCAAGTCTGAACTTGGAGGAAGTCAGCTTCATGAAAGACTATTTTTAGGTGAAACAAACATGGGCTTGTTTCAAGTACAAGAAAACGAGGGAGATAAGAAAGAGGAAAGGAATGATTGAGGGTATAGAGTAGAATAATGAAATTAAAAAGACATTAGTGCACTAGCTAAAAGTTGAAGGTAAACCTTAAAAAAGAATAAAGAGGTGAAGATTTAAAGAAAAAGAATGTTCTAAGCAGTGATTACCTCATGTGAACCCCATTGCCCCATGCATGTATACACATCAAATGATAAAAATTTCCCCTGTTTTTCTCCTATCTACAGACTAGGGCATTCAAATAATCAAGAGTAAAGTTTCTACTAGCGGGAGTATGGAAGAAGTACAGAGATGACAAGCCTCAATGGCATCTAGATTCAATGGAAGGGGGTTTTACCTCTTTCTTTGCTGACTACTTTGCATCAGACCCTACAGGGTGGGGGGATGACTCCATGCCCTGCTTGAATCGGGAGAGCATCACAGGTAAATGCAATGCAGAGAATCTCAAGAAATGAGAAGGAGAATGTATACAGACACTACTTTCCCTTTTAAATTTGATGTACTTTGGGGACACCTGGGTGGTTCAGTTGGTTAAGCATCCAACTTTGGCTCCAGTCATGATCTTACAGCTTGTGAGTTCAAGCCCCTTGCTAGGCTCTGGGCTGACAGTTCAGAGCCTTGAACCTGCTTCAGATTCTGTCTTACTCTCTGCCCCTCCCCACTCATCTTCTGTCTCTCTCTCTCTCTCAAAAATAAATAAATATTTAAAATATTTTTAATTAGATGTAATTGTTACAGCATCAACTTCTCAAGAGAGGTAAATTATTTTTAAAAATGAAAATATGGGATGCCTGGATGGCTCAGTCAGTTAAGTGTCTGATTTCAGCTCAGGTCATGATCTCACCGTTCATGCGTTTGAGCCCCACATCAGGCTCTTTGCTGTCAGCACATGGAGTCTGCTTTGGAACTTCTGTCTCCCTCTTACTGCTTGTGCTCTCTCTCTCTCTCTCAAAAATAAACAAACATTAAAAAATTTTAAAAAAGAAAACAAGCTATTTTTTAAGCTTTTACATCTTCCTTTCCTCAATGCAAATTTGTGCTATCAAATAATATTCCTTTCCTGTTAAATAATTTAAATTTTTTAATGTTTATTTATTATTGAGAGACAGACACACAGCTTGAGAAGGGGAGGGGTAGAAAGAGGGGGAGACACAGAATCCTAAGTAGACTCCAGGCTCTGAGCTGTCAGCACAGAGCCCTACGCGGGGCTCGAACTCAGAAACGGCAATATCATGACCTGAGCCGAAGTCGGTCCCCTAACCAACTGAGCCACCCAGGCACCCCTCCTGTTGAATAATTTTAAAAGAACTTTCACAGGAAAAGTAGACATAAAATTTAATTGAGAAAATTAATTTAAAATATTGTCTATATTTTCCAAATGGATACATGTTACAAAATACAAAATAATAATAATAATAATCACTACCTTCTTTTAATATAAAAGAGGCACTGAAAAAATCAAGGAGAAGTGATCTTCAAAGATAAATTAGACATGCTTCTTCATAATATATGCATAGATTTTACTTCTAGCACTGTATGTTCACAATGTTAAGATAAGATAAGATAAGATAAGATAAGATAAGATAAGATAAAGTTCTTATTTTAAAAAAGAATATAAGAGTGAACTGTTAAAAATCCCTTTCTGTCTGAATCAAGAAGTTTGGATTAAAGGTATGAGATAAAGGTGTTTCTAAATCATATGAGTTGTTTGGTTGGAACCATTTTTTTCCTGGATGTATTTTTTAGACATGATAAGAATTTATATTAAAACGAGTTGTGAAAAACTTGTGTAAAGATCCCTAAGTGATTAAAACACCATTTAGCTTACCATAGACTGAAATTACAGTGTAAAATGAATAAATGTTAAAATATTATATACTTTTTAAATTTTTTTAACGTTTACTTTATCTTTTGAGAGACAGAGAGATCAGAGAAAGAGCAGGGGAAGGGCAGAGAGGGAGGGAGACATAGAATCTGAAGCAGGCTCAAGGCTCTAAGCTGTCAGCACAGGGCCCGCCCGACGCTGGACTCAAATCCACAAACACGAGATCATGACCTGAGCCTAAGTTGGACACAAAATCAACTGAGCCACCCATGTGCCCCAAAGTATTATATTTTAAATCTGATATATGTCAGATTAAAATACACAGAGAAATGGAATAGTATTTTTACAAAAAAGAAAGGCATAGTTATTTAAATGAAATGTGGTACATATGAAATTAGCAAAATTATTAAAAGTCAGATGAGATAGAGCTTGATTAATCTTCTACTTCAAAGTTGTTTAAATAGAAAATTTTACTCAAAAACTCACCAATTAAGATACAAATGTCATTTTGAATTATATATATATATATATATATATATATATATATATATCTCACTTAGATAACATTCAAAGACATATAAAGCTCAAGACTATCTAGTTTAAGATTACATATGTATGTTGCACAGTTTTTTTAAATGTTTATTTATTTTTGATGGAGAGTTGAGGGAAGGGCAGAGAGAGACAGAGACAGAGAATCCCAAGCAGGCTCCCCACTGTCAATGCAGAACCTGATGCGGGGCTCAATCTCACAAACCTGAGATCATGACCCAAGCTGCAATCAAGAGTCATAGGCTTAACCGACTGAGCCACCACAGGACTTAACCACCCCTATATGTGGTAGATTTTAAAAATCAATTGAGGGGCACTTCGTGGCTCAGTCGGTTGAGACTCTGTTGATTTCAGCTCAGGTCATGATCACAGGGTCTTGAGATCGAGCCCTGCGTGGATTCTCTCTCTCTCTTCCTCTGCTCTCTCTCTCTCTGTCTCTAAAGTAATAAGTAAGTAAATAAATAAATAAATAACAATAGAATAACATAAAATTTAGCAAAATTGTTATCTCTTGAATAACATCATAAATGGGTGGGATTAAGCAAGGATTACAAAACAAAGACATACTATAAAAGAGGGGTCATAGATGTGGCAAAAAGAGTATTTAGAAGGGCGATGGGCAATAATGTCAATTCTTTTAAAGAGTCAAGTAAGGTAGGGAGTTGGAAATCCCATCACAATGAAGTTGGTTGGAGAGAGAGAAGTCTTAGTAAAAAGAATGAAGAATGAAGTCGAATAACAATATATTAAGAAGTGATTAAAAAGTGATGTAGTGGCTTTAGCCACCTCCCAGTCCAATTTAGACTATAAAGGGGTGAACAGTTCTTTTGCATTAGGGGAGAATTTGAAGACAGATAGCAACTGGTGATGTATAGAAAGAGATCTCTGGGAAGTCTTTATAGGACAAAGTCCTCAGTATAGATGAACACCTGATCTCTAAACATAAATAAAAATAAATGAGGAAATAATTGATGTGGATTATATTTTAACTTCTATCTCTCTGTCTCTGTCTCTAATATACATATGTTAGAGTACATACAAGTTTGTGCAGTCTGCCCTGGCCTATCTCAGGGGTGATAGGTAGGGGTGCTTGTCAGCCCTGCTACAGCACACAGCCAACAGGCCCAAGTGGACTTGACTCCCTCCCTGGCAAGGGGCTCCAGCTGGAGTTTGGGGAGATGCTGGTCCCCAGGAAGATGTCCATCAGTCCCCTGGAGAGCTGGCTGAGCATCCATCTTCTACCCAGAGTAGCTGCTGGTGGCCCAGGGACCATGGCTCCAGCCCAACTCTATGAGTGTCCACCTAGCCAAGTGGGGGAACAGGCTGAGCAGGGGGTAGAGGGGGGTCTTGGATGCACCCCGGATACAGTGCAAAAATGTACTGAAGATTCACCAGCGGAAGATGAATCATCACAAGTACTGCAAACTGGTCAAAATGGCCCGGTTCCTGCGGTGGATTTCAGAATATTTTGTTCACCACAGCAAAAATGCTACAATCCTTAGCAGTCACTTTTGATCTCTCCCCTTCACCTAGCAAGCCCATGACCAACACTAGTCTACTTTTTGTCTCTACGAATTTGCCTATTCTCAGCGTTTCATATAAATATTTTATGTCTTGACTTTTTTCACTTAGCATAATGTAGTCAAGGTTCATTTATGTTGTGGCATGTATCAGGGCCTCATTTTTTTATGGCCTATGTTGGTTTGCTAGAGTTCTTGTGACAAAATGCCACAGACAGGATGACTTAAAGAACAGAAATGGATTTTCTCACAGTTCTGGAGACTGGAAGTCCCAGATCAGCATGTCGGCAGAATTGGTTTCTCCTGAGGTCTCTCTCTCCTTGGCTTCTTCATGTGTTCACATGGTGATTTCTCTGCACGTTCTTGCAAGGAAACTTCCTCTTCTTGTGGGGACACCAGGGTCCACATTAATGATTTAATTTTAACTCACTTATCTCTTTAAAGACCTTAACTCCAAATGCAGTTGCATTTCTAAGGTGATGGATAGGACTTCAACACAAGGATGGGAGGGGGCACAATTCATCCTCTAACGTGGTTGATTAATATAATGTTGTCTGGGGGCATGGGGGTGGCTCAGTTGGTTAAGCAACCAACTTTTGGTTTTGGCTCAGGTCATGATCTCATGGTTCGTGGGTTTGAGACCTGCACGGGGCTGATAGTGTAGAGCCTGCTTGGGATTCTCTCTCTCTGCCTCTCCCTGGCTCTCTTTCTCTCTCTGACTCTCTCTCAAAATAAATAAATAAGCTTTAAAAAAATGTTAAAATATAATGTTTTCTGAATAAACCATATTTGTTTTCCTTCCATTGAGTGCATGGGGGATGGTTCCATTCCTTAGGTAATATAATTACTGCTGCTAAGAACATCTGAGGGCAAATTTTTGCATTACATTTTTTGGGACTTCATATCTGGGTAGTAATAATTTCCTGCTACTCTAGGTGTTGATAGAAGCCTGGATAAGAGAATGCTAAACCTCTCATGTGGGGTTTTGGTTTTTATTTTCATTAAACTTAATTTTTTTAAAGAATAAAATTATGTTTTATCAAAATATCAATTTTAAACACATTTAAAATGTGTTTTTGAGATAATTCAGGACAAAATAAAATTTAAAAATATGACAATGATCACATATATGGAATTTAAGTTCATAGAAACTGACTTCATAAATTATCTGTAAGCTTTGTTAATAGTCTCTATGCAGAATCTTTTTTACTTAGTTATTGTCGTTTTCATTTTATCTTAGATGGTTATATTTAATTTAATTTATGTGATACATTTAAGTGACCTGCATGAAAATGTTGTAGGACTCTTAACACTATTTATAATAAGCTACCACAATGTTAAGTGCCTAATAGCAGCTTAATAGCTACTTTAATGATATAGTGACATTTTTAAAAAGTAAAATTATCAGTTAATGTCAAAACAGGAACATTTTCAAATATAATTTAGAGAGGTAGTGGGTTTAATTTTTACTTTAAAAATATAATAGTGTATTAAATTTTGAATACCCTGTATTTTTCTAACATGTACCAGATACATTAATTTACAGTAGGTCACAGCAGAAAGGTGGATTATGTAAATGCAAACACATTTTTTCAAATTAATTTATAAATACAAAATAAGAAAAAAGAGTGTTACAAATTCTACTAAGGTAATTACCTGAAACACTGAAGGCCAATCAATTCCTGTTATTTATTTTTTCTTATTTAAGGAATAAATCTATGTATCTATCTGTTCATACCATAACCATTTTATAAATTATAAATATTACTATACAGATACGGCAATTTAGATTGCTTACTCATAGTTTAGGTTTTCCTTCACTTTTTTGAGAAAATTTAACTACAAACTTGTATATTTGACAAAGATTACTTTGTCTCCTAATAATTTTAGACAATGTAAATAATTAGGCATCAAAATATAGGGACAGAGCAGCATTCAGAAACTCAATGAATACATGAAAATGACAGAGTTGGATACAAGGTATACTTGGGGCATATGCACGGGTGCACAAATGAGCATCTAGCCCAGGGAATCTAGAGAATGCTAACCAAGTGGAGTGTACTTAAGATAAGTTTTTGGCAACTAGCATAGACTAGGCATAAAGGAAAAACATTTGGTTATGTAAAAATTATAAATATAGTCTGGAAATAGAGAAGGCCTTCGGATAATTGCAGTTAGTTCATTGTGCTAGTGCTAGGGCATGTTGAGAAGTGATGGGAGATGAGGCAGATAAAAAAACATTAAGCAGAACTCATGAAAGGTTATGTCGAGCTAAAGAGTATAAAATTAATCCTAAATGAGAATAATTAGATGATTTTCAATGGGACATGTCATAACGCAATTTGCATTGTTTTCTTGATTTATGTATTTTTCATCTGTCCATCCATCCCTCCATTCACTTATCTTTCCATTCATCCATTGACTTACCTACTTATTAATCTGTGACCAAATACCCCCCCCCCACACACACACATACAGTGAAGAAGAATATGAGATAAAATTTGTAATTTAGAACAAAAATGTAGTGACAACTTTGGAAAATAAATGATGGAGTTACTATTTTATAAGCGAGGGAGTTGACTTTTTTGTGGTTTCCTATGGAATGGTGAAATAATACCACTGGGTATGTCTTGAGGCCACCTTTGTCTCTGGTATTTGTAACTCTTTTCAATGACAAGAAATGTATGAAACTTGTAGAAGTATTATCCATTAACGAAAAGAAGCTTGCTATTAGCTAATTCTAAATACAGAAGAGAGGGAGAGCTATTTCTCTGCTTTTCATTCTTTTCACTGAAATCGTCTTCAATAAGCATCAGGTTCTAATGAGTGCCTGATAGTGACTTTCTGTGGTATTCATCCCATTTGCTTTTCTCGGCTTCGTTGTCACTTTTAAAGGGGAGAAAAGAAGCAAACTTTTACCTTAGGTCGTCTTAAGATAGCCTTAAATAAATGATTGAGAAGTTCCAAGAACATTAGTAATATCACTGCAATCAGATAATGCAAGATTTATATACTACTCTGTGTAATAGTCAGAATGATGTATTACATGAGTACTGTAATTGAGGGGCATAAATATAGAGTTCTGGGAATGAGTTTAATTTGATCACATAATTTTAAATGATGCACATTAATAATTAATGTATTATGCTCAAATATAACTTGAGTTATATAAATTCCCACAGAAATGCCATGCTAAATGATCATGATTAGCATTACCTTAATAAATATCAAATAAATTATTGTCAGACCAATTACTTTGAAAGCATTCATGATTTATAAATACTGCATAGAGTATGTCAATAATTAATAAATATTTTTAAATAACTGTTTCTTAGTACGGTAGAGTGTTTGCACAGAAGGCCACAATAATTCCTCTTTCCCTTTGTAATGTAACTTTACGGATTCTCTATCAAAGATTGGAGTCTATTTTCTCAGTCCTAGAACCTGGGCCGGCTTTGTGACTTGTTTTGTCCAATGTAATGCTGCAAATTGACTCTGGAAATCTCTGGGCCTTGAATATTTGCTCTTAGCTTCATGGAATGTTTTCCTGAAATAAAAAGGAAGATTCTGCCTCTCTTCTAGGGGAGGCTGAAAAGTCTGATGGAGCAAATGCCAATGCTAGAGGAGCTAGAGTAATGATATTTGACCACCCGGCCACGAGTTGAGTCACAGGAGAGACAGACTGAAGTGTCAGCTGAGCCCAATTTAGTTGCTAAAAATCATGAGCAAATGATAGAGTTGTTGTTGTTTTAAGGCTCTAAATTTTAAGGTGGTTTCATATTCAGCGATATAAACAGATGGACTTGAGTAGCAGGATAAATAATCATTTTCCATATTCATCTTTATTTTTTACAATCAACATAGATAATTCAGGTTTAAAGGAAAATAAATCAGACAAAAAAATAAGATAATACAATAAACTATTTAGAACAGACACTGGTGTTTGGGAGCATTACTGTGTGCTCAGGATATTACTAAACGTGTTTTATATATATATGTTGCATAATACCATATAACATAGACATATAGATATTATTAGCTATAATATGGAAAGCTACATTTAATTTACTTACAGAGAGAGGAAGACATGGTAAACATGAACCAATGTCACAAAACCAGAATTGAAAAATAAGCCCAATTGTGTTTGATTTCAGAGGATACCTTTTTCTCAGTAAAGCATAGTATAAATTCAGTCATGTTTTTTCTTTGTGTAGCCTTATATAAAAATGATTTCCCACTCAGTTAATCAATAGATATTGTGAAATAATAGAAAAAATATATATATTTGTCTCTGTCCTGCCTCCTGGCACAGAGATCTTACAATCCTTATAATTTCCTATGTGATAAGAGTACTAGGAGTAGGTTTTGTTCTCAGAATTGATCTTTAATCCTAGTTCCTGACACAGTTCATGAATTCCTTGGTTTTTCCTGGGTGACAGGAGTGGTTTTTGTTCCAATGAGGTGGCCCTTGATGTGCTCCTGGAAAGCTCCAGGGTGGGGGCTGGTCACCAGAAACATTAAGCCCTGATTAGAAGCTTTGAGCTTTCAGCCCTACCTCCTCCCCTCTGCCCATCTTCTAGGATGGAGAGAAAGCTGGAGATTGAGTTCATGATTGATCATGCCAGATGATGGGAGGGTTTTGGGGTGATGGGGGGGGTTAGTGAGGTCTGATTCAATGGCCAAGAAAGAATTCTTGAAGATGTCTGCGGGGCAAGAAAGTGATTTTCCTAAAGCATGGGCACAGGACCCATGGGCAGCAAGAGCTGCACTGGAGTTGTAGGGGGTGACCATTTTAAGGAGTCAGGGAGATAAAGTCAAGAGGGAGTTTCCAAAGAGAATTTCATATGCTAAAGACCTACTGGAGGCCTAGTTATTATTAAGCTAAATTTGTTTTTCCCTCCAGCAAGGCATTAACATTAAAATAGTAGGGAGTTCCTGCTGGATTTTGGGCTGTGATAGGATTATCTTTTTCAGGTAAATTGATGGAGACTCTTACCAGTTTAACCATTTGTTTTATGTCCTTTCTTGTTTTGGGGTAGCCAGGGGTGTCCAAGGAATATCATGTATGTCCCACCTTGGGGAGGGTGCTATTAGCCTGCACTTTGACCTCAGCTTGCCCCATGCTCCCTCATCAATGCTTATATGATGAAGCCTTCGTAAAAGTCCCCAAAGTACAAGGTTCAGAGAGCTTCTGTCTTGGTGAACACAGCCTCCAGTAGGGAGACCAGTAGGGTGCTCTTCTGGCCGTTCACTGTATCCTTGGTCATATTCTCTGTTATATAGTAAACTGATAAAAGTGTTTCTCTGAATCTGTGAGTTGTTCTAGCAAATGATCGCATCCAAGGAAAGGGGGTCATGAGAACTTCCAATCTGCAGCTAAATTGGATAGAAGTTGTGAGTAAGTTGGGGACCTACTACATGTGTTGGGGTTTGCAAGTGGGGGATAATCTTGTGGGACTGAGTCCTTAACCTATGGGATCTGATGCTATCTCCAAGGAGATGGTGTCAGAATTGAGTTAAATTGTAGTGACGGGGTTCTTGAGCAAATGGGTAAGAACGGATTCTTGAGATGTCCTTGGTGCAAAAGGTGATTTTACTAAAGCACAGGGACAGAACCTGTGGGCAGAAAGAGCTGCCCTGGGGTTGTGAGGAGTGACTGATTCTATACTTTCAAGTTATTGTGGGTTAGGGAGAGTGTACGTCTCCAAGGAGTTTGAAAGCAAGACTCTCGGGACCTTGAGGGGCTAGCTGTTGTTCAGATAAGGTCACTATTAGTCTTTAATAAAACAGAAACATTAAGGAAGTAAGGCAGCCATGAATTCCTTGAGCAAGGTCATGCCCCAAATGTTTCAGGTGTCTATCATTGGGCTGCAAGCCGTAAGGAGATTTAATTTCAGCTACATTTCTCTTGCCTTTGTTTCCCTCACAGTAGGACACCATGCTGGTGTTTACAGAGAAAGGCTTGATGTGGGAAAAGACCCACATATCTGGTGTCAGAAGTATTGTGGTGTGGTAGTAATGATAGAAGATGGGATTCAGTGAGGCAGAGAGGGAAAGATTAGGGCCTGAGGTCCTTGGGTGGGGAAAAACACCTATTTTGGAACAATGTTGGGAGTGCCTGACTACAGCAAGCCCCTTCAGGCATAAGGTTTTGCTTAAGAACCTAGTCCCCCTCAGGTTTCCCCTGTGAAATTTGACAAAAGACCTAACTATGACCATAGACTACCCCTTATACTGTGGAAACGAGCCAATCAGAAAAGGACAACCCAGCCCCTAGAACTATCCAACCAATAAGGGTAGAGCCTGAGAAGGAACAAGGGGGAAGGAAAGAAGGAGGGCTGACCAGAACCTTAAAAAACAAGGACCTTGCTTATAGTCCTCGGGCATTTGTTTTTGAATGTTTTTGAATGTCCCCACTCTGTAAGGAGAGCTTTCCTACTATTCTTCCTTTCTAATCTTATATTCCAATAAACTTTTGTCTGCTGCTGATTTTGCATCTACCTGTTCACTCTTCGAAGCAATGAGACAACGAATCCCAGGAATTGTGGTAAAAAATCCTGCAACAGTAATGTAAAAGTAAAAGAGAGGCATGCCTGGGAGACTTAGTCAGTTAAGCACTGACTTCAGCTTAGGTCATGATCTTGAGGTTCATGAGTTCAAGCCCCACATCGGGCTTTGTGCTGACAGCTCAGAGCCTGGAGCCTCTTCAGATTCTGTGTCTCCCTCTCTGTTTGCCCCTCCCTCACTCATGCTCTGTCTTGAAACATGAAAGAAAGAAAGAAAGAAAGAAAAAAAAGAAAGAAAGAAAGAAAGAAAGAAAAAAAGAAAGAAAGAAAGAAAGAAACCCAGGCAGTTTGCTAGGTTTTTCACATTTTTAGCATTGCTGCATAATAGCAATTACAATGTCAGGTGATCCTACCAATTTATAAACTCACCAATAGTACATGAGTTATTATTATCTCAATTTCCTGTCAGCAATTAGTATTATGAGTAGCTTTTAATTTCTATTCTGACAGTAATTAAATATCAACTCATTTTTAACATTTTTCTTTTCCTAAATGGTGGGGATATCGAGAATCTCAATATTTTTTTGAACATGCAGGTTTTCTTTTAAAATTTTCTCAATAGAAATATTTTCATCAAGAAGTTTTTTTTCATTCACATTTAGTAGTTAATCCACATAGGAATGATTTTTGTGCACAGTATGAGGCAGAATAAAATTTTCTTTATTTTTACTGCATTGATAGCCAATTTCTCCAATATTACTAGACTAGCTGTTTTCAAGTATATTAGTGTCTATTTCCCTGTAACAAATTTCCAAAAGTTTAGGGGCATAAAGCAGCACACTTTATTATCTTACAGTTCTATAGGTTAGAAGTCTTACACACATCTCACCAGACTAAAATAAAAGTGCTCGCTAACTGCATTGGCAGGAAAATAGCTGTGCAACGGCCTGCTGTTCAGACATGCCTCCCTCACACTGCCACCTACAGGCAGAAATGTCTAGCGCATCCCTGTGGTTCCTAAATGAAACCCTAACCCTTTGGGCCCACCCAGGAGCAGGCTCTGGAATCACTTTGGCCCAGCAGCACCTTAAAACCTGTTTATATCACTTTATCTGGTTTCAAGTGATGAATTCTTACACATGGAACCAAAAGTGTGATCTTTTTTTTTTTTTTTTAAGAGATGGATAAATCAGTCTTTAACAAAACAAAAAATGTTTCTTTCGTGAAAGTGTTGAGAAAACAAGAAGGCAAGCCACAGGTTAGAAGAACACATTTGCAAATAACATATCCAAGAAAGGTTCTGCATTGAGAATATATAATAGACCCTCAAAACACAACAATAAGGAAACCATACATAAAAAATTGCTAAAAGATACAGACAGCATTTCACCAAAGAGGATATAAAGATGGCAAATAAACATGTAAAGAGATTTCCAATATTAATCATTAGCCCTTATAGAAATGAAAACTGAAAAAAAAATCCAAAACACATGCGATGTCAGTACATGACCAGTAGAATAACAAAAAAATAAAAATAATACTGATAATACTAAACACTGAAAAGGGTGTGGAGAAACTAGAATTCTCAAACATTGATGATCAGAATGCAAAATTGTACAGATGCTCTGGAAGACAGTTTGGTGGTTTTTATAAAGTTAAACATACACTTCACATTGTGACCAAACAATCCCACTGCTCACTATTTAACCAGAAGTAAACTTATACCTATACAAAGAAATTCACCTGAAGATTTGTAGCATATTCATATTGCTGAAAACTGGAAACATCCCAGATATGTTACAAGAGGCTAATAAATAAATAAGTAAAATACTATGAACAATGGAATGGAATAGAATACCTTTCAGTGATTAAAATGAGTGCGTTTTTCATAGATGCAACAATCTGGATGGATCTCAAATGCATTGTGCTGAGTCAAATAAGTTGGTCTCAAAAGGTTGCATATAAACTGTATGGTTCCACTTATGTTACAGCTTTGAGAATAAAAAAAAAGCAAAAATTAGAACTATAAAAATTGGGAACAGGTCATTGGTTGACACGGGTCATGGTGGGAGAATGGGATGAGAATAAAGGGATAGCACTAGCTTGCTTTTGGAGGTGATGGATCTGTTCTACATCCTAACTCTGGTGGTAATTTACATGAATCTATACATGTGTGAAAATGCATAAAATTTTTCACAAAGCAGTCCATTTTAATCCATGATAATTAAAAAAAATTGAAAATGAAAAATAAATACAGTATGTCAGATCAGACATTTAGGTCACCTTGTTGAAATGTTAGTTTTGGAGTTGAAGTTGAAGCCATTTATTCCTCTGGATTCAAAGGCTTTTGTGAAGAAAGTTTTTAATTAGACTAATGGTTTGCGATTGTCTGTTGTGAAGTTTTAGCCACAAGTTCAATGATCTTGAAGCCATTCTTTTGTTTAAAAAAATTTTTTTAATGTTTATTTATTACTGAAAGACAGAGACAGAAACAGAGCGTGAGCAGGGGAGGGGCGGAGAGAGAAGGAGACAAAGAATCCGAAGCAGGCTCCAGGCCCTGAGCTGTCGGCACAGAGCTTGAAGCGGGGCTTGAACTCACTGAATGTGAGATCATAACCTGAGCCAAAGTCGGCCACCCAACCGACTGAGCCACCCAGGCGCCCCCAGAAGCCACTCCTAATAACAAAAAGGTTAGGAGATTTAAAGAGCAGAAGAGGTGAGGATGGGATCTTGAATGGAGGTATAGATTCTGTTAGAGAAAGCAATTGCTTCAAAGCCCTTATTATGTAAACATTGTCTATTTTTTTTTTTTTTTGCTACAGTTTTATTTTTAGATAATTGGTCATTTTCATAACCTACAGTCAAAAATCAGGAGTGATTTTTTTTTTAATTTGTTTTATCGTTCACTTCTCTTATTTTAATTTTTAGGCTGAAAATTAGGTTTAAAATACTTTCTAGTTTCTCTGAGGACTGGGAATGCATGTGGTCTCTAGTCCTTGACCATTTGTCTTGTATTCTTTGTTCATTTCTAATTCTCTTTATTTGTAAGATATGCTACTCTCTTAGCCCCAAGCTTTTTGTCTCAACATCTATGTTTCATTAATGATAATACCAAATATTTATAGCGCACCTGTAATCCACCAGGTGGTTCTCACAACACAGATAGAGGCATATAATTTCAAATTGTACCTGTAAAGAAACTGAACACACACACACAAATGTTTAGAATTGATAGGTTTTTAGAGAAAATATAAAGCATATTTGGGTTATAGCAAATCATTTTCAGTCCTCTGTTCACAGATGTATAACTAGGATGCTATTATTCTAGATTCTTTATAAGACTTAGAAAAAATACATTGTTTTTTTGTTTGTTTGTTTGCTTGTTTTACCAGAGAACTGGAAAAAGAAAGTAAAAACAAAGCAAAGCAGAGAACTGGAAAAAGAAAGTAAAAACAAAGCAAAGCATTCGTCTAAGAAAAATAAGTGTCAAAGATAGTATAGTGATTAAATAAATTTCACGTACAAATTTTAGTATCTTTCCACTATTGATCTGAAGTCCAAGATACGTTCATTTTGTAACAGCTAAACCTTATTCCGTGAAAAAAAAATTAAGTGATGTAAGGTTGCTGAAGTCAGGATGAGCTAGTGCATTTCTTGAGCAGTTCAAATTGAGCTTTCTAAAATCCTCTAAGCAGTTCAAATCTAAAAATAACCTAAATTATTCAGATCTTTAATAATGTGCAAATACAATTCCATCCTTTCTAAGCTCTAGGTATGTGATAATTCCGATCATTTTTCATTAAAAGCTGTTGGATTTTGAACATTTAGAATTCTAATCTCATTGCCACAAAGGGCTGAAATGGCATTTATATTGATCTCAAAGGAGATCACACATTTCATGGGCTAAGAGGAAGGAAGGCACTCCAGGAGCCTTTGGAGGAGAGAGGAGGGAGAGAGAAACACCACCATTATATCATGAGGAAGATTCTGTCTGGCTAAAATGTTTGGGCATCTCCAGTACAAGATATCAAAACAAAACTTTATAAAAAGAATTTATTCTACTTTGATAACTATAAGTTGTTTTTGTAGTTTGCCCTCAAGAGGGTTGACCTTTACAAGACTATTCTATGTTCTAACCTAAAGAAAAACTAAGAACTACATGCATAGTATATTTAATAATATTTGACAGTTTAAATAAGAGGGAGAAAAGTGTTTTCTACACCTGAAATCAAGAGATTTGAGGAATGTAATGTTATCAATTTAAATGAATAGGAAAGGGGTGCCCGGCTGGGTCAGTCGGTAGAGCCTACGACTCTTGATCTCAGGGTTGCAGGTTTGAACTCCACCTTGGGTGTAGAGATTACGTAAAATAAAATTTTTAAAAGTAAATAAATAAATGGATAGGAAAACAAATAACGCTCTTTATGAGACATAAATTTACTTTACAATGATAGATCCTTGAGATGTAGCAATTATGTAACTCAAATACGGTTTTGATGGTAAGGATGAACTCAGGAAACACTAAATTACAGAGATCACAGTAATCACAGAAATCACAGTAAAACACAGAAGATCATCATATTATCAAACTTAGAAAGTACGTACATTATATCTTTTTATTTTGAAATTTAATTGCACTAATCTTTAGCCAATATATGAGTAATGTATTTATATTAGGAAAACATTCTTTATGGTTACATTCCTGAGATTAAGATTCACACTCCTTATGTTAGAAGCAACTTCCCTTACTCTGCCAACTTTCAAAACTATGATTCCACTCTTTTTCAAGAATCTTTCTTTCTCTAACTAGATGAAAGGTAATGTGAGGCCACCATAAACTCGGTACAACACAGAAAAATGTAGTCAATTCAGCTTGCCTGCAATTTTAGTGCCTTCCGCTTTCAAACCATGGAAACCTAAGTACTCAGGAATTTTCCATTTCAGTTAACTTTTGTCAGCCTATGTGATGTGGCCTCATTCAGTTAGTACCTATTATTGACTTACTATTATGTGTCTTTTAGTATTGGGCACAACCTACATGATTAACAGTGGTTTCTCTTAGCTTCTTCAAATATTCCATAGCAAATATTATGCTTTTTGAAATATTCTGAATACATGAGGAGACAGGGATTCTAACTGTCTCAAACATTGATCAGGGACCAAACCTTTGCAAATGTTTCAATACTTTTAAATGGGGAGTTCAATGAACCTTTACTATAAATAAGATTAAATTGGTATGTTTGTTACAATGCAGATTTCTGGGCATCACAATAAAGGGAGTAAAGGGGTGGATTCCAGAAATCAACTTAAAGGATTATGAGAAACCCATGAAACACTTTCCAGAAATTAACATCCTGATCTGTGACCGGATAGGACTGGTGGACTGTAATTCAGGACCTTTAACAGGAGTCACCCAAAGAAGTTTATCAAAGTGGTTACAATTTTAAAAACTCCCTAAATGACTGACTCTCAAAATATCTTTCCATTCTCTCCCTCAACCATACACACATTTACCAAAGAAACTGCCTTTCTCTTTGTGAGAACCGCTGCTGTATTTGATTCATAAGCTTCCCTTCACCTCTAATATTCTCTGGTGGTTCCTTGTCACAATTTGTTTTGCTTAGAGCAAAAACAATGGACATGGACATTGCAAAGACATTTCTATCGCAGATTAGTTAAGATTCAGAGAGATTTAGTGGGCAGGATCAGGGTTTGGGTTTAAACCACTCACTGACTCTGTGACCTTGGACAAATTACTTAACCTCTTTGAAACTCAGTTTCCTGTCCTTGGAAGTTGAATAATGGTACCTAGCATTCAGGTTTATTGCATTGATTTCACAAGATAAAATACAGGGAGTTGAACTGCAGTGCCTAATACATAGCATGTCCTCAAAAGTAACAGTTATTTTTATGTTTATTATTATTATTATTTTACTTTTTAAAGAGAATTGTTACTCATCAAATTGCATGACACACAAGAAATACATAAACATGATTATAATCCATTCTTGAAAAATGACTATAGTGTTAATGATTTGAGTTTTCTTCTATCATCTATCTAAAAACTATTTTATTTTCAGAGCTGACATCATTATTACTTTAAAGTTAGTACATACATGGGGGGTGGGTCTCATCTAATTTCTGAGAAAGTTTTCCTTTATCTTTTCGCCCTGCCTTTCAGATTAAGTAATTAACATTCTAGTGACGATCCTATAATTCACATATTAATTTAAAGTCAGAGGCTAGTGACGATCCTATAATTCACATATTAATTTAAAGTCAGAGGCTCAAATGCTGTCAATATCGAAGTCCTATTCGAAACCAGAACCTTGCACCCTGTTCTAGGGAAGCCTGATCTCCACTGTCCACCGCTATTCTTTTCCGAAGGTAACAGGGCATTTTCTTCCGCCTCCCATATACATCCCCTCTGATACCTGTCATGTTTTGCAGCCCTGCTTGTATCCTGGCCCTTGATGCCCCCCCGTGGACCTCTGTGAGCTTCAGTTTCGAGAGTTCCATGTGATACCTTCTATGGACAATTTTTGGCCTTAGGGTACATCTCAATCAGAAGCCCGGCAGTCCCTCAGACCGTAACGTTAACGATTCTTCATTTTCACGTTCGGAGGAACACATCACATTTAAATCACTGCTTGGAGAATTCGCAGGCTACATTGATCTGAAACGTCTTCATACTGCGTATTGTTCAACCCGGCTCTACGTTTTTTAAGGAGTCAGCCCTGGGAACACGCGGAGAAAGGACAGAAACCCATTTCACCAGATTGAAAGGCCAAACCGACACGGGTGGCGGTCCAGTAACAAGTAGAATGTTTGGCTGAGCAGCATGTTGACAGTGACGATGGCGGCTGTGGTCCAGAGGGCACTGTCATCGTTCCTCAAACAGCCTGTTATGGACTAAAGTTTGTGTCCCCCTCTGCCCCACAAAATTTGAAGCCCCGACTTCCAAAGTCATGGTGTTTAGAAGTGGAGCCTTTGGGAGATAATTAGGTTTAGATAAAGTTATGAGGGTGGGGCTCCCATGATGGGATTAGTGTCCTTATAAGAAAAGAGAGACCCGAGCTCTCTCTGTCTCTACCGTTTGAAGACACAGCAAAAAAAAAAAAAAAAAAAAAAACCAGCATCCATCTGCAAATCAGGAAGAGGGCTCTCACCAAACACAGAATCTGCTGGCACTTTGAATCATGGACTTGCAGCCTCCAAAACTTTGGGAAATAAATGTCTGTAGTTTAAGCCACCCACTCTGTGGTGTTTTGTGATGGCAATCTGAGCTGAGACACAGTTTACCCAACATTCAGACATTTTATGATCGTTCAGATCATTTTGGCTCTTCAGTATGCCCTTGCCTGAAATGCACTTTCTGATCCCTTCACCTCTCCAAATTTTGTGAAAAATTTTTCTTAGTTTAAAATTCACATATAAGAATATTCATATCTCTTCTGAATAGAAGAGGGGTCCTAATCTCAATTGGAGGGGTCGTCTCTTCCCTGGTTTACTGCAATATCTTCTGACCTGGGCTTTCGGCTTCTCCCTTCATCACTCAGTCTGTTCTTAATTCAGTCGAAATTATCATGTTAAAACGTTAGAAAACATATCATTCTTTTGCTCAAAGTCCCCCATTGTCCTCATTTACTATTCTGAGTAAAGACCAGCTTCTTTACATGGCCCATATGTTCCCTCACTGCTCTCTGTAAAATGTCTGACTTCATCTCCTACTACTTTCCCCTGCACTCCTGCATCCAAATTAGACCCCTTCATTTTTGTGAATATTCCAGGTGTTCTGCTGCCTCAGGACCTTTGCACCTGCTGTCCCTGCTGGCTGGAAGGCCTTTCACCCAATCACCTACATATTTTGTTCCTACCGGTTCGTTGTTCAAATATTATCTTTTCAGTGAGGATTCTCCTAAAGTCTATGATGAAATAACCCTCCTCCAGCACTCCCTTTCATCTGCCTGCTTTATTTTATTCCTATCAGGTATATGACATATTCAACTTAGTTAATTGTTTATTGTCTGACTTCCTTCAAAATATAAAAACATAAGGGAAGGGATTTCTCTGTATTGTTAGCTGCTGTGTTTCCAGAAACAACGGGAGATAATGAACAATTAGTACTGAGGAAAATTTAGTTTTAATTCATGATCTCTTGAAAATGCAAAAGCAGTTTACTCATCTTCCCGACCTGATAAACTTGTGTCTCAGTGAAAAACGCTTTTGGCTGAAATTGCCTTAAAACATACCAACTGGACAAGAAAGTTAGGGCTAACGGTGCTGCATATGTGACAGAGGGGTTGGGGATACAGATTCTTTCCGTCTTTGCACTCTGGCTTCCTCAGAGCATAAAAATGTCTACTTTTATGCTTCCTATAGGGCTGCATAAGACTTTTTTCTGTCACATCCATTTCTTTTCTAGGATGTAAATATTTCTATTGCGAGCAATAGGTAAAAGCTCACTCTTAGACCAAACACATCACAAAAAGAGTAAGATAGATTAGATAAACTTTGAGTCACCTTGTGAAGCTAGATGCCCTGACCCCAGAACAAAAGCAGGAATGTCTTTGGAGGAGGATAAGGCATAGCTGTTAGGTAGATAACCTACAGTGCCTGACAAAATATTACGGCTCACTGATTGGTCGGTTGTGGGTAAAGATTGACATTCATATTTGTTTGAAAAATTTGACCAGGGGGCACCTGGGTGGCTCAGTCAGTTGAGTATCTGACTCTTGATTTCGGCTCAGGTCATGATCTCAGGATTGTGAGATCAAGCCCTGTGGTGGGCTCCATGCTGGATATGGAGGCTGCTTAAGATTCTCTCTCTCCCTCTCCCTCAGCCCCTTCCCTACTTGCATACATGCACGCACTGGCTCTCTCTTCCTCTCTCAAAAAAAAAAAAAAAAAAAAAAAAAAAATTGACCAGGACCCACTTGGTGATAGTGTCGTTCAGTAATCCATCAAATAGCAAGTCTGGAATGGAAGAGATTTGCCTAAGATATTGGTAGGGTATCATGACTGGAAATTGAAAAAAGGAGGTCTTGATACCAATGAAATCAACACTGCCACTAGTTTTATGGCATTTATTCCACGCAATTTATTGACGATATACGATGGTGACAATTTGGGTTTGGGTTTTGAGTCGGACAGGTATGCGTTAACCTTAACTCTGCCACCTTGGAACTATGTAAACTTGGGCAAATTACTTAACTTCTCTGGTGTCTTAAAAAATAGAACGAGAGATCCAATCAGTACTTGCCTTTCAAATCTAATGAGAAAGAATGAATCAATATATTTTTCTAAACATGGAGAAATCAAACACAAATAAATAAGCAGTAAAAATCCTGGAATAATTATTAAAGCACTTCAATGCACAACTTAATCAGTAATCAGCGTTTAAAATCCGTGTTCTGATTATAATTTTGCTCTGAGCATTGAATATATATTATGATCAGTGAGGTGAATATTTTATTCTAGTCAAAATATTATCATATATTAGAGAAACTGTAGGACATAGGGGTCTTTGTTAGTAATGCAGTTACATTTTCTTTTCTTTGTAATTTTGGGGGGGTAGGTAACAAATTGCAGATTACAAATGGAAGAAGGTTTTATTTTTGTTTTTGTTTTTTGCAGTTACATTTCAATAAGTGGTGTTTTGATTGTTTTATTACCTGTGCATATGTGTGTAAGAGGTAAAGTTGCAGAGGGGAAACACAATTGATTTTAGAATTCAGAGAGTTCTGAGTTCCAGTCACTTTTTTCTTGTTCCTACCTATACATGTGTGGTAATTCAAAATTTCTGCATTTCAGTTTCATCATTTTTACTCAAGACCTTCAGATTATGACCTTCATCATTTTTAAAATGGGGAAGAGGATTCTATAAATCTATTCATCTATCCAGATCTATTTGTTTATTATCTGTCTATCTATCTATATCTATAATAAAGCACCCCAGCATATTGTAAGAGTCGAATAAATTGTAGCTTTTTAAATTAATTAAATTATTTCATATAGCTGTATTAACAAGAAAATCCATGAAGACATATGATAATATTGACAGCAATAATCATAACAAGAATTAAAAATATTTAATGGACAGAGATGATAGTCTCTTAACTGGGAATAAAATATATTTTGAAGGGATTGTTCTCAAAGATTATTTTCATAATTAATTTACAACTTCATGAAAACACCTGTTTTATTCCATCTGACAAATTAGGATGGGCAAACACTTAAATGATTCCTCTCTCCGTTTCTTTATCTAGGTCACAATATCTGGCAGAGAGTAAGAACTCAAACGTATTCATTCTTTTTCTTGCTTTCTTTTTTTTTTTTTTTTTCTAGTACATTCACCCTTGCTACACTCAGAGCTTTGCTTACGCTATTGAAACCCAGGTGTTGCTTATCTGGAGTTCCATTTGTTTCAGAATATTGAGGAGAGTTTTGTACAATTTGAAAACTTCACAATTTTGCCTCAATAAAACCCAATGGCAAAGTAATTTTAAATAGCTATTGTATAAACTAATTGATCCAATTACTGATACTATAAGTCTATTAAAATAATTTTGATATCCCCAATGAATTCTATGCAATTAACTGTCTGCTTAACTATTTCATTTTAAATTCCGTATTAAATTTTAATTAATAGCTTACATTTCATGTGCCTTTATATAATTACATGATAAATTGTGCAGGTTTTGATCTTATAGACAACTTTAAACAGATGTTAAATCAAATTAGTTAATAACTGAAATGAGTTCTAAATAATTGTCTTCTTTTCTCCTTCTCCTTCTTCTCCTTCTCCTTCTCCTTCTCCTTCTCCTTCTTTTTCTTCTCTTTTCTGGTGTTTTAAATTCTTGAGGGCTTAGGTTTTTTGACTAGAGTTCTATTATAACCATTTTCTTCAAAAAATAATTTACATTACAAAAATTAATTGAATATCCAGAACAACTCAAGTACTTTTCTGGGAGATGAGTGCAAAGTAAGAAAAACACAAGGTAGTGTCAAAGAGTACAGTAGAGTGATCTAAGTTATTGGAGTCAGAGAAAGCTTTGGCTCGAGGGTGAACATGAACTCCCTGGATGAGGAGTGGAGAAAAGGGAATTCCATTTGGAGAAAAACTGAGAAATAAATTACTAGTCAAATACTGTAAATTACTAAATAAAAAACGATAATAAAATAAAATTTGAATTAACATGGAAGAAAGCTAGAAAGATAAGGGGAAAGTGCACGGAGGCAAGTTGGTAAATACAGGCAGAGAAAAAGATGAAGTCTTATGGAACATGTTAAAGATTTTGGAGTGTTTATATTAAGCGCTTTAAAAAAGTTACTTCTTTTTTTTCTTCTTCACTACTGTCAGGAACAAGATAGGGATGTCCACTCTCACCATTGTTATTTAACATAGTACTGGAAGTCTTAACCTCAGAAATCAGACAACTAAAAGAAATATAAGGCATTCAAATCAGCAAGGTAGAAGTCAAAATTTACCTATTTGCAGATGATGTGTTACTCTATGTAGAAAACCTAAAAGACCCCACCAAAAAATTGCTAGAACTGATACATGAATTTAGCAAAGTCACAGGATATAAAATCAACGTACAGAAATCTGTTTCTACACACCAATAATTTCTACACACCAATAATGAAGCAGCAGAAATAGAAATCAAGGAATTGATCTTATTTACAATTCTGCCAAAAACTGTGAGATGACTAGGAATAAACTTAACCAAAAAGGTAAAAAGATCTTTACTCTAAAACCTATAGAATACTTACGAAGGGAATTGAAGAGGACACCAAGAAAGGGAAGAACATTCCGTGCTCATGGATTGGAAAAACAAACATTGTTAAAATCTCTTTAGTACCCAAAGCAATCTACACAACTAATGCAATCTCTATCAAAATACGACCAGCAGTTTTCACAGTGATAGAACTAACAATCCCAAAATTTGCATGGAACCACATAAGACCCCGAATAGCCAAAGCAATCCTGAAAAAGCAAAGCAAAGCTGGAGGCCTTATATCCCAGACTTCAGGCTATAGCACAAAGCTGTCGTCATCAAGACAGTATGGTACTAGGGCAAAAACAGACACATAGATCAATGGAATAGAATAGAAAACCGATACATTGACCTACAACTATATGGCCAACTAATCTTTGACAAGGCAGGAAGGAATATCCAATAGAAAAAAGACAGTCTCTTTAACAAATGGTGTTGGGAAAACTGGACAACGACATGCAGAAGAATGAAATTGGACTACTCTGTTACACCATACACAACAATAAATTAAAAATAGATGAAAGATCTAACTAGATGAAAGGTAGGAAACCTTCTAAATCCTACAGGAGAACACAAGCAGCAACCTCTTTGCTATAGGCTTTAGCAGTTTCTTACTAGACACATCTCTGGAGGCAAGGAAAACAAAACCTAAAATGAACTGTTGGGTGAGGCTTCCTTCTGCACAGTGAAGGAAACAATCAATAAAACTAAAAGTCAGCCTATAGAATGGGAGAAGACATATTTGATAAAGCGTTAGTATCAAAAATCTGTAAAGAAGTTATCAAACTCAACACCCCCAACTGAATAATCCAGTTAAGAAATGGCAGAAGATATGAATAGCCATTTTTCCAAAGCAGTCATGCAGATGGCTAACAGACATACAAATATGCTCAGCATCAGTCATCATCAGAGAAATAGAAATCCAAACCATGATGAGATGCCACGTCATAGCTGTCAGAATGGCTAAAATTAACAACACAAGAAACAACAGGTGTTGGTGAGGATGTGACATTGCACTGTTTGTGGAAACGCAAACTGGTGCAATGACTCAGGAAAACAGTATGGAGGTTTCTGAGAAAGTTAAAATAGGATACCCTATGATCCAGCAATTGGACTACTAGGTATTTGCCCAATGAAACAAGAATATAGATTCAGAGGGGTACATACTTCCCAATGTTTAAAGCAACGTCGTCAACAATAGCCAAACTATGGAGAGAGCCCAAATGTCTATCAGCTGATGAATGGATAAAGAAGATGTGGTATATATTTATACAATGGAGTATTACTCTGCCATCATAAAGAATGAAATTTTGCATTTGCTATGAAGTGGATGGAACTAGAATGTATTATGCTAAGTGAAATAACTCGGTCAGAAAAAGACAAATACCATATGATTTCACTCATATGTGGAATTTGAGAAACAAAACATATAAACACATGGTAGAGGGCAAAAAAAGAAAAAGAGAGAGGGAAACAAACCATAAGAGACCCTAAGAGAACAAACTGAAGGTTGATGGAGTGAGATGGGTGGGTAATGGGCTAGGTGGTGATGGGAATAGGAGGGCACTTGTGATGAGCACTGGGTGTTGTATGTAAGTGATGAACCACTGAAGTCTTCTCCTGAAACCAATATTGCACTGTATGTTACTAACTAGAAATTAAACTAAAATTTGAAATGAAAAAAAAATAATTGAGTAAATAATGGGAAATGTGATTTTACTTATGCTGTGTTTTAAGTTTTAATCAGAACATTACCTAGTAATCCTTTAAAATATCAAAAATTGGGGGGGGGGGGAGAAGGCAGAGGGGTCTTGTGTAAGAGCAGGTCCAGATTTTCCAAAAGTAGCTTATTCTCTTTGTTGAAAATAAGGGAAGGGATGTGACTTTTCCTAAGTAATTTACATGAAGGAGTTTGTACTTCTAAATTATTTGTCTCTTTGAAATGTATGCAAACTTGTTTATAAAACTAAATAAACCTCTTAGCAGCCTTACCACCCACGAATATCTTTCTCAAAGAAACTGGAACCATCTCTTTGAGAAATAAGCATCAAGGAGGATGCATCCCCTATCTCCTAGTTCTCGTGGGTGGGTAGGAGCCTGACTTCAGCAGACGACTTGCTTCTAAGTTGCAAAACTACATTCTCTCATAAAGATACAGAAGTTTATTTTTCCTGTGGAGAAAACCAATTAGCGAACACAGATGGTCACTCCAAATACCAAGTGAATTTAGGATGAACTGTTTGTGACAAATGGTGCTGTGAAGTCCTCTCACTTAAGGACACATATGTAATGGTCTGTAACTTGTTGGCTGTTTAAAGGGGTGGGATTTCTTTCTGTCTCAGCCTGTGATGCACATCACATTCTAGCCCAAGGCTTAGTCAATAATAAACTTGGTTCTTTCTCTTCTACACTTGTGGAGAGGTTTTATGGACTGGGAGGAGATTTTGTTTTTAATTATCTTTTCCCAAAACTTGTGGCTCAGTGGATCATACCTGACAACCAACTGATTAATGGCATTTCTTCCAGAAGATAAAACTTCTCAAACACTCCTTGATGACATATCAGTCCGTACGGGTTGTTTTCTAGGTTTTGTACATCGACAGGTACCATGATATCCTTTGCCTGAGCAATATAATATCAGTTTCTGTGTACCTTTTCTCTGCTGTAGTTCAGTTTTACACACAAACAAACAAACAAACAAACAAAAAAAAACAATCAGTCAATCCATTAGTAAATAAGTACATCCGATAAATCATGTCTTTGGTCCCTAGTAGACATAATCTTCAATGCTAGTTCCCAGTGTTCTGGACTTGTGGGAGTAGGGTTTGGAGGTATTAAAATTCTTCTTGAAGAATAAGCTTCACTCTTCACTCAAGAATGATCTCACTCTTGCCCTCGATTTACTACCTTTAGTCAATCCTTACCATATAATAAATGAAATGCTCTGATTTCATTCACCATATTTTTCTTTCGTCTGTTCTTTAACTTTGTATGTGTAAAATCCTAAGGACGGACTTATTTTTCACTGGCTTCTTTTGATAAAAATCATGTTTTTTTTTTCATTGAGATATAATTAACATATAAACATATTAGTTTCAGGTATACAGTATAACGCATATTGCAAAATGATCATCACAATAAGTCTAGTTAACATCAATCACCAAACAGTTACACATTTTTTTCTTGTGATGAGAACTTTTAAGATCTACTATCATAGCAATTATCAAATATACAACTCTATTATCTATAGTCACTATGCTGTACATTATACCCCAAGACTTATTTATTTTGTGATTGGGAGTTTGTACTTTCTGATCCCTTTCCCCATTTTGTCCACCCCCAACCCTTCACCAATTAGTTCTCTGTATCTTTAAGTTCCATTTTTTACTTTTTGTTTTGTTTCAGTTTTTAGATTCCACATATAATGAGATTAAATAACAAGTGTTGGTGAGGATGAGGAGAAAAGGGAACATTTGTGCACTATTGGTGGGAATGTAAATTGGTGCAGCCACTATGGAAAACAGTATGGAAGTTCTCAAAAAATTAAAATAGAACTACCCTATGACCCAGAAATTGCACTACTAGGTATTTATCCAAGGGATACAGGTGTGCTGTTTCAAAGGGACACATGCACCCCTATGTTTATAACAGCACTATCAACAATAGCCAAAGTATGGAAAGAGCCCAAATGTCCATTGATGGATGAATGGATAAAGAATGTGGTATGTATACACACACACACACACACACACACACACACACACACACACACACAATGGAGTATTACTCGGCAATGAAAAAGAATGAAATCTTGCCATTTGCAACTATGTGGATGGGACTAGAGGGCAATATGCTAAGCAAAATTAGTCAGAGACAGGCAAACATCCTATGACTTCACTCATATGAGGACTTTAAGACACAGAACAGATGAACATAAGGGAAGGGAAGCAAAATAATATAAAAACAAGGAGGGGGACAAAACAGAAGGGACTCTTAAATGTGGAGAACAAACAGAGGGTTACTGGAGGGGTTCTGGGAGGGGGGAAGGGCTAAATGGTTAAGGGGCATTAAGGAATCTACTCCTGAAATCATTGTTGCCCTATATGCTAATTAATTTGGTTGTAAATTTTAAAAAATAGAATTATATATATATATATATATACACACATATGTATATATATATATATATATATATATATATATATACACACATATGTATGTATATATATATACACACACACACACACACACACACACACACACACACACACATATCTCAAATGATCCAGCAATTCCAGTTTGGGGTATTTATCTGAAGGAATTGAAAACACTTGCTTGAAAAGATACATCCACCCCCATTTTCACTACAGCATTATTTACAGTAGCTAAGAAATGAACAAAATATAAGTGTTCATTGATGGATGTATAAAGAAAATCTAGTATATGAATACAATGGAATATGATTCATCCATAAAAAGAAGGAAATCATTCCATTTGCAGCAGCGTGGATGGGCCTTGAGGGTATTATGCTAAGTGAAATAAGTCCGAGAAAGACAAATACTATATGATCTCATTCACATGTGAAATCTAAAAAAATAATAATATTTTTGTAATTCATCCATGGTGTTGGCTGTATTAGTACTGGTTTGTTTTTTCTTTGTATTGTTTTTATTTATTTTTATTGTATGACTATAATTTCATTGCATATCTGTTCTCATGTTGATAGGCACTTGGGATATTAACAGTTTAGGGACTTAGGAGGAATGTTACTATGAATATTTGTACAAGCTTTATAGTGGTCATGTTATTTACCTTGGGTAGATACATGGAAGTGAAATCACAGGGTCATAAGGTAGTTTTTAACCTTATAAGAACTGCCAAAAATGTGTCATTTTACATTTTCTAGTAAAGACAGAAGATGTTTCTTTCTATTCATATTATTCTGAATTTTTTCCCTAATTACGCATAAATGTTGAATTTTCTCAAATATGTTCCCTTCATCTTTGGAAATAATTTCGTGTCATTGTTTATCTTTATTCTGATAATATAGTGAATTATTTTAACTTAATTTCAAATGTTAATGTAATTTCGTGGGATAAATCCCACATGGGGTAAATCATGAGGCATTATACATTTAATATATTGCTGTATTCAGTTTGCTGACATTTTTTTAAGAACTTTTTCCATCCAGTTTTATAATGGACATTTTTGTGTGTAATTTTCTGTTCTTGTATTTTTTCTTCAGATTTTGATACCACAGTTATTCTGCACTTAGTCTCATAAAATGGGGTGAGAACTGTTTCATCTTCTATTTTTTAGAGTTTCAGGAAGATTGATGTATATATATGTGTACACATACACATATATACATATATACACATATATATACACATATATATACATATATGTATATAACATATAGATATTTTTAAGTCTATTTTGAAACAGACAGAGAGAGCACATGTGCATGGGAACAGGGCAGGGAGAAAAAGAGAGAGAGAGAGAGAGAGAGAGAGAGAGAAAGAATTCCAAGCAGGTTCTGTGCTATCAGTGCAGAGCTCAAAGGGGGACTGGATAGATCTCATGCACGGTGAGATTATGATCTGAGCCAAAATCAAGAGCCTGATGCTTAACAGACTCAGCCACCAGGTGCCCCAATATTTTTTCTTTCTTAAATGTTTAGTAGAATACTCAGTGAAGCCTAGGGGCTTAATGGTTTTGCTTTTAATTCATTTTCTGTTTCAGCATTTTTATTAATCATTTATTAAAATTCATTTGAACAACTCAGTCTAGTGTTTGTATTTTTCTCTTTTTTCTCTATTTTTTTTTTAAGTTTTACTTATTTTTTTTTTTTTTTTGAGAGACGGAGGGAGAGAGCACAAGCCAGGGAGGGCAAAGAGAAGGAGAGACAGAATCCCAAGCAGGCTCTGCACCATCAGCACATAGCCCGATGCGATGCTTGAACTCACGAACCTTGAGATCATGACCTCAGCCGAGATCAAGAGTAGGATACTTAAACCGACTGTGCCACCCATGTGACCAGTTTTCTATTTTTTTTAAATGTTTATAAGATAGGTAGTAATATGTCCCCTTTCATTTCTGATATTACTAATACATGTTTTACTTCTTCTAAAAATCGTTTAGCCTCTCTAGTTATAAATTGTATTCACCTTTCAAAGAACTAATTTTGAGTTTTAAATCTCTTCTCTATATTTGTCTTTCTCAGTTTCATCTATAATTTCTTTATTTCAATTATTATTTTTTTTCTTTCTATTTACGTTGGACTCAATTTGCTTTTTCTTCCCTACTTTCTATAGATTGATTGATTTTAAACTTAAAAAAATGTTTTTATATGAACAGTTAAAGCTATAGTTTCCTCTTCAACACAACATTAGCTATATCTCAGTGATTTTGCATTTTTCTTTCTATTATAATTCAATTTGACATATTTTCTAATCCTTCCTGTGATTCCTTCTTTAACCATTTATTTAATTTTCTCCCTAAAAAAGGATTTTTCTAGATTTCTTCATGTTAATGACCTCTAATTTAATTTTGTTGTGGTTATAGATACCTTTGGAATTTAACGGCTAATTGTTTTAAAGTCTATCATATGATTTTTGGAGAGAAACATTCCAATTGCAGTAGTAGAAATTATATTTTCTATAGTTTTAGCTGTGGTGTTAAAAATGTCAAGTGGCTCAAATTGATTGATAATGATATTCAAATTCATAGTTTACATTTTTGGTTGCATGTTTTAACAATTACTGAGAGGTTGATAAAAATTCTTCAACCGTGAATGTGAATTTGTCAATTTGCATGTTTAGTTTCGATGGGTTTGCTTTATGCGTTTTAACTCTATTCTCAAATAAATACATATTTTTATCAGTTTTATTTCCCAGACAAATCACTCATTTGTCATGATGAAGCATCATCTGTCTTCATTGTCCTGAAATGCACTTTTTCTGATACTGGCATTTCCATTCTAGTTTTCTTAGGCTTATAATTTGTCTGATGAATTTGTTATTTTTTACTTTGAAACCTTGTATTTTTGTAGTCAATGTGTACTTCTTCAGACAGCAGAGAGCCACATCATGCTTTTTATCCCATCTGGCCGTTTTGTTTTTCCCACCATGATGGTTCATGTTCATGTAATTACTGAGACGATTTTGTTCAAGCTTATCCTCTTGCAAACGCTATTTGCTCTCGTGGTGCTTCTTTGTTAATTTTTTCTAATTCTAGAAGGAATTCTACACCACTTGGCTTCCTAGACCTTCATGATTCCCTTCAGTATTTTCTCCTCATCTTTCTGCTCTATGAAGAGTGTCCGGCAGAGGTCTCCCTGTGATGCTACAAATAGATAGAGGGTCTTTAGGTGGAGTGACCACTTGAAGGAGAATCATTGCTTCAAGAAAAATCTGCATTGGAATTTGTGTAAGAATCCTATGAGTGAGTGTTAAAGCCCCTGAGATTTGGGGATTGTTTATTGTAACAGCTGGTATTATGTTACTACATCACTAACTATATTAGAAACCTACTTTAGGGGCCACCTGGGTGGCTCAGTTGATTAAGCATCCAACTTTGGCTCAGGTCATGATCTCATGGTTTGTGAGTTTGAGCCTTGCATCGGGCTCTGTGCTGACAGCTTCAGGTTCTGTGTCTTCCTCTTTTACTGCCCCTCCCCTGCTCATACTCTGTCTCTGTTTCTCTCTAATATATATACAAACATTAAAAAAATTATTAAAATATTAACCTTCCTTCCGCCCTCCAAAAATTTAGTCCCTTTGAGGTGTCCCTGGAGTGTACCTTTTGTATGCCCACCTAGCCTACACCCTAGCCCATCTGCCCCAAAGCCTATTCCTTTTTCATCTTTGAGGTTCGCATCAAGATACATTTTATTTCCCTAAATATAACTTAAAGTTGAATTTTTAAAGTATCCTCATTTTCAAGTATGCCAACCATTTGGAAACATAATAGTTTTATAACTATTACAGACAATTAGTAGTGTTTTAATGTGACACAAGGTGTAAATACTGCTGTCTTGTGTTGAACACTGTTTACTGCATCTTCCATTTTTATACAGTATAATTAATTATCTCATTCCAAAACATCTTATTAAAAAAAAAAAAAAAACAAAGGTGAGTCTTTGCCTCTGGGCTTGTAAGATATTTCAAAAATTCTCCTTGCACATTCTTCATTCCTTGAGGAACTGATAAATTCCATTTATCTGAAAATGATATCCAATCTCATAATTAAAAAAAATGGTGTAGTCTATCTAGATTTCACATCCTTCACACTTTTGTAAAGTAATGAAATCACCTTTCAGAATGCCCTGACATAAAGCTTTTAGAGGAGTATTGAATTCTCTCCTGCTGTTTGTGTGCCCACAAAGATATACTTAAGGAAAACATGGGAGAGAAAAAAAATAAGTATCCCACTTGTTAAGACCCCTACTTTGAAGTAAGGCAAATGCAGATTCAAGGTTTCTTTTTCTATTTATTGGTGTTGTGACTTAAGAGAATTTGTTTGACTTCAAGGCCCTCATATATATAACAGAAAACGTGACAAAGAACAAGTATTTTTTGGTGAGGTGAAACCTAATAACAATCCTCAAGTGTCTCATATACGTCCTAGAACAGATGAGCAGGTAATTTATGTCTACCATTATCGTATTTTATGAAATGATTTTTCTTTAGTTTACATCAAAATGTGTTCTTGAATATAGCTGTCAGATGAACAGGAGCAAAGAGTCTCTTTTTCCCGTCACTACAACCCCCCCACACAAGGGAACAACACACGTGTTACAGACTTTCCATTCCCAAATAACCATACCACTAATAATCTAATAAAATAACAAAAAATTAAAACATTAAATATGTGTAACCTTTTCATTGAATGCATTGAATTCATTGTGGATACACAAATAGAAAATGATTTTTGTCTCGCTTTGGCTCTCAGAAAAGTAGTTCAAATTACCCCTTCCCACTCCTTTAAATGTCATCTTGGGTAGATGTGATAGCTATCTGTTCAGTTGAAGCTTTTCTAAGCAAAGCTTTTTCCAGTCCAAAGTTAAACTCCAATCTCACATCCAATTCACAATTTCCCCTGCCTCTCAGTTTAGGCCACTGAGATTCTGGGACTAGGGGTGCCTCAATAGCCGTACTTATTCTTTTACTATAACTTTCTCCATCTTCTGGTTTGTCCAGAGTTGAGAGGAAGAGAAATAAAAAAAGATGCATGTTGTAAACAGAATAATCGTTCCTCAAAGATGTCCACATACAGATCCTTGGAGCCCGTGACAATGAGCCTCACCTGACAAAAGGTATTCTAAAGATGTGATTGAGGTTACAGATTTTGAGATGAGATTCTCCTAGACTGTTTGAGAGGGTACAATGAAATCACAAGGGACTTTAAAGGGAGAGAAGCTTTCCCATCTGTGATCAGAGTTGATTTAGTGGTGCCTGGGTGGCTCAGTCGGTTGAGCATCTGACTTCGGCCCAGGTCATGATCTCGAGATTCCTGAGTTCCAGCCCTGTGTCAGGCTCCCTGCTGTCAGCTCTAACTCAGTTTCAGATCCTCAGTCCCCCTCTGTCTCTGCCTCTCCCCTCTCATGCTGTCTCTTTCTTTCCCTCTCAAAACAAACAAACAAACAAACATTAAAAAAAAGATGCTTTAAAGAAAGAAGGTTGAAGAGATGGCTTTTATATAAGAAGGGTGTTATGCCCAGTTCCTTGTTCTGAGATGTAAAGTATTTGGGGAAAAGACTAGAGAGAGACTTCTAGGAGATACAGGCTGCCTCCGGTCAAATGCTGGAGTGGAAGGAGGAACATCAGTCCGATAACTGAAAGGAACTTAATTTTGCCAATGCTTTAATGACCAAAAATGAGATTCTCTTCTTAAGCTTCCAGAATGAAATAAGGTCTGTTGACACCTTGATTTTAGTCTTGTGAAACCCATAGGGATTTCTAACCTACATAACTATAACATAACAGATATGTGTTGTTTTAAGCCACTGGGTATGAGGTAATTTGTTTCAGCTATGATAGAAAAATTACACAGGAGATAACTAACACAGCTCATGCTGTTTATAATTCCTTCTCAGCTGTCCCTGCTTCACATAGCAGGCATTGAAATTCTGAATTATCTTGGGATGAATTTATGAATTTTCGGAGCCCTTAAGGGTCTTCTGTGTTTCAGAATTTCCTGACACGATGCAGTATTAGGCAGAAATTTCTTGACCATATTCTTTCAATTTGTCCCAGAGCGCTACACTGGTTCTTCACCTTGGTTGGCTACTTTCCTAGGAAGAGTCCCATCAAAATTTTTTGCGCCTGGTTATAGCCCAATAGTGTCACTTGACCTACAGGCAAATCTTAATAGTCTTGCTTTTCATACACTGAGGGCAGAGGATTCCATGGCCCCAGTGATGCAATCTTGCTTTTCCCCTGGTTTAGTGCAGAGGTGGGGGACCGGGTAGGAGAAATACGACAATAGTTCACACTAGACCCCAAAATTCCATGCTTCACTTTCTTGACAAGCCCTATTTTTATGTTACGTAGGCTGGTGTTGGGGGATTGTTGTCGGTAATGCTCACTGATATGAGTTGGCAATTTATATTAACTTGAAAGCCCCTTTCAAGTTATCTCCAGTGCTCATTTTTTTTTCTTTTATTTATTATTTTTTAAATGTTTATTTATTTTTGAGAGAGAGAGAGAGAGCAGGAGCAGGAGCACGAGTGGGGGAAGGGCAGAAAGAGAGGGAGACACAGAATCTGAAGCAGGCTCCAGGCTCTGAGCTGTCAGTACAGAGCCCGACACGGGGCTTGAACTCACAGACTGTGAGATCATGACCTGAGCTGAAGTCAGATGCTTAACTGACTGAGCCACCCAGGTGTCCCTGGTGGGGACCAAAAAAAAAAAAGGAGAGAAAACAAAGAAAGTAATGAAGACAGCACCCAAAAGCAACACAACAACACAAACTTTTATACATGAATATATGTCATATATGTATATATATATTTTAATTTTTATGTATTTATTTTGACAGATATAGCTGGGGAGGGACAGTGAGAGGGAGAGACAGAATCCTAAGCAGGCTCTGTGCTGTCAGTGCAGAGTGTGACATAGGGCTTGAATTCATGAACCCTGAGATCATGACCTGAGCAGAGACCAAGACTTGAACTCACAAACCCTGAGATCATGGACTGAGTGGAGACCAAGAGTTAGATGTTTAACCGACTGAGCCACCCAGGCGCCCCTGTAAATGTGTTATATTAATATTGTCTTTAAGTGTATTTTAAAGATAAAAATTATACAATTAATATAAATAAGTAAGACTCTCTGATTCTCTCTTTCATCGTGGCCTCCTTAGTATTCTTAATGGCTACACAGGCTGGAAGGTGGATTCTGCAACTAAACATTGGTCACAAAAGGCTGATATTAAACCCAGGTCTTTCCTCAGCATCATATTTTACAAGTTCTTCCTCCACATAACAGAAACATAAGTACCCTTCCGAGCACCTTTCTCTGGCCTCATGAGAAGTGATAGTAAAAATCACAAGATATCTTCAGGGACAACCAACCATATTGAAAAATGAACTAGAAAACTAACCCATAGTTGCCTCCTTTACCATAGTCACGTGAATGCAAGCATCACTGGAAACTAATAGGCCATTTTCACATTTTCTTTAGTAGGAAGAGCTCTCAGTTTGTAGGAAAGGAGCTTTCCAGGAAAGAATGAAAGAATGAAAAGAACACAGATTATAAGAATTAAATAATTCATACAATTGTAAAGCTATGTTATTGGGCTCAGACAAACCTTTTTCTTTTCTCTTTTTTTTTCCCCCCAGGATAACTCCTATGTTCACCACTGGCTTGTACCATCTTCCACAGAAGATGGAAAAATTCACTCCAAGAATGAGGGGTGCCTGGATGGCTTACTTGGTTAAACGTCCGACTTTAGCTCAGGTCATGACCTCACAGTTTGTGGGTTCAAGCCCTGCGTCAGGCTCTGTGCTGACAGCTCAGATTCTGGGTCTCCCTCTCCCTCTGCCCCTTCCCCACTCATACTGTGTGTCTCTCTCTCTCTCAAAAATGAGTAAACATTTTTAAAAATTAAAAAAAGAAAGTTGAATCCAGGCTTTTACGAATTGCTCATGTGAGCTGTTCTCTTTGGCAGAAACTTAAGAACCCACATAAAAACCCTTATACATATTTTTTATTATAAAAAATTGAATTTTTAAGCTACTTTTTCATTGTCTACTCCTACAAGATGACTACAATGAAACTGAGTAAAACAATTTTCAAAGGCAGTAATAAACTTGTCACATAAATGGATGATGTAAAAATTCCATTTCATTGGCTTTAAGATTTTCATAACTTTCTTGTCCAGGAAGAAACCAATATTAGCACTGCTGGGAATCAAACTTCTTACTTGAAAGAACAGTAGAAACGGCAGCAGAGACTGTGGAAAGATTGAACATGAAAGGGAAAGATTTAGAGAATCAATCAACAGGAAACTGTCCAACATTCTTTCCCTGAAGAAAAACCAGCATATAAACCTGCTGTCTTTATTATCTAGCTTGGAGCAGCTCTCTCAGTGGGTTGAAACTTTGTTTACTTTTTTATTCCCTCTACCTTTCTACCTGCAGCTAATTCCTGGCAGGATGCCATCAGGGTTTTTAAACCCTTTTAGATCTATGTCAGAAAAGAAAGAGCAGTTGACTGTATTGAAATAGATAGTATTAAAGCTTCCTTCATGTGAAACAAGGTTAAAAACACACAGGGGTGAAGATTAAGCCATTTGGGAGATAAATGTGACAAATTTTCAAGATTCTGTAATTTTTAGTCCTTAAGAAAAACTTAATGGTGTCTATATGTTCTAGGTTATGTTAGGCTAAACCTAAATCTTTATAACATCATGGGAAAAACTATAAAATAGTTTCTCATGGTTTTTCAAGTTATCTATAGGACTATTGACATATGTTACAACAATCCTTCAGTTTTCTTTAATATTCAGATAATATCAACAAGGCTGCTAGTGGTCTAAGAAACAGAAATCCGTTGACTTGTGTGAGCCTGCTATTGTTCCTCTATAATAGGATAAAAATATGTACTCACATTGCATTTCAATACCAAAAAAGTCTTGTGTTTTTTTATTTTATTTTATTTTATTTTTTTTGTATAACTTAGCTAATGATTCTTTGTGACCACACCTCTGACTTCTCCGAAGTAACGGTAGGATTTGCAATAGACAATTAACTATAGCTGAATTCTTTCCAGTTGGCACATGTGTATCTTTTCAGCTTAATATATTAAAGAGACATTTTTGTCTCTCCATTTTTGCAAGGATTTACTCTAAGTTATACAAGGCTTCCTCTCCCAGTATCAAACTTTAATGCTTAATCTTAATGATTATACATGTTCCCTTTGTTCACAGCTTGAGCAATACCATTGATCTCTAGTCTGGATTTACCACAATATGGCTTTCTTCTTCTAGCAATACTGTATAGTGAAAGGGATAAAAAAAGGCACACTTAATCAATGATGTCTTCTTCTAAATGATATATATGTTCTCCTTTAGGTTCATTCTTGAAGAAGGGCACAAAGAAATTGATTTAAGAGCAGGGATGGAGCAACTCAAATTTGTTAGCTGAACATATTGTTCAGTGTAGTAAGTTCATTATAACCCTTGTTTCCTCATTATTCACCAAAAGAAAATAAAAATAGAATGCTATTGACATCCTTCCAATCGGGAAAACAAATCTTACAAATAGTATATATCCGGGGCGTCTGGGTGGCTCAGTTGGTTAAGCGTCTGACTTCAGCTCAGGTCATGATCTCGTGGTTTGTGAGTTTGAGTGCTTCATGTGGCTCTCTGCTGTCATCACAGAGCCCCTTTTAATTCCTCTGTCCCCCTCTCTCTGCCCCTACCCTGCTAGTGCTCTCTCAAAAATACATAAATCATTAAAAAAAATAAAATAGATTCAATTATTTTTACTCAACTTTACAGAAGAGCAGGCTCACGTGAGTTCTACCATCTGTTTAGGAAAATTTATTCATCTGGGGAATAAACACAAATAATTTATCCACCAGAACACTTACCCACCTCTAAATCATTTATTAACTTTTGGTTATTTTATTTCCAAAGTAGAAAAGCTCTTATAGCAGAGTCTGGAGGCAAAATATGAATAAGGGTGATAATATATTTCATTTAAATCTTACATCTAGGCTGGCAAAAGCCTGGTTCTATTTGTGCGTGGTGGTCTATTCATTCAAGTATTAGAATTTGCTCACTGAAAAGATATTTTTAACTTGTGGGGAAATATGACCAAATACTTGTTTGAAAAAAGACAATCTGATAATCAAAGAAAAGTGTATGTTTGGTGGTTTTCCATTTGCAGGAAGGTATCAAACTTTAAACAATTATTTTATTGTAAATGTTAGGCATTTTCAACTCCTTCCTTTTTTACTCTTTCTGCATTTTAGCGCAAAACAAACCCCCAATTAAAAATCCATCTAGGCATGGGACACCTGGGTGACTCAATCCATTAAGTGGCCACCTCTTGATTTAGGCTCAGGTCATAATCTCATGGTTTGTGAGTTCAAGGCCTGCATCAGGCTCTGTCCTGTCAGCCTGGAGCCTGCTTGGGATTCTCTCTCTCCCTCTCTCTCTGCCCCCCATCCACCTCTCTCAAAATAAATGAATTAACTTAAAAAAAAATCAGTCTAAGTAAGTCTGCAAGTCTGTGCTTGAGATTCACAAGTCAAAATAAGATTTTTTATTTAAACTTCCATATACCTTCAAACACGGACACGCTCTAGTGTTAACTTAGATACAACTTTTCAGGAAGCTATCAATTTCATAAGGTAAGCTGTTTCACTCAATATTTCAGTACACACTTAGTTTTCTAGTATGCCTGGAGACCAAAAACTAGATATCATAAAATTGATTGGAGTGGAACTGATGTCACCAAAATGGAGACACAGGAGACCCCAGCCTTCTGTTCTGCCACAGAGATCAACAGCTCTCCATGAACAAAAACCGCTGTGGGAGAGATCTGGGGTCTGAGACAACCAGGAACACAGAAAGCGGGGGCTACTGGTCGCAGCCACAGCACGTGCAGTCATCGTTCATTGTGATCAGCTGTGTGGGCAAACCCAGCAGATGTCACCACTGATGACAACGGCAGCCGTCAGAGCTGTCACAGACCCACTGTGGTTTTCACTGGTCTTGCCCCGCAGGGCTTTGCATTTGCCGATGCAAACGCCCTTCTTCTTCCCTCCCTCCCATCCGACTGGAGTCTGGGAACTGCATCCACAGCCAGCGCAGGCCTCTGTGTCTGCTCAAGTGCAAGATGCCTTCACATCTGGCCCCCAGATGGGCGTGCACTCAGGGATAGCCTTTCCAGCTGTGCACTTTCATACCAGCAGTCCGACATCTGTCACTTGCCTCCACTGCAGTGTGCACACCTGAGGGGAAAGTATATGACCACGGGAGAGCACACAGACAGCCGAAGCCTTTAAAGCTGCCTGTCATTGGCCTGTCCCACTGAGGTCACCATTAGCTACCCCCTGCCGCCATGCATTGGCACATCCCTGTCCTGATTCTTATCACCAGACTCCAAAGCAGTCTGCACTCCGGGAGCGGGGTCAGGAACCACAGCCACAGGGGAACACGCTGAAAGTCAGTGTCTCTTCAGTCGTCTATGAGCTCTTACTGGACCCTGCCACTTGCTGCCAGCCCTGGCCGCCACCATTTTGCATGTGTCTACAACCAATTGGCCCCTCACCCCATGCAGACACCTGCAACTGGCCCCCACAGATGAGTGTGTGCACACCGCCAGATCCGGCGACACCACTGCCTGTCTTGGTCCCTAGCTGCTGGACCTGGATTCATTGCTGTGTACCCCAACAGCCCTGGTCTGTGCAGACTCTGTGGTCCCACCATGGTCCTCTCCAAGAATCACGCTTTGATTCCGTGGACCGCAGCAGCCTGAGCCAAAGAGACATCATGCCCCACTGGACCCAGTGCTGCCACATATGCTCACACCTGGTGTCCTCCACCACCAGACTTAAAGTCACAGCATCCTCCCAGTGTGTCTTTACCCACAGGTGAAAGTCTCCCTTTACTGAAGGTAGCCCAAAAACTCTGGAAGAGGTGACTGCTTCTTCAAGTGGGCAGACACCTATACAAGTTTACAATGATAGTGCAGAAATCAGGGAAACGTGACTCCACCAAAAGGATAGTAATCCCGCAGTGACTGAACCCAAAGAAATGTAGATCCAGGAATTGACAAAGAATTTAAACTAATTGCTCTACCAATGCTCAGAGAACTAGGAGAGCACAGATAAGCAATTTAACAATAACAGAGAAAGAATACAAGAAAATGTGAAGACAGACTGAAAATATAGAAGAGAACCAAACAGAGCTATTGGAGCTACAGAAAACAGTGACTGAACTGAAGAATTCAACAGAAAGTCTCAACAACAGACTTGACCAAGTAGAAGAGAGAATTAATGATTTATAAAACAGATCAGTTTTTATTATCCAATCTGAGAACCAAAAAGAAAAAGAAATGAAAAGGATTAGAGGGGTGCCTGGGTGGCTCGGTCAGTTAAGCGTCTGACTTTGGCTCAGGTCATGATCTCTGGGTTCATGTGTTGGTGGGTTTGAGCCCTACATCGGGATCTATGCTGTCAGCACTGAGCCCGCTTCGCATCCTCTGTCTCCCTCTCTCTCTCCCCCTCCCCTGCATGCACATGCCTCTTTCTCTTAAAAATAAATAAAAATTTAAAGAAAAAAGAATTAGAGAAAGCCTACTAGACTTATGGAATATCATTGAGAGAAATACCGTATTCATCACTGAAGTCCTAGAAGGAGAAGAGATGAGTATAAGTAGAAGGTTCATTTTAAGAAATAATGGCTTGGAAATCAAAGTTCATGAAATTAGTAAGTCACCCCAAAATTTCAGTCCAAAACAATCTTCTCTAAAATAGATTATAACAAAACCATCTAAATACAAAGATAAAGAATTTTAAAAGCAAGAAGAGAAAACTATCTGATAGCATCTCCCATATGGTTATTAGCAGATTTCTCAGCAGACACTTTGTAGGCCAGGAGAGAATGGGGTGATATAAACAAGGTGCAGAAAGAAAGAAACTGCCAACCAAAAATGCTTACCCAACAAAGTTGCCCTTCAGAAATAAAGGAGAAGTAAAGACTTACCATAATAAACAGAGGCTGAGGAAATTCATCACCACTAGATCTGCCTTATAAGAAAAGCTGAAATGACTTCTTCAGGCAGAACTGAAAAATAAAATAAACATTTAAAAAAATTATAAAAAAATAAATAAACAATGGATAGATCCTAAAGACAGAAAACCAACAGAAAATGTTGGATTTGAACCATACTTCATAGAGCAAATGGACCTAACAGATATATACAGAACAGTCCATCCAATAAAACAGGGTGCACATTTTGTAAAGTACATGTGGAACTTTCCCCAGAATAGATCATATTCTGATGAAACAACACAAAATCATACTTAAGAAAACAAGTCTTAGCAAATTTAACAAGATGGGAATAATTCGAAGTATTTTTTTTTTCCTACCGCAATAGTGTGAAACTTGAAATAACAGGAGGAAAGCTTGAAAATTCACAAATGTGTGGGAATTAAACACCATATTTCTGGAAAATCAAGTGGTTCAAAGAAGAAATCAAAAGCAAAATAAAAAAAAAATACCTTGAAACAAATGAAAATGCAAGCATGACATATCAAAACTTAAAGGAGGCAGCAAAAGTGGTTCTAAGAAAGAAGTTTACAGTAATAAACATTTACATTAAGAAAAAGAAAGATCTTGGGGTGCCTGGGTGGCTCAGTTGGTTAAGCGTCCAACCCCTGGCTTTAGCTCAGGTCATGATCTTGCGGTTGGTGAGTTCGAGCCCCGAATCTGGCTCGGTGTTGACAGCTCAGAGCCTGGAGCCTGCTTCAGATTCTGTGTGTCTCCCTCTCTCTACCCATCCCCCACTCATGCACCTACTCTCTTTCTGGCAAAAATAAAAATTACATTAAAAAAGAAAAAAAATAAGAAAGATCTCAAATAAACAATTAAAATTTACACCTCCAGGAATTAGAACAAGAAGAAACAAAGACCAAAGTTAGAAGAAATAAAGAGATGAGTAAAATAAGAAGAAAAACAAATGAAATAGAGACCATAAAAACAATTGAAAATATTAACAAAACTGAGAGCTGTTTATTTTTTGAAGATGGTATGATCTTATATGCAAAAATCTGAAAAAAATTCATTATAAAAATGTTAGAACTAATTAATGAATTCGCTAAAGTTGTATGAAACAAAATCAACAAACAGAAATAAGTTTCTACACTTACAGTAAAACGTGAAAATTAAAGAAAGAAAACAATATTTACAATAGCATCAAACAATACTTAGAAATACATTTAACCAAGGAAGTGAAAGATTTATACATTGCACATTATAAGACTTTGGTGAAAGAATTTGAAGAAGACAGAAGCAAATGGAGAGATATCCCATGTTCTTGTTTGGAAGAATTATAATTAATACAATGTCAACAGCATCCAAAGCCATCTGTAGATTCAATGAAATTTCTATAAAAATTCCCATGACATTTTTCAAAGAAATATCTCTCTCTCTGTGCTGACAGCTCAGAGCCTGGAGTCTGCTTCGGATTCTGTGTCTCCCTCTCTCTGCCCTTCCCCACTCGAGCTCGCGCTCTCTCAAAAATAAATAAACATTAAAAAAAAAAACAGTGAAAATAATAGAATATGCCCATAATCTTAAAAACAATATCAAGTGAAAGAAAAACAAGTCTCAGAAGACTATATTATATTATATTATATTATATTATATTATATTATATTAATTATGTTAGATTAGATTAGATTAGATTAATTATATCATTTCTATAAAGCTTGCAAACAAGGAAAAATAAACACTTTATTTATTGAGCCAATGAGCATATGTGATTGAGGTGAAACTCTTTTCCAAAAAGAAATAAAAAGAAAGAAGAAATAATTAAAATAATCAGATTAGTTACTTCTGGAATGCAACCACAGAGAAGGATCAATGAGGGACACACAAGGAGTCTGAATGGTTTCTAGTAACATTCTGGTTCTTAAACTAAGTAGTTCATTTTATTATTAAGTCTAGTATACTTTATATCTATGGCATATTTCAAATAATACCTATAAAAAACTTAGAAAAACTTGGGCCCAAAATAGGATTTATAATTAATTATTTTTTCTTACTATGACAACAAAAACACAAGCAACAAAAACAAAAACAAGTGGGACTATATCACACTACTAGCTTCTGCACAGCAAAAGAAACAATCAACAAAATGAAAAGGTAAACTACAGAAAAAAATATTTGCGAATCATGTATCTGAGAAGGTGTTAATATCCAAAATACATAAAGAAATCATACAACTCGATGCAAACAAACAAATCAATAAAAAAAATAAGCAGTGGAACTAAATATACGTTTTTCCAAAGAAGACATACAAATGGTCAACAGGTACATGAAAAGATACTTGCCATCACCAATCACCAGGAAAATGCAAATGAAAACTACAATTAGATATCACCTCACACCTGTTAGATTGGCTGTCATCAAAAAGACAAGAAGATGAATGTTGGTGAGGACATGGAGAAAAGGGGACCCTTGTGCACTGTTGGTAGGAATGTAAATTGGTTACAACCACTATGGAAAACAGTAATGAGGTTCCTCAAAAAATTAAAAATAGAACTTCCATCTGATCCTGCATTTCTGCTTTTTGGTATATATTCAACGGAAATGAAAATAAAATCTTGAAGAGATATTTATGTCCAATGTTCATTGCAGTATGACCCAAATAGCCAGGATATAGAAACCAGTTAAATGTCTGTCAACAGATGAATGGATAAATAAGATATGGGGTATATATATGATGGAATAAAGTTCAGCAATAAGAATTAAATCTTGCCATTTGCAGCAACATGGATGAAACGAGAGTATTATGTGAGGTGAAATAAGACAGTGAGAGACAAATACTGTATGATATCACATATGTATGGAATCTAAAAAAGCTGACCTCATAGAAACAAAGTAGAATTGTGGTTACCAGAGGCTGAGTACTGGAGGAAATTGTGGGATGTTGTTCAAAGAGTGCAGACTTCCAGGGATGACTGATTGGTTCCATTGGTTAAGCTCGGCTAAGCGTCCAACTCTTGATTTCTGCTCAGGCCATGATCTGTCTGTTTGTGGGACTGAGCCCTGCAGCAGGTTTGGTGCTGACGTCACAGAACCTGCTTGGAACCCTCTCCCTCTGCCCTTCCCTCGCTTGCAAGCATTGTCTCTCTCTCTCAAAAACAAATAAACTTTAAAAAGAAGGATACAAACTTTCAGATATAAGATGAATAAGTTCTGAGGATCTAATGTATAACGTGATGTTTATAGTTAATAAAACTGTGATAGGTACTTGAAAGTTGCTAAGAGGTTACATTTTAATATTTCACTACAAAAAATGATAAGCGATGTGATAGAAGTGTTGGCTAACACTACGGTGGTGATCAATTTGCAATATATGTGTATTCAATCAACACATTTACACCTTAAACTTACACAATGTTATATGTCAATTATATCTCACAAAACCTGGAGGAATTAATTACCAAAGTTTTAGAAAGTAAAATAGACTGCTTATTCCACTACCGTAGACAATCAGTAATTATTTTATTTTCTTCTAGTCTATTTTTTCCCTATGTTTGTTATAAACATAATCCTACTTAGATCAGTTTCCTGCTTCATAGCTTCATGGAGTGTTTAAAAAATCATACCCCTGTATCTTAATGGGCACATAATTTCCATTTGGGTTGATGAAAAGACTTGGGAAATAAAGAGTAGTGATGGTTCCATAACATTGTGAATGTAATTAATAACACTGCATTGTACACTGAAAGAGATAAAAATGGCAAATTTAATGTTATATATAATTTACAACACGAAAAAGTATGTAAAAATCAGTCAGACATTTCTCAATTTACAAATAAATCAATTTTTATGAATCGATGTTAGAGACATTATAACTCTAATATGCATAGACAGCAAGATCCAGATTGTGGTAAGAAATTGATTATATTGAGAAAATAGCATGATGATTATGTCTTCTCATACATGAATTCAGTATGAGTTTCTTTGCAAATTTCTCCTTCCTATGAATAGGTCTTGTAGCTGGGTGATTTGAGACGGGCTAAGTTATGTCTCCTAAAGGCATCAAGGTTTAATGCTACCTCTCACTTTCCTCAGAAGTGTTTCAGCGATATGCATGGTTCACTCAGCTTAATGATCTGGGACAATGGGAATGTGCACATCTTGCTTTGTGGCATTCTGCAAGTAAAACATTCATGAGTATTTTGACATTCATAACTAAAATGAGGCGGGTACCACTGTTTTTCTTCTTATAGAAAACTACTAAGCATAAACGGGATAAATTAAGACATATATTTTAATATACCGTACATCTGTCCTGGATCTACTTCAAAAGGTGAAAGCTGAACAGAATAATTTCCTAGCAGTATGTCTTAATCAAGATTCATTGATTTGTTTTCTGCTTTAAAACATTTTAAATGGCTCACTTTCAACATACCAATGAATCTGATATTGCCAGTCATAATTATGCTATGAAAGAAATATAGATTAGGAAACAATCACAGAATTGCTTTTCATTATTCTTCACAAAAAATCTTAACATCAGTCAGAAATAGCTTTGAGGTTAAAAAAGTGAGGCATGTGATAATGCAATACCAAGGTTTATGTTTGTTATTTAAAAATAAAACTGGAACTAATGGAAATGTAAGATCTGGAATAGAACAATTCTGGATCACAGAATAAATTGTAGGATGTTGAATGATTCTGAGGCACAATTTCTCTGTTTTTTTAACTAATATTGTTCAAATCACATTTAATTTTTCCAAGATGAGGAGATATATAGGCATGACTACAATAACTTCAGAAAAATCATGTAAGTTTTACAAATTCCTTTACTTTTATAACAAATATAATTTAATCCACTACCACAAAAAAAAAAACAACTTATTTTAAATTATTTGAAAGCATAGAATAAGAGTTTTCTTCTTTTCTGTTTGGGAGAACATGTCAGCAATAACATAAATGAACACAATTGATTTAATATGTTTAAAACACAAACGTATTCTATTAGCATGAACTTCTATTAAGCTGTTATCTTTAATTACTTATCAGTATCTCTGTTCCTGCTTTTAATATTGAGTACTACGCAAACAATACCAAAAAAATCTTTTATATATTAGCTATTTGATATATCCATTAAAGACTACAATGCTCTATGTCACATGGTATATTTAATTTGTTGTTTAAAATTCCAAGTTCTTGGGGCGCCTGGGTGGCTCAGTCGGTTAAACGGCCGACTTCAGCTCAGGTCATGATCTCACCATCCGTGAGTTCGAGCCCCGCGTCGGGCTCTGTGCTGACAGCTCAGAGCCTGGAGCCTATTTCAGATTCTGTGTCTCCCTCTCTCTGACCCTCCCCTGTTCATGCTCTGTCTCTCTCTGTCTCAAAAATAAATAAACGTTAAAAAAAAATTAAAAAAAATAAAATTCCAAGTTCAGCAATCAGTAAACCACTTACCATCTAAATAAATGATCTTGGGAAGGTTTAGTGAGCCTCTTTACCTCAGTTTAAGCCATTTGTAATATAGGACGATAAAAGGACACACCCCTTTTATTATGCTATGATTTTTAAAATCGTGTGTGTGTGTGCATTTAACAGCAAATATTTCAAATTATGATATGACACTTGATGGTTATTAAAATTACTGTACACAGAAAAACAAACAGTAATACTAACAGAAACTGTACTCTCTCAAATAAAGTATAATAACTGGGAAATACGCAAAAGCTAAAAATTAATTCAGGTCCTTATAACTTGCATTTTCAGTCACAAGTCTCTGCTTTGGTAAAATAACAAGTACTAGGAGATACAGTATTTCACAAAAGACTTTTCAAGAAAGTATTTCTATAAGGACCTCAAGAAATGAAACCAGTGCTGCTCTTCATTATAATGTGAAATGTTAACTTTGTTGTAGAAGAGAGATCTTGAAAATTATGGAACAATTAGGAAAACATTTATTTTCTTCTTCAGTGATTTAGATTGTATATGTGTGGCAAATTAATGCTTGTCTTGAGAGATAAATGTGTGTGAACATTTCAACAGTTGTCCCCTGGGGCATTCTAGAAAAATAAATTGACCTCATGTGTGTGTAAATTAATATAATCTTTTAGAGTACAAATATTTTGGCCCCATAATGCTACCTCTAGGTGATATACAAGGATATTAATTCCCTCAATGTTTCTAGTAAAAAAATTTAAATAATTATATCAGCAAATAATTTTACATAAATTATTGTACACCCATACTATGAAATATCTTCCTGCCATTATAAACAAGGAAGTGGAATTATGCATCTCTACACCTTGCAAATTTCTAGGTAAAGAGATTTGTAAGCTTAATATTAGGAGCCAAAAGCAAATTTGAAAGTGAAATAGTATTATCCCTGTTGTAGACAAACTCACATACACAGACATTCCAAAACTCTAAAAGCTATTGCAGGGGCACATGGTTGGCTCAGTCAGTTGAGCATCTGACTCTTGATTTCAGCTCATGCCATGATCCCAGAGCTGTAGGATCAAGCCCCTATGTCGGGTTCCCCACTGAGCATGGAGTCTGCTTCTGATTTTCTCTCTCTCTCTCTCTCTGTCTTTGTCTCTCCTCCTCTCTGCATGTCTTCCCCACTTGTACTCCCTCATTCTCTCTAAAGAAATAAATAAGTAAATACATAAATAATAAACAAAGGATAAAAGGTATTGCAATAATATGTGTATATATCTGAAGATATGGAGAAAGTATTTAGAAGGTTATAGATGTTACTGATGACAGTTCTTACCTCTGGGGAGAGAACTAAGGATAGTTTAATACAGAAGGATTAATACAGAATTTAATTTTATCAGTACATTTGAAAATAATAATAGAATAAATCTACTACAACTGGCTAGAGAAAGTTCTAGTCAAAAATTCTCCCTAAGATTTATTTATAGAAAAGGAGTCAGAGCAAGAAAAAAAAAATGCATGTCCCCTGGTTCAATAGGCTTCCCTGAAGGGAGCAAAATGGGCCTAGAGTTGCGTTCATTTCCAACTATCTAATGTGACCAAATATGGTCAGAGAATTGTAATTACCACCAGAAAGGTCATGGAGGGTCACCACTTGATGAAGTGAAGAAGGAAATGAACAAGGACTACAGTTCCAGTGAAAAGGAACAAGCATGGATACTGCAGAGCTGGAGACACACAACTGCATCAATAAATACAGAATTTGAGGGACATGCATCATTTGAAGTTCTCTTGCAAGCCTACTATATATGATTATATTGTGTAGCACACCTGACTACCTCTTTAAGAAAACCTACGTGAATGACCCACCATTTAATGAGACATTTCCTTAAGTCATACTTTAGTTTTCATAAATGCAACTTTGTGTAGAAACCAGGGCTGTTTCTATACCATTGCTCATTGGGATTACATTTTGTCTGGGTGTAGGGTTTGAGATCTTGGAGTTAAATTGTTACAGTGTGTTAATACTCTGGCTTAAATAACAGATTTCCTATTTTAATTTAGGCTTTACATTTCTAATTTTGGGCAAGTTATTTAACCAACATACTCAAGCTGTGACTATAAACTCAAATAAATAATGTGGAGAAGAGGTACTGAGTTTGCATTAATCGTCTATTGCCCCAATCATATAGAAGCATTTATTTCTCATTGTCATTGCTGTTGGCCGGTGGGATTGGACTCCCAGCTGTGGCTTGGATTCAGGTCTCTTTCAAACAATGTTCTCTTCATGATAATAGTAGATTAATTTGGAGAGCTTATTTGCATAAGCACAATGCAAGTCATTGTTCGCAGTACATGTTCTATCATCCTTTTGACCAAGGAAGAAATGATACGGCTGAGTCTGTCATTACTGGGTGGGAAGTTTACCTTTCCTATCATGATGGAAGAAAAAAGTAAATATTTGGCCTATGGTCATTCACATTTATACAGGACTTAAAATCCTGTCGCCGTTGAAACTTTTGGTTTAAAAACAGTATTTAAGGAGTGCCTGTGTGGCTCAGTCTGTTAAGAGTCCGATTTGCCTGGATGGCTCACTCAGTTAGGGATCCAACTTCGGCTCAGGTCATGATCTCACGGTTCCTGAGTTTGAGCCCCTTGTTGGGCTCTGTGCTGACAGCTTGAACCCTGGAGCCTGCTTCAGATTTTGTGCCTCCCTCTCTCTGTCCCTCCCCCACTCACATTTCTCTCTCTCTCTCTCTCTCTCTCAAATACTAAATATTAAAAACAAATTAAAAAAAAGAGTCCGACTCTTGATTTCAGCTCAGGTCATGATCTCAGGGTTGTGAAATGGAGCCCTGAGTTGGGCTCAGTATTGGGCTTGGAGCCTGCTTAAGACTCTCTCTCTCCCTCTCTGTCTCTCTCCCTCCCTCTACCCCTTTCCTGCTCACACTCTCTCCCTCAAAAATAAATAAATAAATAACCAACAAATAAATGAATACAAATGAGATTAAAAACAATATTTAAAATTTTGATATTACCCCCAACAAAAGGAGAAAAATCAGTAAATACAAAAAAATTTTGTAAAATAATTTATTAATTACCACTTGGCAGCATTAAAGAGAGAATTATTTCAGAAGATTAATTTCATGATACTCCAAATTGATGAAAAGAAAATTTCTATGCATGCAGGTATAATAAAAAAAATATTATAAAAGCACTATATATGTTTGAAAATAAAACCATCAACTTTTACAGTTGATTGATTCTAAAATCCGAGTAATTGATACCTTTAATAGACAGTGAACTTAATCAACATTGTTCTAACTAAATGCACCAGTAAACACCAAGATAAACACTAAAGCCAAAACACTAAAGGCAAAATTTAAAGTACCTGAAAATCAAGGTAAAATTTGAAACTAAAGTAAAATCTATATTTAAATTGTAAGTCATGAACATTAGGTAATACATAATGCAATAGTGTTAGCAAATTGTGTTAATGTCACAGCTGCCAACCTGCCCAGTTTTTTAATAAAATAAATTAAGAGATTCCATATGGATTTTATATTCCTGTCTATTTTCAAGGTTGGATGAATGAGAAAAGAATATTTTTTACATGTAATGAATATTTTCCAAGGCCTTGGAAAAGACAAAGTTTTACAGTCTCAGACAATTTAGGGTTCATATTGATTGAAATTGTTCAAAAAAGGGTCAGACAATTGAGAGTAGAAGCAGAGCTTATGAATCAGATGTATAAGAAAACCATTGTGTGCGTGTCAAACAGCCATCCATTTAGATTTAGACTTGTCAGTTAAGCTTAAGAACAAAATGACTAGGTTGACAAAGATGGGGGTTATTCGTGAACTTAGTAAAATGGACTTTCCCTAACTAAGGCTGATGTGGCTAGAGCCACTGCTGAGAATGGACAAGTCCAAAGCAAAGATCAGTCCAACTATGAACAGGCAAGGGGATCATTTCTTAGGGTATCAGCAGATATCATTTGTATGTAAGTCATATTCGAGAACTTTTATACTGGACATGGCAGAATTTTCTTCTCACTTAAATAGAAACTTTGCCTGGTTAGGTATTTCCATGTTCTGCCAGTAATACTTCTGTTTCAAACTGGAGAACTCATTTTTGCAGTAAATAAAGGTTAAAAAAAAAATGGGCCCACAGTCATTAAGTCCAGGGATTTCACTACATTCCAAATCAAGCTGCAGCAGGTGGCCTGAAGGAATGGTAGAATGGCCTTTGAAGATTTAGTTATAGTGCCAGAATGAGGATAATGTTTTAGCCTACTGAGGAAAAGCCCTCTTCAATACGGTAGATGCTCAGAATCAATGATCAATACATAGTTCTGTCTCTACCAGTTGGGATTCACAGCACCAGGAATCAAAGGGTAGAAATGGGATGGCTCCTCTCACTATTACCCTTAGTCGAGGAAAGGAGTTATACTGGCCAAAGTAAACAGCCCTGACTACCAAAGGGGAATTATATTCCTTCTACTCACTGGAGATAAGAAATTTGTTTGGAACGTAGGGGATAACCTCAGCCTATTTGTTTTCTTCTATGATGATATTTAGTGGAAACCTACCCTGATAGGTAGCTTTGCTAATGATCAAGAGCCATCAGGAAGTAATATTTAGGTTGCCCAGTTAGGCAAGGTACCAGAACCAACTGGGTTCATAGGTCCTGATAAAAGGAATAAGAATGAGGAGTTGCAATCATAAATATCATAAATAAGTTATAATCATGTGACCAGTTGCAGAAATGAGGACTTTAATGATTGTATTTCTGCCTTATTTTAATATATATTTATTTATAAATATATTAATGATTTTTCTTTTTTGTGTCTCCTCATCCATACTTTGACATTCTAACATAAGAATAGTTGAGAATAGTTAACTCATTCATGTTTCAATAATCCAATGGTAAGTGTGTTTCATCTAGAAACAAAATGCACATAACTCTAAGAATAAATTGAACTTTGAGACATTGCTTCACCTTTTGGGGAGATGATTAGTGTGCATGTGATTTTGTTAAAGATAATCGCATTATAAGGGGCGCCTGGGTGGCTCAGTCGGTTGAGCGACCGACTTCAGCTCAGGTCACGATCTCGAGTTCCGTGAGTTCGAGCCCCGCGTAGGCCTCTGGGCTGATGGCTCAGAGCCTGGAGCCTGCTTCCGATTCTGTGTCTCCCTCCCTCTCTGCCCCTCCCCGTTCATGCTCTGTCTCTCTTTGTCTCAAAAATAAGTAAATGTTAAAAAAAAAATTATAAAAAGATAATAACATTATGAAGACTCATTTAGATTATGATAGTGATGACAAGTTTTGAAGAATTTAGGATATGAGTTTCACATTGTGTGTAAATGCATTGATAAGAATAAATTGTTCACTTATACTTTTATGATATTATAAAACATTTTATTGAATTCAATTATTTTCCTATTAATTATATTTACTCATATTCAGCAAGGCAGTTTCATTTCATAATTGTGTCAATTAATTTCTTAAAATTTAGATTTTTTCTGTTTCTTGGGCTTCCTTTATTCCTTTTTATTTTTTAATTTAAAAAATGTTAATGTTTATTTATTTTTGAGAGAGAGACAGAGACAGAGCATGAATGTGGGAGGGGTAGAAGGGGAGACACAGAATCCAAAGCAGGCTCCAGGTTCTGAGCTGTAGCACAGAGCTGGATGTAGGGCTCAAACCCACGAGATGCAAGATCATGACCTGAGCCTAAGTTAGACGCTTAACCAACTGAGCCAAGCAGGTACTCCTGGTTTCCTTTAAAAAAATACTCTAACTCTAAGGTGTCTACCTGTGTAGGGATTTATGCCAGTTTATTTGCATTTGGTTGATTTTTCTGAACTCATTTGTATTACTGCCTGTGTTTTTGATGCATTTTATAAGGAATTCATTTATTATATAATTTAATGTGTTTTCTTATTAATTTCCATTAGCCATTATATTAGAGTAGGAATCTTGATTACCAGAAAAATTGTTAGGCTTTTCTCCTTATTACATATATTTATAAATTAATACCAGCATATGACTCTCTAACTAAACATTTATATAAAGTTTGTACAATATTTCAGTACATCCAAGAATCCAATATTATGTATTCTTACTGAATTCTAGCTTGCAGTACAGTCTATTCATAAGGAAAAAAAAAATCTAAGAAAATAGTATTAAAATTTGCAGATTGAAAACTACTTAGTGCTTTGTACCACTAGGATGCATGTTAACCAATAGTATAACTTACATAGAAATTTTATTTTATGTGTGTAGTTTAATATCAGGTAAAACAAAATTCTACTGTTTATACAGATCATAAATCAATTTAAAAATATAATTTAAAAAGTCAAGATTCTGGTTAAGTCTAAGGGTGAAGGACTAGCACAAAGGAGGCTTTGTGGATGATGGATTTTTTCTAATTATTGACCTAGGCAGTTACAACATAGGTGATAACACCATACCTATTGATTAAACAGGAAATTTTATGCATTTCTTTGCATCTATGTTATATGGTACTATGCATCTAAGAAGAAAAACTGTAATTATTATTACTAAGGATAACTTGGTAATGTTTGTAATTTTATAACTTAAACTTATTTTTATTTGTTGGACAATATTAATATCTCTTTTGAACAGTGTTACTATATCAATATTTCCTTCTTGAATTTCAAAAATTAATTTTAATATTATATGAAATACATAATTTATGTTGAATTTATAATTGTTCTCGCATACATACTGCTCTAAATATGCTACTCACATGTCATTTTATGTTGATTGATGCATAATATTCTATATTTTATATTCATTGAGTTATTTTCTCTAGCCTAACTTAATACATTATAACAATTAAAATGAGAAAATTATTGTTTAGTATGAGCTTGTCTTAAAATTGAGTTATTTCCTCCTTTCCTAAATATTAATTTTGATTTATTTAAATTTTATTAACACACTTTTCTAAGGCTATAGCTATGTAATCAACTAATATGACATACTCAGTCATTTTTTCACAACACATTTGACAAGAATTTGATTGATATTTCAGCATTTCAATACGCAGCTTAGAAAACTTGAAAACTCTACTTACAAAATACATGGGGATCATTATCTTAGAGGAGATTTATAAACTTTTTATTTAAGTTGTTGCTTAGAGATAATTCATTTTAAGAGTTAGAAGTAGAATTTGGGACTATTTGTTTTATAAATTATATAAAATCATACATATTAATGGGACAACTATCTTAGAGACCATCTCAATCAGTGTCCTCCATTTAATAATGAGTAAAGCAAGATCCAAAGAGAAGAAGTGATTTTTGTAATTACTACACTAAATGCAAGAAAACTGCATTTTAGATTAGTAATAATTTTTATTCAATAGATATTACCTAGCAGATGAGCATTTGGTACATGTTTTATTCTTCTTTGATTAAGCCCCGAGCATTCTGAAATAGTTGAGAGCAGTGTTCTCTCAGATATCCCAATGCAGAGCTCACCTAAAAGTTACCGGTTTAATGAGCTGTCAGCAGTTAACCTATTTCACACATTCTCTGGGACACCATTTTAATAGAATAGTAAGCTGGTGAATCCATAGGGAGGTTACTATGACAATGTCTTATGGAAAACCAGTAGAATAGAACATTAACAGATAATATAGGATAACTATTAGCCAACTTCCTTTAGCCACTGAAAAACAAGATTAAGGTCAAAGGATTGAAAAATATAAGCAGATTAAATATTTTCTTTCAATTTTTGTTTAGATATTTGTTCTTCATTATATTCTGTTTGCCTAGATCTCAAACTGTGCCTAACATCTAGTAGATAATTCTTCAGTGCCCTTGTTTTCTCCTTTAATTGACATTTTTAAGTAAAAAAAATGTATCTGGCTTAATTTGAATAACCTAATTATGTAATAGACATGAAGGAAATGAAACACAAAATATTTATTAGTTACCAGTAGAAAAAGTTAAATGACTGAAAAGCAGATTATGCCGATTTATATTTCTTTGGATTGTATATAGAAATACACATAGGCATTCAAGTAGATTTTGGCTGTTTTGTGACTAGCGGATAGTGGACAAAAATCATCAATTTTGACTGTGTCAGAGAAAAAAGTGAAACACAGAGTGAACAATCTCTCCATTTCAAAGTATTATATTTAGAAATCAAACATCTCTCCTTGATATGACCAATTTTTGATTGAGAGATACACAAAATATATTGATAAGAAATATCTTTGCTTAGTTTCTCATTTAATGAACACATTTTCTTTTATTTTTAAAGGGCGGGCCTACACTGGCTGACTCCATCTTGTTCTGTGTCCTTCACCTTGACCACGCCTCCTCCCCTTGAGTAACCTCCCCCTCACCCGTTCAAACTTCCCCATCAAAACACGCCCAGCGACCTGCATAACAGGACTCCAACCCTTCCCCAGCCAATCGGCTAAGGCCACAGCCATTACCTCACCAACTGCCCCTAGACCCCAATAAAACCTTTGTGCTTTTGAAACTCACTCTCTCTCCCCAGTATCTCACCGCTGGTCAGTGCAGGTAGGGGATTGAGCTTGAGCTAGCTCGAATAAAGGCTCTTTGTTTTTGCATCGGACTCGGCTCCCTGGTGGTCTTTGGGGATCACGAATTCTGGGCATAACAATTCAACACATAGAAACTGAAATCCTGTCAAATGAAGTGTAACTAATATCAGGTCATTTGCCATTGATTTTGGAAATTAAGTGAAATACAGGGGACATGATCCAAAATTATAACAAACTTATACTGGATAATGAACATCTGATTTAGATTCTAAATATCCATTTTATAACTATGGACATATATAGTAACATGTTCTCTGTCATAATACATAATATTTACTCTGTTAAAATTTTAAATATTTAATAAAGACGCTATTGCAACCTTGTTCTTCAAGTGTACTAACAGAAATTAACACCATGAATACTTTAAGTGGTGATTGAAGTAAATAAGGACAGAGTTAAATATAATTTTCTGTGTCTTTGACTTAAGGTCTTAAAAATGTCCCCTCAGTTTGTATCAAGATTTTTCATGTATCAGAATAAAGCATTGGCTGCAAATTTTTTTTTTTCTACTGTATTCTTGTAGACTATATGGTTTAGGGAGAAGGGTTTGTCATGTTCAATTTCAAATCCCTGGTAATGTGGCAAAATGCTAGTCAAAATGATCATTAAATAAATGTGATGATGGATTTCATTGTTTGATCACAGCTTAACCTGGGATTCTTGATAAATGTGAAATAAAGTATGCTTTACATTTTGACAAATATTGAGGTAAACAAATATAGAATTTACATATATACACACACACATATATACATTATATATATTATATATACATTATATATATATATACACACATATATATACACACATACATATACAAATCTATAAAAATATACATGTACATCCAGTATATATATGCATATATATGGCATATAGATTATATGAAATTAAAATTGAATTTTTTTATTAGTGGTCTTTCTACCCCATTAAATGGTAAATTCCTTTATGAAAGGGAGGTACCACATTTATCTATTGTTCAGTTGATTTATCCACTCCTTCCATCTCTCTATTTATCTGTCTAATTACATATGTATGTAATATATGTATGTATGTATGTATGTATGTATGTATGTATCTATCTATCATCTGTCTATCATCTATCACTTATATATCATCTGTCTACTCATCTATCCATCCATCCAACCATTCATCCACGGTAAGGTATAATTCCTGGCCTAAATTCTATACTAAATAAATACTGTATGAAATGAGGAACCAACGAATAAATAAATCATTCAATGAATAAATGAATACATTATCTGACTAAATTAATAATTTGGAAAAAACTTGACATTTTTCTTCTAAAAAACTGAAATACTAAACATTTATCACTACATGACAAATATAACAATATGCTTATATTTTTGAAATATAAAATTCTGTAATGACAAAAACAGTCTTTAGACTATAGTTAAAGACTAAAAAAAGTTAACACAGAAGACAGATGGTAAATATTTGTGTGTGTGTGTAAAAGAAAGAGGGGAGAGAGAGACCAGAAAGAAAATCTGCACAAATCTATGTTTAGCATTTCCTATACTAAAATAATTGAACAAAATTGTGGATATTTGTACAAAGAATTCCCTATGATAATTAAATTATCTATTTAAAGTGTTTTTTACTATACTTTTATATGTGTATATAACAGTATAGTTTATATATATATATATAATATATACACACACATACATATGTATAAATATAGACACGTGTGTATATACAATGTACACATATATATAATGTTGATGCTTTGCTTTGTAGCCAGTTATTGGGACTTTTCTCCTTAAAAAAAAGAAACTCTTTACTTGTTATATAGAATTAGCTTTGTATATGTTCCTGTATTTTCAGATATCTCTCTTACTTTATTTCTTCCTGCTTTATTTGTAATAATATTATATTAGATATCCATTACTGGGTAGAAAATTACCAATGGCTTAAAGCAACACATATTTATTAGTTCAGACTTTATGTGTGTCAGGAGACTAACCACAGCTTAAGAAATTCTGTTTATTACCTCACAGGACAATAATCAAGCTGTTAGGCAGCCTGTGTTACTTTCTGGAAGTTTGAGGAAAAATCTACTTTCAACCTCTCTCACTTTGTTGGCAGAAACCGTGTCCTGGCATTTGTACAACCGAAATCTCAGATTTTTCCTGGATGTTAGCTGGAGACCACCCTCAGCTCCCGTAGGCCACTCACAGTTCCGTGCCACATGGCCTTCTCTATAGACAGTTCACAAGATGACCAGCAGGAAAGCAAAAATCTAGGTAAGTCACCAGCAAGACAGTTTTATATAATGTAATCCTAGGAGTGACATCCCATCGCCTTTGTCAAAAGAAAGAGATTTCACTAAAATGTTAATAAAGTAAATATTATGGTGTCCACCTTAGATTCTGTCTGCCACAATGATTTCTGCTCTTGTATGAAAGTTTTTCTTTTAATACCCCAGCCTAGACCATTTTGTTCTCATTTACATGTTTTGTATTTCCTAGAACACTTTTAAAACTTCAGGCTGTTTCAAGTGTCAAATATGACGGTATATTTTATTGATTTTCCAGTCAGCTTCATGTTATAACCCTTAAGCATCTGGTCACATATTTTTATTTGAAAAATGTAATTTTAATTATTCTTGAAAAGCAATTTCATATTCAATATTTTAACTTAAAACAAGTCACATCGTCTTAGTTTAAATCAGGAAACACTAAAAATCTAATCGATTCTTTGTGAAAACAGTTAAACTTAAAGCTTTAAAAATGGAGGAAAAATCCAGAATAATTAATACAAATTTTCCTATACTGGTTTTTCTAATAAGTGGCTTTAATAATACTACATATATAAACAGTAGTCCCGAACAAAATATGTGTATTTTACCCTCAGCAATGAGTAAGCTTCTCTTAAGCTTTCCTTTATTTAATCTTGAGTGTTTTGTTGATTATGTATGCATTAAGCATTTTCATGCATATTTTAAGATAGTGGGCTCCAAGCCTTTCTGTTTGAATGAAGGCAAAGTCTCAGCATGCATGTACAGGTTTATAAAGATTTATATAAAATTGTTTTCTTAATTAAATTTTTTGTCATTATAGCTTGGCTGATTTTTACTCATTGAACTTTGAGAGACTGGTATACAGTGAATGCAAAGAATTATTTTACTGTGTATTATCATAGAAGTTATAACCATACTAAATTTGACACAAGCCATATGGAGACAGAAATTTCTTACCGCAGAGAGAAATGTATCAAAGAATATTCAAAATATGTACTAAAATCATCTAGCTGAAAAATTAGAATTCTAAATGTTTCCATTTAGATTCATAAAATGTTTATTAGCAGTAGTATTTTGGGAAGCACCTGAGTGGCTCAGTCGGTTGAGCAACCGACTTCAGCTCAGGTCATGATCTTGAGGTTCGTGAGTTCAAGCCCCACATTGGGCCTGCTGCTGTCAACCTCTCAGCGCACAGCCTGATTCAGATCCTCTGTCCCCTTCTCTCTACCTCTCCCCTACTTGTGCTCTCCCCAAAATAAATAAGTATTAAAAAACAGTAGTATTTTTTCCTGTACTACTGATAAATATTATAAAAAGAAAAATGTTAAAGTTGACTAAAGAGTATACAATAGAGACAAAGAAGGAGGGAGAGATTGGTATCTGGCTTTATGATTAGACTCTAATGCTAATGTAAGCCTCCTATGAGGCGGCTATACAGTGAGTGCTCTATAATGTGAAGAACAGACACACGTAAGGCCTCTAGTATGGTACCCTGGAGACCCTTTTGTGGGAGCTGGAATATATTGGAAATGCCTAGGCATTTAGCCAGCTAAAGTTTTGTCAACATATTTCCGGATGGTTATGAAACTAATTTGAAATTGAGCAGAACGATTTCTAGCAATTCTGAAGCATATCTAACCTCTTGAGAGCGAGGACTAAGTTGTTTTCAATGTAACATTGTAAATATCTAGGATATTGCTGGCAATTAGTAGCTGTTCTGTATATGATTTCTGACTGAATTGATACTTACCTTCTATTTTCTTTTTCAACACCTCTATACCTTTTTTAAGGATTAGTAATGCTGTAGGTGTAGGGGTGCTTTGAGCTTCTAAAGAGTAATGCACTTCCTCTCCAGAGGTGTTTGTGGGTGAAATCTGGATATTAGGGTAGCGCAACAATAACTGTTTCTTACAAAAGAAGGAGGAGAAGGAGAAGGAGAAGGAGAAGGAGAAGGAGAAGGAGAAGGAGAAGGAGAAGGAGAAGGAGAAGAGAGAGAAAAGAAGGGGGAGGATGAGAAGGAGAACTAGGTAGAGGAGGAGGAGGAAGAGGCGGAGGAAAAGAAGTAGAAGTAGAAACAGAAGTAGTAGCAATTGGAATTCTAAAATGGAGGATAAAGGAGTTAACATATACCATGCAAATTAATCATTACAGATTGCAATTTTCTGGAGTTAAAAAAAAGATCTATTAGTTATAGCACCCCAAATGTTAGCTGCTTTATTTACTATGATAAAAGAAGTTTAAAAAATGTTCACTCCTTATGCCTGCCTTACTAGATGTATTTTTTTTTTTTTTATAATGAATCTAGTTGGGTTCTTTTTGTTGTTGTTTTAGGAAATTTGTGTTCTTGAATATAATCATGAATTGACCACTGTTGATGGAAATATAACTAGCCCTTGCTTGGGCATACATTGACATGTATGGTGGGGTAATGTGTCCAATGCGCTTTAGTAAGACAAATGGAAATAGAACAAAAATTTTTAAAGGGTGTATATGTGTATATATATATGTGTGTGTGTGTGTGTGTGTGTGTATATATATATATATATATATATATATGTATATATATGTATGAGAAGGGAATTTCTCTAAAAAAAGAAAGAAAGAAAAAGTGTTTCCAATATAAAATATCACTAATTGGGGATTCACTTCTTAGAGATCTTTTCTGAATTTAACAAACTGTCCCTGTTTTAGAGTCATGACAGGTCAGGGAGGCTATCTAATTACTACAGATACAGTTACAGATCTATGTCTGATTCCTTTTCACCACCCGGTGGAAACAAAATGCAGGTCATTCCTATAGATCCCATTCTATCACATCACCTGTGTTTCTATTAAATAAAATAAAATGAAATTCTGAGGCCTAGACCAGCATTGGATTCAAGGGAAGAGAAGGGGATAGTAAAAAGGAATTGGAGCCAGTTTTATAATGTCACTGTGCCCACCGTCGCTCAGAAAAATGTGTACTTCTCTCTACTTGTTTACTTTAAATGCCTGAGTGCTAAAAAAAAAAATTGCTACCGTTATGCTGGTTGAATAGGCTAAGAATAAAGTGAAAGTTGGGTGCTTTTAATTTTCTTCAAATTGATAATTAACAAACTTGAGGGATTTCTTTTCTATAGCTACAATATCTCTGACACTTTATTTTTGTCTACAGTGGAATGAGGGAAACTTAGATTCATATAGAGAACGTAGAAAGTGCTAGGTCCTTTCATTCTGTTTTTGATTTGACAGAAGTTTAAAACAATTCAGAAAATAACTTGCTCTTCTTTTGAAAGCACTGATATCCAATTTCGGAAGCTCCCCTGATAACGTATCCCTGTGTTACCATTGACATCATGAAGAAAGTCATTTGTGCAGTCAAATAAAAATTGTGTTTATTAATGGATATTTTATCCCTTTACTGGACTCAAACACTAACTAATATTCTCCTCTACATGTACCAAATATACATTAAATCAAAAAATTGTCTTTGCAAAATTAAATTTATGGTTTTGCAAATATTTTCAGTTCATAGGATATACCGAGGAACAATAGATGGTATTGAAGGTGAAAATAATTCTATTCTAAAAGTACCATTTCTTAAGCTGAATATTTACAATTCACTTAGTCTCTGAGTTAAAAGAAGTTCACTTAATATCTATTTCTGCTTTATAGTGCTATTGTAATAATTAAATGAAATTGCATATCTCATGTCTGATATTTCAATTGTGTTCAGTGTATCATGTCCCTAGTCCAGTTTGTCCACTTCTAATGGAATCAACATATTAAAAACTGTAGTCAAACTTGTTTACTTAATGGGGTGCCCGGGTGGCTCAGTTGGTTGCATGATCAACTTCAGCTCAGGTCATGATCTCATGGTTTGTGGGTTCAAGCCCTGCGTCGGGCTCTGCACCGACAGCGCGGAGCCTGGAGCCTGCTTCAGATTCTGTGTCTCCCTCTCTCTCTGCCCCTCCCCTGTTCATGTCCCGTGTCTCTCTGTCTCTCAATAATGAATAAATGTTAAAAATAAATAAATAAATAAAAGTCAGATGCTTAACCTACTGAGCCAGTCAGGCTCCCCATTCAGAGTATTTATTTTTAAGCAATTAAATAATAGCCTTCTCAAGTCTTTTCTATAGTGGCTGACACCTCTTGCCACATTTTGGATTCCTTAATTCTCATTAGCTGTGGAACTTATTCTACAAAATCACACAATGTGATCAATACAGATAAGTCAGGATATTTGACACACTTCTCTAACATTTGAGGTTTGTTGTTTTGTTTGGCCCACAATGACAGTTAGGAGACATTATTCAAGGTACCATCCTTCAGTGTAGTTGTTCTTCTTCACTGAATGTAATGGCATTATTTTAGATATTTATTTTAAGTTGTATTGACTTTGACCTAAATATTCCATTTACCAGTTTGGGATCTTCATGTTAGTATTTAAACAAGCTTTAACCCATTCCAGTATGAATGATTATGGCGAAGGACCAAGCTGTGTATACTAGAAATACAGCAGGATAAGAGTTAGACCTAGAGTTGGAGAAATTGAAAATCACAGCGTCCTTCATATTAGATAATGTAATTAGAGTATGTTACAGGCAGAGACTCTGTATAATTATTTTGACATCTACCAAGCTTTTCAGAAAAGCAAGGACAGAATCTTAAGGAATGTGATTTTAAATTTGCAGAAAATTAGAAATAACATGTAAAGGGGTATAGTCCCTGGATGACCCAGCCATAATGACCATTTGTAGAGTTTCAAGTAGCTGAACACCCATGTCTTGTTAAACTTTCTTGATACCTATTCTTATTTCTTTGTTTCATTTTTAAAATTTATTTGTTTTAGAAGGAAATGTGGGAATATCAGACCTGAGAGATCAGATACAATTAAATGAATGAATGCATGGATTATTGAATTTACTAAATCCTTAGAAACACTACACTTATATACTTCTTGGTTCTCTTAATTTTACTCTCACTTCTACATTGGGATAGTATCAACTCACAGATTTTTGGAAACTGAATGATGGTATACACGAAAAGGAATGCATATATTCTCTGATACCTTCACTCATTAAGCAAAGATTTATTGAGTAACTACTGCATGGAAATCATTGTTCTGTAGGCTTGGAATATATTAGTGAACAAAGTGAATTTACAGTCTTTTGGGATACTGATGACAGTGACAACGATGATGATGATCATCATCATTATAAAAATAACTAACAGGGGCGCCTGGGTGGCTCAGTCGGTTGAGTGGCCGACTTCGGCTCAGGTCATGATCTCGCAGTCCGTGAGTTCAAGCCCCGCGTCGGCTCTGTGCGGACAGCTCGGAGCCTGCAGCCTGCTTCAGATTCTGTGTCTCCCTCTCTCTGGCCCTCCCCCGTTCATGCTATGTCTCTTTCTGTCTCAAAAATAAATAAATGTTAAAAAAAATTAAAAAAAAAAACTAACAACTTTATAATGATTAATATGTGCTAAATAATGTTATAAATATTTTATGTATAACTTAGTGCTTCCATAAAAACTATGAGGTAGGTATTTTGATTTACCCCTGTTCTATAACTGGGGAACTGAATATGGTAAGATTAAGATACCTGCTCCCTATCACGGAGTTGAGTTGGTAGACGGAAGAAGTGATATCAAAGCTAGAGAGTGTGGCTCCAGGGCCCGTTCTTAACCATAGTACCCACCATACTGCCACCTAATTATACTGAGTGACTAGTAGTTAATTCTCTCAGTGTGTTCTCTGAGGAACTTTAACACCACAGAAAATGCTAGTGGGAATTCAATGTTTTACTTGTACCCAGGGAAATGATAGAAGAGTTTAGACAAAAATTTAAAATAAAATTTATTTTCAGCATGAATTTTAAATCTTTTGGGACTAAAATAATATAGAATACACTTGATCGAAGGGATTTGTAAATATAAAACTCATCAGCCACAAGCATCCTTACATATTTAGTCAAACACCCTTAATTTGTAGAAGAGAAATCTGACTACTCTAGAGCCTGATTAACTTCCCACAATCATTGGGATATATGGTGTAGGTCTTGGACCAGGATGCTTGGACCAGGACAAATAAATGATCAGTGTTTTGTTTTTGTTTTTTGGTTTTTTTTTTTTTTTTTTTTCCTTTTTGAGAAAGAGAGAGAGTGAGCCTGCATGCACGAGCGGGGAAGGGGAAGAGGGAGAGGGAGAGAGAAAAATCTTAAGCAGTCTCCAACACAGAGCCTGATACCACAACCATGAGATCATGACCTGGGCTCAAAAACAAGAGTTTGAATGGGGCACCTGGGTGGCTCGGTTGAGCGTCTGACTTCAGCTCAGGTCATGATCTCACAGTTCATGACTTTGAGCCCCATGTCAGGCTCTGTGCTGACAGCTCAGGACCTGGAGCCTGCTTTGGATTCTGTGTCTCCCTCTCTCTCTGCTCCTCCCTTGCTCACACTCTGTCTCTCTCTCAAAAATAAATAAAAATTAAAAAATTAAAAACAAACAAACAAAAAACAAGAGTTTGATCTCACAACCATGAGCTTATGACCTGAGCCAAATTCAAGAGACGGACACTTAACTGACTGATCCACCCAGGTGCCAGTGCCCCAAAGTTTAGTGTTTTTGCACATTGTTCTACACTTGTTGATATTTTTACTTAAGTATAATTTATAAATGAATAGTTTATTTAATTAATGTATACAGACACAGGTACAAAAAATATATTCATTATTGTGACTTGGGTGATGCACAAATCCAAAAATTTTAGTTTATAATTTAACAATTCAAGCATTTGTTTTTCACACTGACTAAAGAGTCTTTGTTGAAAGTAACACTATAAATGTTATTAAATATAAACTATCCATAATATCTTTGCTAAAAACTGGAGGTAGAATAGCAAAGAAGTTGGGAAAATAATAATTAAACCAAAAGTATAAATTGCTTCGACCACACAGCCAAAACTGAAATAAAACTATCATATTTTAATAGCATAATTCCTTTGAAAAAAATCATGTGTCTTCTAGGCTATGATATTATCATTAGTTTTTTCTATTCTTACAGATTTAAACATGTAAATCTATAATCTGATTCATTATGTATTGATTATCTATAGTACATACAAATATTGTGCTGTATACATAAACATATGTTTAAAGTAGACTCTTGTTCAATTAACGCTTGATGCATGCACAATGAAGAAAACCATTAATGAAACAAAAAGGCAACCTACTAAATGAGAGAAGATATTTGAAAATGATGTATCTGATGAAAAGTTAATATCCACAATATATGAAAGCCTATACAACTGAACACTGAGAAAACAATTCAACTGAAACTTGGGCAGAGGATCTGAATAGACATTTGGCCAAAAGACACCTGAAAAGATGATCAACATCACTAATCATTAGAGAAATGAAACCAAAACCACAATGAGGTAATCATCTCACACCTGTCAGAATGGCTAAAATCAAAAAGACAAGCCATAACAAGTGTGGACAAGAGTGTGGAAAAAAAGGAATTCCTGTACACTGTTGATGGGGATATAAACTGATACAGTCACTGTGGAAAACAGTGTGGAGTTTCCTCAAAAAATTAAATATAAGAATACTGTCTGATCCAGTAATTTCACTACTGGGGATTTACCCAAAGAAAATGAAAACACTATTTTGAAAAATATATGAATCCCTATGTACATTGCAACATGGAAATACACACACACACACACACGCACACACACATGGAATGGAATATTATACAGCCATAAAGGAGAATGTGGTTTGCCATTTGCAACAACATGAATGGACCTGGAAAGTATAATGCTAAGTGAAATACCATATTATTGCACTTACATGTGGAATCTAAAACAACCAAATTATTAAACAAACAACATGCAGAATCAGACCTATAAATACAGAGAACATACTGCTGGTTGCCAGAAGGGAGGGGTAGGAGGAGAGGAAAATGAGTGAAAGGGAGTGGGAGACACACGCTTCCACTCATGGAATGAATAAGCCATGGGAATACAAGGTACAGCATAACGAATATAGTCAATGCTATTGCAATTAATGATGTATGGTGACAGATGTTAGCTATACTTGTGGTGAGCATAGCATAGCGTACAGAATTGTCAAACCACTATGTGGCACACCTTCAATTAATGTAACATTGTGTGTCAACGATAAATCAATCAATCAATCAATCAAACCACGTGCATGAAATGAATGTATTTTCAAGTAAAATTGAAATGGATGTAAAATATAACTTTTTATTGCTTATCAAGTGTATATTTTTCTTCAGCATGAGAATTATATTTTAATACATTACATGAAAGAAAAATGAGCAAAACATGTTTCTCTTCAAAATAATTTATAATGTTAAGTCATGCATGAGTGTAATGAGATTAATAATAGAAAGTTTAGACTTACTCATTCTCTGGGTGATAAATCATGACAAATCATTTAGCTCTGATGCAGTAAAACCATGTGATGCCTGAGAAAATGGATGATACTATTTAGAATGGTCCATGTCTAGTTGAGGTAAAATTAAGTCAGAGTTTGTTAGCTGTGTTCTAAAATTGTTTTACATCGATAGAAGCCTGGTAACTTTGCTTTTATTTATTTATTTATTTATTTATTTATTTATTTATTATTTACAGAGAGAGCATAAGTGGGGGAGAGGAACAGAGGGAGAAAGAGAGAGAGAGCACGAGAGAGAGAGAGACAGAGAGAGAGAAAGAATCTTAAGCAGGCTCCACTCTCAGCCTGGATCCAGTGTGAGGCTTGATCCCAAGACCCTGGGATCATGACCTAAGCCAAAATCAAAAGTCAAATGCTTAACCTCCTGAGCCACCCAGGCGTTCCAAAGTCTGGTAACTTTGAGTAGAGTGTAAATCATATGAAAACTGAAAGCTCTCTCTGAAGATTCCAATAGCACAGATGAAGAGAACACTGTCAGCTAGTATCTCATACAATAAATGACTCCTATTGATTGAGCACTTACATGAAACACATCACTAGCCCCAACAATTAAGTTAATATATAAAAATAGACATAAAGAACATGAACTTTATTTCCATTTCAACATGTAAAGAACTGTGTATTTATTGTCCCTGGGTAAACTGTTATTTTGATTATATTTTGTAACTTTATCTTCATAACTATTATTGTAAAGTTATATAAACACCTGGTTCACAATTCAAAAGTCACAAAGGGATTTCTCTTGGTTGACTCTGCCTTCTACACACCTAGTAGATTCTTCTGGAAATTATCCAGTTTACTGAGCGTATTAGGTGATCTTTAAGAAATGCTTAGATTGTATAAAGTGTAGAGTGTGTTTGGATATATGGGTTGTGATCATAACTGAAGTAAATGCTCAGTTTTAGAGCCTAATGAGAATAAAGTTTTTGTTTGTTTACTTTATTTTGTTTATAAAGATCTTATATAACTGAATACTTTTCATGGTTCTGCAGAGCCCATAAGAAGACTCCTTTGATTACAAGAATGCTGTATTTCTATGTTGTTTTTAAATATTTCATTTTATAAAGTATTCATATTGGCATAAATAGCTTAAAATATGAATTACTGGTTTTTATACTATTTTATTTTTATCTACCAAAGTTGAGTGGATTTTTAAAAATTATATTTAATTATAATATATTATATATTATATAATTGTATTATATACATGTATACATATTATATTCATATATTAATAATTATATTAATATTCATATTCTGTCGAAAGATTCAGTTATTCTAGCTTCACTTTCTCTTTTTTTAAGATGTTATTTTTAAGTAATCTCTGTACCCGGTATGGGGTTCAGACTCACAACACCACGATCAAGAGTCACATGCTTGGGGCTCCTGGCTGGCTCACTCGGTTAAGCATCGCTCTTGATTTTGGCTTAGGTCATGATTTCATGGTTGGCGGGTTTGAGCACCAGGTCGGGCTCTGCTCTGAAAGTGCAGAACCTGTTTGGGATTCTCTCTCTCCCCCTCTTTCTCTGAACCTCTCCTGTTCTCTCTCAAAATAAACTTAAAAAACAAAAAACAAAAAACAAAAAGAACAGAGTCACAATCTCCACCAGCTCAGCCAGCCAGGCAACCCCTCTAACTTCACTTTCTGGTATGTATTTACTTTCCATTGCACATATAACATAAAGAGTGTTTATCAGTTTTTAATCGATACTGAAATAGTGATAGAAGATTAAAAACACATACAATAGTTATACCATACCCATCGTAAATCAGAAAAATTCTTACCATTGTTAATTATCTGACTTCAACAACATTTCTCAAAATGAAAAAGCTGTCTTGAAAGATTGCTGAAATTGTGCACGTCTGTATCTGATGGTTGGAAGCGATTACAAACAATGTTAAAAGTAACACAAAGATTTCACTTTAAACTGAAATTGGCCTGCAATAATTGAATATGTTAACCACCATTGTACAGTTATAAGTTTAACTTTATAAATATTGCAATAAGAGCTGATTGCAGAAGTTTTATATGCTTATATGTGGACTTTGGCAAACAGTAAGGGAGATCTTTGCCACTCTATTAGGGTACATCAGATTTATTGAAGAGAATCAAATTATGAAACATTCTTTCATGAAAATTAAAACATTGTTTTAAGTTTCAACTAAGAAAAATAGGATGTTCTCCAGATAAGTTAAAATAAAATTCTCCCTTACTACTTTCTGGTATACAGTAAAACCTTGGTTTGTAAGCGTAATTCATTCTGGAAACATGCTTGTAATCAAAAGTACCTGGGCATCAAAGTGAATTTCAATAACCATTGGGTCAGTTGTGATCATGTGACATTCAGCATCGCATACTAATATCGCGAGACATCGCTCATTTATCAAGTTAAAATTTATTAGGAATGTTTGCTCTTCTTGAAGAACACTTGAAGCACAAATTACTCACAATCCAAGGTTTTTCTCTATACTCAAGTGCCGCTTTCTCAGTGAGGACTGTCTAGGGCAGCATTTTAAACACTGCAACCCTATGTTACTTTCCTTCTTTTGTTTTCTTGTGTACTAAATTCTGCGTCGAACATTGTATCTTTTCCATCTCCTCCTTCCCTTTCTACTTCCCTCCCTTTCTTTCTTCCTTCCTTTTCTTCCTTCCTCTCTGTCATGCCATCTAGAATGCAAACTACATTGGGGGTAAGCCTCATTTCCCTTCTTGCAGCTGAGGCCTTATAACTTACCAGAGCTGGCACTCCATAAACACATGCTGATAGAATCTAATTAGTGCCCACAATTGCACTAGTTCATCCAAACCTCATGAGCTTCCTTTCTCAGCTACCTAAGTTTCAGCCTGGCTGTCTCCAACACACAAATCAGTGTGCCTATTAATACTAGCACACATTAGCGTTAACTACACCTCGAGCAATGGTGCTCACACTGTGTCTAAAACCTCTGTGCCACTTACTGAGAGCCTAGGTCCAGTGGCACTCTTCCGAAAGTTCTGCCTCAAGATGTTTGCATAATCTCCTGACCCGGTGCTCCAGGGACTATCCTAAAGGGCTTAATATTAATGATTAAGATCGCTGAGCTCTGGAGTGTAGACTGGTTTCGAAGAACTGGAGACTTGACAAATTTGGTTTATGCCCTGTTTACCATAATTATTCTAACTTCTGACGCTTGTCCTGACTACCATGTCAAAAATAAATGGCTTTCTATTCTTTTAAGCAAAAGGAATTGGTGTTCAATGGCAAATAAATCAGAGTTCCCTATGGTTTGAAATGTCAGACTATTTGGCTCCATATCAGTGGTTGTCGTGGGTGGCAGCATGCTGGGATTACTTAGGAGGCTTTTGAGTTTCAGATACCCCAGGCCTCAATATTCTGCAGTTTCACTCAGGTATCAATAGTGTTTAAAACACCGCAGGTGATTTCCATGTGCAACAATGATAAAGGACCACTATTCTATCCCTGTGACATCATTCCAATCACTAAGAGCTCATTCTTTTTCATTATTTATTTATTTATTTAGAACACACTAGTAGGGGAGGGGCAGAGAAGGGCAGGGCGAGAGAGGGACTCCTAAGTAACCTCTCCACTATTAACACAGAGACTAATGAGGGGCTTGATTTCACAAACTATGAGATCTTGACATGAGCAGAAATCAAGAATAGGATGCTTAACTGACTGAGCCACCCAGCACCCCAAGAGCCCAGTCATTTTTAACCAAGGTTGGAAAACTTGCTATTAATCAATGTTTTTGAATCAGTTACTGGGGAAATTTAGCCACACACACACACACACACTTCACCTGAACCTGATTCCTAGACCTCACAGAGCAAAAGCTGCAAGTTACAAGAGAGTCAAACAATAGCAATAGAAAGTTGCTCTGTTTCCTGGTTAGGCTTGAGCCAGTCAAGGGGGCAAGATTTTGTCTTCTTTTTGTTGCAAGTTATAAAATATTGGAAGAAGTCACAATTCAACACTACTGTGATTTCTTATCTCTAAATATTGCTCTATTTTAGTGGCCATCAAAAGATGCCTCTCTGGCCTTTGGTAAGTAGACAATCTGAATTCTCCAACATTTAGCTCCAGCAGAAAAGACCCTGTGTCTGATTTTCCCACTGATATATCCAGTTCCTAGAATAGTGTGTGACACATAACACGCTGTGGTGAATCAAATAGAAATCTGGCAAAGGTTTAAATAGCAGCTTAACAATTTTACAGGCTAAAGGCACTCCATCCCAGGATTTATAAGACAGTATTATAACCTTGCATGCTGTCACAATGCTGAAAACAATTCAAAATGCCTCCCATTCCTGGTTTGGGATTTACATGCAATCCTCTTTGAAGTCAGGTATTGTGTCATAATCTTTCACTGCAGGTAATGAGAGGTACATTGTCTTCCAGAAAATACAGAAAAACACCTCCAACTTCATTATATGAAGCTAATATTACTCTGATATCAAAAACAAATAGGATACAAAAAAATGCATGCCAACATTTTCCTTAAATATAAATGCAAAAATCCTTATCAAAATGTTATTAAATATAATTCTGCAATGTATAAAAAGAACTCTAAGCCATGATCCAGTGGGATTTAACCTAGGGATACAAGACTGTCTCTTATTTGAAAATCAATTAACGCCATCCAGCATATTAGCAGACTAATAAAGAAAAACACAGGATCATATCAATCAAAGAAGGAAAGTCATTTTACAAATCCAACACCCATTAATGATAAAAACTCTTAGAGGACATATAAGAAAACGTTCTCAATTGACAAAGGGATACTATATAAAACCTGTAATGAAATCATACTCAATGGTAAAAGATTGGTTGTTACCCTCCATGATATTGGAAACAAGGCAAAAATATCCACTCTTGCTGCTCTCATTCAACAAGACGTTGCAAAGTCTAGCCAGTTCAATAAGACAAGAAAAGGTAATAAAATAAATACAGATCAAAAGAGAAAAAAACAAAACTGCCACTACTGGCAGAAGACATCTTTGTTTATGTAGAAAATTCCAATTGATCTAAAAAGAAGAGAATAAGAAAACCTTCTAAACCGTAAGTGAACTCAGTGTGGTCATAAGGTACAAGATAAACATAAAAATCAATTGTATTTCCACATATTACCACTGAACATTTGGACAACATAAAGTTAAAATTATAATACCATTTACATGAAATGTTTAATGCAAATTTAATAAAACATATACAGGTCTTGTATGCTGAAAACCACAAGATGCTAATGAAATAAAATAATAACTAAATAATAATTAACCGGAGGGACATATCCTATGCATGGATGGGATGACTTAATATAGTAATGATATCAATTTTTCTCAAATTGATGTGCATATTTAACCCAATTCCTATCAAAATTCTAGCAAAATATTTTGTAGATATAACCAAGATTATAAAATTTATGTGTAAAGGCAAAGGAATTAGAATAGCTAAAATAATTTTGAAAAAGAATAAAGTGGGAGGACTCAGTCCACCTGATGTAACAACTTATTATATAGTTACATTATTCAAGATGGTGTATCAGTAGAAAGATAAGTATATAGAACAATGTAACAATACAGAACCTGGAAATAGATCCACACAAATTACACACAGTTGAATTTTGACAAGATACAAAAGGAATCCAATGTAGAAAGGATAGTCTGTTCAACAATGGCGTAAGAGCAAATAGATATTCATATGTAGGGAAAAAAATGACCTATGAGCCTGGTTGGCTCAGTCAGTTGACCGTCGGACTCCGGCTCAGGTCATGATCTTGCGGTTTGTGAGTTCAAGCCCTGCATCAGGCTCTGTGCTGACAGCTCAGAGCCTGGAGCCTGCTTCAGATTCTATGTCTCCCTCTCTCTCTGCCCCTCCCCTGCTTACACTCTGTGTCTCTCTCTCTCAAAAATAAATAAACCTTTAAAATTTTAAAAGAAAAGAAAATGACTTAAACTTTAACAACAGCAACAAAATAATTAAATGGATCAAAGAATTAAAGATAAATATACAAATGTAAAATGTAGAGAGAAAAGAGGAGAAAGTCTTTGAGAATTAGGACTAGGCAAAAAATTTTAGATATAACACTAAAAGCATGACCCATAAAAGAAAAAAAAAGGGGGGCACCTGGGTGACTCAGTTGATTAAGTTTCCAACCATGGCTAAGGGCATGATCTCACGATTCAAAAGTTCAAGCCCTGCATCGGGCTTTATGCTGAAGGCTTAGAGCCTGGACCTGCTTTAGATTCTGTGTCTCCATCTCTCTCTGCCCCCCCGCCCCACTCGTGCTCTGTCCCTCTCTCTCTCAAAAATAAATAAACATTTAAAATTAAATAAATAAAATGGTAAAAAATGATTTCATCAAAATTTTAAAAAATTGCTTTGTGAAATACCCTGTTAAGGGTATGAAAAGCAAGCTACAGAAAGGGAGAAAATACTTGCTAACTTCATATCTGCCACAGGGCTAGTAAATAGACTCTATGAAATTAAGTCGCTTTATTTAAGAGTGAAAACAAAGAATTCAATTAGAAATAAGCAAAAGGAATGAAGAGACATTTCATTGAGTAATATATATGGATGGCAAATCCACATGTGAAAGATGTGCAATTTCATAATTCATTAGAAAACTGCAAAAAAAAAAAAAAAAAGAAATCCACAGTGGTATATTTCTCACATTTATTCAAATGGCTAAAACAAAATTAAAAAAAAATAGTGACAACTGCAAATGCCAAAAAGGCTGCAGGAGTTACTGGATCATTCATATATCACTGCTGAACACCTAGAATGATAGAACCAGTCAGAACAACAGCTAACTGCTAAAAACGCACTATCACATGGCCCACAATTGCACTCCCTTGTATTTATCACACACACACAGACACACACACACACACACACACACACAATAAAAGCATATATCACAAAAAAAAGTATGTATACAAATGTTTATAGCAGCTTTATTCATAATAGCCAACAGGTGGAAACAACACACATGTCCTTTAATGGGTGAATTTTTAAACAAGCTATAGTACAACCATACCTTGGAATGCTATTCAGAAATAAAAAGGAACCAATGAAGACGCATGTGAAAATCTGGAGGAAGCCCCAGATAATTATTCTGGGTGAAAAAAAAAAAAGCATTAGCAAAAGGTGAGATATGGTATGGTTCACTTTATATACCATTAACAGGATCACAAAATTATGGAAATGAGACGAGATTAGTGATTGCTGGGAAATTAGGGTGTTGGGAATGCAAGAAAGTATGTGTGTGTCTAAATGACAGGTATAAAAGGACCATATAAATAATCCTTGCAATACTAGAAACATTCTGTATATTTACTGCATCCATGTCAAAATCCTGGTTGTGATAGTGTACCATAGTTTGCAAGAAGTTACCTTGGGAGAAAGTGGGTAAAATGTGTACAAGATCTCTTTGCATTGTTTCTTAACACTACCCATAATTCTTGTGGTTTTTTGGTGCAGTAGTAAATGAGGTCGATTCCTTGATTTCTTTTTTTGCTGCTTCACTACTGGTGCATGGAAATAAAACAGATGTCTGTACATTGCTTTTATATCCTGCAACATTGCTTAATTCATGTATTAGTTCTAGTAATTTTTTGGTGTAGTCTTTTAGGTTTTCTACACAGAGTATCATGTCATGTGAGAATAGTGAAAGTTTGACTTCTTCTTTGCCAGTTTGGATGCCTTTTATTTCTTTTTGTTGTCTAGTTAACAAGTGTAGGACTTCCACTACCATGTTAAATAACAATGGTGAAAGTGGACATCCCTGTCCTGCTCTTGACTGTAGAGAAAAAGCTCTCAGTTTTCCTCATTGAAGATGATATTAGGTGTGGGTCTTTTGTATATGACCTTTATGATGTTGTGGTATGTTCCTCTATCCCTACTTTGTTGAAGGTTTTTATTAAGAATGGATGCTGTATTTTGTCAAATGCTTTTTCTGCATCTGTTGAGAAGATTGTATGGTTCTTATCCTTTCTTTTATTAATGTCGTGTATCACATTGATTGATTTGCAAATATTGAACCACCCCTGCAGCTCAAGAATAAGTCCCACTTGATTGTGGTGAATAATTCTTTTAATGGACTGTTGGGTTCAATTTGCTAGTATCTTGTTGAGAAATTTTGCATCCATGTTCATCAGGGATATCGGCCAGTAGTTCTCCTATTTAGTGGGGTCTTTGGTTTTGGAATCAAGGTGATGCTGGCCTCCTATGAGTTCGGAAGTTTTCCTTCCACTTCTATTTTTATAAACAGTTTGAGAACAATAGGTATTAACTCTTCTTTAAATGTCTGGTAGAATTCCCCTGGGAAGCCTGAATTTTTGCTTTTTGGGAGATTTTTGATTACTGATTTAATTTCTTTGCTGGCTATGGGTATGTTTAAATTTTGTATTTCTTCCTGTTTCAGTTTTGGCAATGTGTATGTTTCTAGGAATTTATCCATTTCTTTCAGGTTGCCCAGTGTTTTGACATATAATTTTTCATAATATTCTAATTGTTTGTGTTTCTGTAGTGTTGGTTTTGATTTCTCCTCTTTCATTCATGTTTTTATTCATTTGGGTCCCTTCTCTTTTCTTTTTGACAAGTCTGGCTAGGGATTTATCAATTTTATTAATTCCTTCAAAGAATCAGCCCTTAGTTTCATTTGTTTGTTCTACTGGTTTTTCTGTATCATTTATTTCTGCTCTAATGTTTATTATTTCTCTTCCTCTGTGGCTTTAGGTTTCATTTGCTATCCCTTTTCTAGCTCCTTTAGGTGTGTAAATATTTTATTTTTAAGTAATATCTACATCCAACTCACAATTTTATAAACATGGGGCTCAAACCCACAACGGCCAAGATCAAGAGCTTCATGCTTCACCAAGTGAGCCAGCCAGGCACCACCCCTCCTTTGCAGCATCAGACTCATTTCAGGGATTTAAATTTTTATCACAGTTGATAATTTAATGGGGATAAAAGTTAACTCTTGGGTTACTCAGTAATAATAATTATGTTTTATAATATGCAGAAAATCTTTACTTACACTGCATGTTGTATTTTTACGATCTTTGTTAATTTTTTTTTATTGTTGGCTATGTGTGTGTATGTGTGTTTATGAATTTGAAAGTGATATTTATTTTGGTATTTGAAGTCAAATATGATTATCTAAAATAGATGAATAAAAATATTTTCCAAAAGAAGAAATTATATACATCCCTAATCATATAAAATACATTCTTTAAGTTCCTTTTTTAAAATTTTATAACACATTACTCCAATTCTTGGAATAACAAGACTGTCTACAAAAGTAAGACTAAATAATCAATAATAAACTCTCTATATGGGAAATTATTCCCCATTCAAGCATTCCCTGTTCATATCCAATTTTACTAATCCAGCCAAGGATAGAAGGGTAGACACGTAGTGATATTTGGACGCAATACAAAGACAATAGAAAAAGTGAAAACATGTAGGATTCACAAAAAGCACCTTATGAATGATTATGTTTAGACATCAAATACGAAGATCAAAAGGAAAAGGTAGAGTTTAGTTTGTGCTCATAATCAGTTAATTATGTTCCCTTCTGCTAAGGAAATTCAAACTTAACATGCACAAATTACATTACAAATCAGTAGGAAATAACTTGCATTAATTTACCCCTCTATGGAATTATATTAAGTATATATCATTTTACCCAGAAATTTTATAAACAGACATATTAGTATTTTAGTTTTGAATATGTAAATCATTTATACTTTATGCGCTTGCTTTCTCTTGAGGAAGAGTCATCTGCTGCGTGTTACTAGGAATAGAAGATGAGCACTCCCGCCCACTACAACTTAGTAGCATCATCATCAGAGGAAACGACGCAAACACTGGACGGAACAACGCTTGACTCACGTGGGAAAGAGGTAGACCAAGATCAGCTTCAGTAGTGGGCATGTCTCCGGAGTCCAGGGGATTCCCCTGGGCAGCCAACCCAGGGCAATTGGCCTGCATACACACCTCTTGTGCTACAGCAGAAGGACCTTATTCCGCTCCCTGCAGGGAACAAATACAGCTGGTTGACTAAGTGCCACATGACACACAGGCTTCAGCAGAACAAAGGGACACTCCTTGAGTCTGAATAAGGTGATAAATCCAGCACAAAGCAATGAGAACTCTCTCTTGGTAAGGAAGGGTTCCAGGCCCAGCACCCATTCTCATGTGGCTGAAAGAAAGTCGAAAGACTCCACCAAGGAGACTGCCTTCCCCAACACTTTCATGGGGATTTTACCTCCTCCATATTTTTACCTTAGCACTAAAAATAGAATATAACCTCCACAGAGGACTCCACAGAGAAGTCATTAGATAATGAGAATATGAATCATTCTCTAGTCACTTATAACACAACAAAGAGGCCAGAAAACAGAACAGAACAGAACAAAACCCTAAAATAGCAAAGAGAAGTCGAGTCAACCCAATTATTTTTATATTAAGTGCATACTTGTTATAAAATATTGAGTTACCTGATTTATACATCTTGTTTTTACTCTTCCAAAAACTCCTAAGTGTCAGAAAGGTAGGTATTTTTATTGGCACTTCTTTGGAATGAAAATTGGAATTTGGATCTATTCCAACAATGTGTTGGAAACATTTTAACCATAAATTGCCTCTCAGGCCCTTACTCATAGTTACTTGCTTTCAATATCTAAATATTGTACTTTGCTTTCCCACTCTATAGCCTCTATAAAGTAATGAAGTAGAATTTGAAGGTGGTTCCTTAAAATCAAAACCCTGCTTAGTAAAGAGAAAAACACTGAATGACAAAAGTTAGAAATTTATTTTTTTTTTTAATTTTTTTTTTTCAACGTTTTTTATTTATTTTTGGGACAGAGAGAGACAGAGCATGAACGGGGGAGGGGCAGAGAGAGAGGGAGACACAGAATCGGAAACAGGCTCCAGGCTCCGAGCCATCAGCCCAGAGCCTGACGCGGGGCTCGAACTCACGGACCACGAGATCGTGACCTGGCTGATCCGAGATCGTGACCTGGCTGAAGTCGGACGCTTAACCGACTGCGCCACCCAGGCGCCCCTAGAAATTTATTTCATCCAACATGGATATATAACAAGAATTTCATAACTCAATAGTGTTCAAATAGACGAGGATCTACTTAATATATCCACTTTAATATGGCTTAAAGTAAACATTGTAGTATGGCAGAAAAAAATTAATAACAGCATATCATGATGGAAAATGGATTATGTTCAATAATGTTGAGTGATAACACAAAATTATATTTTATCTAATATACCACAGTAAAAAATGTTGGCATTTATAGACCAAGCTCTGGATTCACAACTACTTCTTTTAAATAAAACCTGCAATTTTTCCAACATGCTACATATTATCAAACATTTATTTTATGCAAAAATTTATAGCTGAATATGTGCACATCTGTATGTAGACTATTATCTATAGATTGGATTTCAAAATCTATTAGTTTGTCTATTAAAACTTGTAACAATTTCCCTAATGATGAAAATAAAAGATTTCATTGCAAATGTATAGGCAATTGCTCTTATACAAGGGAAGAGTTCAGACTCTTATAAGAAATAGCTTTATTTGAGATTTTCCTACATAATAGTTAATAATGTATCATGGTTTCTTTATTGTAAGAATGTTCTCCTAGTCATTTATCTCTTGTTTATCATTGCATCTGTAACATCAAAATCACTCTCCCACAATTACTGAAATCACTGTATGTATCTTAATGTAAATCTAGTAGCTACCATTTTCTTGGGTGATTTCAAGTTCATTTTCTTGAATAAAATTTACTAGTCCTTATTACATACTAGGAAAGAAACTTTGCATATATATAAATTTAAAATGTACATCTTTTGCCCACAGATATGTAAATTAGCTGTGAAAAAGCTATTGTCTAAAGTATAACACAAACACATAAACATTAATTGTTGACTCACTGGTAGGATTTCTTGGTCATTAATTGCATAGTATTTATCTCTGTTAGTATCTTCATTTAGACATACATAAATATTTACATAGGCATCTGCAATCCAAGTGCAAAATACCATCTATTTAATTGGCAATATATAATTTTGAAACAGTGAGAAATAATGTGAACAGCTTAAATTTTATTTCTTCTCCAACAAAAGATTACTGAGACGTTACAATCTTAATATTTTGTTAGGAACACAGCAGTTAATAAGCATTATAATGAGTTACCCTCATGGGTATAGATGAGAAATAAATAGGTCAGCAAACTAAATAAATGGATAGAGTTTTGCTACTGTGTAATGGACTAATATGCACCAATGGACACAATTAACATACTAAATATGTTGTAGAGTAAACTTAAAATAGAATGAAATTCATCCTTCTTGAATGCATTCCTTTTTAGGATGAATTAGCCCTTTTCCCGCTCAGTGGAAGCAGATATAAATTTCTCCCTGTTCTCATTACCCGCTGTCCTTTTCCACTAGCCCAACATCCAAGGCTAGTATGCATTTTTTTAACTACATGACAAAGACTATATACTTGCTACTAATCTAGAGAAATAAATGTACTTCCCTCCAGATATCATTTAACGATTGTTCAAGCATGGATAAGATATGACCCATGAGACTGTAATCTTGCTTACTACCTACTTTTTCTTTGAATGGTACAAGAAACAATCACAGAACAGATTGTCTAAAAAAATCTGTCTATATCCTTGAAATAACCAGCCATTTCCACAGGTGACTTAAATAAGAAGAGATGTAAATTCTTAAGTATGAATTATCTTGGTCATCATTAAGTCATTCATTTAGTGAATATGTAGTGAATATATCTGTAATTGTCATCTAATTTCTTTTTTTATGTTTATTTATTTTTGAGAGAAATAAAGAGAGAGAGCACAAGTGGGGAGGGGCAGAGAGAGAAAGAGGGAGACAGAGTTCAAAGTAGGCTCCAGGCTCCGAGCTGTCAGCACAGAGCCGAAGTAGGGGTTAAACTCACAAGCTGTGAGATCATGACCTGAGCTGAAGTTGGACGTTCAACCGACTGAGCTACCCCAGGTGCCGCAATACTCATCTAATTTCTAGTGTTGCAAGAATAAGGGTACAAGATCCATGGAAATGCCACTTTTTAAAAAATTTTTAAAATTATTTTAAATATTATCTGTTCATGATGTTTTAAATTATCAATATAATTTTAGATATGAAACACCTTGTTAAATGTATTCATTCATACTTAGGAATGCTTAGAAAAAAAAATGCTTAGAAAACCTTCTATTTGCCAAGAATGATGGCAAACACTAGAGATATGGAAGTAAATTAAAAACAAAAACAAAAACAAAAAATCTTTTCTCTCTGGGAACTTACCATATGGTATGGAAAGAGATATATGATGAATAAATTAAAATTTCATTATAATATATGTGGGAAAGTTATAAATTCCATTGAGAAAAGCAGTGCATGTTAATGGAAATGGTGTGTTAAGAAAATTTCTCTCATCCATTCATTTAGAGCTTCATTCAGACTTCATTCATCACATCAAAATATATAAACCAGTAATCAGAGCACGTGGGTGGCTCAGTGTGTTAAGCGTCCAACTTTGGCTCAGGTCACGATCTCAGGGTTCATGAGTTTGCGTCTTGCATCGGGTTCTGCTCTGACAGTGCAAAGCCTCATTGGGATTCCCTCTCTCCTCCTCTCTCTGCTCCTCCCCAACTCATATGCATGCAATCTCTCTCTCTCTCTCTCTCTCTCTCTCTCTCTCTCTCAAAATAAATAAATCAACTTAAAAAATATACCAGTAAAAATGCAAAGTACTGAGATATTACAATAAATGAAACAGCCAAAGTTCTTTGCCCACACAAAGCTTACAATCCAAAAAGAGGGATAAAATAAATAATTAAAAAAAAATAGCATGTTGTAGTGACAGGTGAAAGAAAATAAAATAGGAAACTAGGAAAAGGAAAAGGAAATATGTAGAGAAGGGGCATGAGAGGAGGATGGCCATGAGGGTCTCATTGTGAAGGTAAGTTGAGTAAAGATTTGAATGATGTGTGGGAACTTGCAGGCAGATAAGTGAGGTGGTGGGGTGCCTGGGTGGCTCCGTCAGTTAAATTTCTGACTTGATCTCGCTGTTCGTGGGTTCGAGACCCCATGGGGCTCTGAGCTGTCAGCCCTGACAGCTGTGCTTCAGATTCTGTGCCCCACCCCCTCTGCCCCTCGCCTTCCCCTGCTCGTGCTCTGACTGTCTCTCTCTCTCAAAAATAAAATAAAATATTAAAAAATGTAAAAAGAAAATGATAAATGAGGTGGAAGGAGAGTACATACCTTTAATGTTCAAAGAATAGCAAGGCAGCCAGACTGGCCGGTGTAAAGATCTGTAGAAGTAAGAGAAGATGGTATGAGAGGTAAATGATTATGTGAGGAATGTATATTTCCTACGGCTGTTGTAACAAATTAACAGAAATTAGGGGCTTCATCCAAAACAAATCTATCCTCTTACAGTTTTGGAGGTCAGAAGTATAACATTAAGGTGTGGGCAGGGTTGCATTCCTCCTGGATGCTTCAGGAGAGAACCTACTTTGCACTATTTCCAATTCCTGGAAGCTGACAGCATCCCTTGGCTCATGGCCTCTTTCCTGCTTCACTTCAACGTTTTGCTTCATGCCAAACTATTGTTTCCACTATTGCATTTACTTTTGATTGACTCTTCATCTGTTCCTTTTATCAGGAGCTGTGTGATCACACTGGCACACCAGATTATCCAGAATAATCGCTCATCTCAAAATCCTTAACATGATCACATCTGGAAAGAGTCCTCTGTAATATAAGATAATATTCACAGTTTTGAGGTAGTAGGATATGGACATTTTTCAAGGGTGTTTCAATATTGCTCAGCCTATCACATGGGTTCTTATAGCTCATAATATATTTTCACCTTTTGTTTAGAGTACTCTTTATATACAGGGATTAGGGAATGTCATTTGGCAATGTAACATGATAGAGATAAGGAATGAAGCCACACGGATGTCTGGAGGGAAACTATCAGGCATAGAAAACATCAAGGCAAAGAAACAGATGTGAGCATTACTCTAAGCTGAGAAACGGCAGTGTGGCTGGAACACAGTAAGCTAGTTGGAGAACAGTAGAGGTAGAAATTATAAAGGTAGATATAGTAGAAATCTGGACAGAAGGCTTTACAGACCATTTCAGGAGGCCTGGATTTTACTCTCTGGATTTACTTATACCAAGTGTAAATGGTATTGTAAGCCATAAATTAATGAGATCTTGAAGAGAATGAATGCAATCAGAGAGAAGGAAAGTTCTTTAGCTGAGTTAGAGAATTCCAAAGTGTGAAGGCTGGGAAATTAAGGAAGAACCGTCAAAAGAGACAAGACAGAATAACCACAGGGTAAGGAAGAAACAGGACTTAGAAGAACTTAGAAGAAAAGTGAAGAAAGTTCCTCAAGACAGTGGGGGAGGTGAGCACTTATTTCAATCATTGCTGAGAGTTTAAATAAAATAACTGAGAGCTATTTTCAGACAGATTAATTCTGGAAGATGTCACATGTGAGAGAAATGGGCAGGAAGATCAACATCTATGTGCCTTTCCTACCTCTGGACAAATCCTGATCTTCCTCAAGGAAAGAGTAATTGGTGAAATTCCCAGCACTAATTTAGCAGTGGAATGAGATAAATTTCCTCCTCTCTACCCACTCCATCATCATGACATTCTCTTCCACGGACATTTATCCAGTTGTCTCTTAACGACCAATGGGCCCCTGGGAGACGCGAGACTTACCACGTGAGGATGGGGATCAAGGAAGGAGGAAGACTTCCAGCAACGAAGTCACCAGTTAGAGGAGATATTTGCTACAGCTGGGAAGAAGATGAATTGTTCTCCCATCTTCAAGAAGGAAAGCACCTCTGGGCTCCAGGATTTCCCACCACTAAGTCTCTCTCTAAATACATTCATACATGAATTTTACGCAAACATATCTGTGTGAACTTGTTTGTGTAAAACCGATCAGTTCTATTTTATTTCACAGAAAAGAGCTCTTCTCTTGAATGAAATAGGATTTAATTTTCATAAAAATAAAAAAAAATCTGTTAAGTAGTAAAGGCCTCATAAAATGTATAGTGGTCAAAACCCAGTGCTATAGCCTTTGAAGGAAAATCCCCGTAAGATCTGCTCTACTTTGCCACCTACACTCCTTGGATGTACTGCATATTTATAAGCTCAGCAAAACTGAGTCACATAACTCCAAAATATTAGACTCCACATAACTATTTGCAATATCTATATTTGCTATATCTATACCGAGTAGAACTATTTGCTGTAAGTAAATTTGCTACATATCTGCAAATCATGATGCACCAAATAGCAATGGCTCTTGTTAAAAAGTAAGTAAATTTATATAAGTTTAAATGATAAAACCCTTTAAATTATAATATGTTATTCAAACATCAAAATACTGCTCCTCATTTAAGAGAACAAGCAAGGGGCGCCTGGGTGGCTCAGCCAGTTAAGCGTCTGACTTCAGCTCAGGTCATAATCTTGTGGTCCGTGGGTTTGAGTCCCTGTTTCAGATTCTGTGTCTCCCTCTTTCTCTGATCCTCCCCTGTTCATGCTCTCTCTCTCTGTCTCAAAAATAAGTAAATGTTAAAAAAATAAAAATAAAAATAAGAGAACGAGAAAATATTTAATATTTTAATTTTGATACTTTAAACTTTTTTTAAACAGCAAATCAAATTACAAAACAAATATTTTTCTTAAATTCTTAAATTACATATTCTTGTAACTCAGGAAATTAAAAATATGAGTCTCCCTTTAAAGAATCTGATAAAAGGGTTGGCTGTTCCCCTGAGAAAATGGTGCATTCATACAAAATTCTATGTGCAATTACACAGTTAATATATTCCTCTGAAATCCAACACCAGATCCTCTCCAGGAGCTCTATCCCTCCATAGGCTCCAGTTAAAACCTCCTGACTCGATTTTATTTGCCTCATATGTTTAATGTAAATGATTTTCTTTAGAGAAAAATTTAGATGTTCTTCCACAATTAATATGCGTTGCCTTTAGCATACTTTCTTTTTATTCTTAGGAAAGGAAGAATATTTGAGGACATAAAACTTAGTGGAAAGCATTTTTTTGTTTATTACTCATCATATCTTCTTGAGATTAGTTTTGTAAATCAATATATCTGCACCAGAAAATGTATCTGTGTTTATTGTAAATCAATACACTGAAAAAATGTATGTTGTTTAAATGCTGATATCCAAAGCCTCAATGCATCTGCCTATTTTGAAGTATTAGGATATTATGAGTACATTAAAAAAAATTTAGAGTATTAATGTAAAGTAAAACTGAAAGGAAATATTGACTTTTTTAAAGTTCAGGTTTATTAAATAGCCTTGGGAAAATGTAAGATCCAATAATACAATATTTATGAATTAAAGTATAATGGAAACTCATTTCTACTAAATTTTTATATTGTGGTTATATCCATTTTACAGTGTAAGAGGTTGCAACATGATTAGTAAAACAAAGACAAAGACTGAGAGGAAAAGTCAGAATTGCTTATTATATGAAGCATTCAATCACACTTGGAATTATATTTTCTTTCACTGAAAATTTTAGAAAGATACAAATATATATGTTTTTAATTCTTGAAATGTAAACATTCACATTACGTTTTCTTTTATACTTAAAAACAAGGAAACTCAGCCAAACGTTAATATTTGATAACACTGAAAAACATGTTCCACAAAAAGGATATGCAATTAATATATGTGTGTGTATGTTTATACATATATGTGTATATATGTGTACATATGCATGTACATATATGTGTACATATATGTATACATACATACATATATACATACTTATATAAATATATACATACATATATACATATATATACACATATGTATATGTATGCACATACACACACGCACACACACAAATAACTTTTAGTTGATAATGTCTAGAACTTTAAAAAAAAAAGAAAACTACAAAACAGGAATATTTATATACTGATTTGTTGGTATTCAGATTTCTATGAATATCTGTTAACCTTATAGAAGAGATCTTTAAGACTGCATTGTGACTTTAAAAACTTACAGAATGAACCCTTTCATGCAGATGATTTCTGATGATTTCACAAGGACAAATTTTAGTCATTTAAAATTCATCAGTAGCATCTTCCTAAGATCCATCAATAGTGTGGTGAAGCAATGAATTCATTTAAAATGAACTAATCATAAAATCACACCATGATGAAATACATGTCTCAGAATGGCATACCCACACTTTATTTAAATGAAACACAGTCATCCAGAGTCACTAAAGGTGCTTAGTTTCTGAGATGAAAACTGGATTTAAATCTAAATATCCTTATTTACTACATTGATTCAAATATAATGATAAGTCAAATATAATGATAAGAACATGAATCAATAAATACACAAACAATAAAGTCCAACAGAATGCTAAAAAAGGATAAGAATATGGAAAGAAAAATTTCCTCAAAATAGCTAAAATTATAATGAAACTCTAGTATGATGTTGGTAAAAGAGTAAACAAAGAGACAAAGGGAATAGAAAAAAAAAAGATTTAGTCATTTTAACCTCTAAATCTGCTATTTACTCAAGAAGCATTGCAAACGCATTAGGAAATTCATTCAATAACTGTTATTAGAAAATTAGCTATCCATGGTGAGAAAATAAAGTTAGAGCCACTCATACAAATAAAACAAAATTTCCAGATAAATTAATGATATAAATGTTTAAATGAAAATTTAAACAAAAATGTTTAAATGAAAATGTTTAAATGAAAGTGATATCTAGAAAATGGATACTATATTTGTGATATTGAGTAGAATAGAAATTGTTTAAAAAATGAAAGCAAAGAGATTAAAATAAAGACTGAGATAATTAGTTCTATATTAAATACTGTTTCCCTGAACAACAAAAGATAAAATAGGTAAGGTTAAAATATAAATCACAAACTGAAGGAAGATGTTTCGAACATATAACTGAAAAGGTACTATTATCCAAAATACATTATAGAATTCAGGCAAAGCAATAAGAATTTTAACAACTCAAAAATATACAAAGGATAAAATAAAACACAAAGGTGAACATTCTAAATTCTTAATGATGTGAAAAGAGGTTGAATTTTTTTCCTTTTAATTCCAGTTCATTAACGTACATATGTTTTCTATTAGTTTCAGGTGTAAAATAGAGCGATTCAGCACATCTATACATTACCCACTTCTCATCAAGAGAAGTGTACTCTTAATCCCCTTCACCTATTTCACCCATCCCCCACCAACCTCCACTTTGTTAACTGTTTGTTCTCTACAGGTAAGAGTCTGTTTTTCCATTTGTCTCTTTCCTCCCGCCCCACTTTGTTTGTTGGTTTTGTATCTTAAATTCCACATGAGTGAAATAATATGGTGTCTTTCTCTTACTGACTTATTTCACTTAGCATTGTATTCTAGACCTATCCATTTGTTGAAATGGCAAGATTTCATTCTTCTAATATTTGTATAATATATATTATATATTAATTATATTATAATTATGTATCATATATACATAATTTTAAACTTTATACATAACTTTATATAAACTTTATACATAACTCTATACATAACTTTATATAAAAGTTTATATATATAAACTTTATACATAACTTTAAACATCATCTATCAATGGACACCGGGGTGGCTTTTATAATTTGGCTATTGTAAACAATGCTGAAATAAACAAAAGGGTACATACATCCCTTCGAATTAATGTTTTTGTATTATTTGGGTGAATATCCATTAGTGCAATTACTGAACTTAGGGTGGTTCTATTTTTAATTTTTTGAAGAACCTCTGTACTGTCTTCTGCACTGGCCATACCAGTTTGCATTCTCACCAGTAGTGCACAAGGGTTTTCTTTGTCTCCACATGCTCACCTATAGTTGTTTTTTCCTGTGTTTTTGATTTTAGCCATTCTGACAGGTATGAAGGGATATCTTTTCGTGGTTTTGATTTGCATTTCCCTGATGAGGAGTTATGTTGAGCATCTTTTATGTGTCTGTTTATTATGTATATCTTCTTTGGAGAAATAACCGTTCATGTCTTCTGCCCATTTTTTAATTGGATTATTTGCTTTTTTGGTGTTGAGTTGTATATGTATATATATATTTTGGATACTAACCTTTTATAAGATAAGTCATTTGCAAATATCTTCTCCTATTCATCAAGTTATCTTCTAGTGTTGTTGGTTGTTTCCCTTGCTGTGCAGAGCTTTTTTGTTTTGATGAAGTCTCAATACTGTATTTTTGCTTTTGTTCCCCTTGCCTTAGGAGACATATCTGGAAGGATGTTGCTACAACCAATGTCAGAGAAATTACTGCCTGTGCTCTCTTTTAGGGTTTTTATAGTTTCAGGTCTCACACTTAGGTCCTTAATCCAATTTGAGCTTATTTTTGTACATGATGTAAGAAAGTGACCTGGTCATTCTTTTGCCTATAACTGTTCAGTTTTCCCAACACTATTTGTTGAAAAGACTGTGTTTTCCCATTGCATATTCTTTCTTTCTTTGTTGAAGACTCATTGACCATATAAGTGTGGGTTTATCTGGGCTTTCTAATCTGTTCCATTGATCTATGTGTCTATTTTTGTGCCAGTACCATACTGTTTTGATCACTACAGCTTTGTAATATATACCTTGAAGTCTAGAATTGTGAGATCTCCAGTTTTGTTTTTCTTTCTCAAGATTGGTTTGGCTATTCGGTGTCTTTTGTGGTTCCATACATATTTTAGGACTGTTTATTCTAGTTCTGTGAAAATGGTGTTGGTATTTTTATAGGTATTGCGATAAATCTGCAGATTGCTTTGAATAGTCTAGACCTCTTAACAATTTTAATATACTTAAATTGTTTAATAACTTAACAGTATTTGTTCTTCCAATCCATGAGCATGGAATGTCTTTCCAATTCTTTGTGTCTTCTTAAATTTCTTTCATCAAAGTTTTATAATTTTCGGAGTAAAGATCTTTCACTTCTATGGTTAGTTTTATTCCTGTTTCTTAGTGTTTTTGGTGAAATTGTAAATAGGATTGTTTTGTTAATTTCTCTTCCTGCTGCTTCATTATCAGTGTATCGAAATGCAACGATTTTTGTACATTGATTTTATATCCTGTGATATTGCCGAATTTATTTATCAGTTCGAGTAATTTTTCGGTACAGTCTTTAGGGTTTTCTATATCTCTTATCATGTCATCTGCAAATAGTGAAAATTTTACTTCTTCCTTACCAATTTGGATGTGTGTGTGTGTGTGTGTGTGTGTTTTCTTTTTGTTGTCTGATTGTTGTGGCTAACAGTGAGAGTGGATCCTTGTCTTGTTCCTGACCTTAGAGGAAAACCCCTGAGTTTTTCCTATAAAGCCTTTATTATTTTGAGGGATGTTCCCTCTAAACCTACTTTGTTGAGGATTTTTAACATGAACGGATGTTGTAAGCTATCACATGCTTTTTCTACATCTATTGAGATAATCATATGGTTTTTATTCCTTCTCTTATTGATGTGATGTACCACATTGATCGATTTGGGAATATTGAACCACCCTTGCAACCCAGGAACAAATTCCACTTAATCATGATGAATGCTTTTTTAAATGTTTTGGTGGATTTGATTTGCTAATATTTTCCTGAGCATTTTTGCATCTCTGTTCATCAGAGGTATTGACATGTAGTTCTCTTTTTTTCTGTAGTGTCTTTACCTGCTTTTGGTTTTAAGGTGATGCTGGCTTCACAGAATGAATTAGGAAGTTTTACTCAGTCTTCTAATTTTTGGAAAAGTTTGAGAAGAATAGGTATTAACTCTCCTTGAGCTATTTCTTAGCATTCTCCTGAGAAGCCATCTGGTCCTGGATTTTTGTTTGTTAGAAGTTTTTGATTACTGATTCAATTTCATTGCTGGTAATCAGTCTGTTCAAAATTTCTATTTTTTCCTGCTTCAGTCATGGTACGTTATATGTTTGGAGGAATTTATCTTTTTCTTCTAATTGTCCAATTTGTTGGCATATAATTTCTCATAATGTTGTCTTACAATCATTTGTATTCCTGTGATGTGGATTGTGATGTTGTTTATTTGAGTCTTGCTGTCTCTCTCTTTCTCTTTCCCTATCTCTCCTTATGAGTCTGGCTAGAAGTTTGTCAATTATGTTGATCTTGTTCAAGAACCGTTTTCTAATTTCATTGATATGTTCCATTGTTTTGTTTTGTTTTGTTCCTATATCTTATATTTATGCTCTAATCATATTTATTCCTTTCTTTCTGCTGGTTTGGGTTTTGTTTGTTCTTTTTCTAGCTCCTTTAGGTGTAAAGTTAGGTTGTTTATTTGAGATTTTTCTTGCCTCTTGTGGCTATATGCTTCCATCTTGGAACAGCTTTTGCTGCAACCCAAAGATTTTGGATTGTTGTGTTCTAATTTTCATTTCAATCCATGTAGTATGTTATTTATTTTTTGATTTCTTGGTTGACTCATTCATTGTTTGGTAACATGTTACTTAACCTCCATTTGTGCCCTTTCCAGATTTTTTCTTGTGTTCGATTTCTAAATTTGTAATGTTGTGGTCACAATAAAATGAATGGTATGACTTCGATCTTTTAAATATGTTGAGACTTCTTTTATGGTCTAATATGTGATCTATTCTGGAGAATGTTCTATGTGTACTTGAAAAACATATGTATTCCTCTGTTTTAGGATGGAATGTTTTAAATATATCTGTTAAATCCATCATCTGATCCAGTGTGTCATTCAAAGCTACTGTTTCCTTGTTGATTTCTGTTTGGAGGGTCTGTTCATTGATGTAAAAGGCATGTTAAAGTCCTCTACTATTAACATATTATCAACTAGTTGTTTTATGTTTGTTTTTAACTGTTTTATGTATTTGGGTGCTTTCATGTCGTGTGCATAAATATTTACAATTGTTATATCTACTTGTTGGATTATCCCCTTTATTATATAGCATCCTTCGCCATCTCTCATCACAGTCTTTGTTTTAAAGTCTGTTTTGTCTAATATAAGTACTATTACCTCAGGTTTCTTTTGACATCCATTTGCATAATAAATGTTTCTCCATCCCCTCCCTTTCTTTTTATTTTTTTAATTTTTTTAAAATTTTAATCCTGGTATAATTAACATACAGTGTTATATCAGTGGCAGGTGCATCCCTTCATTTTCAATCTATATTTTAGGTCTGAAATGAATCTCTTAAAGGCTGCATCTAGATGGGTCTTGTTTTGTTTTTTTTTTTTTAATCATTCCTGCACCCTCTGTTTTCGGTTAGAGAATTTAGTCCATTTATATTCAAGTAATTATCAATATATATGCCATTTTAGTATGTACTTTGTGGTTGTTTTGTAGTTCTTTTTTGTTTGTAGTTCTCTGATTTTTTTTTCTCTTACTTTCTTTCATGGTTTGCTGGTTTTCTATAGTTATATACTTAGATTCTTTTTCTTTAGTTTTTGCGTATCTATTACTGGTTTTTGATTTGTGGTTACCATTAGGTTTGCATCTAACATCTACATATAGCAGTCTATATTGTGTTTATGGTCGCTGAGGCTTAAACCATTCTTTACTCCTCCCCCACCGTGTTTTAGGTAATGGTGTTATGTTTTACACCCTTTTATTGGTGAATCTCTTGACTGATATTACAGATATTCTTATTTTTACTGCTTTTGTGTTTCCTATTTTTCTTACTCTTATTTAAGGTCTTTCTTTTCCACTCAGAGTTCCCTTTGACATTTCTTATAGAGCTGGGTTAGTGGTCATGAACTTCTTTAGCTTTTGTTTGTCTGAAAAACTGTTTATTTCTGTCATTTTCTGGATTATTTATGCAGATGTGAGCATTATCTAGTTGCATCTGTGGGACAAGGTGAAACGAGGGTCTTCTTACTCTGACATCTTCCTAGCCTCTTCCAAAAAGAGGTTGAATCTTATGCATAATCCATATTAAAATGCCTGACAACTACAAGAATTTCACTAATATGAAACTAAGGTAATCCTTATGCACTACCTAGCAAAAGGATAAATTATTGCAACCACTTTAAAGCCAAATTCTTTTTTAAAATATTTTTAATGTTTATTTATTTATGAGAGAGAGAGAGAGAAAGAGAGATGGGAAAGGGCAAAGAGAAAGGGAGAAAGAGGATCTGAAGCAGACTCTGCACTAATAGCAGAGAGCCTGATGTGGGGCTCCATCTCCAACTGTGAGATCATGCCCTGAGCCAAAGTCGAATTGCTTAACTGACTGAGCCACCCAGGGTCCCTAAAGACAAATTATTAATAAATTTAGATATATTATAAATTCTATTTCTTGTCATACACACACTGTTCTAGAGGAAAGGTAAAAGAAAAGATTCTATCTAAGTCGTTTCTCCAAAAGTAAAGATTCTATCCAAGTCGTTTCTCCTGACTTACTTCCAGTAGTAAAGTTAATTGGTTAGAAAACTTAATCCATTTGTAAAGTTATTTCCCCTTTGCAATATAATGTAACATGTTCACAGGTTCCAGGGATTAGGACATGGGCATCTTTGGGGGTTATTATTCTTCCTACTACAATTATTCCAAAATTAACTACATTTTTTGAATGCATATATCACTGTCAAATCAATGAAGAAAAGTAAGGCAATCATTTTCACTAAAGTTAGGAGAGTGATAACCTATAAGGAGGAAGGTAAGAGGTGTAAACAATTGGGGGGGGGGCAAAATGGTGCAAACCTCTTTTTCTGGCAATGACTGATTTCTGAAAGAAAAGTTACACATGGCTTCATATTGTCACTGCTTATCCTGCATCAGTGAGTAGAGTATGGAAGTTAGATATGTTCTACAATTTAAAATTATCAGAATTTTTTCTCCCTTGTAATTCTAAAGGTTACTGTTTTTCAAAATCTTTTTAAGATGACTACAAAATAAGAAAGCCCATACACACACACACACACACACACACACACACACACAGAAGTCATATTTTATGTACACAAAGGTCTATTATTCAATTAAACCAAAACAAAATGAAAATATCTGGAGCAAATGTATTGGATTAATTCCACTTTCACTTCACTTTCAATCTACACCATGCTTTGACCTCTGTGACACAGGAGTGTGGCTTACATCAGCTTGGTTCCTTTGCAATCTGGTTTCAGGTAAGGTCTAGAAAATGATAGGTACTGACAGGAGATTAGGAATTCAGTAGGTACAGTGAGGAAAAAGTATTTTTACTATTTTATTTATTCAATATTTGAAAAAATAAAACACACAGGTATGTTATTTTGTTATATATAAAAAGCTCAATGAGTATGATTGAACATGAAAAATCATTATTTGTGGTTGTTATTGTTCCATTCATTTATCCTTCTTTCCTCCTCCTTCCCTCTCCTCTTTCTCCTTCTTCTTGTTCAAATTCTTTTCCTCCTATGGGGCACCTGGGTTGGTTAAGCATCCAACTTCAGCTCAGGTCATGATCTCACAGTTTGTGGGTTCGAGCCCCGCGTCAGGCTCTGTGCTGACAGCTCAGAGCCTGGAGTCTGCTTCATATTCTCTGTCTCCCTCTCTTTCTGCCCACCCCCTCACGCTCTCTCTCTCTCTCTCTCTCTCAAAAATAAATAAACATTAAAAAAATTTTTTTAATTCTTTTCCTCCTCCCACTTCTGCTTTTCCTTCCATTTCTCCTCCTCCTCCTAAAGCTCCTCCCCCTCCTCTTCATACTCCTCCTGCTTCTGTTTCCACTGCTTCTTCTCTTCTTCCGTAGTTTTCCTTCTTTTCCTAATTTTGTTGCCCCCAGTCTTTCAGGGAGATATGATTTTTCTTACTGGTCTTCCTTTGAGCCAAAGGATAAAAGACCAGAGGACAACACAGTTGTATCAAATAATCTTGCCATTGCTTTACAAAATAGTGTACGTACAAAGAAGTGCTTTCTAGAAGCCACTGTAACTAAAAATATTTTCCCATTCCTACCTCCTCTGCATCCTTAGCTTTATTAATGTCAAACAGTAATCTAATGTATGAAAAGAAACAATAGGAAAAAAACAACCATAAGTTATAATTGAACAGCTACTGATACCCTTTTTCATTCTGGCCATGAGTGAAAACATTCACTCCTACACATGAATTTTTAGGCACAGTACCATGAAGCAGTAAAGGAAGCAAATACTCAAATGAACATTTGATTGTGATAGAACATCACATGCAATCTTGAATCTGAATTGAACTGTTCACTTTTTTTTCTTTTTCCCTGATTATTATTCAAAACTTATTACCTTTTATACTTCTCATCTGTCAGAGTTGAGGGAGAAAGAGTAAGAGAACCTAAGTTTATAGACTGCAGACAGTTATTAGATTCTGACGAAAATATTTTGACTTTTTCATCTACACATAGATTTTCATCTACACTAGTATATATGTATGCAATTATTATTGTAGTATTTCCATGAAGAACTCTGCATATGAGAGACTTTATGTTATAAAGACAAAGTATACTGTCTCTGAGGTCAAACTGCCTGAACTCAAAGCCCGATTATGCAAATTCTTGACCATGTGATCATTTATAAGTAATCTAACCTTTATAATCTTATGTCAGTCATCTATAAACTTGGGAGAATAGGGGCACTTGGGTGGCTCAGTCACTTAAGCATCTGACTTCAGCTCAGGTCACGGTCTCACAGTTTGTGAGTTCAAGCCCTGCATCAGACTGTCTGCTGTCAGCACAAAGCCTGCTTCAGATCCTCTGTCCCCCTCTCTGTCTGCCCCTCCCCCATACTCTCTCTCTCTCTCTCTGTTTCTCAAAATAAATAAATAAATAAATAAATAAATAAATACATATTAAAAAAAACCTTGGGATAATACTACTGACTTTAAATATTTTATAAGCCTTAAGTTATATACATATAATATCTTTTAAAATATGTAGACTAGGGGCGCCTGGGTGGCTTAGTCTGTTGAGAGTCTGACTTCAGCTCAAGTCATGATCTCATGGCTGGTGGGTTCAAGCCCTGCATCAGGCTCTGCTCTGACAGCTCAGAGCCGGGAGCCTGCTTCAGATTCTGTGTGTCCCTCTCTCTCTGACCCTCCCCTGCTCACACTCTGTCTCTCTCTCTCAAAAATAAACCTTAATTTTTTTTTAAAGTATATAGACTAAATTAAGCATTCATACATATTAGTTATTAGTTTATGGCAAAAAGAATAATCTATGAAATTTCAATGTATATAAAGCATAATTATATTTCTTGATGTAATTAAATGTGTATTTGTATTGTATTTACTCACTTGTTCTTTGGCTTTTCTAAAAATAATTGGAAGTTGATAATAATAAAAGATATATGAAATAAAACATTTAAAATAAAAAATTAAGTCTTTAGTTCTTTAGGGTCACTGCCTGTATTTTCTGCTAAAGTTATTTAAAGGGTTGGAGGTAATAAATTGTTAATGATCATAATCATGTGATCCAAATCTTAGAAACCAACTAGAATTTAATTTTTAAATGGACCTTAGAATGTTTTATTGATTTGATATACTTTCACTCTTTTGATTCTATTGCACATCAATCTTCATGGTGTCTGTTTTATATTTTCATTGATATGGCATGTCAAGAGAGGGGTAGACTAGAAGAATGTTTTCAACTTCTATCCTTAATTCTTTTTCATTCCTACAAATTTTTGTTGAAAACCTCATTGACTGCTGTCCTTTTAACTTTATTATTTGAGAGCATGTTTTAGTTCTGAATCTGGCACACTGACTCTCTAACTGTATTCTACATTTTCAACTATTGCTATTTATTTCTATATGTGAAATACTTCCATTCAAAACATTATTCAAAATAAAAGAACTAAATAATAGTCATATATTATGGATACTTTATTGGTAAGAAAACTGGGTCTCTTAGAAACCAGAGATTTAGTAACTAGAAACGCAGAGGCTAAAACAGACCATTGGAATCCAAATCCATTCCCTTTCTAGATAGTACTCTCATATGTAAATGCATTCTAATGCATAATAATGTTATAATAACTCAATTTTATTATATTATTGTACTTATATTATCCAGCATAATCTGTGGTCTGCTCTGAGTTGATTTATTTCATTTCCTTTATCCAGCATTGCTTATATAGCATTGCCCCTTACACTAAGTTATCTGAATGAACTGTTTCACATTATGCTCTGATGATGGCATTAGTGCTTTGTGTCTCTTCCGGGTATTGCAGACTCAAAAATATAAAACTCATTAACATGAAACAGCTCCCTGAGGAGATATGCTATGTGGAATTCAATGTTTACAAACATTTATAGCCCTATTAATCTAAAAAGTTGTCCATTAGTTGGCAGTAAATCAGTGTGATTTGCATTGAAATATGCTACTTACCCTTAGTGGCTATGCAGCTATATATATATAATATATATATTACATCTGTAATATATATATTATATATATATATATATATATATATATATATATATATAATGTGTGTATAACTTAGGATGAAACAATTATGCAATATTATATTTTAAGTTAAAGAAATCCACCAACAAGTTAAATGAAGAATACATATTTATTGCCATGTTCAAATCTTTGACAATTTATGTATTTGATTTTCAATAGTGGTCCCTAATTCATATATTTTTTTTAAACTTCCCTTAATAAGTATTACTTTGAATTCTGAGACAGACTTAACATAATCATTTTAATCCTGAATGGTAATATTCCATCTATCTAATTTCAATGAATGAATCTAGTTACAACACAGGAAGAAAAGTCAGGATTTTATATTAAGAATTTTATACTAATCAATTTATTAAATATGGGTTAACACACCCAATGTGATCCGATTTCACTAATTTATTCATTTATTTAACAAATATTCATTAAGTTCCTAAAATGTGTCAAGGTCTTTATAGTAGACACAATGTGAAAGGAAGAAATGTCTTTATTTTATAATTTACATGAAAAGGAGGCAAAAAAATAAAAACTAAGTCAAAAAATAAAGGACAGAGAGGAAGGGGGTCTTGGAAAAGAAAAAAAACTGTAACCATACAAGAACTGCAACAAATAAGAGGTAAGTTGTTTTCATAATAACTTTCCCATTCAGGAAAAGCAAGAGACACTGCCTTCAGAAAACCCCATTCACCAAAGTGGAGAGAAATGTAACATAAAGAAAAGGAACTCCGGACTGCCGATGGTAGTGGGTTGAGGTTGAAAGCCCTTACAGCAACAGTTGTGATCTAGCAAATGTGATGATGCTTAGGAAAATCAGGATTGAATATGTTGCATGTTTTAAACATAAACAAAGTCAAGTATATTAGAATCAACTTGACTAAAGAAAGTTACAGTGTTCTTTTATTAGATCTTACAGTGCAAATGACTACTTATTCTCAATTTTATAAATGCAATCATATCTAAATTAAAATTGCTGCAAAATTACTAATATCAAACTTCTTACAAAACCACATGGTCTGCAGTTACATGGACTTTGGTTCAAATTTCAGATTACTATTATCTGAGTTATGTTGTTCTTGGGCATTTGACCAATCTCCGTGCTCCAATCTCTTACAGGAGGACAAAAATATCACCTCTCATAATAATAAGGGGAGTAAATAAGACCAATTATAAAACATCTAGTATAGTGTCTGATATTCAAAAAGTACTTTTTGAATGTTGATTTTTTTTTCCTTTCTTCTTCATATGCTGTGTAACTGAGAAGCTTATTTGACCACCAAAATATGTGCTTCCTTTTCAGATTTGTCATTTGGAAGTATTTGCTCAATGAAGGACTATATTCTCCAGATCCATTTCTATTTGTTATGGCCATGTTGATAGTTCTAATAAAATAGGATTAAAATGTTGTGCTCTTCACGGCAGGAATATTAAAAATCAGTGTTCCGGACGTCTAGGTTTAGTTTCAACATGTAAAGAGACTGGAAGTTATCACTTCCATTCTAAACAAAGAAACAATAGCAACAACAACAACCAAAAAAAAAAAAAAAATGGACCCATGAAAGAACCTAAGGTGCAAGGCAGACATGATACTGAAATCTGGGCAGAAAGATGAATAGCAATAATCAACACAGATCTATTTACCTGGAGCAGGACTTTCTGGAGCCGTAAACTGTAAGGTACAGTTAAATGGGAACGTTGTGAAATTGCCCTGGCTGAATATGCACTAACAAGAACGTGAGAAACTCCTCAAAGCCACAGTCTTGTGGGTGAGTAGGGAGGCAGCTACCCTACCCAATTCTCACTTTAGAGTCAAGAAAAACATTGTGGGTCTGGTTCATGAAAGGGAAGAAACTTTATAAAATATATCCAAGTAGTTCTACAAAACAAAGTCCTACTATGTGTTGGAAAAGACTTCACTAGGGCCTTCTAGGGGGTAGGACATGTCCTTAAATCCTGTACTTTTTTACTTCCTGGTCTTATAGCTGGTGAAAATAGTTATACCATGCTAAAACTTACCAAAAACAAAACCAAAAACAAAAGCGTGAAAACTGTATTGATTTCAGAAAAGCAGGTAAGATAATACCTTTGTTGCAGGATTTTTTTTTTTTTAACCTCAATACCCAGGATTCATTGTCTCTCTACTTTGAAGAATGAAGAGGTGGATGCAAAATGAGCAGCAGGCAAAAGTTTATTAGAGCATAAGATGAGAAAGTAAGAATAGTATGAAAGCTCTCTTTGCAGAGAGGGGGCATTTGAAAGTGAATGCCCGCGACAATAGGCAAGGGTCTTTGTTTTATAAGGTTCTGGTCACCTCCCCATCTTCCCCCTTGTTCCTGCTCAGTTCCTACCTTTACAGGCTGGATAATTCTGGGTGCTGGGTTGTTCATTCTTGATTGGCCTTGAGTCCATTATGTGTCGAGTCAGACTATGGTCATACTGTCCCTTGTGGAACATTAGTTTTATGGGTTACTTATTTTAGTTAGGTATTTTGATTGTCAAATTCCTGAAGGGAACCTGAGGAGGAAGTGGGTGGTTTCTCTTACATTCTTAAAGGAAATCGTTTGGTATCTCAGAGGCTCCCAGTGTTGTCCCAAAATATGTGTTCTTCTCCACCCAGGAGGAAGAACTCAGGTCCTAACTTTTCCCTCTCTGCCTATTATATCGTGTCATTTCCTGTTATACTATCTTAATGAAGATATACCCATTAAACATGTTAAGCTGTTACAACACAATACACTGGTTGTATTATTGACTTTATTGTAAAGTCACAAATAATATTGGTCAAAATATATAGGTGATATCTGTTTCCCATATGGCAAGTCTAGCGGAGGCAGTCCAGGACTAACATACCATCAAGCCCCAAGCTTGTTTTCTTCTCACCCCAGCAATTTCATCACATGGGCCTCTTTCACCAGTATGCCTTTCACTTTCTGGACATCAGATGATTTGCAGTTCCAGTCACAATGATGAGGAAGCAAAAGGCAAGCTAACACCCCACAAACACCCTCCTTCCAAGTAGGATATGTGTGATATTCCTCAGGCACTCCTGATCGCCCAGGCACAAAAGAAAGGAAAGAAGACAAATAAATGGTTAACTAATAGAGATCACAGTCATGCAGGACATGAGTCTCCATCAGTTTACAAATGTCTTAGTAAATTATAGGAAAAAGGCAATTTTATCAATAGTCTAATCTCCAGTAACCTATAGACTTAGTTTTCTGGAGCCCCCAAATCACCCTCCCTCCATAGTGATGTGGGGAAGAAAGACAAGAAGGGAATGGCAGCTAAAATTCAATATCTTTATAACCTGTAGCCCATTAACAAATACTTGAGGCTAATATGAAGTATAACATTTCTCCAGGAACCCCCTACTGTCCTAATGTTAATGCCTTACTAGGGGGGAAAACAAGCTTAGCTTGATAATAGCAAGTCCCTTGGCATCTCAGGAGTCCTCTTTAGCATATGGAAGTCCCTCTGGAGGCCTCCTTTTTGCCTTTACCTCTGTGAACTCCATAGTATATATCCAGTCACTCCTCACAACCCTGGTGTACTCTTTCTACCCATGGGTCCTGTCACTGTGCTTTAGTAAAATCACCTTTTTGCACCAAAGAAGTCTCAAAAGTCTTTCTTGGCCATTGGCCCCAGACCCCCACCACTCCAAACCCCATCAATAACATCTATTTCTAAGCAGGAGGTGAAAGAATGAAGGAAGACCAGCACAGGTAACAGAAACAGACTATTGGTCCTGAGTTAGTAAACTGAAACTATCCTAGCATTAGGTTAAGTTGAGGATATAGTTAGAAGCAAAATTAAGAATTGTCCTGTAGTTTAAGGTGAAATATGACAATAGGTAAACTTTCTTCTCAGTACAATGTGAAGCCATCTAATGATTTTAAAATGAGGAATTAAATTACCTCAGTTATATTTAAAAAAATATTCTGGCTTACTATGTGGGCGATGAATTGATAGTAATAAATGGAGACAAGAAAGATAAAATCAGATGATATTAGAAGTGATTAGGGGCACGTGGGTGGCTCAGTCGATTAAGCATCTGACTTTGTGTCCGGTCGCGATCTCACAGTTCATTGGTTCCAGCCGCACATCTAGCTCTGTGCTGACAGCTCAAACAAACAAAAAAAGAAATAACTAATGATGGTTTGACTACAGTCTCACTGATTGAGAAAGAGAGATGGAATGACTTGAGCACGGTTTGGATGAAGACTTCATAGTATTTGTTGAGAACTGGATATAATAAGCATTTTAGTGGATATAATGTAATGAGCAAAGTGGATGAACAAAATGACTCCTACCTTTTGGTATGATCTAGCTGGTTAATTAAGTGAGGGGGGTGGAGGGAGAGACAGATTTGGAAGAATGCATTATCAAAATTCTCTCTTGAACATGTGAAATTCAAGATGGCCTTAGACTTCTGAGCAGCTGTATGCAGTTGTAAATTACACATTGACCATTGACTTGGAACTTGGTAGTGATCTAGAATGGAGATGTACAACTTAGGAATTATCACCATATGCATGTCTTCACCGTTTGAGAATATATGCAGTCATAGGTAGATAGAGAAAGGCCTGGGATCAAGCTCCGAGAGACCCAGTGTTTAGTACACACATAATGAAGGAGAAGCTCATAGGAGTAGACTCATAAGGTGTAGCCTTCGAGCTAGAGGAAAACCAGGAAACTGTTGCAGAGTCTATTTCAGGAGAATGGTGAATGAAGCAATGAACCAAGTGATGAAGTTTTGGGATGATGGTGGGGGTTTGTGGAGTCCAGAGCTGACAGCCAAGAAAGAATTCTTGAAGATGTCTTTGGTGCAAAAAGGTGATTTTATTAAAGCAGGACCCGTGGGCAGGAAAAGCTGTACTGGAGTTGTGTAGAATGACAGGTTGTATACTACTGACTTGGGAGAGGTAAAGTCAAAGGAAAGTTTCCTAAAAGACTTCTGTTGTTATGCCCAGAATTCGTGATCCCCAAATACCACCAGGGAGCCGAGTCTGATGTAAAAGCAAAAGAGCCTTTATTCAAGCTAGCTCGAGCTCAATCCCCTACCTGCACCGACGCAGTGGTGAGAGACCAGGGAGAGAGAGCGAGTTTCAAAAGGACAAAGGTTTTATTGGGGCCTAGGGGCAGTTGGTGAGGTAATGGCTATGGTCTCAGCCCATTGGCTGGGGAAGGGTCCGAGTCCTGTTAGGCAGGTGAGGGGGGGGGGGTACTCAAAGGGAGGAGGTGTGGTCAAGGTGAAGGACACAGAACAAGATGGAGTCCGTTGGCGTTGGCCCGCCCTTTCACTGTATGCTAAAGACGCACAGATTACTGAAGACCCAGCTATTGCCAAGCTAAATTTGTTTTTCCCTATAGTAAATCATTAACATTAAGACAGTAGGGAGAAACATTTTATTTTGCCTGCCTTAAGTATTTGTCAGTGGGCTGCAGTTTATAAGGAAACTTAATTTTACCTGCCATTTCCTTCTTGCCTTAGTTCCCCCTAACACTATGGAGGGGTGATGTTAGGGCTCCAGGAAACTTGAGTCTATAGATTTCTGGAGATTAGGCTTTGATAAGATTGCCTTTTTCTTGTAATTTACTAAACTCTTTGTATATTGATGGAGACTCTACCAATTTAATCATTTGTTTTTGTCCTTTCCTTTATCCTTGGGCAGCCAGGAGTGCCTGAGGAATGTCGCACATATCCCACCTGGGGGGAGGAGGGTAATGCTGTCTTGTGCTTGACTCTCAGTTTGCCTTATGGTCCCTCATCAAAAGGGCTCAAGAAAATGCAGATTTAGTACTGCATTTTGGACTTGGCACCTGGTAGAGTTCTATCAATCTTTATAAGAGTATCTTTGTCTCCCAAATTCACAGTCACAATAGGAAAGACATGGCCCAGTCAAACTAAGATACTGTGTGACAAGCTCATTTATTCACAGTAGGACTAATTAGGAATCCGCAAGTGGGACAGACACTGTGTGAATCCAGGACTAACAGCAAGCAGAGCTGTTACTACCCTCAGGCCTAGAGGACTGAGGGAGTGACTGACGAAGCAAGGAAGGATCTACAGATTGATGCTGGACCGGTAACTTTTTGCTAGAATAGCTAGGTAAAGAAACAGTGAGCTAGGTACAGAAATTAATAGTAAGTGTTTGCAAATTTTGATGGTAATTTGATAGAATAATTGTATGTTTGTTGCACCTATTGATAACAGTGTTTTGGATTATCTGGGAAAAAAAAAGAGCAGTATCTTTGAAAGGGTAGGAATGAAAGTCATTTTTGAGAGGGATACAAAGGGATTTGAGAAAGAAGAAATGAGTTAACAGATCCTTATAGAAGTCTTACTATAAAAGAAACAACAAAATAATAGAGTAATAAGGGAGGCTTGTGGTATCCAGAGACTAATGGAATTTTGTTGTTTCAGTGGTTAATGTTACTGTTTTTATTCTTGTCACTATTTTTTGTTATCTTAAGATGGGATGGCTGGGGCACATTTTTAGGATCCTGTGTTGTTCTAGTAGCTAAGGAGAAACAGATAATGCATAAGAGAGAAAGTGTAACCTGTGAGGTCAATAGAGTCATAGATTCTACATGGAAGGGCAATAGTCAAGAGTTATCTAGAAAACAAACACGTTAGGGGAAGACTAAAGGTGGAGAAAGAATTCCCAACTAGTGGGAAGTGATGAGGCAGCATAAGCTGAGCTGACAGGCCGCAAACACCCTCCCCCACCGCAGGTGGGATATGTGTGATCTTCCTCGGCATTCCTGGCTGCCCAAGAACAAAGGAGAGGGGGAAAACAAAGGGTTAACTGATAAAGATCATAGTTCTGCAGGACCTAAGTCTCCATCACCCCTCCACAGTGATGTGGGAAACAAAGGCAGAAGGAAATGGCAGACAGAACTAAAGCCCATTGAGAAATACTGAAGCCTGGGCGGAGTAAAATGCTGCTCTAGGAACTCCCTAGGTCTTAATGCTAATGATTTGCTAGAGGGAAAACAATCTTAGCCTGACGATAGCCAGGCCGCCAGGATCCTGGGAGTCTTCTTTAGCATATGAAAATCTCATTGGCAACTTCCTCTGGACTTTACCTCTCCCAACTCCATAGTATAAAACCAGTGTCTCCTCCTGGTCCCCAAGCAGCTCTTTCTGCCCCCGAGTCCTGTCCCCATGCTTCAATAAAATCACCTTTTTGCACCAAAGATGTCCTCAAGAATTCTTGACTGGCTCCAGACCCCACGAACCCCACTGTCACCCAAAAAACTTCATCAGAAAGGAAATAAATATTAAGATACTTGGGATAAACGTTAATTGAGGATTTGAATAATAATAGAACACAGAGGAGCCTAGAACTCTAGGTTCTGGGGCGCCTGGGTGGCTCAGTGGGTTAAGCAATCTGACTTGTGATTTCACAAGTCATGATCTCACTGTTCTTGGTATCATGCCCCGTGTCTGGCACTGTGCTGACAGCACAGAGCCTGCTTGGGATTTTCTTTCTACCTCTCTCTCTGCTATTCCCCATTCATTCTCTCTCTCTTTCTCAAAATAAATACATAAAGTTAAAAATTAATAGAACCTAGAGTATTATTTTTTTAAACTTTTAATGTTTTATTTACTTTTGAGAGAGAGACAGACAGACAGGCAGACAGAATATGAGCAGGGGAGGAGCAGAGAGAGAGGGAGACACAGAATCCATGAAGCAGGCTCCAGGCTCTGAGCCATCAACGTAGAACCCCTCAGAGCCCTACACATAGACTCGAACCCGTGAACCACGAGATCATAACCTGAGCTGAAGTTGAATGCTTAACCAAATGAGCCACCCAGGCACCCCAGAACCTTGAGAATTATTATGAGGTATGGGGAAATGCAGGCCGTGGGACAATATCAGGCAGAATTGCATATGGTATGTTAAATATTTTTGACTTTTCCTGTGGGGAGACGGTTCCACATTCATCTCTGGTATTCCACCATAGCTTGCAAAAAGGCACTGGTTGCCTCTATTCCACATTTTCTTTGCAAATATGTGGGCAGGGAAATAGTGGCCATGAAACAAAACAAAACAAAACAAAACAAAAAAACCTGAAGCCACAGAGAGGACTGAAATGCAGGAGATATGGTAGAAGAGCAACCAAAGAAAAAAATTATAAAACCCTTCTTAAAATAAATATCGGCAGTGTTCAATGCTTCCTAAATCCAGTAAGATGAAAACTAAGTGAGCCATTCAATCTTAGTAAACAGGAAGTGACCAGAGCCATGATACTGGTGATTAGATCCAAGTGAGTTGAGGAGTGAGTTTTGAATAAAGGGCAGGTGAAGATTTGTAGCAATGTTTTAGTGGAATCAAACAGCTAGGAATGCATGTCTAAGAAAGATTAGTGTTTGAAAATAGAAAAAAAAAAGTATATTTTTATGCTACAGAATAACATCCCTTAGAACATTTGAAAATGTAAAAGACAAGGAATAACTGTAGGTCAATCTTTCTCAAAGAGAATCTTTTCAAATGGAAGGGAAAAGAGAGTGGGCAGAGATGCAGCATAGTTTGTGGAAAATGAAGGAATTCTAGATGCAGAAACAAAGCTCTTTTAACGAGAGTTAAGATGGTTCTGCCACAGGGAAGTTGAGGAGGTAGTTGGGAATTGCAATTTTGTATGGAAGCCAAGTCACCATGATCCAGGGCAATAGCTGAAAGTGTTTTTCCATTTGCATTCCAAAGAATCCCACAGCTGATCGGAACATTTGAACAGTGGAGTGATAATATCAAATATTCCAAAAGACAACTGAAGGATTTTCTTGGGCAGGAAAAAAAAACCCAGACATCAACAATAAGACATCATATCCTTAATCTCTTATCTAACCATACTCTTTTAGAAATTCATGAACTCTTCATAGGACAGAAAGGAAGGGTAACCACTTTTGAGAAAGTGGCCCCTGGAGGTGCACATCTCTGAAAGGCCCAGCTAATTGCCTCCGAGTGTTCCTCCAGGCTGACAGCAGTAAATCAGAGAACATTTGGATGGGATAGCTGTGCCAATTCCCTCTGGCTATAAAAAGTTTATTAGATTAGATGATTTAAATCACTTTTCAGCTAAAAGCATCTATGATTTATGTAGATTTTTCTTTGTATTCTAGTCCTTGTATGTTCTTTGAGTCTATATTCACTACTCAATTGTATGCTCCCTTAGGGCAAGGAGTAGGTGCTATTCATTTTTCCTCAGTCCAGAAGGACTTTCTATTTCTGTGTGTAAAATACATGTTCAAAACCTAAAATCATAGACACAGTAGCAAAAAAAAAAAAAAAAAAAAAAGGTGTTTGATAAAGAACCAAAAATGTATTTTCATCAGGAAAAAGCACCCAAATAATATCAAATAGTCATCATTTCTACTTTAGATCTGGAAAGGCAAAATTCCATGGAAGTTTGAGATGGAATGTGCCCCCTTTGGTATATCTGGCACTTTCAGAAATAATTGAAAGGAATCCAGAAGGGAGAGCTCAAAGTGGCCCTCAAAGATTTTACAAATGACCTCTTTCCATGGAAATAGTGTTAGCCAATAATTTCATATTGCATATGTGGTATAGAATTTGTGTAGACTTTGATATTCCTTTATTTGTGATATTAGCACCTGCTGAAATAATAAATGCCTGAGACAGATTTCTCATGCAATGTCAGTGATCCTTACCTGCAGAGCTGCTATAAGGAACTGATGAAATTGATTGGTAATTGCTTTGCACCAAATTTGGCACAAGATGAGCATGTACCAGCTAGGGCTACCATGAGAAAACACCACAGACTAAGTGGCTCAAACAACACAAATGTATTTTCTTGCAGTTCTGGAAGCTAGAAGTCCAAGACCAAAATGTGGGCAGTTTCTGCTCTGCTGAGACTTCTCTCCTTGCCTTGTAAATAGCTGCCTCTCCCTGTGTTGTCACATGGCCTTTTTTCTACACATATCCCTAGTATCTCTAACTCTTTTTATAAAGACACCAGTCATAGTGGATTAGAACCCACCCAAGGGCATCCATTTAATTTAATCATCTCCTTGACTGCTGCATCTCCAAATATAGTCACACAGATTAGGGCCTACTCATATGATTTCATTCAAACTTAAATACTTCTTTAAAGGCCCTATTTCCAAATATTACATTCAGAGAGTCTGGAGGTTGAGCCTTCAACATACGAATGTTGGGGGATCCACAATTCAGCCCATAATAAATGTTATTATCATTATTATTATTCAAATAGTTTGGCAACATTGCTATTCAATTGCTATAGCTAGGTAGGGAACTCCAAAGTGTTTCTTTAAGTTGTAAGGAATTTATCTCCTTTATATACTCTGGTGTGAGAAATCATTTCAAAACATGGTGGCTTAAAACAAACATTTTCCTTCACAATTCTGTGTATCAGGAATGTGGAAAAGGTTTGGCCAAAATGGTAGACCTTTGTCAACATTGTATCTAGCGGGCGTGGCCTGGCCTGATGAGTTAGTTTTTAGAATACCTGTACACTCGGAACTTTCAGTCTCTCTGTCTAAACCATTCCACATGAAGTTCCATCTTCCAGGGCTTTTCCACATGACTTGGGCTCCTCACAACATGATAATCACAGGGTAGTTGGTCTTCATACATGATAGCTGGTTCCTAGGGCAGGAAATGGAAATTGCCAGACTAGATAAGAGCTATGCCTGGACCAGCACGATCTCACTTCTGCCACGTACTGAGGATCTAGGCAATCACAGAACCTGCATAATTTCAAGGGAGTTAAGAAATAGATTACATTTCGTGGTGAGAAAGAAAGTCAAATTGCAGAAGAGTATGTGGAATGGAAATGTTTTTGTGGCTATTTTTGTAAAATTGGATGGGCATTAAGTGTGATTTGGGATGATTTACTACAGTGGACCTCTTCTGAAAGGAGAAATCCTTCCAAAAATAGCAGCTGACTCTACAAAGCAAAGTTGCAAGTACCAAAATGAAATAAAATAGGCTTATTTTAGAATAACTAAATCAGTTTTAATGAAACCCCTTCAGTTTCTAATCTTTTGCTCATGATATTTTCCAGCTTTGAATTTTTCTGCCCTTCTTTTGCATGTGCACACACATACACACAGACATGAACACACACACACCCCCAACACACACACATGCGCACACACACACACACACTATCTTTTTCTTAGCAACTTCGATTTATCCTTTAAGTGTCAACTTCCCAAAACTCTCAAGTCTTACTAAGAAAAGGTTAATTGCCTCTTTTCATAACATTTTCCATTGTATTTGAATAAAAATGCAATTTGCTTGGATTTCCTGGAAGACTTGAAGGTCTGGAAAAAGTTCTCTATTACTCATCATTTTCTCTCATTTTTCCCAAAGTGACTGGAATATACTAGATACTCAATATATATTTGTTGAATAATTGGAAAACAATGCATCAAAGTACCATAGCATGAATTAAATTTTCCCAATGGTTTAAAATAATGTTGGGTAATGGAATATGGAGACTTGATTCCACAGCAACTGGCTTTTGTATCGAAACTAATTATTACTATTTGATTTTGACTTTTGAAAATAATACTTCTACAATACAAGGATTATTTTTTTTAAGTGTTCATGAGTTAGTCTAAGGCTGATTATCTGAAACTCAGGGTGGATCTTAAAATATTTTAAGAGCTTAACTTTCTGCGTTGAAATAGTTTCAGTCGATATTTCCATATCTTCTATAAAATAACATATTTCAGGATATTTATTTTATTTTATTTTTTATAGGTTTTTTTAAATTTTTATTTATTTTTGAGAAAAAAGAAAGCGCGGGAGAGGGGCAGAGTGAGAGAGGGAAACAGGATCCAAAGCAGGCTCTGTGCTGACCCAAAAAAGCCCAATGTGGAGCTCTGACTCACAAGCTGTGAGATCATCACCTGAGCCAAAGTTGGACGCTTAACAAACTGAGCCACCCGGTTGTCCCTATTTGGGGATATTTAAACAAGAAATGGGTTTTTTTATGAAATAAATAGCAGATAGAGTAAATTTCTAAATTTATACCACACTTTTCTTTTAAAATCACTTCTTTAGAATTAGTACAAACATCTATTATCACTGAAGAAATATCAAGGGATACAAGCAAGAAAGAGGAAAACAAAAGTGGTACATAATCTTATCAAATGTTTCTTACTTATCAATAAAATTTAAATATATATCCATGTACAGAGTTTTTCATATGATGTCAAACAAAGTGGTTTATACAGAGATGGCCCCTACTTTCTGGACTTATACAATATGGAGCAGAGAACAGACTGCCACAAAGAAATTAAATAAAAACCAAAGCATTAAATGTATACATTCAATGCAAGAAAATTAAGTATTTTATGGCTTTATTATGCTTGTATAACACCTTTACTGACATATAGCGATACTGCTTAATCTCAGGTCTAAATCTTTAACATGTCTTTTGTTCATCTGTATAACAGAAAAACAATCTATAAAATGCTCAGAAACTCCACACTAAGTGTGAGGAAGTCAGAGGCTATGCCACAGAGCAAGAATTCATGTCCCTTCAAAGGTCCTTCTGGCTGGACTCAGAATTAAGTTGACATGAGAGTTTGCCCTGCCATTACAGATGGGTCACTCATATAACATTTATTTCTGTTAATAACTTTTATTCTGGGAAAGACCCCCAATTTAGATTTTTCTGCATAATTAAGGGAGGGACAAAAGTTTCTCTTGAGCCCGCCACGTCTCAGGTGCCTTCAGCACAAAATAATCCACATGCCAAAGTGGCACATTCTGGGGAAAGAGGGTCCTGTCCTGAATTTCTTTAGTTATATGTTAATTAAAATTGAGAATTGCCTTTATATAGCTAAGATCTCAATGTTTAACTTATTTTTAGAGGTTAAAATGTTATAGAAATGTTAGTATGGGGGGAGCCTGGGTGGCTCAGTCTGTTAAGCATCCGACTTCGGCTCAGGTCATGATCTCGCGGTCTGTGGGTTCGAGCCCCGCGTCGGGCTTTGTGCTGACAGCTCAGAGCCTGGAGCCTGTTTCGGATTCTGTGTCTCCCTCTTTCTCTGACCCTCTCCTGTTCATGCTCTCTCTCTCTCTCTGTCTCAAAAATAAATAAATGTTAAAAAAAAATTTTAAATAAAAAAAAAGAAATGTTAGTATGGAAACTTCCTTTGAAAACTTGGAAAAGGTTTTCATACTCTAGATTTGTGTTATTTGAGAGTGTGATTTGAGAATGCATCTTTTTGGAAGAAAATGTGTTTTACAGGTTTTTTTTTTTTCTTAGTTAATATTCAAGGAAAGTTTTCTTTAAAATTTCATGGGAGATGTCACCTATAATTTTCCAATATCTCCAGATCAAGACAGTCTTTGAATTTCTGTACTTGATATAATTGACAACACATTTCACATAATGCAAATCTAAATTATTATTCAACAATGATAAAGCTAGATTGAAGGCCATAATTAACAATGGCCATATGAAAGAAACATTTGAAGATTTGGTAACAGTACAAACATATTAAAACATACTGTTCTTTTGATTTTATAAACAACTTTGATGTAACAAAATTCCCTTCTATATCACATTTTGATTGATGTTTTTCATGAAAAGAAAGTAAAGTAAGGGCTTTATCTCCTAGAACCATTTAAGATAATATTTGACTTCCTTAATTTTGTTCACCTTCAAAGTACCTTCATTGATGTAGTGACTTGATTGCAAGTGTTAGTAATGTTAAGTTTACGATATTATGCATCCCATTTTATATAAGTAAAAACATTTCCATTTTAAATTAGTTAAAATCTAGAACTATTTGTTAAGAAGTCAATTTATAACACAGTACAAGGATTGTGTGGTTTTAGATTATCTTATCACACAAAGGCAAGACAAGTCAGTACCCTTCCATCCCTGACACCCTATACCTTTGGGTTAATGAATATTCCTCAGTACTTTTGTTTGCAATCAATAGATTTTGTTTTTTAGAGCAGTGTTAGGTTTAGGTGGTGGAAAGTACAGAGAGTTCTCATAGACCCCCTCACCACCTACCTCCCACAGTTTCCTGTATTATTAACACTTTACGTTAGTGTTATATATTTATTACAATAAATGAGCCAATATTGACACGTTATTATTAAGCAAAGTTCATAATGTACATTAGAGTTGACTTTTTTTTATTGTACATTCAATGAGTTTTGACAGATGTATAATGTATAATGACATGTATCCACCATTATAGTGTCAACAGACTAGTAGCCTCATTACCCTAAAAAAACCCCTATGTTCCAAGGGATCACCACCACTCACCCAGCCCCTAAAATCCTTGATATTTTTGACTGTCTTCATGGTTTTGCCTTCTTCAGAAAGCCATACAATTGGAATCATACAATATGTAGAATTTTCAAACTGATTGCTTTCACTGAGAAAAGATGCATTGAAGTTTCTCCCTGTTGTTTTGTGGCTTGACAGTTCTTTTGTTGTTGTTGTTATCTCTGAATAATATTCCGTTATATGAGTATACCACAGCTTCTTCACCAATTGAAGTATATTTTGATTGCTTTGAAGCTTTGGCAAGTATGAATACGTATTCTATGAAACATGCAGGCTTTTGTTTGGAAATAAATGTTCAATACCTTTGGGTAGTAAAAGCAAAGAGTGCAATGGCTGGGCCATATGGTAACAGGAAGTTAGACTTTGTAAGGAAGTGCCAAAGTGTTTTCCAATGCAGTTGCCTATACATCCCCACCAGCAAGCAAGAAGAGAGTTCCTATTGCTCCACAAGCTCAACAACATTTGGTGTTGTGAATTTTAGTTATTCTGATAGGTGTGCACTGGTACCTTGTTTTAATTTGCAATTCTCTAATGATAAATGATGTCGAGCATCTTTTCCTGTATGTACTTGCTTTCTGAATGTCTTATTTGATGAGGTGTCTTTCTAGATCTCTTCTCCAGTTTTTTAAATTGGGTTGTTTTCTTAATGCTAAGTTTTAAGAATTATTTGTATGTTTTAGATACCCATCCTGAATCAGATATATGTTTTCCAAAGATTTTTTACTAGTCTGTTGCTTGTCCTTTCATTCTCTATATCTCATCTCTATAAACACATATTCTTTTTATTTAAGTTTAATTGTGGAAGGAAATTTTTAAGGTAAGGTACTCATTACCATTATCCATAATAACTTACAGTTTAGAGAGACAGCTCGTTTCCATGTTGAAGCTAATTTGCTATATGAAGACCAATTTTATTTAATTAATTAATTTATTTATTTTTAAACTTCTTTTAAGTTAATTTTTATATATTTTGAGAAAGATGCGGAGAGCAAGTGATACAGGGTCAAAGAGAGAAGGAGGCAGAATCCCAAGCAGGCTCCAACCTATCAGTGCAGAGCCTGATGTGAGGATCAAACTCACAAACTATGAGATCATGACCTGCTCAAAATCCAGGAAATCTCCCTGTAGTCCCCAGGCATTCCCTGTAAATTTTATCCCGTGCTGCCTTGGCCTACTTTCTAGTGATGTTCATAGACTTTTCTGGAGTACATGATGGTAACATGTACTGTACCTGGATTTAGGATCTAGGGTTCTGGATCTAGGGTCTATCAAATGTTCCTTTATCACCCTTCATTTCTTCCATCTGAGCTTCTGATACCATGAGATCCTTGCAGCTGTGATGCTTGGTCTTTTCTTGCTCATATTTTAAAGTTTTGGGGGATACATTGTTGTGGAATGTATTAGTTTCCTATGGCAAATGACTATAGCAAGTTACCATAAATTTGTGGCTTAAAACAATACAAATTAATACTTTACATTCTGGAATGCAGAAGACCCAAATCAGGGGTGCCTGGGTGGCTCAGCTGGTTGAGTGTCCGACTCTTGATTTTGGCTCAAGTCATGATCTTGCGGTTTGTGGTATTGACCCCTTCATCAGGCTCTGCGCTGACAGCATAGAGCCTGCTTGAGAGTCCTTCTCTCTTTACCCCTCCCCTTTTAACCTGGGCATGCTCATTCAGTTACCTGGGTTAAAATAAAGATGTCTATCAGGTTTCTTTTCTTTCTGGAGGCTCTAGGGTGATTCTGTTTTCTTGCCTTTGCTGGCTTTCATGTCCTTCCAGAGGATGACTACATTTCTGAGTTCATGACTCTTCTTTCTAAAACTCTTGCTTTAGCATCACATTTCCTACTTCTGTATCAGATCTCTCTAAGCCTAGCTTTTATAAAATTACTTGTGATTACAGTTAAGACACAACTAGATAATCTAGGAAAATCTCACCACCTTTAGACCCTTAATCACATTTCCAAAGTTCCTTTTGCCATATAAGGTAACTTCCATCACTTCCAGAGATTAGGACATGGTATCTTTGGGGACCATTATTCACTTTATCATGTGGAATTTCATTGCAGATCTCACCTATGAATTTTTGGGTTTTGTAACCTAATTTATACTTTGTCATTTTTATGAAAAACTTGTTGGGGTTCAAATATGTTCTGACTCACATCTTTATCCATGCATCTTGTTCCTTTCCTATTTATTTAATGGAAATTATTTATAATCCTTCAATAAATTACTCCTTTTCTTTGGACAAATGAAATATTTACCTAGCTTAGTTCTGCAATAACTGAAGAAAAAATACTATAGAAATATAAATAATAGAATGGACAACTCATTTCATAAAATATTTTCCTGTTTTTTTAAAATAAATATAAGGTTCAGGACCTCATATCTTGAAAGGAAAAATTTAGTTAACTTGTTTTATGCACATTTATAAATATCAGGATAAGTCCAAAAGTATTATGAATCAGTAGATAATAATAAATATGATAATAATAATAATAGTAAAAATAATTATTATTTAGTTTATATATTCTCAACATCAATACAATTTTAACTTTAGGTTATTATTATCCCAACAACTAAGGCTAATAAACCTTATTTTTACATTGTTCATAATAACAAATGTTTTTTTCTCTATATCTGTAGACAATATCATTTGTCTAAGTGCTGCAAAATAATTTCGACAGAGAATTTTTTAACACCCCCAAATTTGGTAATTTTATGTAGGAAACGTTTAATATTTAATAGCCCAACTGCCCAAGGTACAAGATGTGAAGTAATCATGTTTAACAACTGGGGAGAAGGGGTATAAACTAGCTATGTAATACATGATAAGAAGAATGCACAGTTTATAATAGAAAACTTGTCTACACATAGTAGTAGCAAAAAGTCATTCAGTCATTTAACTTGCAGCAATGGTATTACAGATTTCTGTATAAATTAGCAAACTTCGGCTTTTTTTTTTAATGTTTATTTATTTATTTTGAGATACGAAGAGAGCGTGCGAGAGCGTTTGAGCGAGAGAGTTCTTCCATCTCAGCCTGTGTCATGACGTTTACAATGTTTTCCACCAGGTCATCAATGTGACTAGTCATGCCATCAATTCTTCCAACGATCTGGTAAGACACTGTCTGAAATTTATCTTGCATCTGTTGCAGAAGTGTCTGCACCACCAAGGTAACATCCTGCATAGCCTTGGGGTCAGTCTCTACCACCTTGCCGCTTCCCAGCTTGGTGGTAACGTCTCAAACCATCTCAAGCCGAGCGAGGACAGAGACCATTTGTGTGACTGTGGGGTGTGTGGTAACTGTAGTTTGGCTCCCACACAGGAAGAGTCTGAAGGTCTTGCACTCCCCTTTTATGGTTGCTCCCGTTTGTTTTACTTGTTTTTAATAATTATGTTAATTTATTTGTTGTTCATTTCCTGTCTCCACCATAAGGCATCATCTCCATCAGGGAAGTCTTTGTCCATCTTGCTTTTTGCTCCATTTCCAGTGCCTAATGAGTATTTATTTATCAATAAATGAGTGAATGAAGTGGGCATTAAGAACATATTGAGAGGTGAGTAACCCCAAAGCTATCCTATGCAGATCATAGTACTGTATTCATTCCATAAATATAAAAAATTCCCATGTTTGACCTCAGCATGGGAAACAAAGTGAGGGCAGTGGCGGGGATGAAGCTGGCAGGTTACTTGACCTTACTTTTTTTTTTCCAGATTAAGTAGTTTCCCCCTTACAAACTTACTACAAAATTATAGCAAGCAAACCATTTTGGCCATTGAACTTTGGGCTCTAAAACAAATCCTAAAACCATTTTACCTTTTAGAGTAAGGTGATTCGTTTAATACATTGCTTACTAGAAGGTCACAAAGATTTACTATGCTTTCTAAAAGTTAAATGATTTAAGTTCTCACATTTATGTCTATCAGCCATCAAAATGGATCATTGCATATGACCTGGAGTAAGGGTTCAACTTCATTCTTACATAGAATATGTAAATATCCAGTTTTGCTAGCACTTGGTTGGAGGCCTTTTTTTACCTATTAAATGTTCTTGACACTTGCATGAAAATCAATAAAGTATAAACATACGGGTTAATTCTTTGGACTCAATTCTATTTCACTGATACATATTTCTTATCTAAATGCCAGTGCAACACTCTGTAGATTTGTATTAAGTTTTGAAATTATGAAATGTGCATTCTTTGACATTCTTTTTTTAAAAATTCTTTTAATGTTTATTTTTAGAGAGAAAGAGACACAGAGTATGAGTGGGGGAGGGGCAGAGAGAGAGGGAGACACAGAATTTGAAGTAGGCTCCAGGCTCCGAGAGCTGTCCGCACAGAGTCGGACATGGTGCTTGAACCCATGAACCATGAGATCATGACCTGAGCTGAACAGCCTACGGAGATACCCAGGCACCCCTCTTTTTTTTTTTTTAATTTTTTTTTAACGTTTATTTATTTTTGAGACAGAAAGAGACAGAGCATGAATGGGGAAGGGTCAGAGAGAGGGAGACACAGAATCTGAAATAGGCTCCAGGCACCAAGCTGTCAGCACAGAGCCTGACGTGGGGCTCGAACTCACAGACCGCGAGATCATGACCTGAGCCGAAGTCAGCCGCCCAACCGACTGAGCCACCCAGGCGCCCCTAGGCACCCCTCTTTGACATTCTTTTTCATGAGCTTTTGGCTCTTTGAGGTCTTTTTGCATTTACATGCATGTGAATTTGAAACTGTCTTGTCAATTTCCACAAGCTAGTCACGTGGATTTTGATAAGAAAGAATAATGTTGAATCTATAGATAAATTTGGGGAGCATTTTCCATCTTAACAATATTCAGTCTTTTTATCCATGAACATGTAATGTCTTTCCATTTAATTGGGTCTTCTTTAATTTCCTTCAACAATGTTTTATATTTTTCCATGAGGTCTTTCACTTCTTTTGTTAAATGTATCGCTAAGTATTTTATTCCTTTATGTGCTATTTAAATGGAATGCTTAATTAATTTCATTTTCAGATTGTTCATCACTACAGTACAGACATTTAGGTTATTATGTATATTAATATTAAGTCTTGAAAACTTGCTAAACTCATTTAATATTTCCAAACTTGTGTGTATATGTGTGTGTGCATGTGTATGCGTGTGTGTGTGTGTGTGTGTGTGTGTACATGTGTGAATTTCTTAGGATTTTCTATATACAAGATTATGTCATCTGCAGATATAAATAGTTGTACTTCTTCATTTCCTAATGATAAACCTTTATTGATTGATTGATTGCCTAGTTGCCCTGGCTAGACCCTCCAGTGAAACACCAGACAGATTTTGTGAGAGCAGACATCTGATTTCAGTAGAGAATCATCCAATCTTTCACCATTAAATATGATGTTAGTTATAGAATTTTAGTAAATGACCTTCACCAAGTCAAAGAATTTCTTTTTTCTTCCTAGTTTGGGTTTTTATTATGTAAAGATATTGGATTTTGTCAAACGCTTTTGCTACATCTATTGAGATAGCCATGCCATTTTTTCTTTATTATATTAATATGGACTATTATATCAATTGATTTTCCAGTATTAAAGCAACCTTGAATTCTTGGAATAAATCTCCTATGGCTATAATATATAATTCTTTTTTATATGTTGCTATTTGGGGCTTGCTAAAACTTTGTTAAGAATTTTTTTTGTCGATAGTTGTAAGTTATACCGGTCTATAGTATTTTTTGTGATGTCATTTTCTTGTTTAAATGGTAAGGTAATAGTGGCCTCATGGAATGAGCTGGAAAACTCTCTTCTGCACGAATTTCTTTTTCCTTAAATGTTTGGTAGAATTCACATATGAAGCCATCTCGACCAGGATTTTTCTTTGTGGGAATTTTTTAAATTATAAAATAAATATGTGTCCTAGTTATAGGTCTATTGAGGTATTCTATTTCATTTTGAATTGTTTTTGGAAGTTAGTGTCTTTCTAAGAATGTGTCTACTTTACCTAGACTACAACAATACCTTGGAAATATCACCTGTTCAAGTCCAGATCACCATAATAAAAGAACTATCTCAATAAAGTGTCAAGTAAATTGTTAGGTTTCCTAGTGCATGTAAAGGTATATTTACACTATACTGTATTCTATTATGTGTACAATAGCATTATGTCTAAAAGAATATACGTACTTTAATTAAAAAATACTTTATTGCTAAAAAATAGTAGCACTTATCTGAACTTTCACGGAGTCATGATCACTGATCACAGATAACCATAACACAGAAAAAATAATGAAAAAGTTTGGAATATTGCAAGAATAGCCAAGGTATGTCACAGAGACACAAAATGAGCAAATGCTTTTGGAAAAATGGCATCGACAGACTTGCTCCAAACTTCAGTTTGTAGAAAATTCAGTATCTGCAAAGTGCAAAAAAAAGTGAAGTGTAATAAAGTGAGGTGTGTGTGCATCTAATTTCATTGCATAAAATTTTCGTTGTGTTCTCTTATATTCCTTTTTATTTCAATGAGATCAATAATGATATCACCTCTTTGATTCCTGATTTAAGTATTTGATATTTTTTTCTTTTGTGTTATTTTTTTTTCACCACTATGGATTTTCTACTGGTTATTTCTTTAAATGAAGATACAATTTTCTCTACTGATGACATGACATTAAAATAACTAATCCCATTTAGCACCGGCCCTAACCAGGAGGAATTATATAGGCCACAGCACTGAGCAGTAGTTTAGAAGTCCCTTGCTATGCCAGATGTTAATCTTCTGTTTCTGAACCATGGAGAGGTCCAAGGATACTCAGAAGAGGTTGGGAAGCAATCCAGGCACTTGGAGAAGCAGTTAGTACCATCTGGTACAAAAGTTTTTCAATATTTTAATGACTGGTACAGCTGTATTTGCACTCACCTACTGAATAGCAGTCTTATTTAGAATTCTCAAGACTGTTTCTTGATGCAGCTTTCTTTTTGTTGTGAGTCCTGGAATTGGGTAGTAGTAATGCTTATATAATTCTACCAATATAATAAAATACCCCTGAATTTCGTACTTTAAAAGGGAGGATTCTACAGTATATAAATTATATTTCAATAAAACTATCATAAAATGTGTTAAAATAAAAATCAATGAATTTTCCATGAGTTCCAAATTGAGAATAGTAATAATTAGTATGAACTTAGATCATTTTGGTTTGAAAGATGGCCTATAATTTCTAGGTTTATAATTAGATTGATGTTTCTCAAAGAGGTAAAGGTAAAAATAATTTAAACATTTAAGTGTTATTTTAAATGTCTCAAAACTCTTTTTGCAACATTTTAGTATATGAATGTACTTTTAAACTGTACACTATGCGTTTGGTTTGACTCCATAAAAACTATAGAGGTCTTGGCAGTAAATTACGTTTAAGAAGCTCTCAGGTGTCTTCAGGAACTGTGAATGATTTACTTATAAAAGGATGACATTTAACTATGCGCCTTTTGAGGGTCCCTGGAGTAAAATGAAACACTGTGTTCTTTGTTGATCTTATTTGGTACCCCTGTGGAGATTAGTGAAAAATTATTATCTTTCTTGACTTAAAGAGCTATTTCTTATGTTAATGGTAAAGTGAAAGTAACATACTTCATATGGGATATAGAAAATGTTAACTTTTTTTTTTTTACCCTCAAGGAATTATAGTCAGTCATAAACTAGGTAAAAAGGATGAGATCATTACTTAGGTTGGAACCATTTCAAATAAAAGAAGACATGAAACTTGCATATGTCAAGATTTTTGAAAAGTTAACATTAAACCACACACTTTAAAAAAGTATTGTTAAGAAGTCAATTTAATCTTATTCAAGTAAAATGCATAAAAGCTGAATAATTTCCCATATTTGTCCTGGTGAGTAGAAATAGAAAAATCATAAATATATTAAGTTATAATACCATTATATTTAAAAGCATGACACATATATGACTTGACTATTAATTAAATTAAATTATAAATAGTAGGTGAATATCTAATTTTAAACTTTAAATCATTTCAGTGTATACAGAATCCAAGTTAATTCTAAGTTATCAAGTGATAACTTAGTACCATATTAATAATTTGTCACTCTTTTATTTATAACAATAAATCAGGTGATTATCCCAATACTGATGTTTACTTTTTTCCTGTAGATCTTAAAGCAGAATTCCATAGAATCAGTATTATCATATCATCTTCATTATCGTCATCATCACTAATGTTTATTAATCCCTATATGTACAATTATATGTGATTTACTGTAGTATCATCTGATATGATCCATGAAACCTTATATAGTGACTTGTCTCTTCACCATTTAACTTTCTTTAAACCAAGTGTCCTTCTTATTTAAAAATTAATGGTCTGGAAAAGAAAATCAGAAACTCTGGATTTCAATTCAAGCTCTCACTTTCTCTAGTGTAATGGCATAGTGCCATCAGCCTATCATGTACAAATGCATGTATAACACTAAGTATTTTATAAATTTCCTTCAGTCCATAAATTTTGACTATGTATCTCATTTCCTACAAAAACATTTCCAATATATTGACTCCTACAATCCAACTGACTTGTCACACAACATGTTAGATAAGCTTCTGAAGTGTCATAGACAAAACTAAGTCCGAGACAAAATTAACGAAGGTATTTTATTCATAAACTTGCAGGGAGAGAAGCTACCTAAATCACTTTGGTTTCAGCAGGATTCAAAGGTGTTAGAAAGGAGAGTCGATTTTAAAGAATAAGAAGAGGAAACGCTGAGACAGTTTCTGGCAAGTGTTCTAGGAGTTATTTGCAAGTGGAGGAGAATTTCTAATTAGTATTCAGATACATTTAGCAGTCATTGGTTGGCTTTAAGAGGGCAAATTTGTTGGCATTTCAAAAGCGAGAAGATCGTTAAATGCCAGGGCCCCAGCATTTTCTGTGACTCGTCATTTCTTGGAATAAATGGTGATGAATGTGTGTTTGTTGTGGTCAGACTGTAATAATGGCCCTTGAGGGGAGGAGGCTACCATGACAGGGAATTTCTCAACAGGAAGATTTTGACTACAAATTTATAAAATCAGAATCATGAATAGGGCAATTAATTTAATGTCTCATACTTTTTAAAGTGTTTATTTACTTTTGAGAGGGAGAGAGAAAGAGAGAGACAGAGAGAGAGAGAGGAGGGACAGAGAGCAAGGGAGACAGAAGATCCAAAGCAGGTTCTGCCCCCAGAGAACTTAAAGCCCGATATGGGGCTGGAACTGAGGAATGCATGAGATCATGACCTGAGTCGAAACCAAGAGTCAGACACTTAATCGACTTAGCCACCCAGGCTCATACTTAAAGTACATATAAAAATTAAATTAGCAGAGGATAGTTTTAAAATTAAAAAAATAAACAAACAAACTGAATTTCAGAATACCTGGGACATGGGGTGAATTACATTGGGAAAATAGAAAGTTCTAATTTTTACCCACCACATGAATGTAAATCAAGACTATATTTACTACACAAAATATTCTTAGTGACATTTTTGTATTTGTCATATTTTGTATTTGTCACACGTGCTAATGATTTTTGGTTTAAATTCATAGACTGTTTGCTCATTGGTTAATTTGGTTTATTTTTCCTTGCTTTAACCTTTTCTAAATATATTCAGATTTCACCTTTAATCTCCATAAATGATAAGTGAATTTTCTGTATAAAATATTGTTTTCTATTTTTTTAATAAAACAACTTAGAACTATTTTTTCTGGTATTGTCATTGCTTTAAAACCATTACATCATACTTTAACATTTAGTGTATGTGTAACGCATGAGCACGTGAATCTACAGCTAAACCCACGAAAAAAACACCCATGATCGAGCAGTGACTCGCCAGTATCATTTCTCTTTTCTTCCATCTGGCTTTCACTAGGCTTTTTACAACATCACCCATAGAAATTTAAAAATTTTTCATGGATACATATTTAAGAATATAGTGAATATTCATTTTCATTGGTGTCTTAAAAAGCTCAAATAAACAGGGGTACCTGGGTGGCTCAGTTGGTTGAGTGACTGACTTCGGTTCAGGTCATGATCTCACGGTTTGTGATTTTGAGCCCTGCATCGGGCTCTGTGCTGACAGCTCAGAGCCTGGAGCCTGCTTGGGATTCTGTGTCTCCCTCTCTCTCTGCCCCTCCCATGCTCATGCTCTGTCTCTCTCTCAGAAATAAATAAACATTAAAAAAAATTTAAAAAAATCTCAAACATCATTTGAAAATGTAAGTCTTTAGATGAATGCAGTTTTTCATGTTTTAAATTAATATTTTGCATTTTTAACTGTTATGAAGATGATTTTTTTTTTTTGCCTAATTTATTTGTGTAATTTTCACCTTCAAAGGATGCACATTTAAGAGACTGTTGTTGGATTAAATCTCAGACTTTTGGGTAAAGCAGATGCCCGTAGGAATAAAATCTTACCAACACATTAATCCATGATGGCCTAATAGCTATATTGAAACTTTCCTATTTTATAATACAAAATGAATGAAAGGAAAGTGGTCATTTCTATTATTTAGCTTGTTTTCTAGTTGGCAGTATTATGGGTAATTATGGATGTAATTTTAGAAAATGAATTGTTAATTCATTTCAAATCTTAATCATAAACTTTCAAAATTGCAACAAAAACTACTAAATGTGGTTATTTGAACCGAATAAAACTCTGCTGACTTGAACTTCACAATTATCCTATCATTGTTTGTAGGAACTTGTATAATGTGCTAACATTGTATAATGTTGAAAATCTTAAAAAAGAATATTTCAAAGGTCTTCTACATGCATGTCCACCCCAAAAATACGATACTCAAAAATGCTTTTAAACTATTCTAAGTTCATATATTTATAATATGTATGTAAGTATAAAATTTATTTAAAATTTTTTTTTAGTATTTGTTTATTTTGGAGCTAGACAGAGGGTGAGCGGGGGAGGAGCAGAAAGAGGGAGACATGGAATCCGAAGCAGGCTCTAGGCTCCCAGCTGTCAGCACAGAGACCGACGCGGGGCTCAAACCCACAAACTGTGAGATCATGACCTGAACCACAGTCTGACTCTTAACCAACTGAGCCACCCAGGTGCCCCAGTATAAAATGTATTTAAAACATTGAAGAGGGGTGCCTGGGTGGCTCAATCAACTGAGCAGCCAACTTCAGCACAGGTCATGATCTCACAGTTCATGAGTTCGAGCCCCATGTGGGGCTATGTGCTGACAGCTTGGATCCCGGATCCTGCTTCAGATCTGTGACTCCCTCTCTCTCTGCCCCTAACCCACTCGCATTCTGTCTCTCTCTCTCTCTCAAAAAAGTTAATAAACATTAAAAAAACTAAAACAAAACAAAACAAAAAAAGCTTACTGAAGAGTTGAATTGTATGGGCTCCTTCACGGATTTCACATTATTTATCTACCTACTATTTCAGATATATGAAACATACAGTTACTATTTTCTTTAAAGTCCATTATAAATGATATGCATATTTCCAACTTAACTTCACAAGCAAATTTGGTAAATTAACAGATTTATCATAGAGAATACTATTCACATTGGCAATATTAAATTCATATTACACGTTTTATACAGAAGAAATATTTTATATTAGAATATGCTATTTTAAGGGAAAAATCAATCATAAAAAAATTGAAATTACCAACTGGACCAGAAATCCTGCATGTGATTGAGAGGCGATATAAACCACAAAATGATAAAAGGTTTGTTATTTTTTAATTTTATTCATTTATTTTGAAAGAGAGAAAGAAAGAGAGCATGAGCAAGGAAAGGACAGAGAGAGAGAGGGGGAGAGAGAGGATTCCAAACAGGCCCACACCGTCAGTGTGGAGCCCAATGCGGGGTTCAATCCCATGAACTGTAAGACCATGACCTGAGGTGAAATCGAGAGTTGGATCCTTTTTTTTTAATTTTAATTTATTTTTTAAATTTATTTAAAATATTTAATATATTTAATTTTATTTACTATCTAAGTTAGTTAGCATATAGCGCAACAATGATTTCAGGAGTAGATTCCTTAATACCCCTTACCCATGTAGCCCATCCCCTCCTCCCACTATCCCTCCCAACAACCCTCTGTTTGTTCTCTATATCTAAGAGTCTCATGTTTTGCTCCACCTCCCTGTTTTTATATTATTTTTGCTTCCCTTCCCTTATGTTTTTCTGTTTTATATCTTAAAGTTCTCATATGAGGGAAGTCATATGATATTTGTCTTTCTCTGAGTGACTAATGTCGCTTAGCATAATACCCTCTAGTTCCATCCATGTAGTTGCAAATGGCAAGATTTCATTCTTTTGATTGTAGAGTAATACTCCATTGTATATATATACCACCTCTTCTTTATCCATTCATCCATCGATGGACATTTGGGCTCTTTCCATATTTTGGCTATTGTTGATAGCATGGCTATAAACATTGGGGTGCATGTGCCCCTTCGCAACAGCATACCTGTATCCCTTGGATAAATACCTAGTAGTGCAATTCTTGTGTTGTAGGGTAGTTTTTTGAGGAACTTCCATACTGTTTTCCAGAGTGGCTGCACCAGTTTGCATTCCCACCAACAGTGCAAAAGAGATCCTCTTTCTCTGCATCCTCCCCAAAATCTGTTGTTGCCTGAGTTGTTAATGTTAGGCTTTCTGACAGGTGTGAGGTAGTATTTCATTATGGTTTTGATTTGTATTTCCCTGATGGTGAGTGATGTTGAGCATTTTTTCATGTGTTGGTTGGCCATCTGGATGTCTTCTTTGGATAAGTGTCTATTCATGTCTTTTGCCCATTTCTTCACAGGATTATTTGTGTTTTGGGTGTTGAGTTTGTAAGTTCTTTATAGATTTTGGATACTAACCCTTTATCTGATATGTCGTTTGCAAATATCTTCTCCCATTCTGTTGGTTGCCTTTTAGTTTTGCTGATTGTTTCCTTCGCTGTGCAGAAGCTTTTGAATTTGATTAGGTCCCAGTAGTTCAGTTTTGCTTTTGTTTCCCTTGCCTCTGGAGACAAGAGTAAGAAGTTGCTGCGGCCAAGGTCAAAGAGGTTTTTACCTGCTTTCTCCATGAGGATTTTGATGGCTTCCTGTCTTATATTTAGGTCTTTCGTCCCTTTTGAGTTTATTTTTGTGTGTGGTGTAAGAAAGTGGTCCAGGTTCATTTTTCTACATGTTGCTCTCCCATTTTCCAGCACCACTTGCTGAAGAGACTGCCTTTATTCCATTGGATATTCTTTCCTGCTTTGTCAAAGATTAATTGGCCATACATGTGTGGGTCCATTTCTGGTTTCTAGGTTCTCTATTCTGTTTCATTGATCTTGTGCCGTTCTTGTGCCAGTACCATACTGTCTTGACAATTACAACTTTGTAACATAGCTTGAAGTCCGCAAGAGTTGGATGCTTAACTGACTGAGCCACCCAGGCACCCCAAGAGTTTTTTTTAGAGTAATTTAGTTTGTAGACAAAATTATTGGAACAAAATTATAATTGCTGAGATTTATAAAACATCTTATCTATTAGATAAGAACTCTTTTAGTCATCCATATTAAAAGAAGGAACAGATAAACTAGGTAACCTGTCAAAATTCACATAGTGAGATGGTGGAAGAACAGATATTGAATATTGACAGGTTTTTTGCAAGTCCAACTCCTAAAAAAGAGTTAGATGGGCCCTTTATAAAATTTGGATATTGGCATGTTATAGTTTATCTGAATTTATTAGTCTGTGCTTGTGGAATGACATTCTAAGAGAGGTTCTGATATGACTGGAAAACTTTGGCTGTATATTCATGTTTAGAGATTCATAAGACACATGTATAGAATAAAAACTCTGTGATGCACTGAGTTGATGAAATTATGTCAGCAACTGCTAAACTTATTTCAACATGGAGAACTGTTTTCATGGAATACATGGGAACACAATCACTAGGTCAATAATATTAATAATAATTTTTAAATAATTTGTACCTGTTTTACCCTGCAAAAATAAAGAACTAGAATATACAGAAAAATACAGTTTTTACTAGTCAGTATAAAAAGGCATAGGCATCTCAGTATTGAGAGAAAAGTACTCATAGAAACTAAAATGATAGATCAGTAGAGCAAAAGATAGATTCATAGCATAAAAAGTAATGAATATGAGTAATAAAGTAGAATGATGTAGTGGTTAACATTACATGCAAGATGCTCACATTTTGTTCTTTCACTTATAAGCTGGTCATATCTAGCTGCTTATTCTCACTTTGTTCAATGCAGGTCTTTAAATTTCTTTTCATAAACTTATTCACTTCATTTTGGTTCTAATGGTATTATTCTTGATTTAAGATCCACTCTTATTTATTTATGCCTATTAATTTCTTAGACTAATCAGTATTTATATCTTCCTCTATCTTAAGTTTTTTTTTTTTTTTTTTTTAACGGCTTCTCATGTCCCTTTGGTTTTCTCACACACCCCCCCCCCCCCATCCTGTTGTTATATGCAAAATTTAAATTCTGGGTTTTGATGGATATGCTTTCTCTTTTTCATGTCCCTATCTGTGGTGCCCACATTTGAGGAAAATTCAGTTATAAACTCATGGGTGCAAGTGCAGTGTCTTTCAGGAAACTATTTATCAATTACTTTTTTTGATCTGATGTCTTTCTGATTTATGTTCCTTAGTATATGACCTGCTTTTACTATTTGGAAACATTTAGAGTTTTCTCAACATCTTTACTGTTAGCCTAAATTTCACTCTAATGTATACAGATATAGAAATTTTACTTATCGTCCATGTTGGTTATTCCATGGACATTTCCATGTGAAGAGGTGTTTCATCTTTCTTAAAATTTGGAGATTTTATATTCATTTTTTAAAGACTGTCTGATCTCCATTTTTATGTTTCACTCTTGCTCGAATTCTTATTATTCAGATATTGGCATTTCAACTTCTAACTTTTTTATCATTTAGGTTTCATTTTATATTTTCTCTTTTTCCTCTCTTCTTGCCCTTTGGAGGCAAGTTTCAATTCGATCTTCTAATTTACTAATATATTTTTCAAATGAATAAAATCAGGTGTTTGTCCCATTACCTTAATGTGTGTTTTATTATTATATTTTTCAGTGTAGTATTTCCATTTTGGTCTGTCCAGCTATTTTTCTTCTGATATGGCTAGTAGTTTCTTTTATTTCTTCTAATAGTTCTGATAGAGTTCTCAGTGTGGTCCAGTGTGCCTTTTTAAAATAGCTTTGTACTCTTCAGATGCCTAATTCTGATTAATTCATGGTCCACTCAAGTTATTGATCATTCTACCTATTAATATGTGTTGGTTAAAACTGTTGAGCCTTTATCTGTGTGCACGTCAGTGACTTTATGTTGAAGGGAAGGATACACATCAGTGGAGAATTCTAGCAAACACTCCTGCCTTTAACAACTCCATGGGTGATGACTCCTGTCATGGATTCATAGGGAGAAATATCAATGGGAGAAGGTAATTTTTTTTTAGATTTGAATCTGCAAATGCAGGAAATTGAGAGAAGGAAGTGATGAGAGATTGAAAGTCCAAATGCAATGATCAACGTAAAGAAACACGGAGAGAGACAAATGTCAGGATTTAAAAAGCTTGCCTCATATCTTTCCTGTCAATATTGCTTCTGCCTGTAGCTACACTCCCTTACAAATATACACACCAATTCGAAATAGTCTTCCATTTGCCCCACAGGTTTTCTGAGTTTGTTAATGTTATTGGTGGTGACTATTCGGTGGGAGTTTCTGAATTCGTGTTTCCATATCCTTTGCATATTCTTTCAGTACTAATTTGGAGAAGGTACCCAGTAGCCCTTATTTTTTACACATCTTGTGAGGAAACGAAATCTTAATTTACCTTCAGATTTGCAGGTTCATGTAAATAGAGTGGATGTGTGGGCACTCAATACATTTTAAATTAGCTGAAAGATCTTGTTGATATCAATTTTCTCATGGTAAATATGTTAAGTATTAAGGTATTACATTATTAATACATAACATTGGATTAAAGAACCCCTCTTAGTAAAATAAATAAGCGAATAAATAACGTTCTTAGTAATAAACATCTTTTAATGATCTTAAAAACTTTGGGAGCTTTAAAAACATATAGAATGGTCACTCGGTCATCTGGGAAAATTTTAAGAGCCAATCTCCACTCTAAATCAGTTTTATATTCTAATAGACACATTTCTTTAGTGATATGGAGACCGAAAAAAGTCTCTTCTCTTCAGATACCGTGAAAATGCACTATAGCTTATAGATCCTTTATTAAAACAGAATTTAAGTGTCTTTCATATTGCAATTAACAATGACACTATAAAGGGTGGCCCTGAAAATTGGGCAAAATCAATGAACCATACATTATAAGATTGCCCACAAGCAAGGTAAAGTTTTCCATTATGTAAATAAATCAGTGCATCCATGTGTGTCATTTATGATTTTTAGCCAAAGTGCAAGTATAGTATTATGCAATGTTCTTTCACAAGATAAATAATTTTCCCTAATATTCAATTATTTAAATAAAAGTATAACTCTGGTTATCAAGTTCACATGGACAGTAAAGACAAAATACAGTTAAAAGATAAAAAAAAAAAACTTTTGGAATATGCGATATAAAATCACAACTTGAAAGTTACAGTAGTAGTACTAACAGTGATACAATATTTCAAGTGTAGAAATCTGCTCCAAGGGGATTTAGCTTCTTTAAAAATGTGTCTGTATCAGATTCTGTGTCTCCCTCTCTCTCTGACCCTCCCCCGTTCATGCTTTGTCTCTCTCTGTCTCAAAAATAAATAAACGTTAAAAAAATTAAAAAAAAAAATGGGGCGCCTGGGTGGCTCAGTCGGCTGAGTGTCCGACTTCAGCTCGGGTCATGATCTCGCAGTCTGTGAGTTCGAGCCCCGTGTCGGGCTCTGTGCTGACAGCTCAGAGCCCGGAGCCTGTTTCAGATTCTGTGTCTCCCTCTCTCTCTGACCCTCCCCCGTTCATGCTCTGTCTCTCTTTGTCTCAAAAATAAATAAACGTTAAAAAAATTGAAAAAAAATGTGTCTGTCATTTTCCATTATATCCGATAGCCAAGCACTTCATATATTCACTATAATCATTCTGTTTGCAAAATACTTCATTCTCTATAACAACTCTCATTTTGATAACATAGGGTGATATTACAGGTGATGTAACATAACTGCATAAAATATTGTTTCATTTTAGAACTTCAGAACGACTGCTGTAGAACATCCAACATAATAGTGAACAATACTTATGGAAATTATAAAACCCTGTTCACAAACAGGGATAGGTGAATCAGACAAGTGGAAGCTTAGTCTCCTTTCTGCATAGCACAAAATAATTAATCTTCAGAATTGCTTAACTAAGGGAACATGTAGAAAAAAATAAGTTTTAGCATTCATAACTTAGGTTGGTTATGATTTGCCTGGGTGTGTAAATTCTAATAGCCCAAAATGGCTCTGGAAACAATATTGAAGCCTGTTAAAGATGTAGAAGTAAAGCACTACAGGCCTCATATCTCATTTGTCAGAATTCTTTTCAGCCCTTTCGTGGTTCTGTATTCTCAGTATTAAGCTCTTCTGGTAGGGCTTTCTTTCAGAACTAACAAATGAAATTCCATTGCTTGGGCTCGAGAAAGTTGCTAGGACAAAAGAAAAATCAGAAAGAGAAAAAGGAGTGAGTATTTTCCTTCTCCCTTATGGCTGTGGAAATGCAGACAGTATTCTGCATCAAGAAGCTAGTTTTGATAAAGCGATGAATTGAGAAAATTAACAAAAGCTCAATCTTACTTGCTTTAAATGTGAATAGTTGTATGAATATGTATAATCGTGTTCAGGTAAGTGTTTGATAAACACATATTTTAAGCCAAATATTTCACAGAGATTGTTGCTATGTGCTCCAAAATACAATCTTTAATCCCTAAATATCTGTGCTTCTATTTGGTTCTCTTCCTTAACTAATAGTTGCCATGTTAATAATATGCAGGATTCCTGTCTGTATTTTTACAAGCATTTAAACACTTGTAAATTCCTTTATAAAACCAGAGAAGTAACTAGATTTACCATCCCTCTATGAATGAAAGCATAAACTATGACTTAGATAGATTCCTTTACAACACAAATAATTTAAAAGTCTTTCACATTTAAAATAAAAAAATAAAGGACTCAATATAAATGGTGGCCCCAAAACTTGGGCAAAATCAATGAACCGTGCATTAGTTGTTAACTGTTGGTTTTTGACTGCCTTTCCCTTTTCAACAGTATTTAGATTTTCTTTGAGACAACCTTGTAACCATGACAGCTAAAATATACACTCCTTTAAGGATGGGCCCTACCTATTCAATCCACCACTTTATCCTCAAACACTGATCGCAGTTTCTGACACACAGAAATGATTTACTAAATTTTTATTGGAAAAAAAAATGAATCCTGTAATAGATAAAAGATAGGTCATTGCGGATTTGGTATTTGAAATGGTACTCCATACTGTGTTGCATATACAGAAAACACAAAATGTTTAAAATAGATGGATAGATTATAGTGCTTACCAGAATTAAATGGGCACCTTAGGTTTGAAAATAAAGTTAGAAAAAATATTTTGGAGACCCTTGGTTTCCAAACCAAAATAGTTTTGAACTTTGGTATATATGAGCAAAACACTTCAATTTCTATTTTGGAAAACAGTAACTGTTAAGTAATATAGAAAAAACCAGGGACTAGAGTCAGGAAGCTCCATTAAATTGGTAATTAAAGTATAAATGTATTTAATAAATTCATTTTTTTTATTTATTTATTTTTTTTTAATTTTTTTTTTTCAACGTTTATTTTTTTATTTTTGGGACAGAGAGAGACAGAGCATGAACGGGGGAGGGACAGAGAGAGAGGGAGACACAGAATCGGAAACAGGCTCCAGGCTCCGAGCCATCAGCCCAGAGCCTGACGCGGGGCTCGAACTCACGGACCGTGAGATCGTGACCTGGCTGAAGTCGGACGCTTAACCGACTGCGCCACCCAGGCGCCCTAAATTCATTTTTAAAAGCTAAAATAATTTCTCAAATATATTGCTATAACATATACTGTAGTAATAATTAAATAAAATGTAAAATGTATAAACTGAAGGCTTACAGAGTCAAAATAAAGAAAAATTTATAACTCATAAACTTATAATAACCGTGAAATTTTGGGGACATAGCTAAAATCTCAAGGCAGTCCAGATTGTCTTAATATCTGAAGCATAAAAGCCAGGAGATGATAGAATTTTCCTTGTTTAGAAATATTTTATCTCCAGCTCTTATGCTAAATGTGGAGCAATTATGTATTAAATGAATAAGCAATTGTTATAAAATTTGAATATTTGTTCCTTGTTCCAGGGGTTTCCAATGAGCTTTTACTAAAATATCAGACATTTTGATTTGTCAAGACAAATACATGCAATCTATAATATCCAGAATCAAATTCTTCAAAATCTAATTATAAACTTATTAATGAGTTATACATATTAAGAATCCTAACAGCAGAACACCTTGCTTTCATTAATTTAATCTACTTTATGTTAGGCAAGGAGGCTCCGACTAGTCTGTGCTACTTCTGTTTGTCCCTCAGGCATGTATTTCTTCTAATCCTTTTAAAAATATCTGGAGGTTTGTGGGTGAAGATAAGCCTATTAGCCTGAATAATATTTAATTAGAAGATGGCTTAGGCTTTGTAGTTATTCTCCGATGTATGGGTATCAGAACTGGGTATCAGCATAATGTGGCGAGTATGTACCAATAAAGGAAATGAGTACCGGCGTTGATAAATCAGGAAATGGGTTGTGTTTTGATGGTTCCACTTTCTCAACTGAACTGCCCAAAGCGGCAAAATAAATATTGCCTGTAAAAGACTTGAGTTCAAAACTGGAGTGTTATAACCAGTGATTCCCTAAACCAATTCAGTTCCCGTGCTGGTGGCCACAACTAGGACTAATTTATTGTCAGGGAGCCTTAAGAGCTCAGTGAACAACTTGAACCCGATGGGCAGTTGAAAGCCCACTTCTCAGCACATAAAACCTCCTAGTCCAGGAAAATCTGATCCAGCTTGATACCACAAGTCACTCACTGCATTTAAAAGATCATATAAGAAGGAAATATCACACATTTAAGCAATTAGGCTATTAAATATCTTACATGAAGTAGAAGTTTCTAAATATGGTGCTCTACTTCAGACTAAAGCAAATGGAAATTGGGTAATTATAATCACTAAGCTCCAAGGAAGTGGCATTTAGTCCTCCACAAGTACACTAAAATACAGAGAAAAGCAATTTTGTTAAAACTAAAAGAGATATGTACAAATCAAAATAGAATATCTGTAAGTGTGAGTGAGGCAGTAAAAAAGGAGGATATCCAATGTCCATGAAACCAGGAACGAGACAAAGAAGAATGTTGAGTAACCAGACAAAAGCTTAGTGCAGGGTTTCTCAATCTCAACACTATTAACATTTTAAGCCAGAGAATTCTATGTTGTGAAAGGCTGTCCTGTGAAAACAGCAGTATCTCCAGACATTGCCAAATGTTCCATGGATGTTGAAATCACCCCTGGTTAAAAATCAATGTCTTAGAGAAAGGAGTTATGCAGTGGATTAAAAAAATCCATCCCTCTTTTTTTCTTTTTTTCTTCCATTCCTCCATTATGCATAATAGTCAGGAATGAATCAAACTCAAGCTGGGCAATGGATACACAACACTAGTAATACATTATGTCTCAACAACTAATTGTATACAATAATTAGTATAGGCTTATTGCTAGACTGCTTATTAGTTTTATTTTAACCTTACAAGATATGACATAACTATGATTTTGCCCATATTTTATACAGATGAAAAATAAGGTTGGTAGGTAATTATTCCCCAAAGTCATATACCTAGAAAGATGATTATATAGATTTGTCTGAATTCAAAGTCTATGTATAAGGATTAGATTATGTTGCTTTGTGTTTTTTGTTTGTTCCCTACTCCAAAAGGGAGCAGTGTATGAACACCTTAGATATAATGAATGAGTCAGAGTTGATGTTAGTCTGTTATAAACTGTTAAAAAGAGTAGCCTCTTTAGGACTCACAAGAAGAATAATCAGGCTTCTCCTGATGAACTAGTTTTTTCAAATCTATAAATACTATTCATTACCTACATCAGCAATGTAGGAAACTCTGAGACAAAATTGAAGAAAAAAGTTTAGATTTGATTTTTTTGGATTCACATTAACTCTGGCTTCATCATATTGGCTGACCATATTTTTCTATTTGCCATTATTGCTACAGCTTAATTTTGTTGTATATTGATATGTACTTTTTGTAAGCAACATCAAAGCCACTCTTGGAATCTATTCAAACAAAATGGGTTATTTATAAATATCTAAGAAGTTCAACAGCATAGGTTGTGGTGCCACACAAACCCATGTAAAAATCCAAAGTCAGAGGGGTCCCTGGGTGGCTCAGTTGGTTAAACTTCTGACTTCAGCTCAGGTCATGATCTCACAGTTTGTGAGTTCAAGCCCTGTTTCGGGCTCTCTGCTGACCCATCAGAGCCTGGAGCCTGCTTCGGATTCTCTGTCTCCCTCTCTCTCTGCCCCTCCCCTACTTGTACTCTGGCTCTCTCTCTCACAAAAATAATAAGTAAACATTAAAAATTTTTAAAAACTGATTGTTAAAAATCCAAAGTCAGTGTAAATTTAAATAGTCTTTAACACTTCTGTTTAAATACATTGAACAGTTTCCTCATTCACAACATAAATACAATCTCCACTATGTTTTTTGTAGATTCAAACGTATAACAATATTTAATACACAGAGCTTAGTTCCAGCCACACAGAAGACCTTCAAAAATTGATGGGTGTATCTCCATTAATTTTATAGCTTTAGTGTTTATATGTGGATTAAATAAAGCATCTATGATTAGGCCATTAATTATTTCTATATGATGACTAGTTTATTCACTCAAACAAGTGGCTAACCCAGTACCTAATAGCTAGCTGTTCACCTAACACAAATACTGCCTTGACATGAAAAAATAAATAAATAAATGTGCATCTGAAAAATTATCTAGTGTCAGATTACTAATCGGTGTTCTCCATCAATAAGTAAGTTAATAGACATTTATGGAGCATTTCAAATATGGGGAAAAATTGACCTGAGTGAGAATAGGTTCTTAATAAATATTTATTACAAAAACAAAAATAAATTGTTTGGTTGTTGAAATGGATGAGTAAGTCTGATGTGTTCATTTGTCTCAAGAAGTTTATTTAAATTAAGATTACTACATTATCCGATAACCACTGGGGCCCATAATGTGCCTAACAATTGTTACAAACTATAAAAGTTCTAGGAGCTTTGTTCTATAGGTCTTTCAGCACAAACTCTATCAAGAAGGTGAGTTTTACTTAGATTTTGAAAACTGGATGCACAGATAAAGTGACAGAATAGATGATAACGTTCTAATACGAAGACTAGAATAAAGGGCAGAGAAAAAAAAAGAAACAGAAAAGATGGTAGAAGACTAATATTCTAAGAAGGTAGATAGAAAATGTATAATCTGGTGGCATTTTGCCAGATGATATGAGTATCTGTAATGCAATAGCAGGAGTGAGTTCAGAGGCAAGAACAGTTTAAATCTATTGCAATTATCCAAACATGAAGTAATAAGTGGCTGAACTAACCAAATGGCAGTAGAATAGAAATGACAGATGTATGAGACACTGCACATGATGAATCAACTCTTCTCTTTTCAATCTCCAAAATAGCCCAGATAGTTAAATATGCTGATAATACAAATTTATGGGAGTGGTAAACACAAGGCAATATAAATGAGAATTTGAAAGGGACTGGAATGTTTTGATAAACAAGCTAGTTGGAGAGCACATTTAAATGACAGCTCCTATGAAGAAAAATATCCTCAATAATAATTAAGCCCCACCAAGAATTAATGGTTTGATTCATGCAAGAACAGTGCTTGTCTTATAAGCAATAGAAACCCATAGTTACATTTATCATCCACAGAAAATAATACTTTCCACGTTTTACAATTTATAAAATACTTTCACATACATTAATTTATTTGATATTAAAAGGTCACTGTAAGGAAGACATCATTTATATTTTGATGTGTATTTTGTAAGTACAGTCATCCATTGCTTGCATTGTGTGGCCACCCCATAACATGGGCATGCATTTGAGGCTGTGCAGAGAGGGTATTGTTAAGCATAAATATATTTGCATTTATATGCTTAAGAAGGTGTATCAGTTATGGTCCTGCTGGGAAAAATATGTCATTTGTTGAGTTTAAAATTTGAAATGTGTACAATAACCATTGGCTAATAAAAGCAAGGAGTTTTTTCTCAAAGGCAGGAGAAGGGGGAAGTTACATGATTCCTAAGGAAACTATGTCCTTTAGGAAAGAAATGCAACTAACCTGTGGAAACCTGGAAAGGACTGAACAAGGACATAAACAAATCATTCTTACCCATCTCCTATACTCTGATCTCTTTAATGGCCAAACCCAACCATAAGGCAGAGGCAAGGGATCTGTTAACCCAGTCTGTGTGAGTCAACCTCTGAGGACAAGGGAAGGGTACAGCCACATGGCAAGTGGCTCTGGAAGGCAAAAAGAAAATACACAACAAAGAATTGGTGGCATGCTTTTCAGACAGAGTCAAAACAACTGGAGTCAGTTACAGGACATTATATGTATCTTCTCCACCCATAGCTTCATTCTAGGCAAATAATCGAAAGCAGTTTCACCTGTAGAAGATCGCTCTGATTAATTTCATGTTTTTCAAGTGAAAATATCTTGGCCTGACTTAATTGGACCAGAAATATATATGAGGCTGAGCATGAGTGAAACTATTTCTTAAGTGACTACGTGTTCAGCATACCGCCAAACTGATCCATAGTTAAAACACTGTGTGTTTCAATAGAAAGCAATTTCTTCAAATTCTGAATAAATTCGGTATAAAAGTGACTAGGAAATTTTCCTGATTCCAAGAGTCTTTGTAATAGTTTTGTACAAATTGGGATGCTATTTTCCCTTCTGTTATGCATTTGCAGCAGAGTCCAGTTTCCAGAGATGATTTAGGCATGACTCATCCTTTTACCATGTATGAAGTTAATTAAAACATAGGACTTTAATAGAGTAGTTAAGTTCATCAATTTATTTCTATAGCTATTTCATAAATAGTTTGAATATTCAAAATGTCAAGACCATGGTAAGATTCTCTAGTGATTCTCAGACAATGTGGCAGACAGTATTAGCATTCACTAAAGCATGGAGTTGGGGTCTCCTTTGGTACCGACCACACTGAATTTGGATCTATCATGTGATTGTCTTTGACCATTTAATCATGAGGATAGTGATGTGTGTCACACCTCTCAGGCTCCATTTAAAAGTAGGTGCACAATTCAAGTTATTCTCTCACACTGGGGTGAACATGGGGGTCCATCACCAAGAAGGCTACATAGCAGGAGATGGTGGAGACGATATCAGCTCTGGCACACCCGTCCGATTACAAGGAGCAGAGCACTCCCTCCACTGACCAACATTAGACACGTAGAAAGAGTGAGAATTAACTGTTGTTTTAAGACCCTGAGATTTGGAGTTTTCTTTTGTAAAAACTAATCAATTGTCTTTTTTTTAAATGTTTATTTATTTTTGAGAGAGAGAGAGAGAGAGCGAGCAGGAGAGGGGCAGAGAGAGAGGGAGACACAGAATCTGAAGCAGGTTCCAAGCTCTGAGCTGTCAGCACAGAGCCCGATGCAGGGTTCAAACCTAAGAACTGTGAGATCATGACCTGAGCGGAAGTCAGACACTTAACTGATTGAGCCACCCAGGCGCTCCATAACCAATTGTCTTCATCGAACTGCTATAACGAAACACGATAAACTAGGTAGATTACAAACAACAGAAATGTACTTTTCACAGTTCCGAAGGATAGAAGTTCAGGGCTGTGACAGTCTACTTTTCATTGCGTGCTCATAATGGCAGAGAAAGAGCTAGTTAGCTCTTTGACTTTTTCTTCCTGAAGCACTATTTGCATTCATGAGGGATCTACCTCATGACCTAATTATGTCCCCAAAGCCCCATCCCCAAATGTCATCACACTGAGGTTTGTGTTTCAACAGCTGAACTGGGAGAGGGGAGATGGGCACCACTTCCAGTCCATAACCGCAATCTTGCATGATACATTCTCTACCAGGAGAAGACTGTAATTCTTAATATTGCATATGAGTCCCTTAATATTTTACCCACTTCCTACTTCTTGTAATCGGCCCGAAAAACACTATTCTTCATATAGACAGAACAACTTTAAGTCTGTCAGTCATGTTATGTCTATGTCTCTTAGCACATTTCCATTCACACATGATCCTTCTACTGAAGTGCATTTCTTACCATCCCTTGCCTCGCTGACTCTTGGCGGTGCCACTAGGTCCCCTCATTCACACCAAAGCAGTGCTATCCTAGAGCTAGTCCATCTCAGTCCATGAGAACTGGGAGTTAGATTTTCCCCAACTTTGCAGTCCAGTTTTCAAATGGCTTAAGAATTAAATTGTATAAGTCATCGTTAAACAAATTGCATTAACAAGAAAATATCTATTCAAAACTCCTGTTCTTCTTCCCCCAACTTTACTATTTTCTATGTTCTTCAGGTTATTTATGTCTATTTTACCTGCATGTTGAAAATAATTATATGTTGTATCACTATGCATCTCTTCCCAACTCGTACTTTAATGACATCAGTTTGGCAGTTTGAAATCAGTCATGGTGGGAACATTCACACCACAGATATCAAAAACATACTACAGAACCGGGATAAATTACAATGTATTGTCTAGGCTTAGGAAAGTTGGAGAAAATGCTAATGAAGTAGGTTGAACTTCAAAACGTCTGCAGTTATTACATTGTAAATACACACAAATACACCCCACAATGCCGAAAAATATATTCTCCCAGTATTCAAAAAAAAATTCAGATTAGCAAAAAGTTATTTGCATCTTGATGAATAAGCAGAGTTCTGACATTTTCATTGTTTCACTTTTTCTTACTTGTTAACATAAAGAAAAGCGTAAACCAACATTCTAACTGAACTGTATCTTGACAGTCAGTTGTTAAACATTAACCAGCACACCACTACTTTCCTCATTTAGGAAGTTTTTCTTTATAGTCTTCTTTCAAGAATCTCTTCATGATAAGGGCCCTTGGGTGGCTCAGTTGGTTAAATGCTTGACTCTTGGTTTCCGCCCAGATCATGATCTCAGGGTTCATAAGTTCAAGCCCCACAGAGGGCTCTGTGCCAACAGTGTGGAGCCTGCTTGGGATTCTCTCTCTCTCCCTCCCTCTCTGTGCCTCTCCCCCACATGAGTGTGCATTCTTACTCTCTCTCTCTCTCAAAATAAAGAAATAAACTAATAAAAAAATCTTCACAATAACCTGTTATGGACTGAATATTTGTGTTTCCCCAAAATTCCTGTGTTGAAGTCCTAACCTCCAAAATGACTACATTTGGAGATAGAGTCTGTAAGGAGGTGAGATAGGGTAAATGAGATCATAAGGATGAGGCCCTAATCTAGTAGGGCTGGTGCCCTTATAAGAAAAGGAAGAGGTACCAGAACTCTCTCTCTCTACTATGTGAGGACACAGTGTAAAAGCAGTTGTGTATTAGCCAGAAGAGATCTCACCTGAAACCTAATTGGCCAGCACCTTGATTTTGAACCTCCCAGGCTGCAGAATTGTGGCAAATATATATTCATTGTTTAAGCCACCCAGTCAATGGTATACTAAAACCTTGGATTGTGAGTAACTTGTTCTGCGAGTGTTCTACAAGATGAACAAAGATTTCTAATAAATTTTTACTTGATAAATGAGTGATGTCTTGCCATACAAGTATTACGTGATGCTGAAAGTCATATGACCACAGCTGAGCCAGTGGTTCTTCCCTCTCTCTCTCTCTCTCTCTCACTATGGGAATATGGGTGATCTTCTCCCATGCTTGGATGCTCTCTGTCAGACCACAGCATTTGGCAGAAATCAGTGATTTTTCGGAATGTTGGAAGGTGCCCACAACTGGCACTAGTGTATTTTTTGTCACTTCTAAGCACTTCTGGACAGCCCTTTGCTTTTCCATATAAGAGTAAGCTTAAGAATGCTTTGTCTCATTCTAGGTCCAACTGCCTACAGATGGAGACCCTTTCCTCTGCTGCCTTATTACCAGTTACATTAAATACCGCAGATGACAAGAGTTTATTAATACTTTACTGTATTCAACATCCATTAGTGATCGCGAAAGTCATCCTACACAATAGCCCTCCTCTCTTCTGTCTCCCTCACACCGGCCATGAAGGTTTGCAAAGGTAAGTGCACGTTAATTTATTTTTGTTTATGTTTTGTATTTTCTTTATTATTTTATGTCATATGGCAGTATTGTAATCATTTTTATATGAATATTTTGGGGTTTGGACAAATCATCTGAATCTCCCTCATTTCTTATGGATAAATTCGCTTTGATATACAAGTGTTTGGGATTACAAACATGTTTCCAGAACAAATTATGCTCACAAACCAAGGTTTTACCGTATTTTGTTATGGCAGTCTGGCCAGACTAAGATACTAACCTAATCTGGGCAAATGTACTTCCTAACTGTTCTCATTGCTCTCTTGCATACTATTACGAGAAAACCTATTATTCTCCAGTGTAAATGTTTCTATTATTCAAAGACAGTTCAAATAGCTATTGATTATACACCATGTAGGAAGTGTTTCCTAGATGCTGGGGAACAAGGCTTAAACAAGTTAAAAAAATTCTTTGTTTTTAGGAGGCTTATGCTCTAGTGTAGGCAGACAAAATAAATGAGTAAGATCAATAAAAATAAGCTCACTTATGGGAGTGATAAGAAAATAAAGTAAAATTAGGCAATATTAAAGAAAGTGATTATAAAGAGAGGGAAATTTGCATATCTGGTGGTGATGATTTGTTCTTTGAAATGAACACCATGGTTTGCTCTCTGGATTCCTAAATTTCTGCTTTCAAGAAGGAAATAGTCCTTTTGGTTTCTGAGCATATTAGAGACTGCCTTTTAACAGCTAAGTATCCCTTGAAACATTAACCTTAGCTGAAGTGAGTTGCCTCTGTAAAGGAAAACTCCCTTCCTCGTAGCCAGCATACATCCAATGACTGAACAATAAACGGTTGAAGGGTTCTGGCCTCCTTGTCTCAATTCAGGCAATTCTGCTTGGTTATCCTGGTTTCAGAGCTCCCTGCGAGATTGGTTGGAGCTTTTGTATTACTGCATCAGCAGCCAACTTTTTCCTGTATGACTGCTTCAGCAGCTGATTTCTTCCTCTGCCCAATCTTGCTTCCTTAATTCTCCATAGCTGTTAATCCTGAAAGTATTTCCCTTGGATTATTTGACCTTGATTAATCACTGACCAGCTGACCAAGAGATTCCCTTCATTGGTGGTGGGTGGACCATGGACAGACAGCTCTTGGTATGGGGTGGTGTTGAAATGTACAATTACTAAAACTTCCATGGGTGGTGAACTAAGATCACACACAACTGGAAGAAAACTCACTAGCTTGTATAAAGTAGCAGGTATCTTGAAATATAGGGAAAATTGTCATCATTAGGACAATGTAAGTGGATGGCTGTTACTGAGGACAACTGATGTAGTGAAGAAGGTTAATAAAAGATTAACCTGATAATGATTGATCAGCAATTAAATACTAAGAGTGGATATCATGAGAAGTCCTGGAAGCATATAAGTAGACTCTCAGGAAGCCAGAGTGCAGAAAAAGCTGAGCATCAGGCTTATAACACTAGAAAACACCTGAGTTAATACATTAGAAAACTTCTGAGAAGGTTGAATTTTCTATCTAGATATATCTGTGATACAAAGTCAAGGCAGTAATTAGAAGTGAATAAGGGACTGAGATATTGTATGAAGACTTATGTACGAAACAGTTAAAAAATCATAAATCTCAAATATGTATCATACCCCTTGAGTCTGCGGAAGTGCCCCAATCTTATCAGTTAACTGCTAAAAGAGTTGAACTTATGTGAAGAGAATGCCTTATATGACAACATATTATGTGCTTAGAATCTGCCCCTACTTCCCTACTTCCCATCCTGACCACCACAACAAAACCAGGATGAAGATACAACATAACCCTGTTTGGGAGGTACAGAGTAATGTTGAGAGCAAAGGGATTAGTTCCCAAAATGGGAGAAATAACAAGTCACCATTTATCAGAAGAAAGTGAGAGAATTTGGTTGCGATTAGATTCTGAGAGTACTGCACCAAGGGGAACAAAACATAGATAAGGAAACAGTTATCACACTAGGAGTACTCTCTCTCCCAGGATACAGTAGTAAATACTTAGGCTAGTACTCTCAGAGATAGTGCTAACTCATTACTAGGATTGGTCTTAGACATTTGGAGAAAGCAAGTGAAGTAGGGATTCCATAACTGCTATGGCAGATGTTATAAGCATGATTAAAAATACCTGGAGATGTTGTTAAAAAGTACAAGCTTGCAACTGGAACATGAATAAGTTCTGGAAATCAAATGTACAGCATAGTGATTATAGTCAACAATGTTGTATGTAATTAATGAAATGAAATGAAACAAAATGAAATAAAATAAAATAAAATAAATAAAATAAATAAAATAAAATAAAATAAAATACTTGGAGAAATAAGAATGTAGAAGTGAAATTCCGTGCAAAGCCAACAAATCATTTCATGGACAAGCCCCAAAGGATATTCCATTTTCTAAAGTAATAAAAAATACAATAGTGAGTGAGGGAAGAATATCACTGAGAAGCTCAGAGGTTTCTGTCTTCTACAGTTTAGGACTGAGAATGGAAACTGTTGATAAACAACTCTTGTTCTGTGGTAGCAATGAGAGTGATCGTGTCCTGGTATCTCAGAGGCTAGATGGCAGCACTTAACCATCAGAAAAAGGTAAGCACAGGTTTCAAGATGAGAAAGGGAGGATGAAAGGGAAAGAGGTGACTCATAGATAACTACAGAGATAGTTAACAGAATACAATGTCAATTGGGGCAAAAATTATGGCTCCAGTCAAAGAAAGAATTGCTCAATCTACCAAACTTAAGAAAAATAAAATATAAAAAAATGGAAAGATAATGGGGCTGAAAATAGCCACTCCAAATAAAGCCATATACTTACCTCACCCAGTACTTCAACCATATTGTAGAATTGGAACCCACCGACTGAAAGAGTGGCCAGTCCCTTAGGGTAAAGAAAAAACCTGCAACGCTATGTAAAGTGTATATGGTCATAGTTCTTCCTGATATGATCCTACAGGTATTTAGGTAACCAGCACTAGGAAAAGAGCAATGACCAAAACTTTTGAAAACTGTTCAGCTCTCAAAGGGCCCAGCTGACATCGATAACCAGAGATCCTACTGTTAGAATATAGCTAATGGGAGTCCAGGCAAGAAATAGTGTGTTGGGACAGGTTGGACTCACAGTAGGTCCGTTGGGTTCAAGGACTTACAGCTATTTCCACTTTACACACACACACACACACACACACACACACACACACACACACGCACACGCACATGCACACACACACACACACACACACACACACATATATATATATATAATTTGCATGGACATTGGTAATAGTTGGAAGAAAGCCCCTACTGATTCCTTGGCTAGTAGGATAAAATTTCTAGGTAAGTAGAAGCATCAGTAAGTGCTATTATATTATTATATATATCAAAAGTAATATAGTATTATAAAACAGGGATAAAAATCAGAGATTGAGGATTCTTGAAGACTTAAGTGAAACCGGTGGTATTTCCTATTAAATCTTATTGGTAATTTGCCAGTCTGGCCCTTTCAAAAAACATTCTGGAGAATAAAGGTAGATGAATGTCAACCCAAGGAAATCATAGATCCAATTATAGCTTCTATTCCAATATAGTGTATCTGCTAAAGTAGATTGGCAATACCTCAGCTATATGTTAGGTGGATGGACATTGGCCCAGGAGCTGCAACTTTTTTCCCCATTCCTATGATAAAACTAGAGCCTCAAAAATTACATTCATGTGGAATACATAGCAGTGAAAATTTGTATTAACTCTCATGCCCTCTGTCATAAGAGTCAAGAGATCTCAATCAACTGAACATGACAGAACATCGCATTGTTCCACTGTAATGTAGTGAGTAGATTAACTGATCAAACCAGAAAGTAGCAAGCATGTTGGGACAGAAGTCATGAGATAAAACATACTGTTTTAGGTGCCATGGAGTATGCCTGGACTCACCTCCAAAATAAAAGACAGATTATTGCACTTACTTCCATCTACCATAAAGAAGGAAACAGTGCTTAAGTAGAGAAATCAATATTTTCTTGCTAATATTTCAGGGTGAATCATTTTATATTTTGAGGAGAATGGATTATAACATACAATAATAGAAACTTAGAGATCAATTATTACAGAATTCTATTTTAAAAATATTGAGGAGATGTCTACAATGGGAACAATTGGAGTGTAAAGAATTGAAGAATGTGTGATACATTTTAGGGGCTTAGCTGAAAGGCTTTCTATTATATTTGACGTAGGAGATCAGAATAATAAGAGACCAAGGATGCTATACAAATTCTTAAATTAGTGAATTCTGTGGATAGAAATGATACCCAATAAAACATAGAAGACTTTTGAAGAAATATTTAGAGCATTTTAAATTTAATTTACTTGAGGAACATCCAAGTGAAAATAATATAGAAGAATTGAATTTCTAAATCTGAAATACATACATACAAAATACATATACATATCTGATGTGGAATCCATGTGGAATTCTAAGCACATATTCATTATTGAACCTCAGGAGCCTGAAGGAGCTCACTTTATTTTGTGAAAGAAAGGAGTTCAAGAATGACTTTTTAGTTACTGCAACGAAGTCTGATAAAAGGAATAGAATGAGCAAGAGATTCTAAGACAGGAAAGCCAGTAAGTAAGAGAACAATGCAGTGTTATGGAATTCAAGACAGATAGTATGTTTAAAGATAAATGGAATAATAAACTATATTCAGTATAGTTGACAGGTGGAGTAAAACATGAACAAAAATCTGATCATGAGATTTGACATTGAGAATCGCACTTTCAAGTTCAGTTCAATGGGAGGGATAAAAAGTCAGATTATAAACATTTAGAGAACAGTCATTGAGTGAAGTCAAATTAAAGACAGCAATGACGATTCTTTGGAAGCATTTTTCTTTAAAGGGACAGTTGATAGAATTGGAGCTATTGATATGGGAGGTTGTCTAAATGTCAGGATAAGAAAACTTTCCAATTTTGCTTCTTTTCAAATATGGAGAACCAGGACCTGTTTATTTGCTGTTTGAAATAATCAGCAAATAAAGGCAAACAAAGGAAGAGGGAATAATTATAAGAATCATGTCCTTTCAACACCTAAATGGGATGGAATCCAGAGAAAAAGGGTGGAAGCATCATAATTCCTATTATCGTATTAACAGGAAACAAATCAACTGCAAGTTAATGGCCATCCTCCCGGCTATATTTTCTGTAAGACAACACGAATCATTTTACTGTGATATTATGTATATATAGTTCAGTTTTATTACTCTCTATGAAACCCACACTTAAGGAAACCCACACTTAACATTTGGTCTTTATTCTACTTCCATGGATTTTATTTGTCTGTAGTTCCTCTGAACAAGCAATAGTATCCACCTACATATATCAACTCACCTCATGTCACCAGTAAAAACTATAGTCTTTTTTATTCTCGGAAATGTGTAAGGTCTTCTTTCTACTTTCATTTTTCTTTCTATTTATTGCAGTGTGTTATTGCTTCCAATTGTTCCTCCAGATATTTGAATATTTATTCTGTTTGCTTGCACCATATTCCATTTCGCAGCACCCCTCTCTCCCCATATATAATAGAGTCACTATAGAAGACTGTCCCATACAAGTGATTTGTAATGAGCGAGGCCTTCACATGCATGCACTATTTTCTAGGATCTCACTGTGGGAAGCCTTTCACTTGCCATTCAATTTTGTGCAAGACGTATTGATGTCAAAGAATAATGTTTTCTAAAAAGTTAGACTGTCAAAGTTGGGAACTTTCCATCTTAGAGAAGAATGGATAGACAACCATTTGACTAGGTGGCTTAGTCTAAAATGTAATCTTAGAGATTTATACTACAAGTGTAGTACAATATATGAAGACTCCGGGTTTTTTTATATACTCTTCTGGTAATATAACTGTTCCAGCTTTCGAACATGTTAAACCCTCCAAAAGACAGTTGACTTCACCTTTGTTCACAGTGAAAACTGCTTCTTTCTCTCCACAGATTTCTGATCATCCTTTAAAAAATTAATAAAGAGCTAATTTTGCAAACAAAAAGCACAGGGCTTCTTCCCTAATAAATGTTTTATAGAAATAAAAGATTTAAAATAGTATATTATCCATCATTTATTAAATTTGTACTTCATGACTCTTCAAAAACATTTGCTGAAATATCATTTGTTGTTACTTAAACAATTAATAATGTTATTTAAATAAAGCATTATCTATAGCCTTTATAATTTTATTTGTACATTTATAGTCATCCAACAAAAATGTTAACATGAATTTCACAGGGAAAATTTGAAATTTCAAAAACATCTATAATTCAAATATATTTGAAGTAGTAATGCTACAGTTTCTGACAAATTTATTCCAACTATACCAAATATCATCTAATATCAAAGTGAGATAAGTTAATTTTAGTCAAAAAGATGTGCAGTACTCTTGTTGAAGTAAAGATATTTATTTATTTTTTTTAATTTTTTTAAAATTTTTTTTTTAACGTTTATTTATTTTTGAGACAGAGAGAGACAGAGCATGAACGAGGGAGGGTCAGAGAGAGAGGGAGACACAGAATCCAAAACAGGCTCCAGGCTCCGAGCAGTCAGCACAGAGCCCGACGCGGGGCTCGAACTCACATACCGCAAGATTGTGACCTGAGCAGAAGTCGGATGCTTAACCGACTGAGCCACCCAGGCGCCCCGAAGTAAAGATATTTAAATGGACCAATATAAAAAGTTGGCCATCAAAGATCTGAGATTTACACTTATAAGAAATGCCCTGGATCACTGAATTGTCATTAGTTTTACAACACATAAAAAGACATTTATGGCATAATACATCGTTATTATGTAAGTTCAGATCACGTTTTGGATGTTCATTGACTTTATTTCCCTGGTTTTCATTCTTTCCCTTCTCTTTGTGGCATATCTTATTTATCTTTTCAAAATCCCAATGAATGTGGTATTCCTTAACTGAAGTGATATCCTCTTTACTATTCTGAACCAAGAAAATCTGAAGTGTTGACAAACTTAATGATTTTGAGTTTTTAACAAACACTGCATTCAATTTTAATTCCAATCAAAACGATCCTGGTTATAATATTACGTTACAACTAAATAGAGGAGCAAATATCAATATAAATATTTGAAAGTGATTACATGATTCTAAATTTAATTGGTATTGGTATGAGTGAGAGTGTGTGTTTGTATCTTACTCTGTGTCTCAGATACTAGGAATACCGTATTACCTGCCATCCATGTATGATAAATAAACTTTGTTCAGTGATCCCTTTGAGAACAGTTCTCTTACAATACTTTTAGGAGCTTTGCTACGATACAAGGAAAAAAATGATTTGCTGGCATAACAAAAATCATGGAAATTTTTAAATGTGATGTTTCCTAGAATTCAATCACAGCTGAATAAATCAGACAGTATAATGTGTGAGGGGAAAAAAAAGCAATATTTAGTATCTCCATATTCTTGGTATATTAAAAAATGATAGGTTTATATCTTCATCCCTCACTATACTATTAAAAATGTATTACTCCTTAAAATTAAATACGTCTTGGAAAACTCTTTCTTTGATTGTTATACTTGGTGAATTTGAGCTCAGTTTAATAACTTACCAACCATTTTGTGTGAGGTTACATAACTGAGAAAATAAAGATGTTTCTAACATTCTTTTCTACAATTTCAATAAAGAAGAATTCCAATTGATGTGAGTGATAAATAAAACAAATACTATAATACTAAATTCTGTGCAAAAACTCTTTGCTAGGTTAAATAGGAAGGAATTAGGTATTTTTAATGCTTCAAACTTTAGAAAAATTTAATAATCTGGCCTAAACGTACTTGCAAGGGCTATTTTTGCAATCCTGTTTTCCTTTGAAATTGACATATACTTTAACTTAATATTGCTGAAATTAAGGGTAATTTCTACAAATCAAATCATTTTAAAAACAATTCAATATTGTAACAATATTTATTACTAAATCCCAATATGAAATTATCTCTGAACAAGAATAATTTTAATTCAGTGTGAAATCTTTTCTCCTTTACTTCAAAATTTTTTCTTTCTCTGTCTTCCTTTCTCCTTCTTTCCCTACTTCCCTCTCCCTTCATTTTCTTTTCTTTTCTTTTTTCTTTTCTTTTCTCTTCTTAACAAATAATTTAGACTTCTTGACAGCGAAGAGGATAGGTAGCCAAGTAAAAAATGTATGGAATATGAAGGGAAAATATTTATTGTAATCTAAGTTGGCATCAATTAGATACAAGGTGACTAGGACAGGACATGGGCATGTGGAAATACATGCAAGTGAGGAATCAGGGCAAAATCAAATACTTTCATGAGCTGGCATTGATGGAGTGTGATCTGCATTGCATAAGGGTCATATTGAAATGAGGGCACAGATTATAACAAATCCTGGCACTATTACAAGGATTTTTTTTTTTTTTTAAGATATAGAGCATGCATGCAAGTGGTTGAGGGACAGAAGGGGAGGGGGAGAGAGAGAGAGAGAGAGAGAGAGAGAATCCTAACCAGGCTCCATACGCAGTGGGGAGCCCGATGCAGGGCTTGATTTCACAACTGACCTTGAGATCATGACCTGAGCCTAAATCAGAAATCAGGAGTCGGTCCCTTAACTGAGTGAGCCAACCAGGCACCCCAAGGAATTTTACTTTTAATATGAAAATATGAATGGGAAAATCAAAGTATTGTAAGAAGGAAAATTACAAGATTGTAATTTTTTTAAGAAAATCTCTGGCTTTGGGGAGCCTGGGTGGTTCAGTCAGTGTCTTCTTGATTTCGACTCAGATCATGATCTCCCCATTTGTCAGTTTGAGTTCTGGGTAGGGCTCCACGCTGACAGTACTGAGCCTGCTTGGGATTCTCTCACTCTCCCCACACCCCCCCCCCCCCCCGCCATATGCTACCTCTGTCTCTCAAAATAAATAAATAAACTTCTTTTTAAAAATTAAAAAAAAATTGAAAAAAATCTCCGGCTCTCTTATTTAGTAAATTATACAGTGCCTATGGAAAGGCACTATAAATTGCTATAAAAATAGGATGGTTTTGGAGACTAAAATATTATATAACAACAATAAAAATGCAAATAAAACATTAAAAATAATTCCAAAAATAGGCACATATATACATACACATAGGTATATACACATTACAGTATTGTATTTCCTTTATAGAGAAATAAAATTATTTTCCCTCTAATGAGTAAATTATTGTAACAAGTATTTCAAATATAATTTATCTAAATAGGATTCTCATTCATGACATCTACAAAAGCTATTTTCAGTAATTTCTTATATCACCCACTACTCTTCCCAGTCTACAAGCAGTGTCTTACAATCTTCAAATTTTCTTTTTCTTAATTTGCTACATGTTCAGTCAAGAAATCCTATTGAATTTCTATCTTTAATAGATTTGAGTTGTGTTCCTTTTGTTCATTCACCTTGGTAAATTAGAACAGATGCATATTGTTACATACTATTTTCCATAGCTTCCATAATTAGTGATGGAATTCAGCTAGACTTCATGTCAGCATGTCTTCAGTTCCACCACTTAAAAAAAAAATTTAATGTTTATTTATTTTTGAGAGAGACAGAAACAGAGCACAAGCCAGGGAGGGGCAGAGAGAGGGAGACCCAGAATCTAAAGCAGGCTCTAGATTTTCAGCTCTCAGCCCAGAGCCCAACTTATGGCTCACATTCATGAACCATGAGATCATGATCTGAGCCAAACCCAGACACTTAACCAACTGAGCCACCCAAGCACCCCATTAGCTCTACCACTTGTCCACTCTGTCTTCCATGTTACTGTCAGTTTAGTATCCAAAACACAGACCAACACATCTGTCTCCTATTTACACCCTTTCAGTTCTCTTGCCTTTGTAAATAAGAATTTTCAGAGTGTGTTCTGTTTATTATTGTCTTGAGCTCCCTTAACTCTTCTTTTTAAGTTTATTTATTTATTTTGATGGGGCAGAGGCAGAGGGAAAGGGTAAGAGAGAATCCCAAGCAGGCTCCACACTGTGCATGGAGCCCAATGTAGGGCTCAATCACACAAACCTGAGATCATGACCTGAGCCGATATCTAGAGTTGGACGCTTAACCAACGGAACCACCCAGGTGCCCGAGCTCTCTTAACTCTTTAGCTTTGTATTGTCACTATTCTTCCCATAGCTGTGTTTTGGTAACACTAAGCTAATTGTACTTTACCTACTGGATAATTGTTTTGGCTTCATTTCTTAGCTCATGTTCTTCCTTTGACCAAAATCCTCCTTTACTTCCTTCTTATTTCATTTGGCTAAAAGATACCTATCCTCTAAGGTTCAATTATAAATATATTCCCCTCACACAATACTTTAAGAACCACTTCAGATTAAGTATATTTTCTATGTGTGCCAATAGAACCTTAGAGCTACAAGTGAAGCTGCTCGATATCTTACTAAATAAATCACAATGCAATTTTAAGCACCCTTAGGCCATTTTTTTCTTATCACTTATTAATATTTTGTAGACTTCTATCACTTACATCCTTTGAAGTCTATTCTGAATCAATTATAAGTGCACAAATATCACCCTTTAAAGTGCCTTCAAAATATTTCTTTTAAAATTCATAAGACAAACACAAGTCTGACTTTATGCCTGCCCACAACCCTGTTTGCTAGTGTTCTGACATCTTCAGAAAGTGTTTCCTGAAAAAGACAGCTGAGACACTGTTTAATAAGAGAAGAAGGAAAATGCAAGTTTATAAAAGATGAAAACTCCTGCAGTTAGAAAATAACCTCTCTATTCTTTGCAGCCTGCTGGGCACACAGATAATCTCTAATTTACACTGTTGTATTTTTGAAACTATATCTTTTTTCCTAGGAGATATGCATTCTTTGGTAGACTTCATACTAACAATCACAGATTATCTATATATAATATCCTAAGGTATACCCCTGAAGTCCTCTGAAAAACCGTAGATTGTATGTAAAGTTTTATATCTCCATGATCTCAGTAAACTTAGGTCCTTCAAATTTAAGCATTAAATAATGAAGCACATCATAAAATGAGACAAAAGAAGTGAAACTCTTTTCTTTATTTTGGATAGCATGGCCTGTTTAAAATAATTTTGTTAAATATTTTACTAAACTAGAAAAAAGGCTCATTGCCATAACATCTCAGTTGTAAGATTAATTGAATTTTAGTTATATGTTATTCTGGCAGCCTTTAGTAGCCTGAGATCCCTTCAACAACCTGTTACTCACAGAGACTTGCATTTCAATCTTAAGACCATAGCAGTGTTTTATGGATTCTCTATGCCAAATCACACGGAACCTATGAGAGCAAATAGGGAATTTATGACAGTACAGCGATGGTCAGTCAATAAATCTAGACTCTTGCCCTAATAGGCTTTTGAAAGACCAACTACATTGGGCAGTGTCTTCTTATTGCATACATTTCCTGGTTGACAAAATGCGCATTTTAAAATTGTAATCAGCTTACATAAAATATCCTTTTTCTTTTAATGTTTATTTTTGAGAGAGACAGTGCAAGTGAGGGAGGGGCAGAGAGAGAGACACACACACAGAATCTGAAGCAGGCTCTAGGCTCTGCGCTGTCAGTGCAAAGCCCGATGTGGAGCTTGAACTCACAAACCATGAGATCATGACCTATGCCAAAGTCAGATGCTTAACTGGCTGAGCCACCAGGAGCCCCCAAATATTCTTGTTTCTAACCCTCAAACTACAACTGAAGAGACCTTAGGTATAATAAGACATATATGACCTAAGTCATATATTAGATATATGTGACCTTGATACTTTTAGAATATCCACATGTTAAAATGAGTTAGTGCATAATGTAAGGCAGATTCTGGGGGGCACTCAAGTCACTTTTTTTTTTCGCAGTAACATAATGAGGCAGGTTGACTCATGTAATTTTTTCTGCAGTAATATGCGACTTTCACATCAAGTTTATTGTTCACATTTCTGTGAAGATGATTGAGTAAATGACATTTATTAACATATGAAGATCTACATCTTCATAGAACTTTGGTCATTACTTTTCTATTTGTTTTGTGAGTTTTAAAAGTATAAGATGGTATAAGTGAAAGGCTCAGGAAATAAGGTCTGATCTGTCATATTACCACAAATGATAATCAATCAATGAATTAAAAAATACTAAATGCCAGAAATGGCTACATAATACTGTTCTACCATTTGATACTTTGGAAAACTGTGTTTTCCATTCTGTATTACATCAATAAGAAAGTCTTTCTCAGATTTAATATATATACTGATAGAGTTAAATATACACTGATTATTCTACAGTACTAATCAGGAAGAATATTATTACTTTTGTATAAGAACGAATTGTTGAGCCCAAAATATACAAAAGCCAATATTGAGTGTATAAGCAATAATTTTGTTTTACTGTTTTAAATACAATCCTCCTATGGCACTAAGAGTGGGAAATGACACATAAAAGGTAATATATGAAAAATACCAAATAAAACATTTTAAAATAGGAGATATGAGATTTAATAGACCTGCCATGGAGAGTTTGGCAACCTCTGTATTCTCATTGTTGCCTTAGTACATGGAGTCAAGTATCTGAACAATTTTTTTTTGTATAATTAGATCTTTGTGCTTTTACCATTGCGTACATGAATCTAAACTTAATTCTTTAGACTAAATATATATTACCACAATTTCCTTACTTATTAATAGAAGAGTGTAAAAACATCTGTGAAAAAAAAAGTTTCAAATAAGCATTTTTGCTTAGTCATTAACACTTTGTGGGGCAATACAGCTGAGATTCCATTTCATTTCCCTACTCACATCTATGTAATCTCAGGAAGTTACTTTAATCATCCCATGCCTCAGTTACCTCAGATGTAATAAAGAGTAGTTATACCTAACCCAGATTTTCATGAAGATTAAATGATTAATTACTGGGAACATTTTGTGAACAGTTTGTAAATCTCAACAAATTGAAATAATGTCAGTGTTTCCGTTCACCTTGCTGAGGGTAATTTAGCTCAGTCTCAAACATTTAAATCATGAATTCTTAACTTGAGGTCTATGAAGTTTGTAGGTAGAAATCAGGGGTCTGTGAATTTGGCTTAGAAAAAGGTACATCTCTGAAATCAGATGCTTTTATTTCTCATTATACTTTTGCCTATCTCTAAAAATTCCATTTATAGTCTCATGATTGCAAAATCATAGTTGTTGTTTTGATCAGGGAAATAGCAATGATTGTCATTTTGCTGTCTACAGATGCTTATGCAATAAAAATGGCCATCTATTGAGTTATTTTGCACCTAGCAAAATCATTTGGTCACAGAACACTTGGATTTTGAGTTTTCCATTGCTTGACCTAAACAGTTTTTTTTCAGTGTTCCCCACTAACTATCAACTATCTGTCAATAGTATGTAGAAGGAAGGTAATCAATGACGAGACTAGAGTTTAGAGTGAGGCCATTGCAGTCTACACTGATCTGTCTTAAACTACAAAAATAACTTGCTTAAATTAATAAGTTTTCTTATTTATTCTCTTAGGTGAGAAGTACATATATTACAACATAATTTGTAAAATATGTTAGTAACTATTTCAATATATCTGCCTTCTTTTTTAATACTATGCATTTGCATTTTATTTAAATATTTAAAAATATTATTTTGACAAAGTAGTCAACAGACATCAACAGATTTCCAGACTGGGCCATCACACACACACACACACACACACACACACACACACACACAGAAATGGTTTCAGAATAGCTCTTCTAAGTACTTTGTATAAGCCCAAATGAACCCTCCTTAATAAATTGTTCAGTTTTCCCCATACAGTTAATAACAGTAGCTATTATTTGTTAAATGACTTACTATGTGCCAGATACTTTATATATACTCTTCTAATAAATCTTCACAACACTTTTGCTATTTATTATCATCTGCAGTTTAAAATATAAAGCAAAGAATTTAAGTAAAAACTCAAGGCTATCCAGAAATCATGATTTTCTTACAACACAGTTTTTCTATATATACTCTATTCCTGTTTTATTTTCTGTAGCTGTTTGGTCCTTATTGCTTTATTCAATTGTGAGACTCCTTATTATTTATCTCAACCTGCCTTGTGGCAATATGCAATAAATCGGTATTTATACATAGTGGGTACTCAGTACATATTTACTAGACAAATCAAAGCATGGCCTTTACTTTAAAGAAGGGAAGGGCTAAAAAAATTTAAAAAGTAAAGAGGAGAAGCAAAGTTAAAAGAAAATAATAAAAAAATGACAAAAAATAAAAAACTTAAACTCATACATTAAGTATTTAGAAATTTGAATATTTTTTATTGTTAATTCATTTAGATTCTGTTACCTATTCCAAGTTTTTTTTTTTTTTTTGTCTTTGTTTTTGCCTTTTGAACTTATAAGACCTTAGAGAATCATTTCAGAAATATAGGTCAGGTCTCTATATACTTATTTCTTAATAATACCATTTCCTTTTCCAAATAAAATAAAGTATGTTTTCTTCACTACATAAAATTTCTATTAACAAAATATAATTTTACAAAATGAGTTATTCTATTCCTAGATTCAATTTATTTTCTCAATTAGCCTACTTTTCTTTCTAGGATTTATTTCTAATGCACTTAATGTTAATAATATATTAGCCTTTTTTTTCCTAGAAGTAATTTCTCAATTGCTCCATAGGAAGCAAATGTTTTTTTCTTTTTTTTTTTTTTTTCCTTTTTTCTTTTAAGGACACTGTATAAGAGGCTAAATAAAATCACAAAGTTGACACAATCTCACAAACCTTGATACTAAGTCTCAGAAACCCAATCTTTTTGGTATAAACAGCATATTTTTCTAATAATATTATTTGTTGATTTATTTCCTTTGAACTGATTACTGTTGAGCACTTTAAAATATATAATTTAAATTAAGTTTGGCAAAGCAAAAACAAAAACACTATGTTTTATTCTTTCTTAAACTTTTCACATTAGGAAACTACAGAATCAGTAATTTTAGAAAATTGCTCTGGTTTATAAAGTTTATAGACTTGGTAACAGCCTGATTTAGAGACTATAAGTTTTGTCTTTCACAGACCAATCTTTACTGAGATTCTGACACAAGCCAGGCTTTGCTGTGCCCTTATTAAAAACCTTTTCTTCATTTATTTCTCACAAAAAATAGTGGCAGAGTCCTTAAACATTTTCTTTCTCTTCTTCTAGGACATTTCTCATGGAATAATTGTTCAATGTTTCCCGTGATCCAGGCAGTGGTCTAATTGCAAGGGATAAAACAATGCACAAGGCACACCCCATTCCCATGGAGTTTGCCCTTTAGAGATTTACTCTTTAACCAATGGATCATTTAGAAGTTTATTGTTTAATTTCCACATATTCCTACATTCCTGTGATTACCTTCTTTTTTTAAAAATTTTTTTCTAATGTTTATTTATGTTTGAGACAGAGACAGAGCATGAGTGGGCGGATGGGCAGAGAGAGAAGGAGACACAGAATCCCAAGCAGGCTCCAGGCTCTGAGCTGTCAGCACAGAGCCCGACGCGGGGCTGGAACTCCTCAACCACAAGAACATGACTGGAGCCAAAGTTGGACGCTCAACTGACTAAGCCACTCAGGAGCACTCCTGTGATTAACTTCTTTTTTCAATTTAATTTATTTTTTAATTTTTTTTAAAAGTTTATTTTATTTGAGAGAGAGAGAGAGAGAGAGCATGAGCAGGGGAGGGGCAGAGACAGGGAGATACAGAATTTGAAGCAGGCTCCAGGCTCTGAGCTGGCATCACAGAGCCTGACATGGGGCTTGAACCCACAAATAGTGAGATCATGATCTGAGCCAAAGTCGGAGGCTTAACCGACTGAACTACCCAGGCACCCCAACCTGTGATTAACTTCTAATTGGATTTTACTGTGGCCAACGAATCCACTTTATATAATCTGAATCCCTTTAAATGTATCAACACTCATTTTATAGTATAATAAATGGTAAATATATGTAACACTTGAAAAAAAAAAGTGTTTAGGTTTTGGTTGTAGTGCACTATAATCACCAGTTAGACCAAGGTGTTGTTCAGATATGTTTTTATTTTTATTTACTTATTGTTACTAATCACTGCCTGGTGGTTATATCAATTGCTAAGTGGCATATAATCTTTTACTATGATTGTGGAAATGTTTATTCTTTATTTGTCTCAATTTTATGAGTTTTGTTTCACATATTTTGAGGGTTTTTTTATTAAGCATATAATTCGATAGTTGTCAGGTTTTTTTTCTGACGAATTTTCCTTTTCATCACTATGAAATATTCTTATCTCTAGTAATACTCATTTCACGGAATTTTTTTTTCTGAAGTTCTTATGCCCACCTCAAGCTATGAATTCCTTCTTTTTTGCTTTCTCATAATTTGTCTCTATTTATCTGCAACCCAATTCCAATTGTGTCTTTAGGTTTAAAATGAGTTCCTTGGACACCTGGGTGGCTCATTTGGTTGGGTGCAACTTGAGCCTAGGACATGATCTCGAGGTTTGGGAGTTTGAGCTTTGCATCGGGCTCTGTGCTGACAGCTCAGAGCCTGGAGAGTGTTTCAGAATCTTTGTCTCCCTCTCTCTCCCTCTCTGCCCTTCTCCTGCTCTCTCTCTCTCTCTCTCAAAAAATAAACAAACATTAAAATTTTTTTCAAAAAAACAATAAATAAAATGAGTTCCTTGGAGGCAGTGAAAAGTTACATCCAGCTTTTTATTTTCATGCTGTCAGTCTCAAATAATCTCTTTCTTTAGTCTTTAGAAGCTGAGTTTCTCTCCATTATAATTTCCATCCAGTTGAAAAACTTCCTTCAGCACTTCTTGTTACGCAGTTTTATTTGTTTTATGTTTTTTATTCCTTAAAGCGTCCACTTCACTTTCATCCCTGAAGTGTGTGTAGAATTCTGTGTTGACGGTTTTTTCTTTCTTTTCCCTTTCCTTTATTTTCTTCTTTTACTTTTCTTTCTTAAGCCATTCCAAATTTTCCTTGTATACAATTTTTCATTTTTTCCAGTTGCTGGCAAGATTTTTCTTTGACAACTAAATTACTACTAAATTAATACTAAAATATTAATTAATTAAAGTGTTTTACATATCTCCTCAAAATGGCATTTCCTTATATTTGTCTTTTAGTAGTTGGCTTTTTGAATATAGGCATGTTTTCTTGAACTTTATCTTGCTTGGCATTTTCTTAGTTTCTGACTTTGTAAATGCATGATATTCACTATACTTAGAAGCTTTTGTACATTTTTTAATATGCCCCTAATCTTTTCTTCTGGTATTCAGGTCACCATATTTTAGACTTTCTACTATTATCCGACAAGTTTCTGAGACTCTCTTATTTTTTTTTTTCCAAAATTTCTCTTTATTCTCAGTTTTTTTTTTCTTTACGATTTTATGCCAGGTAATTTCTGCTGATCTTTTTTCAGGTTCAATGATATTTCTCACTGTGATGATCATTTGGTTATTGAGTTTCTCCAGTGAAATTTTCCATTTTGGATAATATATTTTCTATTTATGAAATTTTAATTTGGTGCTTTTGTACCATCCCTTTATCTCAGTTACATTTGTAATCTTTTTTACTCATCGCAGGTGTGTTCTCCTTTACCTCATGGAGCAAAGTTAAATAAAGAGCTGCTTTAAAGTCTGATAATTCCACTCTGTGGGACTTCTCAGGGTTGACGGCTCTGATGTTTCACCTTGAAAATGGCTCATGTTTTCCTAATTTTTTTAATGTTAAGTGATGTTTGAAATGTATCCTAGCTATTTTAAATATTATGTTATGCATGCTCAGGTTCTGTGAAAATCTTCTGAAGGATATTAATGTTTTTGTGTTAGGGGACAACCAACCCAATCGCTTCAGTCAATGATGACAGGTCCTATGGCTTTTGTGGGCAGCGGTTCAAATCGCAGTAACTTTCTCTAAGTCTTTTATATTATTTTATGTGTATCATGGAAAAATAATGTTTCAGGGGGTAGATTGAGATTTGTGTAAATTCATGTGCAGAATTAGACGATTCTGTCCCCAGGTCTCCTCTTGGAATTTCATTTTCTTCCGTGATCCGCAGAGTATTCTTTCCCTACTATGTTTGGGCAGCAAAGTTTCTATCATTAAGTTACAAACACCGATGCTCCATCACTCTGTGACTGGGGAGAAATGTCACAGGGAAGAAAAATAGTTAAAATCACCTCAATGACAGTTGCTTCTCCAAAATGTGACCACCTTCCAAAATAAGGCCATTTTTCTTTCTTTCCAGAGTTTTATGGCAAGTTTTTCAACATTCATTATTTTATTTTTAAAAAATCGTTCAGAGTTTGTAATTGCACTTAGAATGATGCATTAATTCTACGGAGCTTTCACTGCTGTACAATAACCAGGATTCTAGGGAGTGAATTTAGTTTTGTTTTTAAGGTTAATTAAAATTTAAAATAAACTTGTTAAGTCCCCTCTTGGATGATACCTCACTTAATATAAGTCAGAATTTTTTGCAATCCATAAATGTGTTTTTTTTTTTTTTTTAATTTTTTTTTTCAACGTTTTTTATTTATTTTTGGGACAGAGAGAGACAAAGCATGAACGGGGGAGGGGCAGAGAGAGAGGGAGACACAGAATCGGAAACAGGCTCCAGGCTCCGAGCCATCAGCCCAGAGCCTGACGCGGGGCTCGAACTCACGGACCGCGAGATCATGACCTGGCTGAAGTCGGACGCTTAACCGACTGCGCCACCCAGGCGCCCCTCCATAAATGTGTTTGAATTGGCAGGTTTTATAATATTTACTTAGCGTTCATATAAAAAAGCCAGATATAGATTTAAGTTAGTCTTGTTGACCTATATTTATATAGATATATACATAAAAAATAAAGCTCTTAATTATGTTCAACTTGGGTACACATTTATCTCATAGCTCCTTGTCTATTTATTTTTTATTATATATTTTGTAGTTGTGAAAGATTGTTATTTATCATTAATTCTCTAAACACTTAGGAAAGATTGTGAATTTCATATATATAATTACATTTAGTGGTTTTACTAAGTTTTAATATTTCAAATACTTTTAGTTGATGATTTCTAATTTGTTTTCTTTGCCAGGTAGAAAATTGTATCATTTAAATTACTTTTTAACAGACTTAAAAATAATTTTATTTTACCTTTACATGTTGTATTTGCCTTTATGAAATCTATTGACATCATAATTTACATTTGTTTAAATTTCTTATTGAAATATGTTCATATTAATACATAGCTTTACATTGACGTATTCTCTCATATTAGGGAAGAATGTTCATCTCCATTACTGACGCTTCCTTGATATAACACTTTATCATCTATCCACTGCTCAATTTAATCGGCTCAGAAAATTCATTGATTAGTTGGAAAATAATAATTTCTCATAAAAATATCTCATTCCTTTTTTATTTGAGGTGGGAGGTCCTCAAACCATATGCCCTGCCGAGCTCTCTAGCCCATTGTGAAAGGACTTTTCCTGAGGAAAAATCTATTTTTATAGCATCCCTTTTAAACACATTTATAAGTTTTCAATTCTCAGGTCTCATATTTTAAAAACTTCTTGCTTACAGAAAATCACTAATAGAGTACACATTTAGTTTCACTTCTTTTTCTGATCCAGGTTCTCATTTGGTTGAGAACTTGGGCATAGAAGAGGGGCCTTAGTTACTGATCTCCTGTTAACACCAGTGTTTTATTATTTTTAACCTATTGTACTATGAATCCTCTGAGTTCTAATTAATCATCTGTGTTATATTCTAACTTTTTTTTCTCTATAGTCAACAGAATTTTATTTATGTTGAAATCAAAACAGAATTGCATCTTCTTACATTTTGAAATAGCTGTATGGCCCTCATTGGTTATTTATTGATGATTTTCAGGTGTAAGTGGGTTATTATCTTTTCTTCTCAATCTGGAGTCAATTCCGATTGTTCTCAATTTATTATCATTTTTTTTGTCCTCAAATTATTATATAAGCACCTCTGAGTATCTGTAAGGAGTCACCGTCAATCTTCCACACCGACCTGGGATGTGTAAAATAGAAAAGTATGCTATTGGTCTAGTGTGGAAACATCCTAGAATAATAAGTTCAATATAGTCTGACAAGGTATAAATTAGTGCTATAGAGAGTTGTTATAGTGGTGACTATTTTTTTTTCTTCTATCAATAATACAGTCATATTTTTCATGTTTAACTCTGTAAGTCAATTTGAAATTCAGGTTAGTAACAACTTTCACTGATTATAAATGCTATTTTGGTTTGGCATTTTTCATTCTTTCAAATTAAAGCAATGGAAACTAAAAATCAAAGCATTTGATGTGTTGAAATTGCTCTAAAGTGTGCATAGTGATTAAAATCACTGAAAGGCTTTACATTTTATGAGTACTCCACTGTGGGAGCACTTCAATAATTTTAAATTACTCTTCACTATACAAAGCAATTTAAATTTATTGGAAACGAAATCTGGAAGAGTTCAAATTCTGGGCAATGTTGTGCATACAGCTTGAAAATTACTAAGAGCATTTAGTGTTTTTTACAAGCACTCTATTAAAGGTGATCTGAGCTTTGGCGTGGAATGATGTAGAAAGATAAGGAAGTCCTAGAGTCACTCTAAATTCAAATCTAATCTGGAAAACTGAAGTTCTTTGATAAGTAAACCAATTTTTATTTCACTCTTCAAATATCCATATAAAAATTCAATGTATGAAATATATCTTGAAATATATTTGTAGAAGTCTTATTTTCCAGAACTTTCACAATTCATTTCAGGAAAATCAGTGGAATACCACTGATTGTAATTTGTAATGTTCAGACTAATGGCGAAGAGAAGTTTAGCAGCATTCTTTTTCTATTAAAACTCAGCCACTCCTGGGGCGCCTGGGTGGCTTTGTCAGCTGGGCGCAACTTTGGCTCAGGTCATGATCTCGCAGTCTAGGAGTTCAAGCCCTGCGTCGGGCTTTATGCTGACAGCTCAGAGCCTGGAGCCTGCTTCAGATTTTGTGTCTCCCTCTTTCTCTGCCCCTCCCCTGCTTGTGCTCTGTCTCTCTCTATCTCAGAATTAAATATTTAAAAAAAATTTTAACTCTGCCACTAAATGATTTTACTGTCTCTACTATATGTTATATCAGTATATGCTACTATAAGAAAGTATAATATTATAATACAATATGCATTCATTTATTGGTATATTCATTATTTCACTAAAAAACAAGTTGGATATAAAATTAAAAACAGTGACTATTTTTCTTTGTAGGTATGACTATCTCTTAGTTAAGAGCTGGGGGCCTTAAATATGAATAACATTTTCAGGGAGGGATACAATTTTCAGAATGATAATGTTTGAAAAAGTGAGTTTAAGAACATGCTATCTTATGCTTTACCACTATTTTAATAGTGTGTTTTCTCTCCCTAATGTAACTTCAAGCTTACGTACAAAGCATCATGCTGCATAACAGTAACAGCAGTAACTAATGCAAGTTTTTGTCTACAGATTGTAAGACGTGTCTTTTAAAAATGGACCTACCTATGCACAATATCATCACTAACCTTAAAGAATTCTCTTGTTTCACCTTAGTGGAGAAGTAGGCCCTTAAGCATTTTGTCAGCATTTCAAGAGTGATGAATAAGCTGGCTTGAAGTACTTCATGCATGCATTTTAATGATTAGAAGGGACTATAATTCTCCTTAGTCTACCTCAAGTTCCAGAGGAACCTAACTCCTGAAACTGAACCTGCATTATCTTGTAGGCATCTTTATAAATGAATCTAGAAATGCTGTTCACAGTATTTGCCTCCAGTGACATTCATCCTAATTGAATTGTAAATGAAGCAGTCAGGGTGTAAACCAACCTAAAGCTTTCTTCACTCCTGAAAGGCAAGGAAAAGCCTTAAATATATCCCTTTCATTGTTAGTGACTCTGAAATGACATTGAGAATTGTCCATTCAGGCTTCTCTTTTTATGGGAAGAGCTTCATTTTAAATCACCTGTATCTTCAAGACATTCACTACAGTGTCCTTGAAAAAAAATAGTAACTTTAGAATCAAATTCACATAAAAATGAAAATACTACTAATGTGATTTATTTATAAAATAATATCCAGTAGTTATTAAATTATCATAAGTAACCACAGGTTAAGTGCTTTGACTAAATTTGGAAGATGCAAATACCTCTCAAGGTGTCTGGAGACGTCCAAATTTATCTTGCGACTGATTTCAGGTGAACAGTCTCTTTTAACACTTTACGAATATGTTCATCAAATTGGCAGCAGGATTGAGAATCCATTATGTTTCTAAAATACATATATTTCATATGTCAGAAATCCAGCTTGACATCATACCATTGTGATAGGAAGAAAAAAGTGAATACATTTTGACTCAATTGGTTAAGAAATAATTTTCATCTACAAACAGACAGTGATTAAAGTGAAAAATAACTAACTTATGAAATACCTTCTGTGGTTTTTGAAAAAAAACAATCACCATTGTTATATTTTAGTGCACGGAAGACTCAGTTTGATGGATAAGGGAACGTAGTTTAAGAACCACTAATATCTATAAGCCAATTCCTGGCAATTGAGGTTCCCTTACTTGCCAAACTGGACTGTGTTGACTAGAATTGACTTGTACACTCTTGTCAACGCAGCCTAACCTCTGGCATTTCGGCAACGTTAACAATTGAAATAATGAAGATACCAAATACAAAGGCGTCAAAGGGTCAGAGTTAATGAGTTAAATCCATGGATATAAAGAAAAAGTGGGAGAATCAAAAAAAAGTGAGAGAGGCATTTGACCCTAGTTAGAAAAAAAATACTGTGACGATTCTTCCATTACAGTAGAATGAGATCCTGGGGAAAGTATGGTTCGCTTTAAAATTATTTATGGACTAATAAATTAAAAACAGAAAGGAATTAGGTAAAACTAAAATAAGAAGTGCTCTTGGCTAAAGTCTATCCTGCCAAAATTAATACATGTTGAAGTGCTCACCCCTGTTACCAGTATAGCATGCTTTTCCACTTAAAAAATTATAAGGAAAAATAAATGGCAAAGAGCACAACTTGAACAGACTGAACAACATCAGAACTAGAGTCAGATATGGCAGAAATGGTGGGTTTAACAAATTGGGAACTAAAACAAACAAGGAAGCAAACAAAAACTATGATTAATATGGTAGAGATTCCAATGGAAAAGGTGGACAACATGCAAAAATAGATGGGCAATGTAAGCAGAGATGGACATTCTAAGAAAGAATCAAACAAATGCTAGAGTTCAAACACACTAAATGTAAATGAGAATGCTTTTGATGGGAAATTGCCTTTGATGTCCTTAATAATAGACTAGACATGACTAAGGTAAAAAATCTCTGAGCTTGGGGATATTTCAATAAAAACTTCCAAAACTGAAAGGGAAGAAAAAACATACTAGAAAAAAAAAAAAAGGAAAGAGAGAGAGAATATATAAGAACTGTGGGAGAACTACAAAAGGTAAAACTATATACAATAGGAATACCAGAAGAAGAAGAAAGAAAGGAATAGGGAATTTGTTGCTAGTAGACTGTTTTGCAAGAAACATTAAAAATTATTGAGAGAGAAGGGCAATAATAAAGATCAGAAACTGAAATCTTTATAATGACAGGAAGAGCATCAAAGAAGAAATAAGTGAAGGTAGGATCAAAACTTTTCTTTTTCTTATTCTCAATTGATATAACAGAGAATTAATAGGCTAAGTAAACATTAATATTAGAATTCACCCTTATGCAAAACAAGGACATTTTCTTGCTCTAATCATAGAGAATTTAAATAAGGTTAATTAATTTTATTATTATTTTTTAATGTTTACTTATTTTGAGAGAGACAGAATGAGCAGGGGAGGGGCAGAGAGAGAGGGAGTGAGAGAGACTCCCAGGCATGCTCCATGCTGAGCAAAGAGCCGGACACAGGGCTCAATCCCATGACCATGAGATTATGACCTGAGTCAAAATCAAGAGTTGGACGCCTAACCAACTAAGCCATCCAGGTGCCCCAAAAGATACTTTGTTTTAAAGACTACAGTTTCCATTTAATTTACATTTTTCAGCTGTTTAAAATACACCCCCCCATGACAAGACATTGTTATTCCATTTTAGTATTTAAGAAATTGAGGTTCAGAAACACCAAACAGTATGCCTAAGTCATAAAATCAGGGGAGCTAAAACTTTGAAACCAATCTGCATAACTTCAAAAGAATTGCTTTTATTCTTTGTTGGCTCTCTGAAGGATAAGACTTGCTGAACTATTGACAAGTTTTGGAAGATATTTCACACAGTACAAAAACACTTATAAAGTTCACTGGAAGTCAAGTATCACAGTACAGACCCCTAAACTCTTCTTTCTGATGTTTTGTTTGAGGAAGATAAATATTACTCAAATAATGTTGAAACACAGTATGTAAATTGAGGGCATATTACAAAAGACATAACATGTTTCAGGCATAGACATTGCTTTGATAATGTCAGTAACAAGTCCTGATGATAAACTGATAATCCAGAGTTAGACATACAAAAATGATGTTGCATAAAGTAGTGATAAACCTTACTAGATGTGGACATGTCAAATTTTGGACATACTAAAAATGTGCTCTATTCAATCATTCTGCTGTGAAGAGTGCCAGTCCATCTCAACTTACAGATAGACATGGCAGAACTTGCTTATACGAAACATTTCTTTCTGAATTGATATGGTGTCCTATTTCAGTGTCATATCAAGTTCCTGTAAATGTGTCAATCCGTAGACTCTTAACTCTGATTAGTTGAAAAGTCTATCTTTCTGCCATTCACATTATTTTGATCATCCAGCTTTATACTAAAGCTTAATATCTAGAAAAGCAGTCCCCTTCCCTTTCTTTCTCAATATTTTCTAGCCAATTATGGCTCTTTTCATATTCTGTATAAATGTTTCAATTAGCTTGTAAGTTTCAAGGGTAAAATCATTTAAAGATATTTATTAATCTTGAATTTATAGGCTCAATTGAGTACACTGAAATTTTTATGATATTTTAGCATTTATGTAAATGTTTTATCTTTTAAATAATTATTTTTAAAAATTTTTTATTATTTATTTTTGTTTAAATTTTTTTTAACGTTTATTTATTTTTGAGACAGAGAGAGACAGAGCATGAATGCGGGAGGGTCAGAGAGAGAGAGGGAGACACAGAATCTGAAACAGGCTCCAGGCGCTGCACTGTCAGCACAGAGCCCCACGCGGGGCTCGAACTCACTGACATGAGATCATGACCTGGGCCAAAGTCGGACGCTTAACCGACTGAGCCACCCAGGTGCCCCATATTATTATTATTTTTATTTTTTGAAAGAGAGAGAGAGATAGAGCACAAGCAGGGGAGAGGCAGAGAGAGAGAGAGGGAAACACAGAATCCTAAGCAGGATCCAGGCTCTGAGCTGTCAGCACAGAGCCTGATGCAGGGCTCAAACTCATGAACAGCAAGATTATGACCTGAGCCAAAGTTGGACGCTTAACCAACTGAGCTACCGGGTGTCCCAAGTTTTTATAATTTTTGAGATGGCTTTCACAACTTTTATGAGGTATATGTCTATGTCCTATATATGCATAATATTTTTGCTGCTATACTCTACTGATACTATTCTGTAAAATTACATTTCCTAATTGGTTCATGGTACATGCAAAAGTTGTTGATTTTTTTTTAACATTTATTTATTTTTGAGACACAGAGAGACAGAGCATGAACGGGGGAGGGTCAGAGAGAGGGAGACACAGAATCTGAAACAGGCTCCAGGCTCTGAGCTGTCAGCACAGAGCCTGACACGGGGCTCAAACTCACGGACCTGTGAGATCATGACCTGGCTGAAGTTGGCCGCTCAACCGATTGAGCCACCCAGGCGCCCCAAGTTCTTGATTTTTTATGTTACTTTTTATGCAACAACATTATAGCATTTTGTTAAAATGCTAATTTGTTTACCTCTTGGGATTTTATGGAAAAGAGTATTATCTTCCAAATACAAATCATAGCATTTTTTCTTAAAATATTATATATTTTTTTCTTAAGACATAATGTTACCTGGCCAGGAATTAACATATATGTTCATATTATTTATATATATTTTATATATTTTTAAATTTTAAAATAGCATGTATTAATTTAAGCAAATAGATCACATTCTTGGGCGCAAAGAAAAGTAAATGTCTTCCTTAATGAGAAATTGAGCACGATTTCTGGTGATATTTACCTTTTTAAAATCTTCTTGAATATACTAAGAGGATAGATTGCAGGTTAAGTGCTCTTAACACACACATACGCACATACACAAAAGAACACAAGGGAATTTTTGGAGGTAATAAGTATGTTTAGTGCTTTGATTGATGGTGGTTTCACAAGTATTTACATATGTCCAAACTCATCGAAATGTAAGCATAAAATTATGCAGTATTTTTTTACCTACATTATACTTTAATAAAGCTTAAAATAGAACACTAAAAACTTGTATCCTCCAAAAGGACTTTTAAAAACCAAAATATTACAAAAAATATTCTGTACTCTTTAATGCCAGTACATCTTTAAGATTTCATCATTTTCTAAAACTGGAAATTACAAAAATTAACTCAAGAAAAAGGAATAGATAAAATAAGTAATAGAGTAAACTGAACAAAAAATATTCTTATTCCTATTTTTTTAAAGTTTTAAAACCAGAGTTTAATAAGTGAGTTATCTCAAATGTCTAATAAATAGAAATTACATGGAAATGTCTTTTAAAAAGAGACTAGTGTCAAAACACCTAAGGTTGTTACATATACAAAAAAGTATTACGTATTTGCCTCCAGGCAAAATGTATATAATTACCAGCAAATATTTTACTAAAATGTTAGTTAAATTATGTACTTTAAGTAGAGTTTATTCTGGAAATAAAGTAGTAAAACTTTACTTGATATAATGAGCTGAACTATAAGTTACTAATAAATATGGACCAAAAGAGACTTATTTAGTATTATTTGAAAAGCAAGTTACTATTCTTTTTAAATCATGAACAAAATCAGCTCAATATTCTATTTAGTTAGAAGGTTTTATGAGTTGATTATCTGCCTATCCATCAATTGTTCTATCAACCGATCTGTCCAACCATCATTTGGTTTCATATAAGAAATAATTAAAATAATAAAGTGTATGTTCTTTCTATATTATACTTTTACATGAACAATATCAGAACATGATTTTTTTTAAGTCTGTGCAAAATGATTTTAGATTTATCAAGGAAAAAGGCATTTAAATAAAAAAGAAAAATAGAACACAAAAATAATAACACACACACATACATATTCACACACACACACACACACACACACACACACACACACTTAAAACACAGACCATCATCAACAACTGGACCTTTGAATACATAGACTAATAGTATTTCCTAGGAGACAAGAAGCTCATGTATTGAGAGAACTTAAGAAAACATCAAAGATAAGTAATGACATATAAATTTAGAGCCTATGAGGTATGGTGTCCTGGACAATGACACATAAGCTATTAAAAAAAAAAAAAAAAACCTTTCCAGAATACCAGTGATTAGAGTGGAGATGCTCCATGACTTAAAATACTCTCTGCATTGGAAGGGGTGATCCCATGAACTGTGCTTAACAAACATCATGTATGATCCTGGGTAGGCGGTACATATCTATAAGGATCCAAGCAAAAGCCCTCAGTGATGTGTAAGATCTCTAATTCACATGTGTATGATTTCACAATCTGATCTTAAGTGGTAGCTCATGTATTTAATGTGAAGTTCACACATAGCTCACCTGTAGTTCAAATGTAGCTCACTTTGTAATTCACATCTTGTCTTCCCCTGCTTCATTTTGACCAACATGTATTAACATCTATTTCCCAGGTCACCACACAACTTTTCACTGTTAAACTATTAAACACATATTCATGTTCTAAGATTCAGTGTTCTAAAGAGTCTGTATTCGATATTCCATATTCTATAATATTCAGCATTCTAGGATTTTAATTTGATATCTGTTTATACATTCCATTTTTCTCATGAAATTCTCCATTTGTCTTTTATTTCCTTTTGCATATTAATCAACTCTTTTGGATTGTGTGCTTTTAACTCTGAAATAGGGATTCACTTTTGCTCTGTTTCTATTCATGATGAATCTTCTTCGTGATTTTTTTCCCTGTCTCATTGAGCTTTTATCTCATTTTTTAATTGAACTTCATGTTAAGTATGAACAATCATAGAGAATTGGTGGTTGATAGATACAAGTAATCTTGATCCAGTTAGAGCCTGGGATGATTTGAGTCTGGGTTTCAGCCATGTGAGGGCTGCTCATTTCCCTGTTTGCTTTACTCTCAGGATATAGCATTTCAGAAGGCTCAACTGAAACCCTGTGGTGTTTAATAAGGCCTCTTCTCTTTGCCTGTTTCTGAGTTCCAATTTTTATGTCACCAGCACAGCAAGACTGCCAATATTTCTGCTTAGATATTTAGTATCTCAGCTGCTGCTTTCAGCATGATCTCTAGTCCTCCTATTCCTAAAATTATATTTTTATCTGGGTTCTTGGTTTCTGAACTTCTGGCTGCCTTGGCTGCTCTTCAGTGTCCTGAAATGTTTTTATTTTTATTTTATTTTTTTAACATTTATTATGCAGCTTTTGTAGTTGTCCTCAGTGGAAATGTTGCTCTGACAAACCTAGTTTGTAATAGCCAAAATGGAAGTTTTGTTTGTAGTTTCTTTAATCAATTGTTTTCCCTCTTTAACCAATTAAAAACTATTTTTCATTTCCTTAAAAATAAATGCAGTTGCATCCTTTATACTGTAACTGTGTTGTGGTCATTTTTTTTTTCTGTTACGATAAGACTTTTGCAAACTAAACACAACAAAACAAAAGCGAAACTAAATAAAACCTTCCATGGTAGTATTTGATTTTCCTGGAGTCGAGATAGTTGGGGATTAAAAACTGGCTTATCTTATATTTTATATTGAAAAGATACTCAACAAAATAGAATATAAATGATTTAAAAATTAAACCTTTGTAATATCTAAGAAAAATATAATTCTGTCCCAGGGATTGCCAGTCCCCAGCATGATCTATTTTCCTTTCCTCGAACACACAGTTCAGTTAGATTTCCATCCCTCTTGCTGGCAAGTAAAACAGTATCAATAAATTTTAGCCAAAAGAATGTGCACAGAATAAATATATGATCACTAAATATTTACCATATATTTTTTCCACTGTCATTAATGTGAGAGGTGATTTGGAGATAAGTGGTGGGGCTGATGACCACACAATATGGAGCATGGCCCCCCATGTTACCATCTGTAGAGCAGTGAGTGTGTTGACCCGCACTGAAATATAACATGAGCAAAGATATAAACTTTTATTGGGTTCAGATCCTGAAAGTTGGGAATACATTGTTCTAACACTTAGCACAGTCTATTTATATGATGTATACGATAAATACCAAATATTCTAAATCAACTTACACAGATGCTAATATTTCTCCGTACTTCTTCAGAATTGTGGACCAGTCCCAAATATTAATGCTGAGTTAGTCATTCTAACAAAAATATCAATGTGCCAAAATATAAAGTAGAATTCATAAATGTGCTAATTAACATAACAAGTATTTATTAAGCAGCTATTATGTAAGAGGTGCAATTCAAAACATTAGAGATTTGGCATGAAAAATAAAACTGTCATTCTAGAAATTATATTATTTGGGGAAATAGAACAATAAGGGGCTTTGAGAGTCATATGTATCAGAAAATATTTTTCTGAATTAGAAACTCTACAAATTTCTTTTTAAAAAAATGTTTTCATTTATTTTTTAGGGAGAAAGAGAGAGACAGCATGAGTAGGGGAGGGCAGAGAGACAGGGAGACACAGAATCTGAAACAGGCTCCAGGCTCTGAGCTGTCAGCACAGAGCCCAATGTGGGGCTCAAACTCAGAACCGTGAGATCATGACCTGATCCATAGTCGGATGCTCAACTGACTGAGCCACCCAGGTGCTCCAGAAACTATACACATTTTATAAACAATGTGTTTAAATGAAATAAATGTTTCAAAAAATTATTTCTAGTCATCTATGTCAAAATAGATACACCATAGAAGATGGGTTTTTTTAAGCTGTTGGTGAGTTTCAACATTTTATTTAACGAAAGATAAATGTAAGTCATCTGTTTGGTTATTTTGAATATGAGAAGATATTAAAAATATAGTGATGATATCACTCTTATTTTTGAGACCACCACAATCAGTGTCTCAACTGAAGTGCCTCTTTTCTCGGATTTGTTTTCTGAGAATACTTTTGGCTGAATTGAAAAAACTAGGGCTCAGATTCTAATCAAAGCAATGTAATAAAAATACATGAATCATTTGCAACTTTAGAGTTGCATTTCCTTAGCTAAATAACCAGCACTAGTGGGTTTTCTGACGGAGTATTAGTTGTTCAGGTACATTTCCCCAAGTATTTAGCTTCTATATTCATAGGTTTCTCTAAGTTACATATACATTTTTAAAAATATATATTGCAAAGAAACAGAATAATGGAATTATAACTTAATGATGCATTATCAGTGTTCAATATGCCATCTCTGTGAAGTACTTTTTTGGCTTTCTTTGTCATTGAAGACTTTCTCATTAGATGATTTACCAGTGTGGGCTCTGCTTGAAAAGATAAAGTGACATTAATAGCAAGTCTCCTTTTTTTTTTCTTCAAATGAAATCAAGTAAAAGTGAAAGAGAGAAACAAACATATGTAACTAGGACTAGAATTAGATATGGCCAGGAGAAAGAAAGAAAGAAAGAAAGAAAGAAAGAAAGAAAGAAAGAAAGAGGACGGGAGGGGAGGGGAGGGCAGGGTACGAGAGGAGAGGAGAGGAGGAAGAAAGGAACGGGAAAAAGAAAGGAAAACAATAGCTACATATAGAGACAGACTCTTCTTTTCAAGAAGATATGTCATTAAGGAGTTTGGCTAACTGAAACGCTTTCTTGGGACAGACCTTGGCCAATGACTGAGCAAAGCAGTAGTAACAACTATCCTGACTTTCTTGAGTGACCTTCAGACAATGACTGTACAAGTTACCTGTTCAAGGACCTGACCATTCCATCCAAGGCAGGACTTTGCTCCGGAATTCTCCTTGGGGCTGGAAGAGACCACCATGTCTACCTTGTGGTTTGAGGACTCCCTCATACATTCCTGTGTCTTGCCTACTTCATTGCTTAGGGCTATTCCCAATGTATTTTGTGTGTGTGTGTGCCACTATCTCTCTCTCAGTACCTACTTCCCAGAAAAAAAACAACCAATCACAATCACTTTAGAATTAGAAGGAAACAAAGGCCTATTAAAATAAAACTTATTTCAGAGTTTCATTTAAGGGATTCGAATTGAGAGGAATTAACTTTCCTTATTTTTATGTTCTGACATCAACACAAGAGGTTGAAGGCTTGGTTAAGTATGCATTGGTATTATGTTTGTATCAATTTCAGTATTTCCGAATGAATAAAAACAATACTAAAATTCTTGATGTCTGGTGAGCCCTGTCCTAGCTTATCACTGGTGATGTTATTTTATTTTTCATATCCTTAGATTGTGACATTATCTATGAACTGACACTTTTTGACTGCAAACTAAGTAAAATGGTATGCAAAAATGATTATTGTGATAAATTTCCACTGTAAATAGACCAAGTGTTCAGAAAAAGAGAAAATATGCACACATGTAAGACTAGAAAAATTTAATATTATTTAAAACTAAACCCATAGACAGATATAAAATAAGCAACTCAAACTTTATAATTTCATAATTTTGCAAAAAATCTGTCACATAATGCCAAATACCTCTACATCTTGGCATAAAGCCTAACTGATATTTATCATATTAGCCAGAGTCTCTTTTTCAGAGGCACACAATAAAAGACAAATTAATATCTAACAAATACCAGAGAGAAAGAATCTTGGATCTAGTTTTAACATGCAGAATCCTAAGTCCAAGAGTTCTAATGCCTCTCATGACACTGATAGATTCATATTGATAATATTTTAGATTTCATCACATTTGTCCAACTAGTGATCTGAAACATACTGATAACATTAAGTATTAGTTGTATGAGAAAGCTGGGAATCTCGGAGAAGGAATTTCAGCAGTTACAGTGGAAATAGCCCAATTTCACCCAGCACTAGATGCTCTTTCACTATACTACTGTAAAACTTCAATAGCGGAGAAATAGACTGAAGGAATTAGTATTGATTCTCAAACACAAGTATCAAGTTGTTGTCATGACAATGAACCATAGTTACAATTGTGTTCTCATTAGAAATGATACAGCAAAGCTCCCACCTCACAGCACAGCCACAGCGGCTTATTCTGCTGGTACCCAAAGCCGTAAGAGAAGGATGCAGTCAATAAAAGCTTTATATCTTGTCTGGATGCCAATTGCAAATTGAATATGGACTAGAAAATTGACATAAGTGTTTGTCAACCCTTATGACCTGTGCACAAATTGTCAGACTGATACATTCATCTTGGGCCGTCTGCTCTGAATCTGTTCTGCTCCCCCCTCTCCAGAAGTCAAACAGATTATCCTAAGTGGTTGTAAAATGTCATGTGAGATTATTTGGGTAAAACAACGTGATTCTACTACAAAAATAATAATATACTAAATGCAATAGATTTCAACAGAGAATAAATTCATACACCAAAGTACTGTAAACAAGATAATTCACATTTGTCCCACTTGTACATAAAAACAAATAAAAAAAAGAACATCTGCTGTACGATGATGGCTAAAGTTTCATAAGTTTCCTCATATCGGTGTGTCTGAGCACTTTCACTTATGCACAGGTATTTGTAGATGCAAAATTACTACCTTAAATGAATGCAAATATCGTTTCTTTCTTTTAGTGAGATATACATGAACTTGTCTGATAAAACACAAGTCGAAGGAGCTTATTTTTTCAAAAGTAATTATATTTTTAAAACCTAAAGTTAAAGGTGTGCTTCTCCAATATCTCTGATTATCCCTGTTCTAAAAGTTCCATCTTTGACCAGGAAAGCATTTCAGAGGTCTCTTAACACAAGCTGATTTCGGGGTAAAGAGAACAGGATCACATTTAGCTTGTCAATAAAAGCAAATAAATACCTTGACAGAGAATAACTCCGTGCTGAAAATAGTGAGTGGCAGTGCTGTTATTGAAAATAAAATAATGTGAAATCTGATTTCACTTGTGTGTCAACTGTGTTTCTATATTTATATGACAATTTTTTTCCCTAAGCCAATTTAAAATACTTTGGATTTCATTATGTTGGAACTTCTTACTTTTCACATTTTTAGTGTCTTCCAAAGACACAAATAATTCAGTATTTTAAAATGGTATTTGAAATGGAAAATGGGACATGTATTTATTTTGATTAATGAATAAAGGTCCAAATACCATGTTATTTGAATTGTTGCCAAGATAATTTCCTTTTAATTATATAGTGAAATTAAAGAGATACTTAATGAGATAATAGATACATTTTTTAATAATCTGTTTCCTCATTTTAGCTTAAGCTTAAATAATGCACTATTATTTGCTTTTTAACTACCTCTAATGATAGATTAAAAGCATAACTAATTGTCCTTCATGATAATTTTATTTAGTTTAAGGAGTATTTCCAATTTTTTTCTTTTTTTTTTTTTTTGGTTTCCTTAAAAGAAAGAGTAATAATTACTTGATTATATGTATTTTTATTTTTTTTATTTTATTTTATTTTTTTTTAATTTTTTTTTCAACGTTTTTTTTTTTTTTTTTTAATTTATTTTTGGGACAGAGAGAGACAGAGCATGAACGGGGGAGGGGCAGAGAGAGAGGGAGACACAGAATCGGAAACAGGCTCCAGGCTCCGAGCCATCAGCCCAGAGCCCAATGTGGGGCTCGAACTCACGGACCGCGAGATCGTGACCTGGCTGAAGTCCGACGCTTAACCGACTGCGCCACCCAGGCGCCCCGATTATATGTATTTTTAAAAGCTAATTAAATACTTTGTACTTCTAAATATTTCAAGTGACACAAAAATGATTGTTTTACTTTTCTTTTTTAATGATATCAACATATGTTTCCAAAAGAAAAGCATGAGAGAGCAATAAATTAAAAGTCCACTATATTTAAATCTCACATATTAATAAAGTATTTTTAGATGAAAAAAAATAATTTGGTTTCTCCAATGATGACCTGATGAAGAACACTGAAATAAGACAAAAAATGGAAATTAATAGATTTGCTACAAAAATTTTAGAACAAATGTTTTCCTTGTTGGGGGAAAAGAAAGGTAGCATTCTTTATTTCTTAAACATGATTTTTTTCCTAATTGTTGCCCTGTCAACTTTATATGTTGAGATATTTATTTCATTAGATGGAAAAGATTAATTATCTGATCATAATACATTTTGATGCCTCCACTGAGGTAAGCATGAAATAATCATTTGTTTCCTTGAGCTCAAACAGTGAATCCCTCTGTGAACTAAGTCAATTCTTCCTAGTAGATTACTGCAAATTACTTTTAATTGTGTGCATCTATTGAATTATAAGGCAATAATTCAGAGAAAATGAGTGTTTTAAAAAGTTTTATGATGTGTATTACAAACACTTTCCCAATTCCTCGTTTGACATGATAAAATAAATTTTTACTGAAAATGCTACATCTTCCGAGAAACCTTTTAATTATAAAATAATTCCAGTGAGAAAAATAATTTAAGCCAGTTTACTTATTCAGGACACACATTCCTTCTCAGCCCTGTGGCCTCACTGATCTTGCTTCAGTACCTTCAGCATCTAAAGATTAACAGGAAATATTCTTTAATTCATCATTTTGTTACCATCACCTTGTTAGGTTCTTGGAATACAATGGTTAGTCAATTATGTGTTTCATTTTTTAAAAAATGAATGAATAGAGAAGCCTAAGTGGCTCATTTAAAAAATGAATGAATAGAGAAGCCTAAGTTAACTATCCGACTCCTGATTTTGGCTCAGGTCATTATCTTACGGGTTCCTGAGAATGAGCCCCACATGGTTCTCTGTGGGAACAGCATGGAGGCTGCTTGGGATTTCCTCTATTCCTCTCTCTCAGCCCCTCTCCTGCTCTCACACACAGGGTCTCTCTCTCCCTCTCTCTCTCAAAAATAAATAAATAAACATTTTTAAAAGATGAATAGATGACTGAATGAATGAGTATATGAGAACAACCTTTGATAGTGCTTATATCTGGTTAAGAAATTTAATAAGACCGCCTAGAAAACATGAAATTAAGCGCGCAGAAATTAGGACTTTGAGAGGAAGAGACTTCCTTTGGTCTTGTAACAAATGTTTTCCTCAACTTAGTATCGCCAAGAGATGTGTGCATAAGGAATAATGAGCTACTATCTTAGCCCATTAATGAAGCATAATTTGTACCTTCTTTTTTTAAATGTTTATTTGTTTTTTTAATGTTTTAACTTAAAAAATTTTTTTTAATGTTTTAAATTCTTTTTTTAATGTTTATTTATTTTAGAGAGAGAGTGTATACAAGTGGAGGAAGGGTAGAGAGAGAGAGGAGAGAAACTCAAGCAGGCTCTGTGCTGTCAGCATAGAACTAGATACAGGGTTCCATCCCACAAACTGTGAGATCATGACCTGAGCCAAAAATCAAGAGTCGAACGCTTAACTGACTGATCCACGCAGGCACCCTGCAGCATATTTTGTAACTAATTTTCTTATATGCTATTGTGATAGTTGCTCCAATCAGGAAAAACAAAACAAAAACAAACAAACAAAAAACCTGGTGGACAGAAGGTCTGTTATTTACCTCAGTACCTCTCCTGTCAACCCTCAACTCTTAGCAACCTCAACTCTAAGGATTAGGAGGTGACAGAGGGAGCTTCCCTGAATAGGTTTTAAACATAATTTGTATAATTTGTTCTGTTACTAAGCATTATTTTAAACCTCAGTTCCTGGTTCTTGGGTAAAAAAGAGGATTGCTTCTCTTTTTGATTTTGAGACATGACCAACATTGACAGAAGAATTGCGACAAAATGCCTTTCCCCCTGCCATGAAATGAAATGGTTCTGGAAGCACTTCCTGATCCAGAGGAGCTCACTGACTGTTTTATGTCCTCTCCTATAATTAATGTAAAACATTCAAATTCTCTCTCGTAAACAATACAACTGGTACACGTTAGTGAAACAGTGATATCTCTGATCTTAAAACGTCTTATCCAGCAACATGGGCCCTAAGGTCTCCTGCTGGAAAAATATAGCCGAATCCCAAAGGTCTAATTGTCAGGCATAGTGTAAGGTAAATTAAAGCATTTGCAATTATCTCACGTCGAATAAACTGGAATCCCACGTTAAATGTATCCAATAGATTTCATTCATAATGTATTCATGAAGAAAAAAAAAAATCTAATGTTAAAGAGCTATTCAGCCAGCCATTCAGCTCACAGATGTTTTATTGGATGCCTCTTATATATGAGGCACACTTCAGAGCACAGAGAAAGAACGTTGAATAAGATACACACATTTTTTACCTCTCTTCAAACTTATAATCAAGCTAAAGAGACAGATAATTAATAGAGGGGAAAAAACACAAGGGATTTTCACACAGTCATTAGCTCCATGTTGAAACTAAAAACATGGGAAATGGTAACTGAGGGTCTGAGAAGACTTCTCTTAGGTGGTGATATGTATCAGAGACCAACATAGTAAAGGGTTATCTATGAAAACATGTGGGTAAGGTACATTCCTAGATGAGGTTACAGCTGTTGCAAAAACCCTACGACAGAAATTAGTATTCTTGTTCTGGAAGAGAAAGGAGTGAGATGCTAGAGTACACTAGTGAGTGAGAAGAAAAGGAGTAGAAAGTAAGTGTGGAAACATAATCAGGGAGCAAATGGATCTATGTGTAACAGAAGCACTTCTAATAAATAATTCAGTAAGCCTGGCTGCTTAATCGTGCCTCAAGTGAAAAACTGTTAGGTTTCTTTTATTTTTATTTATTTATTTATTTTTATCTTTCATTTCAAGAAAAGCAAAGTTTTCTGGGAGAATCTGCCTGGGGAGTATGCAGTACTAGTTTGAGAACCAAAAGAAAGGAAATGATTAGATCCAATTCTGCTTATTCATATCATCTCTGAGGCGAGTGGTTGGGGACCAAGTCAATGGGTAAAATAGACAGACTGAGGCGGAACACCTGCTGTATTCCGAGGTTTTCTATTTTGGAAGAATCCTAAGCTGGCAGGATTTCTGACATCTGTAGGAATTATCTTATTCCGTAGTTTGAGGTAAAACTGGGGACTCTATATTCTTGGGTTTTGCTTGACTAATGAGTGCAAAATAAACAAGCATGTGTTTTACGTTTAAATGTCAGAACTGTTCAATTGTTACAGCCTACGAGGCCAGATAAAACTCCCCTCTGTAATTTGGTTATGAAGGAAAACAGAACATGTCACGCCAACATTTACCTCTTTGACATAAAACTTATTTTGAGCTGAAGGCAATGAAGAAGCAGTAAATGCAGAAAAAGCTCCCCCCTTTGTGCCTAAAGGCAGGAACGAAATTCCCCTTTTATTTGAGACAGACCCTTATCAGCCCAAAGACTGCACCAGAGGAATCTATCTCCAAACAAACCTCATTAAACTAACCCTTATCAACCCCTTATCTTTCTAGTTACTTCATCATTTACTACCCCAGCTCAAACTTCTTTGTCTTGTCAATTTTTCAAAAATTTATTGTCTCTTTCTGTAACAGGCATAAAAGCTTCCTGATCTGATCACTTCTCCAGGTCTCCATTATCTTGTGATATACATGTAAAAATTTAACACAATTTGTGTGTGTTTTTTTTCCACTAATATCTTTGTCAAATTGATGTTCAGGTACAGCCAGGGACCCTAATAGGGCTGTGGAAAACTTTTTCCTTCCCTACAGACACTTGGCCCTTTTACTGAAGGGGCTGAACAAAACCCGATTGAATCCTTTTGCAATCTCCTGAGTCCATGAACACCAAAGCCAAACTGAATATGATGAGAGAGACACCTTTTTCCCATGACTCCTGTATTGGCTCCAGAATAATTTGAGACAGGAAAGAAAAAAAAAAGTTCTCTATTTCCACCATTCTTTACTGGAATTCCTGTAAATCAGTGTAACGATGTGCATTAATATGCAGTGTGTAGTTAAGTTGGCTGAGCAACAAACAAGAATTACCATTTATTCTGCGTATAAATTGGAACTTCGGTTTTCACCACATGGCAGGAGCAGGGTAAATGAAATAAGTTCATAAATAAATATCTAAAATATTTAGACTATATCCTATTTACATAAAAAGATGCTAAAATATTTGCTTTGAAAATAGCATCAAATTGGTAAAATACCACTAAGTGAGTTATCAGAATACCATGTGTAAATTTCAAAGTAAGATTCCAATGGCTTTTAATCTACAAGGAGATACCAAATTAATCAAGAGTGTAGATATTTGAGAACAGGTTTTGTAAGAGGGTATCTTTGGTGAAATACTGGGCTATGATTCCTAGTCTGTACAAGGAGTGTACTGAGTGGGGCTTCAAAGACCACTAGAAAGATTCATCTATATGCCTCCTAAAATTTGGACATATGTATCTCCTCTGAAATTTGTGAGGACACACTTTGGAGTGGTGTTTGATATATAGTTTGCTTCTAACCAAGAGACAATCTGAAGTTGCTTACAACAGCAAAACACAAGAGGCTCATAATATGGGCTAGCATATGCCCAATTTTGAGAGCTGGTTAAGCAGCCTATGTAATATTCTTTTTTTTTTTTTTTTTTCCAGTAGTCTCAGGCCTGGAGAGGAATGGTACCAGAGCAAACTACAACCAGTGAGGACCAATAGAATCTTTATCTGTCTCCCATGACTTCTCTAATTTCTACATGATAAACTGCAGCCCCTCCCTACAAAACTGCAGAAGTGCTTGGCTCAGGATTTAAAGTTGTTGAAAGAAGACACTGGGTGCTAAAGAAGCTTCCATTTGAGATGCTAGCCCAAGCCACCAAAGTGAGTTTCTAAATCAGGACAACATATGCAAGCTGCAACAATGTCTGTTCTTAGTTCAACCTTCACAGTATTACAATGGATGCTATTTCGCCTCTGCAATCAAAATGGCAAGAAAATTTATCTTGTGGTGGACCCCAACCCAGAACTGTACAGGGAAGGATATTTTTCAAAGTCAAATTCCAAGTTAATTAAGTTGATACAGTAGAAAGGGGCTGAACTCCCTTTTGATGGTTGGCAGAGTGTTTGCATCCTGGGGTATTGTCATCTTTCTCATTTCCTTTGGTTTTCAGTGAAAATTTTCTAGTGAGAGAGGAATTGCAGAGCTATAAGAAAATCTGCCACACTCCATTCTGTGAAAGCAGATGAAAATATTTGAGCCATGTGCTCTTTGAGAAATTGTGGGTCTCACTTTTTAAATGCAACTTGATGTCTTAATTATGATATTGGACACATATAATTACCAAATTGATGTTGCATGTTTGAATTACAATGTGACCATTATTAGAAAGATATTATTCTTTGAGAATGATGAAAAAAAATTATGGGAATGTCCAAATTTTTCATTAAGGTACAGGGAAGTTATCATTCCATCCTGAAAAAATTTTAAAGGCAGTATGAAATCAAAAATAAAGTTTCTCCTGTATTACATTTACAGAAAGCACACTTCATGCAAATACTTTATACTGAATAAAAATTTAATAATGTTAACATCATATTTTCTAATTCACCATGTACTTACCAATATTTAGAATATCAATAACCATTCCAGCCTTTCAAACAATTTGAGTGGATATTGAAGACTCAAAATAAAGTGTCATTGCTTCCCTTACTGTAACCATTTGTGTAAAGCCGTCTTCACTTTTGAGTACTTTGGGAAGATCGGTAGAAAGGCCTTTAAAATCTATAGATTACCTTTTGCTAACAGAGGGTGTTTAAAATTCCACCTTCTATTTTGAACCTCCTTAGCTGAGGTTAGTACTGGATCTGCAAGCACTAAACTGCAGATAAAGACAAGAACATTTTTTACATAAGAAAGATGACAAAATAGAACTTACTTTTCTAATACCTGGTTTATCAAGGATTGGTTGATATTTTTAAAATACTCTGAAGTAATTAAAGGCTAGTAAAATGTCTAAAGCTTTATACAATTTAAAACAGATTTTTTTTAGCACTTTGTAAAGAATATATTCCATAAAGTCCTGAGGTTAGAACTGTTATTCTGGCAATAAAGACTGATTCTAGAATAAAACTACTTGGTAATTGAAACTGAAGACTTATGTTGTGAAGTTTCAGCTAATTACTAGGAAATATATTTTTCCCTCTCTATAGCAAGTTTAACTGATTTTTTTAAATCCCAAACCTCTTTTTCACTGAGACCCAACATAGTCTTTCCTTCTCACAGTAGATATTAAAACCTACACTAAATAAATGCTTCTAAGACATTAAAGAGAAACACAGAATTATGCAATCTCACTTTCATTAATATGGTCACCTTTATAACTGTTTAAAAGCAGTAATTTATCCCATCATTTAAAAAGTTGAAGTCTTTATTCTGCTAAATTTTGTAACCATTCTTTTATTAGATAATGCCTCTAAGGTAACACAAAGGTTTCGGTTGTCAAATATAAATGAGTGCAAATAATAGATTTTACCCAGCACCAAATTCCAATAATGATTCCAGAAATCAAAGAATTTCTTGTAGGCTTTATAAGCAAATACCATTTGAAGATGAAACTTTTCTTTTCCCCCTTCCTTTGAAAAGTCCAAGCCCCTCAGACAAAAGTCCCTAAAATACCCTTTCCTTCTACAATAGGATGCATTTGGGTTTTGGATTTACCGTACAAGTTTCTTTCCATAGAAATATGGGGATTACTAAAGAGCCATTTCAGTTATCAGGCATCTCTGCTTTATAATCCATTTATTAGTTTGCATGACTAGCCCCCATTCTCTGGCCAGCTATGTCCTCTGCAATTCCCATTCTGCGTATATTTAAATAAGCAGTCTGGACATGCTTTGAATATATTGCTAAAAACACCTCACAGATAAGAATTTTTCCCTTATTAATATTAGTAATGAGCTTACCAGGAGGCCTAGCAGTAGCATATTTGTAAGGATGTTTGATTAGATCTTCCATTTTTTTTCTTTCCTTAATTTTTTTTCATACTTTTAGAGAGAGAAAGAGCATGAGCAGGGAAGAGGGGCAAAGGGAGAGTGAGAGAGAACTTAAGTAGGTTCACGCCCGACGTGGGGTGGGCGTAGCTCCATCTCATGGCTGTGAGATCATGACCTGAGACTAATTCAACAGTCAGAGGCTCTTGAGCCACTGAGCCACCCAGGCTCCCCCAGATCTTTCCTTTTTCCAAAGTATTCCATACTGTAAATTTTGTGTAATTTCTTTACTTCAATGAAAATGCGATGATACCTTGCAAGTAGCAGACATGCTTAAACATAGTTCTTCTATCATAGACCTTATCGATTCATTTGTTCGTTTTATTATGACAAAATACATATAGAACATATATCATTCTAACATTTATCTTATCTCACAAAGCTAAAGCTCTGTGAGCATTAAACAATAACTCCTCATTGTTCCTGCTCTCCCATAGTCCCCGCTTCTAGCAACCACCATTCTATTTTCTATCTCTGTGGGTCTGTCTATTCTGGTACCCCACATAAGTGGAATCATAAAATATTTTCCCATTAGTGTATGACTTATTTCACTAAGCATGATGTCCTCAGGTTTCATCCATGTTTTAGCATGCATCATAATTTCATTCTTTTTTAAGGCTGAATATTGTTCACCATATGCAAAAAGCACGTTTTGCCTATTATTCATATCTCCATGGACATCTGTGTTGTTTCCACTTTTGGGCTGTTTTGAATAATGCTGCTACAAATTTGGGTGTACACATATCTTTTCAAGTTCCTGCTTTCAGTTCTTTCGAGTATATACCCAGAAGTGGAACTGATGAACCATATAATTTTATGTTTAATTTTTTTGAGGAACTCTCATACTGTTTTTCTCAGGGGCTGCACCATTTTACTCTACCAGCAATGCACAGAGTTTCAGTTTCTCCACACTCTTGCTAATATTTGTTAGGTTCTCGGGGTTTTTTTGTTTTGTCTTTTTTTTTTTTAATAACTGCCATTCCAGGGGGTATCTCCATGTAGTTTTGATTTGTAATTTCCTAATGATTAGTGATGTTGAGCATCTTTCAATGTGCTCATTGGCCATTTATGCATCTTCTTTGGAGAAATATCTATTCAAGACCTTTACCCATTTTTAAAAAAAATTTTTAATGTTTATTCATTTTTGAGAGAGAGACACAGAGTGTGAGTGGGGGAGGAGCAGAGAGAGACACACACACAACTTGAAGCAGGCTCCAGGCTCTGAGCTGTTAGCACAGGGCTCAAACCCATGAATTGTGAGATCATGACCTGAGCTAAAGTTGGACCCCCACTGGACTGACCCACCCAGGCACCCCCAAGACCTTTACCCATGTTTAATTGAGTAGTTTCTTTATTGTTGAACTGTAGGAGTTCTTTACATATTCCAGATATATAGAGGTATATAAAACTCTTCCTCAGAGACATGATTTGCAAATATTTTCTCCAATGTTTTTTTTTCTTTAAAAGCACATTTTTTTTTTAATTTTGATGTAGTCTAATCTCTCTATTTTTCTTTTGTTGCCTGTGCTTTTGATATCCTATCCTAGAAATCATTGTCAAATCCAATGTCATGACTCTTTAAGAGCACAAATTAACAAGGAGTAACATATCCAATTGTTTTTCAGTATTATGACATTTACAAAACCCATTGATTTCTTTAGATAAGAATTGTTAATGAGCAAATTTTAGTATTGGCTACACCTACAGACAGTAATGTATATGGAGATCTTCACTATAATACCATCGGGAAAGGCAATATTAATAATAATGGGTTCCTGTTAGGTTATTTTAAAGGTGTTATGTGATAGTGTAAGCATATATGTATGATTACTTATTTATTTTTGAGAGGGAGAAAGAGTGCAAGCTTGGGAGGGGCAGAGAGCAAGGGAGAGAGAGAATCCCAAGCAGGCTCCATGCTGTGGGCCTGCCCGAGGTGGGGCTCTATCTCACTGACCAGGAGGTCGTGACTTGAGCCCGAATCAAGAGTTGAATGCTTAACCAACTGAGCCACCCAGGTGCCCCAAGAATATATTACTTATTAACATCATTTATTAGCATATTTCTAAATTTTTGCTATTACTAAACTATAGCTCTAAATTACTCACTGAATTCACATATGCCATGGCTTTATTTCCTTGAGTAGGAGTTAACTTGAATAAAATGTAATTATAAAAATGTAATTTTCTTATATACAAATTTATATATATATAAATAAAATGTAATTATGAAACCTAATTTGAGTTACATTCTAAAAAATACCTGGGTCTTACTCCTCAAAACTTCTAAGGGATGGATGAATGGATAAAGAAGATGTGGTATATATATAATGGAGTATTTCTCAGCAATCAAAAAGAATGAAATCTTGCCATTTGCAATGACGTGGATAGAAATAGAGGGTATTATGCTAAGTGAAATTAGTCAGTGAGTGAAAGACAAATATCATATGACTTCACTCATATGAGAACTTTAAGACACAGAACAGATGAACATAAGGGAAGGGAAGCAATAATAATATAAAAACTGGGAGGGGGACAAAACGTAACAGACTCTTAAATATGGAGAACAAACAGAGGGTTAATGAAGGGGTGTGGGAGGGGGGATGAGCTAAATGGGTAAGGGGCATTAAGGAATCTACTCCTGAAATCATTGCTGCACTATATGCTAACTAATTTGGATGTAAATTAAAAAAATAATAAATTTTTTTAAAAAACACACACACAAAAAAAACCCCACACAAAAACCCAACAAATAAGGTCTGAGAACCTGTCATATACCAGATTAGACAAGAAGACATAATAATTAAATGTAATGTGATATTCAGCATGGAATCTTGGGGTAAAAAAAATAACATTGTGGGAGAAAATAATGAAGTTCAAATAAAGTCTGGATATTTGTCAATAGTAATGTACCAATGCTGTTTTTTTTGTTATTGTGTGCCATGATAATGTCAGATGTTAACAGGGAAAAATGAGTGACAGCTACCTGGGAACTCTCTATATTATCTTTGCCATTTTTCTGTAAATCTAAAGATAAAATAAGGTAAAAGGTTAATTTTTTAAACCTTTACATACATATATATATATATACATATACATACATTAATGATATATATGGCCATGAAAAATTAAATAATAATTTTAGTAAAATTATCAATTTGGCAGAGGTTTCTTCACCATTGTCTGTTTGAAAATACCAGTCCATATAACTAGTTACCTCAATTGATTAGCTTGGCATAGAATATATAAATGGTTTATCTTGTAGAACATACAAGCAATATTTTTTAAAGCTAGACATTCTATAATGTATTATTGGAAATTTATTTTGACTGAGGACCATTTAGATTAAAAATTAGCTTAACCCTTTTTTCTATTAAGTGTAATGTTACCAGCGCTCTGCCATATGAGGCAAAAATCTTGTGGCTTCTATGGTTGAATGCTTGCTTGCTCAAGCAGATCAAAGGCAATATATTCTGAGAAATCTTTTGAGTATGGGAAGGATTAACTCCCTTACAGGCACATACATCTGTTAACTCAACTCTCAGCGAATTCTGTCAATTCCACCTTCTCTAACTTCAGTTCTGTAATTCATTCAAAAGTTTTAAACTGTCTTCAAGTAATAATATTGTATAAGTGCACCAAGCCCAAAAGCTATCTGTACATCATTTTCTAAAGTAAATCCGGATTAATCAAACTCTAAAATAAGTAAATTTAGGACATATATCACATAGATATACACATACATTTTTTTCATATATGAAAGTTTGTATACTAATCAGAAAAATAAGATGATCTAGAACTAAATTTAAAATAGAAGGATATGAGTGTTGCCAAAAGTTTAGTGGTGGAGGAAAAAACTATTCAGGAAGGAATGATTGCATGACCTTCCAGTTTTCTCCATTTGTATATGTGTTTAGTATGCTGCTGGTTTATGTCAGGTCAGCAGAGAAATACTCATGCAGGCTGGCTGAATTTTATACTCACCCTCTATAGGCATATTACCTGCCTCCAAGATTTTCTTTTGTGTGTGTGTGTGTGTGTGTGTGTGTGTGTGTTTGTTTTTGTTTTCTGAGTGGCATTTGATGCAATGTTATTAAGAATGAAAGTAACCACTGTGTTTAAGGTAACCTCTGTATATTTCATAAGAATTTTGTCAAATATAGTTTTATCAGTCAGGGTACTGCTTATGAATAGTTGTACTTTTGGAATGTCTTTGTATTTATCCAACAGTTATGACAATCGTGTAGCTAAATAGGTCGGTTTTTGTTGTTGCTGTTTTGCAACAAGATAGCATAGAGCTAAATTTTAACCCATTCAATAAAATCACACTATGCATTTTAATCCTTTTCCAATCTGTGGTTTATGTCTCAACTTTACCTTTTCACCTTATTTCCTCTCAGTTTTAATACTTGTTATCCTGTTTGGTGTTTATTTTCCTGCTTAGAAATAACCCTAGGCTCAGTCTGCATCTTTTTTTAAGAGAAATGCAGGTTTTTAATTAAGTTTAAACATTGTAAACTCTAGAGATGCGACATTTTCCCTCCTTGTGAAAGCATGTTTTTCCACATAGTTGTTAAAAGACTTCTGTTATCTGAATAAATCAAGAAACCTATAGAGGTTCATGAAATGTTTACAAAAACAAGAGAATTTTATATACAAAATTCATACAAAGCTGTCAATGCTGTTCTTTGTTAAAAGTAGCATGTTTTAACCTTTGAATGAGAGATAACAATTTTAAGATTTTCTAAGCAGATGGAGTCTAATAAATAGTGTCTCTGAAACCAGAGGTTAATTTTTGGGAGTGTAGGCATGAACATAGAAACAAACTATGGTAAACTTTGAAAAACTTTGGTCTTAGAGTTAGCACAAAGTTTGCAAGCTACTGTTAGAGTTCCTTCATAGCTTTCTCAAAAACAGAAGTCATGGATCTGATAGAATTGAGCTTTTCATAAGCCAATCAAAGATGGCTAGCTTTACTGACAGCCTAATTATGTTGGCTTTTGCTTATTTGTTTTGTTGTTTTATGTGTGTTTTGTTGTGCATGTTTATCCTGAGGTTGATATTGAAGAGAGTGGTTAAATACTCTCAAATATTCGTGAAATAATCTAAAACTCTAATTGCAAGATCAGATAACACTTTTTACCAAAGAGTTCTATGCTCCAATACACTACTTCTTAATGTCAGAAAGAGGGATTCGTTTCAGATTGATCATTTCTATTGTTGAGTCTTGTGCAGAGATGGGGAATATTCTCAGATATTCATTTTGTTAATCCTCTGACTTTTTTTTATCTTTAAGAGTTCTTTGTTATTTATATTGATCTTATAAATCTTTCTTTGACATACTCACTTTTAAATAGTCAAAATGAATTTACTGTTCTAACCTCATACATTGAAGGGATTTAAAAGAGGTTCTGAACATTTCATTAAAACTGCTTACTACCTACTTATATGTATGACATATTCATAATTTAAAATAATAAAAGAATACAAATGTTAACTATAAATACTATAAATTCTGGGACACATCAGAAAAGATGATTTTTTTTCTAGATCAATTTTTCTATGATTCTTGGTATTTCACTTAAAATCCATTTTAGAGAAAAGAGATGGTATGGAAGAAAATACATTTTACTATAATTCAGAAATCGTAACTAAGTACTGTGGATCCAACTGGTTAGAAACTTGTTCCTGGACGGTACAGAAATGTCCAGTGTGGTTCTAATAAGATATCCTATGTATACTGGGGGGAAATGGAAAAGAGGTCAATTTCTACTAGAAGGGGAAGAGTTTTAAAAATATATGAACATTACAAGAGATACTAAGTGAACTGCCTGATTAGGATAGAAGGTACAAGGTAGGTGGGCTAACTAACCATAAAACTTTATGCAAATAGACACTTCATGAAAAGTTCACAAAGCTCACTACCTAGATTCTGACCTCAGGGTCCTCTCAACCCTTCCGAATATATGTCAATATAAAAGGAGCATGAATATTAATTTCATATAGATTCTTTCAGGCCAGTTGACACAGAACAAGAATAACATTACACATTCTCTCCCAAGAAGCAGAGTATTTAACTACTATTCATGTTTTGCCTAATGCTAAATGTCAGGGTTGGGAAGAATACAAACATACAAAATGTGGTTGGAGAGGTATTTGGTATTTTCTGGTGATTTAATTTTCTTTTATTTTACTTCCCTATTTCTTTCTTGTGCAGATCACTTACAAAAATGAGTAATGATGGGGATGAGCAAAAATTTAGGATGATTGTCAAAATGGAAACTTGGATGTTATCTCTCCTGAGGCTTCCTGATATTTCCTTCCTACTAATCATAATGTGAGCATGTTTCTTCTGTGTGATATTTCATCTCCCCATAGTGGAAGTTTTCCTCATCTATTCACTCTACACTCCTCTTAGCAAACCCTATGGGACATAACTGGTCCTCAAACTCTGTAGTTCTTGCAATTTGCGATGTACAATATTAACAATTTTTTGGTCTACTATTTGGAGTACAGACTCAACTCTAGAAAAAATAGGAAATACCCCATTAGGTAGCTTACAATAATAGAAATATGGAAGGTAAAATGCAGAAACGTATGTGTAATAATTAGAATGGTTATATTTTGCTAAATATTCAATTATTTTTGCTGAAATACTGAGTTGTGAAAATCATTTGGAAAATTCTCTGAAATAATATCGTACTACAGTTTTATTGACATATAATTTCTTAATCTAGAAAGAATGTCATACTTTTGTCTCACAGCACTTGACATAATTGATATTAGATAACAATTTTTTGTCTTAGGGTATGTCTAATAAATGAATTTTGAAATTCAATACTAAGTATGATTTCTTACCAAAACAAAGACAAAGCCTCACTTTAGGCACAATAAAAACTTGATGAATTCAAGAACGAATGAATGAATGACCATCATCACATAGTGTAAAGTCTGACACAGGAAACAGATGAATAACTAGGCAAGCAGCAATTTTGTGTTACATGTGTGCAGACAGAAATTTGAGGGTTCTGCAGGAGCAGAAGAGAAGGACAACACACACTATCAGATTAAAGACTATTATTGTTAGTTATACAGGTGAAAGAGGAGTGTGTTTGGGAGGACAGATTTTCTCAGGTCAGAGGAGATATTTGCAAAAGTCCCTCAGTGAGCTAATTTAAAATACCTTCTAGAAACTGAGCATTGACAAAGGGACGGTCAAAAATAACTAAAAAATAAACAGGATATAGGAAATTATGACACCTTTCTATGCAGTCTTCTCTTCACTAGCTGATTGAACATATGTTGATGTTACTTGGGAATGAGATTAGAAGTTTATAGGAAAGCCAGAAGAACATGATGTCATGTTAAAATATGGAGTGCTGAGTACTTCTGAGAAGTGAATTAAGGGCTGATGATGATCATGACACATATTCAAAGATATGCCTTCAAAATAGTTTTCCAGTATCATAAATGTGTGCCATTAAGATGTCCATATTTATAACGGTAGTGAGTTGAGATTAAGTATGTGGAAAGTAAATGAAAACAGCTCATGTATGCATTTTTCAAAATGTTTTAGTGGGACAGAGATAAAAGAATAGGTAGAGAATAGAAACAAACATAGGATCAAAGGAGAGCTATCTTGTTTTTCCATAGTTGGTTTTACAAAAGAGATGTGAACTGTGCATGTGTAAAATAATATTGGAAAGAGTCCTTAGAGATGGCAAATGACACCATAAAACAAAGAGAGGGAAATAAAAAACAAGTAGGAACATGATCCAGTTAAGAGTTATTTGGATTAGACTGGGAAAAACCATCTGTTTTGTTGTGAAAATAGTATCAGTGAGAAGGATCCGAACATGGACAGATAAGCTCATAAGTAGATAGGCTGGTAGTAAAAATGAGTATGCCTGTGTGTGTCTGTTTTGCTTTTATTGTTTTGAGGTAAAAATGGAAAGTTGGCTGCTGAAAGAGAAATATGGGGGAGGAGAGGTTTAGGTGAAATGCAAAGATGTGCAATAACCTGTGTGGAGCCTAAGAGAGATGAGTAAACAGAGAGAGGAAAAAATTGTCCTAGATTTAAAATTTCTTTGGTGCTGGATATCATGAATTTATAATAGAACCAATCTTAGTGTCTGAGTGATTTTCTTTAACAATTCTTTGCAGCTTGAGCATAGGCAAGGGAATGTGATAATATCCAAAATATACAATCAACTTATACAATTCAACACCAAAAAAGCATCTGAGTGAAAATGGGCAGAGGATGTGAGTAGACATTTTTCCAAAGACATACTGATGGCCAACAGCACATGAAAAGATGTTCAATACCACTTATCATCAGGGAAATGCAAATCAAAAACACAATAAGATACCACATTAAACCTGTCAGAATATCTAAAATCAAAATGGCAAGAAATAACGAGTGTTGGCAAGGATGTGGTGAAAAAAGAACTCTCGTTCTCTGTTGGTGGGAGTGCAAATTGGTTTGGCCGATATGGAAAACATTATGGAGGCTCCTCAAAAAATTAAAAACAAAATTATCATATGATCTAATAATTCCACTAGTAGGTATTTATCTAAAGAAAGAGAAAATACTAATTCAAAAAGATATATGCACCCATGTGTTTATTGCAGCATTATTTACAATAGCCAAGATATAGAACTAACCCAAATATCCATCCATGGATGCATGAAAAAAGAAGTGATACACATATACAACGGGTTATTATTCAGCCGTAAAAAAGAATGAGATCTTGCCATTTGCAACAAAGTGGGTATATTTATAATTGGAATATTGCCAGAAAGGTGGAAAAACGGTGGTACAAGCTGGTTTCAAGAAAAGATTGGACAATAATCTGATAGAGGGAAACAAAATCGTCAAAGAAAGGAGACTGGTAAAGGGACTAATCATTCCCAGGCAATTCAAAATGGATGAAGTGGGTCAAATGAGAGAGAGTAAATGTATGTGAGATTTCTGTGGAAGAGTTTGTATTGTCAAATTTAGTGTGTACGAGGATAATGTACTGAGTCATCACAAATATTAAAACTAATGAGGTTAAATGTCATTTACCGGCATGACTGCCAATGGGACTCTGAGTCTGAGATAAGGACTAACGCAGTATAGTGTGTGATCTGTTAAAAGTCGTGGATGTATGAGGAAATAGTAGTAGAAGTCCAGCTAATGTTGAAGAAAGTAAAACCCACCGTGCAGTGAGAGTTGGGAAGAGATGTTTGACCAGGAAAAAAAATTTGGTTTGGTCAGTGGACAAGAGATACGGGATATGAGGCTTGATGAGTTTATAATTCTTTTTTCAAGTGTTAGTCATAGTGGAGCTTGGATGAGCGTGACCTCATGTTTCTGGGTTTTGAAGTTTAGTCCTTAGAAGAGAACCTCGTGATGTTCACTCCAAACTCTGTGGCTCTAGTCTCAAGCAGAAAGAATGAAAACCACCACAGTATTTCCCATCTGTTCAGATAATGCTACAGAGAAAAATATAAAGCCATGATACCCTTAAAAATCAAAGGTCTGGGGGCACCTGGGTGGCTCACTCAGTTAAGCATCCGACTTCAGCTCAGGTCATGATCTCGTGATTCGTGAGTTCGAGCCCCGTGTTGGGCTCTGTGCAGACAGCTCAGAGACTGGAGCCTGCTTCATGGATTCTGTCTTCCTCTCTCCCTGCTCTCCCCAGCTTGCTCGCTCACTTGTTCTCTCTCTCTCTCTCTCAAAAATAAATAAACATTAAATTTAAAAAAAATTTTAAAAAATCAAAGTTCTGTTTAAGTTTATGTTCTGGGCCATTTCACTTAAAATATGTATACATATATTATACATAATAAACCTGGTAATCTCTATAGGAATCAATAACTAAACATTTACCTTGGGTAAGATACTAAAGCTCCCTCTCTCTGCTGCTCCCCTGCTTGCTCTCTCTCTCTCTTTCTCTCTCTCTCTCAAAATAAATAAATAAATAAATAAGTTTAACATCATCACATTTACGTCATCAAGGGGCACCTGAGTTATTCAGTTGGCTAAACATCTGACTTCGGCTCAGGTCATGATCTCACGGTTTGTGGGTTCAAGCCCCGCATTAGGCTCTGGGCTGACAGCTCAGAGCCTGGAGCCTGCTTCAGATTCTGTGTCTCCCTCTCTCTCTGTTCCTCCCCAGCTCTCTCTCTCTCTCAAAAATAAATAAAGAGCAAAACAAAAATTAGAGGAAATAAAAAGATAAAGCACAGACTACTTTTGCTTTCATGGAGTTCACAATTCAATTTGGGCTGACAAGATATATATTAAAATATAGAGAATGGTTTTCATTCTGATAAATATTGCATAAATAAAGTTTCTATGTATATTTCACCGTTCAATATGGAAGCAGAATACAATGGAAATAACTTAAAATTAAGATTCAGAACACTGACCAATGAACCAAGTAGCTCTGTGACCTTGGGCAGGTTACTTACATGCCCATATAGAAAAGAATATATAATTCATGACTTGAAAAATTATTGTAAAGATTGTGAAATAATGGGTATAAATTTTTATTTTAGTGTCTTGGAAATAAAAGCCATTTAATAAATGATGGTTCATATTAATGGCAATTAAAGACTACTATGAAATGAATTGTAATATTTAAATAAATGGATTTCTTACCATATGAGCACATTTATTATTAGACAGTAGTAGGCACATCATATAAAAAGTTTTTGAAATGTTTTATTATTTCAGAATTTATATAAATGCCATGTCCCTCTTTTCCTTCTATTAATCTTGTGTATAATTACTTAGTTAAATGTGTTCATTATTTGATTATAAGTCTAATATTGTATAAACATCGGCTGAATCACACTGTTTGATGTCAAGCAAAAATCATAAAATTGTAACCAACCTTTGGAAATCCTAAGAATATGTATATATATATGTATATATATATATATATATAAAACTTTTAATGTCAAAGGCTAATGGTATAAGTTGGCTCAAATGGTCATTAATTAATATTTGTGTCAGTTTGTAGATCCAACTGTCAAGAAGGTGAAGGACTTTTACCTAAGTGGAGACATATCTTACACAAATAATGACTGTATCCATACAAATTTCTCAGTGTGCATTCAAAAGATTTCACGTGTCCAGGATGATGAGGGAAAGAAAGTCAAATAGAAATAATCATGAACATACTTAGTTTATAAGCTGAGAATGAGATTCACAGGTGAATTAAAACATCAAAAAAATTTAAATTATTAAAAATACAATTAAAAATTTATTTTTTAAAAAATTCAAAAAATAAATTATTAAAATAAACCAAAGTACATAATAATTATGGCTTGGACATTTACTCGATTTTACCCTGTACAGTGATTTAAAACAATAGGCCATGTATCTTCTAAAAAATATTTATTTGAATGCATAATATTGAATATATTATTGTGAAAGGTAGACACTTTTAGAAAGGAAATAACTGATTCATTTTTAAATTTTTATGCATAAAATTTTTTGCATAGTTAACTCTCTACTATATCACGCATTTTAGAATAAAAAGAAGCATTCAAAATAAAGATGATAGTATTTCACAGACTAACGTAAAATAGCAGAATTTGGAGCAAAAGAGACCTTAAGAAGAGATATTTTCATCTACTTTTTCACTATTAGGCATAAATCCAGTTTAGAGTTCTTGGTTGTTGATGCCTAAAGTAATATGCCTGCTAGGTATCGTGGGAATCAATCAAAGTTTCTACTGCCCTTGTAAAAATAATGACCCAATAATGAATATTCAAAAGGTACCAGAAGTCACTAACATATCTAATTCATTTTCTTTTTAAATCTGAACAAAATTTTGTTTATACTTAGAGAAAAAACTGGAAAACCTGAAAGAAAGTAAGATATAACATTCTAGATTCTAGCATATGTTTGCTTTTGAAATTTTGTACCAAACCAACTAGCTGCCAGACAGGTGAAAGCTATATTTGGCAATAAAAAATAATTTACACTTAGGAAGATAAGTGTTGATGCTAACATTTGATGAACAATGGATTTTTATTTCCAGGTTTTGAATCATATTCACAGTGCATCTAGTTTCTATTTTGCAGACTTTTTTTCTTTTAAATCCAGAGAACATTGGGTTTGTTTTCAAAAATAATATTTTACTTATCTTAAACCACTTAAACTAATGTGACCAACTTTTTTTCCTTATTCATTTTGTGGAAACTGCTACATATTCCAAAAGTATTGCTTTGCGCACCAGAACACAACAAACTATGAATATTGAAGTGAAAAATTCTCTCCATTACATTCTATTCAATTATAGGAAAACTATGAAATTATAATTATGAACATATTGTGAAATAAAAAACTATTGATTTAGATTAAAACACATATTCTAAAATAGCATGCATAAATATTTTAATGATGTATTATTCTTTCCTGTGTAGCATCTTAATGTTTCATAAATAACAGTAAATTTTGGTTAAATTGGGAGTATACCATTTTTCACATCTTTAAGTATAAGGAATTACCTGCAGAAATTCATGTTTCTCTTATCATATGAATAAAGCAAGACTGCCAGGTCGAAATGCCGAAATAAACATTCAGTTTATTATACCACATGAGAAGGCAGTTATATTTAGCTTTAGATATTCTGTCAGTTGATTTTCTGTGACTGTATTTTCCCCTTCAGGTGGGCATTTGTGTACATATCAGGGGCAAATTGGGAGGGTGGAGAGCTAATGAAAAAAAGAAACCCATATACCTTATCTTCCTGAAGTTAAAATATCAAACTGAATTTTTTCACTTTCATTTTAATTCAAACTCTACAATAAAACATTTTGAATTCTGTATCAAGAATAAGGAAACGTGATGCAGCTTGGTTTAGGGATACCACACACACGGTGGCCAAGGTCTTTCCATGTCAGACAGAAGAAAGGTCTACACTTCTCTCTTCTCTTTCAATCCACTGGTTGTAAACATGCAGGTTAACATGGGGATGAAAACATACCGTTTATGGTAAGGATCTTGACCTTGTAAACTGAAGTAGCAAACTTAGAAGGTGGTGTAGATATTGCTGAACGGGTAAGCTCTGAACATTGACAGCCAGGCAGCTTCAATACTTTGGAACTGAGATCTGTAGGAATGTTATTTAACCACCTGGTACTTTATCTGTAAAATGGATGTAATCTTACTTGAACTTTCCTCAGAAAGGTGATATGAGGATGAAACAATTTATATGTTATTTATAACAGTACCTGACATATAAGAAGCAGTTGCTGACAGTGAGTGATTATTATTTTCTTAATTAGCTAGTTTGATGTAGAAAGTAAAGTACCACTGTCAGACCTCAACGTGAATCAGAATCGCATATGATTTTAGAACTACCATTTTTAGTTAACTGTACCCATATTCACAGGAGGCTGAAGTGAACTCATCAGTTAGATTAGAGGAAATCGGTAAATTCATTCAGAAGAGAATAAAACAAGTTGAAACTTGGTGTTACAAAGTCATACAAAAGTTGCTTCACTTTACTTTTTGAAAGCTATGTAGACTGTTTGAAGAGATATCCTACGTCACCAAATTTTATTTGTTTTTTAATCTCAAATAGGTAGAAAATTCAAATAGCTTACAAGTTAACAGCACAGGCAAAATAAAGGTCAATTTCAAAATATTTTCTCTATCGTTATAATATAGAATATTTCCTAAAAGTCCAAGATTAGAAACAAAAGAAGATAAAAGATGAAAGCATAACTTCTTAATATTCCTATCTGAACTATATGTCTGTGTATGTATGAATTTGACATGTTTTACCAACACCTTCTATAAAAAAATACAAGCTGTCCAACGAAATAAAAAGAATTTCATGGTAATGCTCATTGTGTTTAACAAAAATTCCAGAAAGCACAACACTATACTCTGAAACTAATCCTCTCATATATAACCTGGGATTTCTTTTGCCTATATATCATCGCACTCAGTGATATATTCCATTTTTTCCCTGCAAAACGTTCCACACTATTTCTTTTCAAAGATGTATAGGTGTGTGGTTTTAAAAAATCAATATGTGTGTGTACGTGTTTAAATATATATATTCATCCAATGCTCATAGTCTTTAGTTACCATCCTACTTCTTTTTCAACATTTAAAATCAAATTCCTGAGCACTTGTGATCTATAACTGCTGCCCTAACCTCTTAAGAGCCTGTCAGTTTAGCACCAGGAATCTGTGATCACTAATCAGCAACTTTATCAAATCCAACAATATTTATGTGTCTTTCCTTCCTTAACTGCTCATAGCACTTACTGGATTATTTAGAATTCAGTATTTAAGAAGCTGACTTTGTCACACGACAGCCTTTATCTTACTCTTAGGAATGCTACACAACCTCTCAAGATATACATCCTGCATTATTAAGGAAAGAGATAATTCATACCCCATACAGATATTTAATGTTTATTTATTTTTGAGAGAGAGAGATAGAGTGTGAGTGGGGGAGAGGCAGGGAAAGAGGAAGACACAGAATCCAAAACTGTCCCCAGGCTCCGAGCTGTCAGCACAGAGCCCAACGTGGGGCCTGAACTCACGAACTGCAAGATCACGACCTAAGTCAAAGTCAGACGCTTAACCAACTGAACCACCCAGGTGCCCCATACATAGATACTTTAAGAAATAATGAAATTTTTCCAGTGCCTAAAAAACATCAAATCCTTAATAAATTGAAGCCATTATAACTATTGTAGTTTTTGTTTATGTTATTATTGACCATATCGTTTACCTTTGAAATTTTCCCTTTGGTTTTTGTGATGCTAATTTCCCCCCCTCCCCCAACTCCTCTTTTAATTTATAGTTTTTTCACAACACCTGTATGCCTATCACCCTATATCTGTGCTAGATATTTTGTTGTGATCTTTCCAGATTCCCTCTCAACTATTTTGGAAGCAGCTCCATGGCCTAGAGCTCTGACTTTAATTGATAGCCTTAATGGTCTCCCTGGCACTGTGGCTATTAGTCGGGTTTAATAAGGTTGGGTATGAATTCCTTTACTCCCCCTACCCCAGTCAGATCACTATATGTTTACTGTGTCCCTCTACCTAAGGTCACAGCTTTAGAGGCAGTCCTATTCCCAAAGACACTTCTTCCTTTTTCTTTTCAGATCTATGGTAACAGAGTTCCCCACTATCAGTGTCCCTGGGGACCGTACTATTTCTTGCAGTTTTCATAGTTCTCCCTACACATTTAAGAGAGACAGCGGGAGACAGAGAGAATCCCAAGCAAGCTCAGTGCTGTCAGCTCAGAGCCCATGGCAGGGTTTGAACTCACAAACCGTGAGATCATGACCTGAGCCAAAATCAAGAGTCTGACGTTAAATCGACTGAGCCACCCAGGTGCTTCATAAATAGCTCCTTTCTTAAGCAATCATGTTACCTATTTGAAAGTGCTATTTCCAACCGGAACTTTGCAACATAGGGAAATTGGTATCGGAGTGGCACACAAAAATAGACCTCCCGAGGAGGTGTCGGATCAGTCATCTGGGAGTGCCATTTATAATCTACTAGTTGGCAGATTTCATGCCTAAATTCATGGCTGTCTGGAGGAAGGGAGGGTGAATGCTGAAATTATTTTGCTTTTTCTTGGAGAAAGAAGATAAAAGACCTAGATGAAAATGTTACAATGGAACTATGATATAGTGCTATGATACAGTTCCTATCCAGGTACCTCCTAATATAACCTCTAGATAGCCTGGTGATTATACCTTCTACTTTTTGTTAAGGAATGCATTGAAGAGGTGGCCACTCATTTTACTAGAATGATCTATGGTGGGAGAAGTCCAATAGGCAGAGATGAAGGTGGATGAAGCCACGATGAGATTGTATTCCCAATATTAATGGAAATGTTGAGACTGGGGTAGAAGCTAGGTTTTATGCTTATCCAAGGGAATTTATAGCAAATGGGAGAACAAAAGTAGTTGTCATAGTGTTTTCACTAGCAGGTATCGGATAATGGCTTCTTAATAATGGAATCTGTATGAATGAAATGGATGGGCAACTGCAATCCTGTCTGGTATACCTAATCAGAAAGCCTCAGTCTGTAGAGCAGAAATCTAACAGGACATCACGCATCGGATGTAAGTTGACCTTTCCAATCATAAAGCTGAACATGTAAGGCATGTTCCATTACAAAATAGAACCGGCAAAGATTAAACCAGACTTGAAGACAAACTGAATGAGCCAAGGTTCAGACTAGTGGTGTGCTGGTTAGTGTTCAACAACTAGCTTCCCAGCTGGAGGTGGTAGGAAGCCCTAACTAGTAGCATTTGTTAATTTCTGTAATATAATACTTTCGTCTTGGTCAATACCTGGAGATAGGAAGAGATGTACGTAATTGGCTCATGGGAGCCTACGCAAAGCATCCTGAGCACACCTCTGATTTAGACTCCTATGGTACATGCTAAATTTGGCCTCCTGGTAGTTTCCCATTGTCAGTTAACCTAGGACTAGCTTATAGATTGATGGAGTGTTCAATAATCAAATATATCAGGGGTTGGGAAACTATGGCTTGTGGATTAAATCTGCTCTACCATCTGTTTGTGTAAATTAAGTTTTATTGGAACACAGGCACATTTGTTTATATATTTTCTACGGCTGTTTTTGTGCTCAGACCCACAGAGATAAGTAGTTGCAATAGAGACCATATGAACCGCAGAGCCTAAAATACTATCTGCCCTTTACAGAAAAGATTTGCTAATTCCCAAAGCAGGCTAAAAACAAAACAAAACAAAACCGTTTTAAAGTTTTGTAGATGCCATTCAGCCTTTTTATCCCGCCACCTCAGTCTTGATCAAAGGTTATGGACAAATTTGTCATAGTGGCAGAAATGGAGCTATGCACGGGCTGATCAAGATGTTGCTGAGTGCCCCGTTTCCCTAAAAAAATGGCCAATATTTAGCCCTTCATATGACTCTATTCTTAGAGGGTTCAGACATTACATGTTTTACGTTGGATCATGGACAGGGCAGCGGTTTGTTGGCCAAAACACACATGACTTCGGTTGCAGATTTGCCTTCCTTGCCTGCAGTGTCTCTATCATCATAATCATCACTGTTGGAATTACAGAATACCAACCAAAGGTCTCCACTGTGGAGACTACCTCGGAAAGCCAGAGTCACTATTCTAACAGTCCTGATTAAAGTGCAGCTAATCCAACAAACGCAGGATGCTAAAGTTTCAGACCTTACAAACGTAAAGGATTAAGTCATGTCTTCACCTACTCCATTCTGCTAAGGTGCTAGCGGAATTTAATGATAATTAGAAAAGAAGGAAATTATCATTATCAATTTAGACTTTGTGTCCAGATACAGAAACAGGTACCAAGACAGCTCTATTTCATGTAATTATTTCCTTTTCCTCTTTTGTTTCCAATAGCTTATATGAAAGTCACTGGTGATTAACATTTTAAGATTGAAGACAGAATATGAATTAACTGATATTACCATGCAACATCTTACTCTGTACGTGATGCATGTTAGGAAAAAAAAATTGTTTACCTCGGCACAGCACAACAGTTGGTAGGAATCGCCTATGCTGGATTACTGCCATTTGAATCTTCTATCACGATGCTCCGGTTTTCTTTCCTCTCACCTGCTATGTCCAGTAAAGGTAACTTTTCTGGACTTCATCAATGAGTTACCATGACCCCTAGCTTTCAGGTGAGTTTGCCCAATGGAATTATTGGCAGATCAGAAAGTAAGAAGAAAGTCAGACTGTTATAACTATTCCTACAATCCTCTCTCTGCCAGATCATTATGCATTGGGAGACACAATTTTGTAATATTTCCAAATTCTTATAATTTCTCTCTTCCCTGATTAGAGCTAACAGGATTCTGCTTTTGACATTTTCTCAGTACCCTTCAGTTATACAAGATACGTCAAAGAGCAAGAAAGAAAACTTTTAAGTAAATAAATAAAAGGGATATTTTAATGTAAATTGTGCAGCTAGCTATATCTTATTTCAGATACTATGGAAATCCTTATGGTGGCCATCAGTGACATAATTGCCATAGTTCCTGCCATCATTGACCAGTTAATGCACAAGACAAACTTTAAACAAGTCTCAACCATGCTGTGTAAGGAGCTGATTACCTAGAATAAAAATGGAGTCTATAGATCTAGTGACGAGGTCACTGCAACAGTCCCAGCAAGAACTGATGTATAAAAACACAAGCATACTTGCTAATATTGGTATTGCTTTACAATGTCCTGGCAAGTGCAATAAGATAATAGGTGTATAAATATTGAAAATGAGACGGAGTTCTTATATTTAGGTGATATGCTTGGCTATGTGTTATCCCCAGGAGATTCAACAAAGACAATGTTAAAATTGAATTCAGTAAGGAAGTCAGTTGCTATCTGAATAACTTTCCTTTTTATGGAAAACAAAAAAGGTACTACAGTTAGAATATACTATTCAGCACAGCAAAGACGGCTGCAATACAAAGGAAAGGGAGCTGTGCACTGTGAGGAGGGCTGGGTAAGGCTGAAGGCTTGACAGAAACAGCCATGGTCTGAACTCTGTGTGCTTGCTTAGGAAAAGCAGGAGACTTTTTATGTTTTATTTAGAGATGGTGGCATAAAAATGAGAACCAACTTGGCTAAATGAAAAAGGTCTTTGATTAGAAGATTTTCCAGTAAAAATGATTAATTCTTCCCAAATAATTCTGTAAGTGTAATCAGATTTAGATCAAAATCTCTAATCCAGCTCAATCACGTTCCATAGTTATATTGATTTAGGTTGAAATATGCAATGAGCTATTTGCCCTTGAGCATTTGACTAAATTCTCTGATCCAATCTCTTACATGGTAAAATAACCTTTTGGGGTGATTAGAAATGTAAAGTGTAAATGAGATCACATATATACACTATCTAGTATAATGTTAGAAACTCAGGAAGTGCTTTCTATATGTTGATTCTGTCTTTTCCTTCACAAGCTTCATGAATGAGAGACCCAACTGCCTACCAAAGCCTGTGCTTTCCCTCACAGACCTGTCTCTAGAATGTAATTACTCAGCCAGGAACTACATTCCCCAGATTTTCTATCTAGTTGGAGTCTTTTTAACCTTGACAGTGGTTCTTGTAGATAGACATATCACCACACAGGAATTCTATTCTGAATAGGAATGTTAAAAATCAGTACACTTGACTTCCAGTTTAGCCCCAATGTGTTGGTTCTTGGAAGTTGTCATTCCTGGACTCACAACAAACAAAAAGAGGAACAAACTAACATCAGTGGCTTTTCTTGGATCCACTGGAAAATTGTGGTCACAGGGCACATGACAACCCCAAAATCTGGAGAGAGAGAGAGAGAGAGAGACAGAGAGAGAGAGAGAGAAATGAATGCAGATAATCGCAGCCAGAATGTTCTTGCCAAGAGCAGAAGATGCTGGAGCCACAAACTAGTATGAACACTTGAATAGCAACACTGATGAATTCTAGAAGTGGAATGTAGGCTATTAGGAAACTGAGAAGCTCTGGGGCTCACAGTTCTAAAGATTCTTATACTTCTGCAGGTTTATCACCAGGAACCCAACCAGGTTCTCAAGCGGAATCCCCAAGAATAACCCTATAACTCCTCACAGAGTAGCTATTTTTGAACTGCCTAGAGCATTCTGTGTAAAAAAAAAAAAAAAAAAAAAAAAAAAAAAAAAGGCCTACTCACTGGGGCAAAATACTTTACCAAAGCCTTATTACCTAATTGTGCTCCCTCTAAACTTTCTGTCAGGGTAAGATGCTTCTAAAGGTCACACACAGGAACAAACGTCCTCTGAAATACTGCAGTTTAATCATAACATTATAAAATCCTTCCATGTCCCCCATACCTTAGTACCAAATCAACAAAGTTCAAGTTTAATGATGGCAATTGCAGATGAAAGAGATACAAAGCACTGACTTTATTTAAAGAGGAGTTCTTGGTGAAGTAGAAGACAAGAAGGCATACAAACACAGGATGTTATGGGAATTTTGAAGCTTTTGGCATCTACAGCTACAACGAACATTAACTACAGGCACGTTCCTAGCCAGCTAAACTTAAAACCTTCTGTTATAGAGATTTTAACCTAAATTGCTATTACCAAAATTCATTATGTTCAAATTTAAACACAAATTTATAAGACATTCCAAAATACAAAAAAAAATCCTGAAGAGAAAAGGAAATCACCAAAACCATATTCATATGTGGCATATATTTTGGGGTTATTGGACAGGAAATTTTAGATGAGTTATAGAATATGTTAAGGATTCTAATGGAAAAAGTATATAACATGTTAGAGTGGATAATGTAACCACTGTTAAGAGAATGAAAAAAAAATCAAAGACTAGGAGAAAAATCATTGTAAAACATTGATATATAATAAAGTACTGGTATCCATAACTCACAGAGAGTTACCCGCATGTCGTAACTCACAGAGAACTCTTAAAACTCAACAATAGAAGAAAAACAAAACAACAGCTTAAAGATCTGAAGAGGACAAAAATTTAAAGAGATGTGAACCAAGTAGAGATACAAATGCAAACAAACATACAAAAAGATGTACGATATTTTTCATTAGCGAAATACAAATTAGAGCAACAGGGATACAATGACACACCCAACAGAAAGGCTGAAATAGAAAAACTGACAATACCAAATGCAAGTTAAGTATTCAGGGCACTGGTAACTCTCATGTCCTGGTGGCAGGAATGCAAAATGGCACAGCCATTTTGGAAAGTAATTCAGTGATTTCTCACTAAGTATATAGTCTTGCCATAGGATACATCAACCAAACTGCTTGTCTTTTACCCAACTGATTTTAAAACTTATGTCTATACAAAAACCCACATGTCACTATTTTATGGAAGTTTTTCACAATTGCCCAAAACTTGACCCAGTCAAGATGTGCTTTAATAGATGAATGGAATTGCAAACTATGGTTACATCCATACAGTAGAAGAATTTTCAGTAATAAAAAGAATTGATTTATGAAGTCACTTAAAGACATGGGTGGACCGTAAATATATATTGTCAGCTGAAAGAAGCCAGTCTAAAAATACAATAGATTACATTATTCCAATGATATAATGCCTGGCAAAGGCAAAACTATAAAGGTAGTAAAAAGTCAGTGGCTGCCAGGGGTTTGAGGAAAGAGAAGGAGGGTTTGAATATGTGAAACACAGGGGATTTTTAGGATGGTGAAACTATTCTGTGTGATAATGTAATTGCGAATAAATTATACCATGTTTGTCAAAGCCCTAGATTTTTATAACACAAAGTATAAACAGTAATAAGTGAACATAAAAATCATTTAAGATGTTGTATGATCTCAGAATAGAAAGCAAAATAATCTGTCTTACAAATACATAAAATGATCTCCTGAACAAAGGGGGGAGGAGACAGGGACGTGCTGACCGATTGACCTAAGAAACTTTTAAAAAGAATGAATTCTGTAAGACTGAAAGAAAAGTAAATAGGGGCACCTGGGAAGTTCAGTTGGTTGAGTGTCTGACTCCTTTTTTTAAATGTTTATTTATTTATTTTGGCAGGGGGAGGGGCATAGAGGGAATCCCAAGAGGCTCTTTGCTGTCAGTGCTGGGCTGGACCCCATGAACCATGAGATCATGACCTGAGCCAAAAAGCAAAGAAACAATGCTTAATGGCACGCCAAGCTTGGGACTGTTGATTTCGGCTCCGATCATGATCCCCGAGTCATGGGATCCAGCCCTGCACCTGGCTGAGTGTGGAGCCTGCTTAGGATTCTCTCTCTCTCTCCCTCTGATCTTCTCCCACAGTCGCGTGTGCTCTCTCTTTCTCTCTCTAAAAATAAATTTAAAAATTAATTAATTAATTAACTAACTAATTAATTTAAAAGTACGTAAGCCCTGTCCTTTTGTTGATGGAGTTATTTCTCATCAGTGTACAGATCAAATACTGCTATACGTGTACTGATATTGAACAGTTAAATAAACACGTGGGAGCCAGATTTCTTACTGTTGATGTGAACGTTCACAGATAAACATAAGAAGGAGGCTTGAAAGATCCATGTATTAAGGGGATGAAACTGAGAGACCAGTATAAGCTCATTTTTACCTTCATTAGACACAGATGTAGAAACATTTTTATATATGTGTTTATACAGAGGCTAATATGCACTCACACTTCGTTTGCTTTGTCAGCTTACAGTCAGGAAGCAACAAGATTCTAGCAGCAATGTACACACTCGAATCAAAATCTTGGTTTCTAATGCTATTCTGCAATAAAGAAAACCGCTGCTCATTGGAGAAATGACTGATATTATAAGTAATAAGTAAGTAAGTAAATGCATAAATAATTATAAATAAATAAGTGTTGCATTTATATTTATTAGATATCATATATTAGATTAATTATAAATAAATAAAATTAACTGATGGAAATACATCAAAGGGACACAGTAGGAACCAACTAAAAGAACACTCAATGGCCAAAGCTAGAAAATTTGAGTGGGAAAATTAATAAAGAAGTAATGGGTTATAACCCAAAGGATAAAATAAATATCTATTAGGTCATGTTGATAAATAAGCAATTGGACAAATATGCATGACAGAACAGACAAATCTCTCATGCAGAAGAATTATACATATTCTCTCAAGAATAGAGAGTATAAGCCTCCATTCCATAAGTATGAGCTGTACCAAGTTACTTCCCTCCAAAGAGTAAAAATGGAAAATGAAAAAAAGTAACTTTATAGTGTAGAAACCTAACAAACACTACCTCAGACAGGTGATTAAAGTCGATATAAGCCGTGATAAATCATGTTGATAGTAGATACTCTTGACATGGCATAATGAGATAGACTCTTACCTCTGTCCTCTTCCACCTTAAAATCCGTAACTCCAGTCTAACCAGAAGAAAAACATCATCTAAATTACAATAGAGTAGTAGTCTACAAAATACCTGAGCAGTCAAGGTTATCGAAAACAAGAGATTCTGAGACATGGCCACAGCCAAGAACAGCCTCAAGAAAACATGCAAATAAATGTAATGTGGCATTCTGGATGGGATTATGAACAGGAAAAAAGATATTAGATAACCTGAATAAAGTATGATTTTGACTTATAATAATGTATCATTACCAGTCCAGTAGTTGTAACAAATTCTATACTAAAGTGAAGTGTTAGTAGAAGCAAAGGTAAGTTAATAGAAGTAAGTAAGTAGAAGTAACAGTAAGAAGTTACTAGAAGTAAACGTACAGGTACAAAGGTGCAAGGTATATGGGAACTTGCTGAAGTATCTTCTTAATTTTTCTGTAAATCTAAAACAGTTCTAAAGATAAATGTATTTAAAACAACAACAACAACAACAACAAAAACAACAATGTGTCTAATGCTGTTAACCTTGTTAGTTAACAGAGATCTTTTGAAGGTCTATGAAACCACAGAATGAAAGGAACCTCACCTGAATCACCATACAGGCATTCCGCAGGAATCCTGCTTGTAAACGTGCATTATCACGTCAGCATGAAGCAAATGTCTATTGTGTTATGCCATGAAAATCATGGAATTTATTTGTTCTAGCAGCTAAAGTCACTCTATGAGATACAATCTTATTACGATGTTCACTCTAATATATGGTATCTGGTTTCAGATTGCAGATACTAAAAGGTAAGAATATATCCAATAACTGAGTAAATGTATCTGGATGTAAAAGATTAAAAAACATATATTTGGTATTTATTTGATGTTTCAAAAAATAAAATTGAGCCAGTTTTATAAGTTAGGTAGGCACCGTGTATCAGTCACTGGGGATATAGTGATGAACACAGAAAATAACTGCTCTTAACCATTAGGATAGCAAAGTCATCTGGAAAAAAGAAGAATGTGGAGCTAGAGAGAAAGGAAGAGAGGAAAAGGAGGAAAGAAATGATGTTAGAAAAGAGAACAAGGGCCCCGGAGGAATTTTATCGTGAGTAATTCTTGAAAAGGAGACAATACAAAAGTCAAATCTAAAGACTTTTTTCAGGGTGCTTCTTCCTCAGATTTCTTGTGCACTTTCAAAATGCAAAAGTGTTGATGTTCTGAAATGAGTTTTAAACAATATCAAGGAATATTTAAATATTTACTTCCTTAAGATTTTTAGCACATGTTGGCATATCTGCAACTCCTAGAAGGAAAATAAATGTTGAATGGTAGTATACAAGGGATAAGGGAGAAAAAAAAATTCATCTTTAACCTACATATGTGGGTCTCTCATAACATAGGCTTTTAATACCCACACTTCATTAGTCAAATATTGAAATACCTACCATGAAGGATTTGACATGTTTTTAAAATCATTTTAAATAGGCACATATCTGGGAAATAAAATATATATCATTTTTACACAGCTGTGGGTTTTTTTTCCTGCTAATAGGAAAAAAAAAATGATTTCCTCTAACTAGAGCCATATTTCATATTAAGCAAACATGTAAAACAATTTGCCTATAATATCTAATTCATTGGTAAAGGTTAGTTTATTTAAGGAAGTGACTTGCCAACTTATTTAGAAAATCCCATTGTGACAAAAAATAAGTTGAAAATTCGGGGTGCCTAAGTGGTTCAGTCCTTTAAGCAGACGACTCTTGATTTCTGCTCAGGTCATGATCTCAAGGTTCATGTGTTTGAGCCCCACTTCAGGCTCTGCTCTGACAGTGTGGAGCCTGCTTGGGGTTCTCTCTCTCCCTCTCTCTCTCTGCTCCTCCCTGGCTCGTGCCCACACATGCACTTTCTCTCTAAAAATAAATAAATAAACAAACTTTTTAAAGTTGAAGAAAACTAAATCAAATAGCATATATTAGTGCATATAGAAACTGAAATATGATAGGATGATTAATCAACATGTGAAAAATTAACTTTAACTTCTACCCTACATTAGCTTTTGGTTTTCATGACACGTGTCACTGTATAAGAAAGGTTGTCTGTGAGTAAAGAGTTTTTTTATTGCATTCTTTATTTTACTTCATCTCTTAATAGATCCTTTAAAAATGGGAATCCTTAAGTTATTCATGGAATTGTTAAAGTGAAACATTAGGGTGCTTGAGTGGCTCAGTCAGTTAAGCTGTAGACTCTTGATCTCAGGGTCATGAGTTTAAGCCCTGCTCTGGGGTCTACACTGGGCACGAAGCCTACTTAAAAAAAAAAATGAAAGGAAACATTAAAATACTACTTAAGTTTAGGTTTCTCAGGAACTTGTTCTAAGCAAGAGAAATCACTGAGTGAACTTTTTGTTTGAATTGCTTTTATGAGCCCTAATACAGACAGTGTATCTGAGTGAGTTCAGATAAATTTCCCAGAAAAAGAAAAGAATGACCTTACCCAATCAAGAAAATGAATAATTTTAAAAATTTATAAGCTAAAATATGACAGTAATTTTCTCAAGCAGTCAGGCACATTGCCCTCTTATATTACCGGGCCCAATGAATTATGAATGTTGGCTGAATAAAAAGCCTGAGGGTGACAACAGGAGCCACGTTTTGTCATTTGCACTTACAGAATGTCTACTGCCCTAGCTGGATTTCGGAATCTTACCATTATCACTGGCTGCTAAGGACGTTGGGAAATACATGACGAGTACTTCGGGGGTGGGGAAGATGAAATACTAATTGCTAACCATGATAATGAGCTTAAAACGTGTAGACAAGTTAGTTTTTTGAACTGCACGAGCAGCCAAGCTCCCCTACTCCCACTGTCTTAACCTATCCGAACACATGGAAGCAAAAATCAAAATGAAAATGCACTTTTCAGCAGACATCTCAGCTGCAGGAATTATGAGTGGGAAGGACAGGTGTTCTGAGAGATTCTACAGTGCTTCCGTTGCTAAGGAGACCACTTTCATCAGTTCAGAAAGGCTGATAACCTGGACTTTTGCTGCCAAAATGGTATCAACACAGGTTGGAACTGATATAAACACGCATACACAAACAAAAAGGACAGAGGGAGTTTTAAAAATAACTCAATGGTAAGGTTGCATTGAGAGATAATTGGTAAAATGTTTGTATATTAAATGAGAATTGTTGCATAATTGCTAAATAATTTGCAGCAGATTAGTCTGCGCACATAATTCCAAAGTTAAAGTATAAAAATAGACAAAGTGAATTTATGTCCATGATCTCAGGAGCAAACAGTGGTAAGGGAACTGATGACGTGTGTGTTTAAAGAATTCATAGCAAGGCTCAAGTTATTTTTTACATGATGCTAGTTACATAAAATAGAGAAAAGTAAATAGATAATTTTGTTAGGTATTAATAAGTCTTAATTAATAATTTCTCATGCAAGTTGTAGATGACACATAGAAGCATCTTTGAATGATGTGATATTAATTGGTGGTGTGAGGGGCAAATATGATTAATATTGCATATGTCTCACCCAAGTATTTTATGCTTATAAAAGGTTTGTAAACGTATCACAATCATCTTTTTGAACCATTGAACTATTGCTTGAATGATGTACTATTGTTTTTTTCTTTACAGCATCAAGTAACATAAAGATGTGTCTGTGAAAAAAAAGAGGAAGTGGCAAGCAAATCTGAGAGAAAAACTCTTCCTTCTCAGGTTTGATTAGTGCAAGATTTCCGTTTAAAATAGCAAGGAATACTATCAAAATTTAATAGTTGGAGTCTAATAACAAAGTATGATTATATTGTATTACATTGTATTGTATTGTACTATATTATATAATCTTTTTTGTGGAGAGAGACGTTGCATTTTTCACTTTGTGCCATTTTCATCATAAAGTCATTTGTTTTAGAAATAGTTCTATAACTTTGGCAAAGTTTGACAGGCCTGTCACAGCTGCAGATAATGGTATGATTTGATATTTATAAAGTATCAAGCTTTCTAGAGATATATGTTTCTAGTTTCCATGACAATTGAGTAATCACTAGAGCTGATTTTTATTTATCTTCTTTTACTGGAATCAAATAGTGTTATTTATAGGGCTGTTTTTTAAAAACCTGTAACAATTAACTCTTAAATTAACTGTGTTATAAAATTAATAGCCCTTTGCCTATTTATACAGTCAACAAACATATCTCAAGCCTATACTTGCAAAAAACAACAAAAACAATTCCATGTTTAATTTAAATGCTCAGGTGGAAATCACTCCAACTCTGATGGGATTTTTTTCTTTTTTCTTCTCTTTTCTTTTTTTTTTTTCTTTTCCTTTGTTTAATTTGGTTTGCTACTACTTGGCAACATGAAAATATTAACTGTAAACCACTTTCTAAAGTTGTTGTAAGAATTGCATGTGTTTATACATGTACAGTATTTATAAATGTGCTTTGCGTGTATTTCAGTGCTGTGTAAACATTTTTCACTATAATGCAAGTTCTGTGAAGGAAGAGACTCCTGAGAATACCTGGCAGATACTAGACACTCAATAAAAATTTGTTAATTGAGAACATTTTGAGTTTATCAATTATTTTTCTTCTTATCGGTTTTAAAATAACACACGTAAAATAGGAACCTCACATTTTGTACTAGTGGTCTTCAAACTGGGAAAGCTGCAAGTCTGCATTTACACTCAGACTCTCCCAGCTGTGTGTAAGCAGGCATGGATAACATAGAGAATGAATTCTCAGACAGCCAACTATAGTAACTATTCCACGTTACAAAAAACAAAAAACAAAAAACAGAACCTGCCTTAGATGACTTGGCATTTTTTTTTTTAATTTCCATTTTACGCAAAGAAGGTCTTTATTTTTCCTATCCCAATTAGTACCATGGCCTATTTCCCTTCACTTAAAAATACCCCTTGTATCCCACTCCTCTGGGGCGCCTGGGTGGCTCAGTCGGTTGAGTCTCCGACTTTGGCTCAGGTCACGATCTCACGGTCCGTGAGTTCGAGGCCCGCGTCGGGCTCTGGACTGATGGCTCAGAGCCTGGAGCCTGCTTCCGATTCTGTGTCTCCCTCTCTCTCTGCCCCTCCCCCATTCATGCTCTGTCTCTCTCTGTCTCAAGGATAAATAAACGTTAAAAAAAAAATTTAAAAAAAAATACCCCTTGTTGTATAAAAATACTGACATTTTATTGCTTAAATTGCTGCAGCTGTGGTCATTCGGAAATCCTTCAGGTTGGCTCCTAGGTTTTTTCAAATGTTGTCTTCTTCCTTCTTCCTCTTTCCCCCTCTTCTCCTCTCTTCCCACTTCCCCTCCCTCCCCTTTACCTCTACCACTCTCCTTCCTCCTCCTTCCTTCTAATCGTGTTCTTACTTTCTGGAACCAAGAGATGTTCCAGACATCTTGTATTATATCTGCCACAGCCCTCGAATCAACTACGTCGACAAGGCGCCCGGTTCCTTTTATTGGATAAAGGTGCTCAAAAAACAATGTAAAATATTAACATTCGATGAAGGAAGTTGAGGAATAGAAGTGATGTACAAATTTGTAATGGTCATGAACCTAAATCATTTTTAAGTAAAGCATTAAAACATTGATGTTGACTATCCAAAACTTTAGACATAAAACAAGAGGGTAACTGGATGAACTCAGGAAATCACACTGGAGTACACACAGATACAGGCAAGGATAATTTGCTCTCGGGGGAAAATGTTTCTTTGGATTTGTTATTAAATAATATTTCAGACACTGAAATCACTTGATAATTTTTAAATCGTCTAATAGAAAATATAACCTGAAATGTTACAGTGAATTACAAACATGCATTAACAAGGTTTGCATCCATGAGCAAGTTCATTTCAGCATGCCTTTGACTGACTGATAAAAGCTGCATGCTCAACTTCTCCTCTGGACGAGCTTCACTAGCATACCGATTCTCTAATAAATGAGTCAATTTTTGACATATGCTCATTCTATTTTTATTTTTATAAGACTCGTGGTTTTAATTTTTTGAAAATTAGATCTTAATATAACAAATCTTTCATTAGTTAAGGCACTATGAACCCATTAAAAGTCTTGTCTGTTTCATTTTTATACATAATTTGAATAAGGGTGAAATTATCGCTTAAAATGTAGTGTTTCAATCTTCATTGATATGTTACAAATTCACAGTGGGGCAACGGGAGGCCTGAAATTTAAAAATTAATTTACTTGCCTTTTTCATTCCTCAAGTGAAATGTTGTCAAAGGCTGAAATGCACCCGATGGAGAGGTCTTTGTGCCTAATTATAGGATCTGTAGGAACTATTGAAGAAAATGTATTTTTATATCATACAGACCCAGTGCTGTGTCTACTTATTGTTGAAATAGATTTCAAAACTATAGTCATCATGGCGATGCATATTAATGCATTAATTTCATTGAAACCTTATAAATAATCTCCCCAACTTTCCTTTCCTGAGAAACTATTACAACCCTGTCAAGGTACTATGTATTCTCTCTTAGTATAGTATGCATAATAAATTTACTTTTCTTTGCACATTGTATTTTCTGGTGGAGTTTTCAAGAGTCAATGCATGACATTCTGTGGAGGTCGCAGTGAGATTCAGTCAAGACTTCCTTACTGCCATCATTTCAAAAGGACTTGTCACTCCTGCGAATGAAAGTCACACACTGAGTTTAAGTTACAATAAGGAATTCCAAAATACTTAGTTCATTTTATCTCCTAAGAAATAGAAACTTTTTAAAAAAGTATTTGATTAAATGACTATATTTCAAAAATTTTATGCTGGGAAAAAATCTGTTTCTAACAATACTACCATCTGTCTTTCTGTCTATCCTAATCATTGTCTGTTATGGGTTTAGAGGGAAATAGATAGGAAGAAGATCCGCAGAGGGCTGATGGTCCATCGTTCTACCATCCCAAAGGACTGATGGGATCCTAAGATCTCTTTGGATCAGCATTCTTTATACAGACTTTGCCTTGAGTTAACTTTATATAAACATATAGACACTTTCTTTAGTTGTATCAATTATCTCCATGAGAACTGCTTTATGTAGTTTCACCTGTCCAGCTCCTGAGTTCATTGGACACTCAGTGTATAAGGACTTATTTTTAGCCAGGTTCTGAAGACATTAGATTTACACAACACACTTCTGTTTAATGTTATTGCAGTTATGGTAGGCAAACCTTTCTGATAGGCATAATTCCAACAGGCAAAAATCTGAAAATGCCCAAGATATTTGGGAGAAATTTGTTCATTTGAGAGATGATTTGGAAGAGAAAATGGGATCGAAATCTCAGAGGAAGATTCTCTTTACCCACTCTAAAAGAGACACCACATTGATCAATGTAAGAAATGTCCTCTTTTTTTCACTTATGTACTTTGGGATACATTTATATACATTTTTTTTTCTGTGAATCATATAGTTGATAAAGTTGTAAAGGCACATGTTATTGTTTAAACCAGCTGTAATGTCTTTATCTCTCTTTTTTTAATTGTTTGCCAATTTTATTTTTGCCAGCTCTATTGAGAATTAACTGGCACATAACATGATGTAACTTTAAGGTGTGCAATATGTAGATTTTGTATATTTATGTACTGCAAAATGATTACCACCATAGCATGAACTAACTCTTTTGTCTCTGCATATAATTACTAATTCCTTTTTTGGATGAGAACATTTAAATCTACTCTCATAGCAACATTCAAGTATATATACAGTATTGTTAGCTATAATTACCATGCTACATATTAGATTTGTTAATATTATAACTGGACATTGATATCTTTTGACCAGTATCTCCCCATGTCTCCCCCCTCTCCCTCAGTCCCCACTAACCATTACTCTACTCTCTGTTTCACTGATTTTGATATTTTTAGCTTCCACATATTAGTGATATCAGAGAGTATCATATATCTTTATATTTATTTGTCTTCATGATTTATTTCACTCAGCATAATGCCTTCAAGTTTTATTCAAGTTCTTGCAAATGACAGGACTTCCTTCTTTCTCATGGCTAAATAATATTTGTGTGTATGTGTGTGTGTGTGTGTGTGTGTGTGTGTGTCTGTGTGTGTTTGACATCTTCTTTATTAATTCATCCATTGGCAGACACTGAGGTTGTTGCCATTAGCTATTATCAATAATGCTGCAATGAATATGGGGATGCAGATATCTTTCTGAGATCCTGTTTTTATTTCCTTTGGATATACCAAGAAATGGGATTGCTGGGTCATATGGTAGTTATATTTTTAATTTTTTTGAGGAATCTCCCTAATTTTTTCCACAGTAGATGCAGTGATTTACATTCCCACCAAAAGGGCACAAGTTTCCCTTTTCTCTACACCCTCATCAACACTTGTTAGCTCTTGTCTTTTTGATGATAGCCATTCTAACAAAAGTGAGGTGATATCTTGTTGTGGTTTTGATTTGCATCTTCCTGATGATCAGTGATGTTGAGCACATTTTCATGTATATTTTATATATCTTCTCTGGAAAAATGTCTGTTAAGTTCCATCGCCCATTTTTAACCAGGTTATCTGGGTTTTTTCTATTGAGTTGTATGAGTCCTCTATATATTTTGGATATTAATTCCCTATCAGGTATGTGATGTACAAATATTTTATCCCATCCCATAGGTTGCCTTTTCATTTTGTTGATGGTTTCTTTTGATGTACATAAGTTTTTTAGTTTCATGTAGTACAACTTCTTTATTTTTGCCTTGATTTTGCTTATGCTTTTGATATCATATCAGGAAATCAATGCCAAGACCAATGTCAAGGAGCTTTTCTCCTGTTTTCTTCTATGAGTTTTATAGTTTCAGGTCTTATATTTAAGACTTTAATCCATTTCAATTTTATTTTCATGAGTAGTGTAAGATCAAAGTACAATTTAATTCCGCATACAGTTCTCCATTTTTCCCAGCACCATTTATTGAAGAGATTATAGTTTCCCCCATTTAGTATACTTGGCTCCCATTGTGAAATATCAGTTGACTGTATATGCAAGGGTTTCTGAGCCCTTGATTTTGTTTTATTAGTCTATGTGTCTATTTTTAAGCTAATACTATATTATTTTGATTATTGTAGTTTTGTAGTATAGTTTGAAATCAGGAAGTATATCTCCAGGCTTGTTCTTCTTCATTACAATTATCTTGGCTTTGAGATGTATTGTGGCTCCATAAAAAATTAGATTAATTTTCTATTTCTATGAAAGATTCCATTGGAATTTTGATAAGGATTTCATTGAATGTATGGATGGTTTGGGGTAATATGGCTGTTCTAACAAGACTGATTCTTCTGATCCATGAACATAAAGTACCTTTCCATTTGTTTGTATCTTCTTCAGTTTCGTTCACCAAGGTCATGTAGTTTTCAGTATAAATTTTCTACTTCCAAACACACTTTATACCTCAAGGAACTAAAAGAAGAAAAATAAACTAAGCCCAATGTTAGTAAAAGGAAGGCAATAACAAAGATCAGAGCAGAAATGAATGAAATAGAAATCAGAGACACAACAGGAAAGATCAATGACACAAAGAGTTAATTTTGGAAAAGATAAATAAAATTGTAAACCTTTAATTAGAATGAGAAAAAAAAGGGAGAGGACTCAAATAAATAAAATCATAAATGAAGAGGGACGAGGAGACATTATACCTGATACCACAAATATACAAAGGATCCTGAGAGAGTATTATGAACAATTATATGCTGACAAACTGGATAACCTAGAAGAAATGAATAAGTTTGAAGGACATAAACCTACCAAGCAGGACCATGAAGAAATAGAAAATCCTAACAGACCAATAACAAGTAAGAAGATAGAGTCAGTAATCAACAATTATCCAACAAAGAAAAGTCCAGATTTCACTAGTGAATTTTATCAAACATCTAGAGAATTAATGCCAATTCTTCTCAAACTCCTCCAAAAACATGAAGATGAGGGAATATTCCCAAACTCAGTTTACAAGGCCAGCATTACCTTGACTCCAAAGCTTGATGAGGACACCACAAGAAAGGAAAATTACAGATCAACATCACTGATAAATATGTATGCAAAAATTATCAACAAAATATTAGCAAACTGAATTGAACATCACATTACAAGGATCATACATCATGATCAGTGGGATTTATCCGTAAATCAATAAATGTGATGCACATTATTAGAATGAAAGATAATCATATAGTCATTTCAATAGAGATAGAAAAAACATCTAACAAAATACAATGCCTTTTTATGATTAAAAAAAACCACTTAACAAATTGAGTATAGAAGGAACATACCTCAACACAATGAAGCCCATAGATGAAAAACCCACAGCAAAAATCATAGTCAATAGTGAAAGATTAAAAGCTTTTCTTTTGATGTCAGAAAAAAGACAAGGGTAACCACTCTCACCGCTCCTATTCAACATAACACTGAAAGTCCTAGCCAGAATAATAAAGCAAGAAAATGAAATAATAAAAAGCATCCAAGTAGAAAATAAAGTAGTAAAATTTTTTGTTTACAGATGATGTGATTTATATAGAGAAAATACTAAAAACAGCAGAAAAAGCTGCTAAAACAAATCAACAAATTCAGTAAAGTTGTGGAATACAAAATCAACATACAGAAAACTGTTGTTTTCCATATACTAACACCAAAACATCAGAAAAAGAAAAAAAGAAAAATTCATTGATGATAACATAAAAAACCATAATACTTGGGAATAAATGTAATTGAGGAAGTGAAAAATCAATCTCTCTTTTTATGTGTTGTCAAAATGCATCTTTCTACAACAAAGCCCTCTCCCTTGATTACGCAGGGAAGTAGCCTTTCACAGTGGTAATTTTATATATGTCTAGAGTAAATTCCAGGTACTTCTTATCTTTTTGCAATTCTTTTCTTCTTATTTTGCCTTCTTGGAGAAACTTTGGAGATTAGATAACGTAAAAATATTTTTCTATCATTATATGTACTCTGGGAATACCGAGTACAAGTAATCTATATTTTCTAAAAAGTTTAAAGAGTAATTCTTCCATTTTTTCCCTTATTGGACCCATACCTTAAAAGAAAAATTTTAATAAAGGATTAGTAGTGGCCTTCCTTGCTAGGTAAGAAAAAAAAGGAGACACTTAGAGCCTTTGGTATGAATTGTAGAATTTTAACAACTTTTGATATAAGAATAGTTTTATTTTATTAAGAGTCCAGTTAGTATTTCTCATAGACAATATTTTCAAAAAAGTTGAATAATTTCATTTTAGTTTTAAAATATTTCATGTCATCTAATAAATTGTATTGTCGTCTAGAATTATGTTAATACATTATTTTAGTTAATTATATTGTACACATATATTTTTTATAAAGCAAAAGCAAATATTTTAATTGTATTCTAGCTATTACAATCATTGTTATAGATTTGTGCACATCTAAACTCACATACCACACACCCAGCACACTGACATATTAAGATTAAATAGCAAGTTAAGATTAAAATAAAGGTAATAAACGGTAAAAAATAGTTTAAATATACAATTTGAGGCCACAATCCAAATGTCAAATGTTAGGTAAAATCGTTTATCCCCGCCTAGGTTTATCTTGCTTTAAAATAATGTATTCAAAAGAAGTAGTTAATTATCATTTTAAAAATAAAGTTAGTTTAATGTTAATGGATTTATGCGTACAGGAGAATTTATGAATGTTACACATTCTTACATGGAAAAATAAAAAAGTAAATTTAAAATTTGTATTGTTTCTATACAATGATAAAGGTTTTTGCGCCCAAAAACAATTTATTTTAATCACGAAATTATTCTGCTAGGGCTTCAAACACCTGGCATGCTCCCAATTTATTTAGACCAAAAATTCCTTATTAAAAAACCTTGCTAATTTTTACTGTTGCTAGTTTCTGTTTATATTTAATTTTTCCAGGAACTATTGTCTTGTTGTTAAGTATGATAAAATAAAGAAAATTTTCACCTCTTAATGTTGGTAGATCCTGTTCCTGGACTCCCCGGGGAAGCTATATGTTAATGTATACCAAGGTCAAAATGACTCAGGAAAACCTGTAAGTATAGGGCTCTGTTTTTGCCCTGAGCACACATTGTACAACTGCTTCCTTGAAAAAAAATAACCAAAAAGGAGCGTTCCAAACATTAATGTAAGAAAAAAGAAAAAAACCTCCTTGGTTCCCATAAGATTAAAATCAGACAACCTTGCCTATACTAGAAGCTAAAGATAAGGTCTGCAACTTTCTGAAATGTCCTAATGATTGGTGACCTTTTATGTAAAAAATGTATATAATCCTACACCAAATGCTCCTTTCCTTGAGCACTTTCTTCTGTGTGAAGATTGTGTGCTCTGGGCAGCCTTCCTAACCTGAGCTGGAATGAAACTCCCTTTCTTTTAGAAATTCTAAAAGGCTTGTTCAGGTTAGGTCAACAGGTACTATGATAGTTGTTCTTATCTTGTCTCCTCACAGTCCTTCTTGATTTTTGCCTATGACAAATGAATTCCCTAGATTTTGAATAATTAAATATTTATTGACTACTGATTCTACTCTAGATAGAATAAGCCCTCTATAGCCTACCTTTCTTGCTGATTATAACTAAACTCTCCGGAGGAAATCTAAAGAACTCCCTTAAAACTTAGAAAATCAAGCAAAAATTGGCAGACAGGGAGGACGACGAAAACTTGAGGAAGCTGGGACATCGGGGTGGCTCAAACAGTTAAGTGTCTGCCTCTTGATTTCCGCTCAGATCGTAATCTCATAGTTGGTGAGATCAAGCCCTGCCTTGGGCTCTGCACTATCAACAGAGCCTACTTGGGATTCTGTTTCCCTCGCTCTCTGCCCCTCCTCCACAGTCTCTCTCTCACAAAATAAATAAATAAATAAACTTTGAAAAAAAAAAAAAAAACCTTGAAGAAATAACTCATGCAGAGGTGAGCTACCTGGTTTTGGTTTTGAGGTTTGTTTTGTTACTTATTTTCCCGTACCTTGAGGTGAGATCCTAAAAGAGCTGTGCTGCACAGCAAAACCCAATGGAAACATTCATTTTGGCCAGAGAACTATGAAAAGTGCCCCTGTGCTCTGAACAGTTTAGGGAGAATCATCTCCTCCTCCTCCTCCTCCTCCTCCTCCTCCTCCTTCTTCTTCTTCTCCTTCTTCTTTTTTTATTTTTAAACTTAAATCATGTTTGGATATCCTGGAATTGTCATCAGTCTATACAAAGACAGGCTTCTTTATTTTTAACTTTATTTATTTATTTTGAGAGAGAGGGAGAGAGAGAGATAGAGAGAGAGAACCAGTGGGAGAATGGGAAGGGCAGAGAGACAGGGAGAAAGAGAGAATCCCAAGCAGGTTCCATATTTGTCAGTGCAGAGCCCTACACAGGGCTCAAAATCACGAACCATAGATCATAACCTGAGCTGAAATCAAGAGTTGGATGCTTAACCAACTGAGCCACCCAGGCACCCCTGATTTCTTCACTTTTTGAAAGGAAGAATTGAAAAAGTAATTATGTTTGTTCAGCATTCTCCAAATTTTAATTAACTCAAAATTAATGTGGTGCTCTTTCATTTTTCAAATTTAAGGAAAAAATTATCAATAAATTTAAATGACTGTCATTTTTAGAAACATAGTCATGTTCATGTACAATGAATAACACAAGAAGTTTGCTTGGGTGTCTACAAAACTTAGCACATCCAGAAAGTTGTCTCAGTTGAAACCACTAAACCTTCTGAAGGTAATCTGATCCCACAAACTCCTAAGGATAATGGCTTTGCCTTCAACTGTGACATCTTATTCACTTGAAAGTTCCTCTCATTGACAAATTTTAATCTGAAACCAAATACTAGAGGGAATTTAGGGTAATACAGCACATCAGTACTTCATCAGTGGAAGTCCTTTCACCAAAGATAATTTCCTATTAGTTGCAGTGTACCACGAACGAGCTGATAACATCCTTAAAAATAGTTCAAGACACATAAATTTTTATAGTATTTTTATCCATTGAAGATATTATTACATCAGGGGCGCCTGGGTGGCTCAGTCGGTTAAGCGTCCGACTTCAGCTCAGGTCGCGATCTCGCGGTCCGCGAGTTCGAGCCCCACGTCAGGCTCTGGGCTGATGGCTCGGAGCCTGGAGCCTGCTTCCTATTCTGTGTCTCCCTCTCTCTCTGCCCCTCCCCCGTTCATGCTCTGTCTCTCTCTGTCTCAAAAATAAATAAAAAAAAAACGTTAAAAAAAAAAAAGATATTATTACATCAAAAATGAAAATATTAAGCAACAATTTCATAAAATTGGTGAGCTAGAAATATGATTAAATAGGAGTGCCTGGGTGGCTCAGTTGGTTGAGCATCCAACTTTGGCTTGGTGTCTCTCTCAAAATAAATAAATAAAATTTAAAAAATAATTTTTTAAGAAATATGATTAAACAAAAACAAGATATTTTTTTCTAAAAACAAGATTATTTCTTAACTCTTCTGCACTGTAATTCATTAAAATCACAATTATCATTTTAATAATTACATTGCTATTCAAAAATAAATTATAATTTGAGCATTTGGGAATTATCACTGAAATATACATATATCATATTATAAATATGCATCTCCTCCAAAATATGCATATTATAAATATGCATCTCCTCCATATACATATATTATACATATAAATTATATAAATTATATATATATTACATATATACTACATATTCCTCCAAATCCAATCCTTAGATACAAGAATTTATAAGCCTTCATAATTACTTATTTTCTTTTTTCCCTTTTATTTAAATGACATATATATGTATATTATATATAGTATTATATATAATCTTTGCATTTTTCAAAACAGTAATATAGTTTGGCTATTTCTGTAAATCAGTACATACAGATATCAATATTCGTGAAGGTCACACACTGTATTCAGTATTCTATTATTAACATATATAAATTAATGTAACTAATCCTTTTTTAGTAAGCATTGGGGTTGAACTGTTCTTTTCCTTAAATGTTACAGAGTAAATATTGATAAATGCATCTCTGTATATTTGGCTTCATTTATACATTACAAATGCATAAAACTTTTCATTGAATAGAGTCTCAAATGAATGCAAAATTATGGAATTTAAATGTGAACACATTTCTAATAATTATTTTACTGTGTACTCTGTAAGTGGAGAAACCAGGGATGTCAATATAAGACTTTAGAAAGATAGGATAAAAATAAAAATAGGAGCCCCTGGGTGGCTCAGTTGTTTAAGTATCCTACTCTTTATATCAGCTCAGGTCATGATCTGACAGTTCCAGAGATAGAACCCCATGTCAGGGTCTGGTCTGACAGTGCAGAGCCTGCTCCGGATTCTCTCTCTACTTCTCTCTCTGCCCCTCCCCTGCTCGTTCGCACTCTTTTTCTCTCTCTCTCTCAAAATAAATAAATGAGTATTTAAAAATAAGTAAATATATGGGGCGCCTGGGTGGCGCAGTCGGTTAAGCGTCCGACTTCAGCCAGGTCACGATCTCGCGGCCCGTGAATTCGAGCCCCGCGTCAGGCTCTGGGCTGATGGCTCGGAGCCTGGAGCCTGTTTCCGATTCTGTGTCTCCCTCTCTCTCTGCCCCTCCCCCGTTCATGCTCTGTCTCTCTCTGTCCCAAAAATAAATAAAAAACGTTGAAAAAAAATTTTTTAAAAATAAGTAAATATATATTCAAAAATAAAAACTAAAAGCTAACATTTTTATTGTACTCACTCAATGACTTATATTCTCTAAGGGCTTACAATACCTTTACGTATATCAGTGCAAAGAATCCTCACAAGGAACCTGTAAAATAGGCATGCTATTATTAACCTCAATTATAGAGGACAAAACCCAGGTGCAGAGTGAAGTAGAAGCAAGTATTGGTCATAGTGAGATTACTAATAGTCCCAATTGTGGCAGCAGCTGACAATGATATAGTACTTATGTGCCAAGCATTGTTTTTATAATTTCACTCAGTTACCCAATAACAGATAATCTGTTCCGGTAATCAGAATCAGTGAGATAAAAATCATCGTTATGATTATTTTATAGGGAAAAGACTGAGGCCCCATCCTACACATGCTTTTATGTGATCTCTTGAAGGATATGGATCAATTACCACGTATTACTCACATCATCAGCATTATCATCCAGAGAAGACATAGCTTCACCCATTTATTTAATAAATAGTTCCTAAACACCTATGGTACATGGAACTATTTTTATTTGGGGCTTTTGGACTACTTTGTCGTCATTCTGTATGAAAAGTGGGTGAGAAGGTATATTACAATTTTATACCAATTTAACTACTTCCATGCAGATTATATTCAACTTGAGAAGTTTATATGTTTTCTAATTACTCGTAATACTCTATCTTATTTATAGATATTTATATTAATTTTCATAGTGTGCGTATGTAGATGCCGTTTATTGTGTAATATAAAAATCACAACTATTAACAGCAGGGCTATTGGGTTTTTTTCTCTGAAATATGAGGCTATGAGAGATACAATTTTCTCAATTTTGGTTCTTTCTCTTTTATCAGAATTGTAGGAATTCCTTATGAAGATATAGACAATGTACCTTAGATTCTAATCCACTAATTTTATCTATTCTGGAAAAGAAAAGTGGATTGGTTATCTATGTTAGGAGTCCATTATAATATTTTTATTGATAGGTCAAATCAAACTAAGGAAAATTGTAGTAACATGAATTTTGTTGATCTCAAAGGCAAATTATCTTACATAGGATTGGGTTTTCTTAAAAGCAAATGCTAAATTTGTGTCAAAGAAATCAATTTATTTGAGAAGAAAAAGTTAAAGTATTTATGCCATGAAAATGTGATAAAATAATAACAGATTGATGCTTAAAAGAGTCTAGGCATACACAGAAAATATCTTCAACCATATGTTTGTGTAATGAAGCCAGAATATCATTCAAATTGTTTTAGCAATGAGGAGGGTATTGTATTTAAAACACATATTTCTTATTTCAGTTGAATTTAATTCAACAAACTTTATTTATTACTATTTACCAAATGTTGTGAGTTACTTAGTGAATAAGAGATTATACCTATTTAAGATTCTTAAACCTAGAGAAAAATATAATTGAGAAAATCATGAGATAAAATGAAGGGAATAAAACAGCTAAATGAGAGGTAACTCCTTCCACTTGCTGTATTTTTATTTTATGTTTATTATTTTTTAAAATTTTAATCCCAGTATGGTTAACATACAGTATTATATTAGTTTCAGGTACTTAGTACAGTACAGAGACTAAGCAACCATTGTTTTTAATAGCTAACATAAGTAGATGGTTTTCCTGTGCCATATGCTTAGATGTACTACGTATATTCCTTTCTTGTTCAATGTGAATCTTCATGCAAATCCATTGCTATTACTAGTATTATTGCTGTTTTGTAATATCCTTATTTTGTAGAAAGGGATAGGAAGATTTGGTGATCTGATATATTTTCCATGGCTTCACAGCTTGTGGGTAGCAGGGCAGGGATTTTAAATCTCCAACCACAGAGATTATAGAGATCTATAATCTGATCCAAATCTGAGGTATGAATGATACTTAGTGTGGAGACTGGTAGAATTGTTGGTTCTCTTGCTTGTGCCGATGGTGATGTTGAACAGTGCATGTGTAGGTGCAGTAAAGATAGCACATATAGAACAAAATAAATTTCAGGAAATTAAAAAAGAAATTTATAAAGATAAATTGTAGTATGTGCGAGAATGTAAGCATATTTTTTTATTTGAACATGAGGGTATTGTAAGATCAAGTTATAAAGTTTGGTAGTTAGGATGTAAGGTAGGCAACCTTTGGTCGTGAGAGCAGAGAAGACTGCAGTATAAATTCAAAGAAGTTTGATATCTTCCTAAAAAACATAGGAAATAACTGAAGTGCTTGAAGAAAAGGAGTGGAACTGTTATATCTGTGTTATAGCACATTCTGATCACCATATGAAGAACAGATATTTTATTTACTGAGGTATAATTTATACACATTAAAATGCATCTGAATGTAAGCACTTGTGTAACTAATTCCATAACCCTAAATGTTCCCTCATGTCCCTTTGCAACCAAACTTACCCAACTTTAGGCCCAAATAATCAATTACTTTTAGTAGCCAAAACTTGAAAGCAATCCATGGAGAGGATATTGGATAAACAAACTGTAGTACATTATGCAATGGGATATTTTTAGCCACAAAAAGAATCAACCATGATGCATGACACAATAAAGAAGAATCTCAAGAACATTGAACATGTTGCATGAAAGAGACCAGGCAAAAGAAAGCACATTTACATGAAATTCCCAAACATCAAAAGTGATTATGGAAAATAGAGTTGTAAGAATGCAAGACTGCTAATGTAAGGAAATTGTTTAGATGGCTGAACAAAAAAAGCTTTAATTATGGAGGCAAGGATAGGTTTTTTGGTAATAAGATTTGGAATATTAAATTTCCTGGACTGGTACAATAAATAAATAAATAAATAAATAAATAAATAAATAAATTTCCTGGACTTAGATATTACAATCAGAAATAAAAAACATTGCTTTGGAAATCAAGATACTTGAAATTCAGATTTGAAATTTGGTTCTACTATGTGTATTAGCCATAAACTTCTTAGAAAGTTGTATATTGCTGCGATTCAGAATCCTATAAACAAACGTTGACATAATTTTTCTCACTGAGCTTTCGTAACTATGGAGTGGCATGATATATTTTAGTGTTTAAGGAAGTAACTGACTCATAGTGAACTAATTTCAAGTGTGTAGTAGTTAGATATTAAGATATTATTTCACTACTCTTATGTGTTTTGTTTTTGGGGTTTTGTTTTTGTTTTTGCTTTTGTTTTACCTTTTTAACAGCTAAGGAAACTTCTGCTCAGTCTTTAATGGGCCTCGAGAACTGGTGACATTTTCCCTCCTCAACCTCTGCCTGTCCAGGTGAAATAGGGCCAGTCACTCCCTGCCTCCATTTGGAGGATGGGATCAAGCCCGGGGGCGGATCAGCAGGCAGTTTGTGGCCCCTCCAGCTTGATTTGAATGAGGCTGTTGTCCATTGTAAATGCCTGATCTAGTAACCTGCTCTGGTCCAATCAGACCCTCCAGATCTTCTCCAGCACAGTATTGGGCAGCTTGGACTTCGCCATATCTCTCTTGGCCTTGATCGCCATTGTTTAGTTATTATCTTACTGTTGACAGTGTTTGGAAGTAGTGACTTGTCCTTGTCCACCACCTACTCTGTGTCATCAATGTCCTTGCCTGTCCCTTCACTGTATTCATGCCAAAAAGTCTGTTAATGTGCCATTCAAGGCACTCCCTTCACAGCGTGGTTGGGCATCTGAGAAGCCTTCTGGAACACCATCACCATCAGCCGGGAGATGTCATTGGTCAGCAGGTCATCCAACATGTCTCGCAGGAACCTAGTAAAGTTCTGGGTCTGCAGGAGTTTCTGTATTTTGTAGAAGCTTGGAAAGTCACGAAGGAGCTCTGATGCTCATGCTAAACATTCTGGTACCCCTCTCCCAGGTTGTTCACTGATTCTTTCTTATTGCTTTCTTTATGGAAGACACTTTTTTAAATAGGAGATTAGAAGATTTCCTTTAAAAAGAGCAAGATAAATGCATCTGCGTGATCTTGGAACATCTGTCATTTTGGTGCACGCTTTCGAATGGGAGGGGGTTGTATCTCTGCTTTCATCAACATGGAGAGATGGTAGGAGTCAGGTGTTTCTACTGAGATCATTCAAAAAAAAGCTGCATGAAAGTAAAATTTTGCAATTATTAAAGACCAAGGAAAACATTATCATTAAATTTCAGAGGCTCAATTTATGGAGATGTTATTAAAAATCTAAGCACATAACCACGTGAGATTAGCCATAAGAACCAATGAAGAGCTAAAGAAAGCACATCTGTATATATGACCTAATTCATAATTTATTGCATTGGTTTCTTAATTTATTTCACTTGACTCATTGATGTTTAATAGACAAAGTTTGCTTATTTATTATATCAAAGTATTTCTTTAAAAAAAAGAATTTATGATAATTCATTGGTCTGGACTCAGACCAAAAAGTGCCTTTAATCCCTTCATCAGATGGTCTATCTATGCTGGTATACACATTACATGGGAACTTCAAAATGCTCAAGTTTAGTTAAATATCAATAATAGACAATTTCATAGCAAGGGATCAAATTGCTAATTGTGCCCTTATAATTCCATTTAAATTATTCTGTCCTGAAAGAAATTAATTATGTAGAATCAACTACTTGTAAATCCTGCTTTCATTTATGGATTTCTTTTGTTTTCCTATCATGTAATACATCAAAGCTATGAAGTCATAGGTATTTAATTTTAATATACATTAAAGTTTTATAGCATGATGGCATTCTTCTTATGTATTTTTATATTCCCAGAAATGACTCAGTTGTATTATTTTTAGTGTGCCCATAAATATCAAATGAACATTTAATGAACCATTAACAGAAAAGTATTTATTTCCTACTGCCCCTAATAGCTTTTTATCAAAAAAAAATAATGAAATGAAAAATTGACAGTCCAATGGGAGTTTGATACAACATTGGAAAGCACAATACATTGTCAATTCACATGAAAAAAGTAATAACAGAGATGACAGTTAATGCTTTGTAAAAGATGAGTACATTCTCAATCAACTCTCAGAACATGAAGAATTATTTTAGGTCAATGTTGTGCCATGGAAATTCCTTTGATGATAGAAATGTTCTATAATTCTGAATTGTCTAACATGATAGTCACTAGCTACAGGTGGCTATTGAGCACTTGAAGTGTGATTAGCAACACTGAGGAGTTGGCTTTTAAATATGAATTAAGTAAAGTTCAACTTTAAGTAGTTACATGTGGCTAGTGACTATTGTATTGGACAGAATAGTCTTACACTGATAATAGGAGTTATTTCCACACTGGAAAATTATCCATAGCAGGGATTAGTAACTATGATGAGAACCAAATTAATAGTATTTTTCATGTGACACCAGATCAGTGATCTGATTCCTCTTAACTTAAGCACCCAAGAGACAGCTGGCACATATTATACAAAGGTTTCTCACAAGTCTTTATAACTTGTTCATATAATATGATGAGAAATTTTACTTTTTGAGAATGATATTGAGAATTGAAATTACTTGCCTTAATATAAATGCCTAGCAGTCTTTTTTTAAACATTTTTAAAATGTTTATTTTTGAGAGAGACACACACACAAAGTGTGAGCTGGGGAGAGGCAGAGAGACAGGGAGACACAGAATCCAAAGCAGGCTCCAGGCTCTGAGCTGTCACCACAGAGCCTGATGTGGGGCTCGAACCCACAAACTGTGAGATCATGACCTGAGTTGATGCTTAACCAACTGGGCCACCCAGGCACCCTATAAATGCCTTAGAGTCTTAACTGAAAACTGAACAAACCCTCCTACCATTTCAACTAGACTTGACTTTTTCCCTAGACATTCTTGGTCAAAAATTTAAGGCTAGGAGTTCATGGATGGCTCAGTCGGTTAAGCATCCAACTCTTGATTCCAGTTCAGGTCATGATCTCACATTTGTGAGATTGAGCCCTACATTGGGCTCTGCACTGACAGCACAGAGCCTCCTTGAGATCCCTCTCCCCCTTATTTCTCTCTCTCTCTCTCTCTCTCTAAAAAGAAAGAAAGAAAGAAAGAAAGAAAGAAAGAAAGAAAGAAAGAAAGAAACAAGGCTAAAGACCAATAATTAAATTTTGTATTTGATTCAGGGAAATCCTATAAGCTATTATCATTTGCTCTTTTAGGCAAAAAGCTCTCCTAAGAGGAAAAATTCTGCTCACCTGAGCAAGAAGTTTGGTTATCAGAATACTTTACTTAAAACCATTTCCTGAAGACATTCCCTGCTCATGGATTGGAAGAATAAATATTGTCAAAATGTCAATACTACCCAAAGCTATCTACACATTCAATGCAATCCCAATCAAAATTGCACCAGCATTCTTCTCGAAACTAGAACAAGCAATCCTAAAATTCATATGGAACCACAAAAGGCCCCGAATAGCCAAAGTAATTTTGAAGAAGAAGACCAAAGCAGGAGGCATCACAATCCCAGACTTTAGCCTCTACTACAAAGCTGTCATCATCAAGACAGCATGGTATTGGCATAAAAACAGACCCATAGACCAATGGAATAGAATAGAAACCCCAGAACTAGACCCACAAACGTATGGCCAACTCATCTTTGACAAAGCAGGAAAGAACATCCAATGGAAAAAAGACAGTCTCTTTAACAAATGGTGCTGGGAGAACTGGACAGCAACATGCAGAAGGTTGAAACTAGACCACTTTCTCACACCATTCACAAAAATAAACTCAAAATGGATAAAGGACCTGAATGTGAGACAGGAAACCATCAAAACCTTAGAGGAGAAAGCAGGAAAAGACCTCTCTGACCTCAGCCGTAGCAATCTCTTACTTGGCACATCCCCAAAGGCAAGGGAATTAAAAGCAAAAGTGAATTACTGGGACCTTATGAAGATAAAAAGCTTCTGCACAGCAAAGGAAACAACCAACAAAACTAAAAGGCAACCAACGGAATGGGAAAAGATATTTGCAAATGACACATCAGACAAAGGGCTAGTATCCAAAATCTATAAAGAGCTCATCAAACTCCACACCCGAGAAACAAATAACCCAGTGAAGAAATGGGCAGAAAACATGAATAGACACTTCTCTAAAGAAGACATCCGGATGGCCAACAGGCACATGAAAAGATGTTCAACGTCGCTCCTTATCAGGGAAATACAAATCAAAACCACACTCAGATACCACCTCACGCCAGTCAGAGTGGCCAAAATGAAGAAATCAGGAGACTATAGATGCTGGAGAGGATGTGGAGAAACAGGAACCCTCTTGCACTGTTGGTGGGAATGCAAATTGGTGCAGCCGCTCTGGAAAGCAGTGTGGAGGTTCCTCAGAAAATTAAAAATAGACCTACCCTATGACCCAGCAATAGCACTGCTAGGAATTTATCCAAGGGATACAGGAGTACTGATGCATAGGGGCACCTGTACCCCAATGTTTATAGCGGCACTCTCAACAATAGCCAAATTATGGAAAGAGCCTAAATGTCCATCAACTGATGAATGGATAAAGAAATTGTGGTTTATATACACAATGGAATACTACGTGGCAATGAGAAAAAATGAAATATGGCCTTTTGTAGCAACATGGATGGAACTGGAGAGTGTGATGCTAAGTGAAATAAGCCATACAGAGAAAGACAGATACCATATGGTTTCACTCTTATGTGGATCCTGAGAAACATAACAGAAACCCATGGGGGAGGGGAAGGAAAAAAAAAAAAAAAAAAAGAGGTTAGAGTGGGAGAGAGCCAAAGCATAAGAGACTGTTAAAAACTGAGAACAAACTGAGGGTTGATGGGGGGTGGGAGGGAGGGCAGGGTGGGTGATGGGTATTGAGGAGGGCACCTTTTGGGATGAGCACTGGGTGTTGTATGGAAACCAATTTGACAGTAAATTTCATATATTAAAAAATAAAAAAAAAAAATAAAAAAAAATAAATGCAATATTTCCACTCTGAAAAAAAAAAATAAAATAAAAATATATATAAAATATAAAAAAAAAAAAATAAAAAAATAAAACCATTTCCTGTCTTTGCTTATAATCCTATAACTTTTATGTCAAAATATTTCTAGCCCCAATCAGTACCTCACATTGAAAGACTTGTTTTAAACCCACTGGACAGGATGCAGACCATAAAAATTCTGGAAATATCTTATGCTGACTTCCCCTTCTGAGATCCACTAAGATTCTGTCAAGGTCTTTGTTCATCACACCTGCATTGGATTAACAATTAGTTTCTTTAATCAGAAAACTTTAGGTGACCTTTTTAGGGAGTCAGCATTGCACAGCATTTCCTAGGAATTTTTAGTTAATAACTAAAATTATTAAAATTCACACTTTGTTCTTTCTGAAAAGGAATAGAGAGAATTGGTAAAGGCCCACATTCAAAATAAGCTATTTTATTTCACTTTCCTTCTCCATAAAATGAGAATACTAATACTACCAATAGCATATGGTTGTTATAAGGTTTGAATTAATTGATTTATAAGATTCACTTAATTTCCTCCCATATAAGTCCTCAAAAGACATTGATCACTTTTAATATTTATCCCCAAAAAGAAATATCTCATGAAATTTTAATATTTTCCTAATAGAGTAAAAATATCATTAAATGTTCAGATAAAGCAAGGTTTATATATTATTACATAATATAATATGCATTTATATATTTTAATAAAAAATAAATATAATATAATATAATAATTACAGTCGCATATTACAAACTCAAAGTTAAGTAGAGCCTTTCTATTCCTAAGAAATTCGTATATATATACATAATCATATATATATAATCATATATATATTTATTTATTTGATATATAAATAAATTAGGGTTTCCTAGGAATACAAAGCCTCTACTTAACTCTGCATTTCAGCTATGTGCTCCGGTCCAGGTAACCAGAAAACTATGCATTTGTGATTTGAGACCCTGGCCCAGTGCACAATAATGTTCCCCAGGAAATTCATAGGAGAAAAAGTGGTTGGAACATGGCACTCCAATGCCATAATGACTCAACTCTTCCCTTTTCGGAAAAATCCTTATATACACCGTGTATCAGAGTATTCTTCTATCAGAGAAAATCGCATTGGACAATACCACATTCAAATGTATATTAAGGTTATTAGTAAAATGTTGAAAATAAATGGGGAAAACTGAGGAATGAATATACTAAAAACTGGAACTGATTATCTGTACTGACAAATGAGAGAGTACATTTCAATTAACATTTGCCAATTATGGGAAATCCAAATTCAGCGTACTCAACACCTATATAAAATCCTTTAGGCCTATAAATTAGTTCCCTGGGACACATAGTTCCAGGAAAGTTTAACAGAGGCATCTATAATTGATGTGTTAGCAGTCTCGCAGTGTGCCAGAGAGTGCATTTAGGTGTCACCGGGCTATTTCAGCACTGTTAGAGATGAACAAATTAACCAGCTGCAGATCCTATGGAGTTTCACAAAAAAGTCTATTTTAAGTTTTCATATACTTTGAGAAGACTTAGAAAGCATGTATGAGATTAAGGAAGGAGTTATACAGATAACGGCAACACATTTTATAATGCAAGAAACACCATCACTTACTCAACTATTTTTATCTATCAGTACAAGCTCTTTATCACCATAGAAACTCATGATAGCATTATGAAATTGTTTTATGCTTAGTGATTGCCTACATAATAATAGGTATTAACAACAGAGTCTAACTCTACTTAATATTGTTACAGCAGCAAAATATTTAATTTTTCAGGGATATATAGGCTCTAGTTTAGATATAAACATGGAAGAACATAATGCAAATTAAATGTAAGCTACTGTGGAAAGATAAATGAGCCCAGAATAAATTAATCTAAAACTTATGCATTTATACTTGCTCTTTCACCAAGTAACATATATAAGCCTTAATATTACTGTAGTGTTGAAATATATTTATCATGGTCTAAAGAATAAATGTTACCTTGTTAATACGACCATGAGAACAGCATAATTCTGACAGTTGACTATCAGAGATAATTGTGCAAAGAAATTGCTTTTGTTAGTTAATCTTTGCAACTGACAGAGTATTTTTCACAGATGAAAGAAATTTAAAAATAATTTGATTTATTATATTTCCAGAAAATATCAACTGCCAAAAACTAGTGACAACGTTTGAAGAAAAAGCAACAGAATACTAAAATGATACTTGTATGTAAATTAAAATAGTTGAACCATAATCAATAAAGCATCTCAAAACCTTAAAATTTGTGTCTTCCATCACCATAATTATTCCATGAAATATTATAACAATTGGAAAATGTCAATATTTATTAAAAAATGTATTTTATCTCTGAATATCTTCATATTACTTTCAGGGAATAATCTCTAGTAATTTGTTTTGCCAAACATATATTTTTATATAATGTTAAAATTTTTTAAATCATTAGAAGTCATTTAATAAAAACATTTTAATATCTTAATAACAATCAAATATATTTGGGTGCCTTTGTTATATGTCCACTTGGCTAGACCAAAGAGCATTTCCCAGAAATTTCTTTCCTGCTAATTTCCCATTCGGATGGATCATAGGAAAGATTCTTGCGTGTGATATTTGAAAGACAGAAGTGAGGAGCAGCTGGGTGGTTTAGTGGATTTCAGCCCAGGCTAGTATCTCACCGTTCATGAAATCCAGCCCTGCGTTGGGCTCTGCACTGAGAGCATGGAGCCTGCTTGGGATTCTCTCTCTCCCTCTCTTGCTTGAACTCTCTCTCTCTCTCTTTCAAAATAAAAAAAATAAACTTAAAAAAAAAAAAAAAAGAAGTGAAGCGACAGCCGTTTTGTTTATCAGATATATTGCTACATATCTACTTGTTTATCTTATTAACATGACACATTAGCTGGCCCTGCAAAAACACCACCTGTCCTAGGATCTGCCTTCAGCTTCTCTGACTCTTGGTCCAGATATGTGCTCAGCTCTATGATAAGGGCCCTGGTTTACACAAGGAACCCATAAAATCAAGGCAAGATACAATGAACTGACATCAGTCTCAGTTTGTTCCTAGGCTTCAGCTCATGTTCATGGGCTCAAACTTGTTCTTGCTTTTATTTACCTTGGCCAGGGCTAGAATGAGGCAAATGAGACACATAGGGCACATAATTTAAGGAGGCTTGCACTGTCAGGGTCATGCAGGGGCAGGTGTAAAATTTTTTTCAAATATTTCTTTCAAAACATGATATCTAGACAAAAATAAATAAAGTTATCAAATAAAGCAGCATATAACCTCGTGATCATAAACTGAGTGAAATAATAGACCACATTACAATCAAACATTGTCTAATTATTCCAGATTTGAAATGTTGACGATACTATTAACACTTGTTATTTACTTTTAAATTCAACACATTAATAATAGTAAGTGATCACGTGGCATACCCAATAAATAAGTCAAACTTAATGTTTTTGTTACATTATACCCGTGGAAGGCCTCTGACCATCTGCATGAAAATTACTGCACTTTCTCATTAGTATTTAAATCTTGCGGGGATTAGTTTTATTTGACACTATTGTCTTTTCTTTTAATTTTTTTTTAACGTTTATTTATTTTTGAGACAGGGAGACACAGAGCATGAACAGGGGAGGGTCAGAGAGAGGGAGACACAGAATCCGAAACAGCTCCAGGCTCTAAGCTGTCAGCACAGTGCCTGACGTAGGACTCGAACTCACGGATCATGACCTGAGCCGAAGTCGGACGCTTCACCGACCGAGCCACCCAGGCGCCCCTTGACGCTATTCAAAGCCCAACAAAAAGCAATCAAGTTGTGAAAGATCCCAATTTTGCTGGGAACCCTCAGGACCTGCAAGAGCCTAAATCCTATCATTTTACTGTTTAACATACTGCACAGGAGTATTACAAGAGCTGGTGCAAGGAGCCAGTTTTAAGTCCAGGGAACGTCTTTCTCAAGAACCTGGGAAACATCTGTTTGAAAGGTAAACATTGTAGGAAATAACTTCCCTATCTTTCAGTCTCCTTAGGAGGGCAGGAGCCTAACTTCAGTGTGCGGCTTGCTCCCAGTTGTAAACCTCTTGTTCTGAAGATATGGAAAATTTACTTTTCTGCTGGGTAAAGGTCAATTAGCAAACACAGGTCGTCTACAATTTCCCCCATCCCAGCTCTTAAAATTCTCCAGTCTTTTGTTGCAGTGCAGTTGAGTTCAATCTTTCTTTTTTATGGCAATAATCTCTTGAGTGAGGTTTGACTTTGTCAAGTGCTATACATTAACAATGTTGTTGGACAAGGCCATGGGGAGGACAATGACCACTAGTTGACCCCAGAGTAGGACCCAGGCAATGGAAGGCTCCTCGGCCCCTTCCTCGTCCTTGTTCCCACAGTGGGAGCTGTTTAACAAATGCAGCCGTAAGGGAGCAAACATATTGTTGAGAGCATCTGGATGGTATGTGTGACTGAAGCCCATTAAAGTCTCTATATAAACTTCAAGTTCTGGAGGGCAGGTGAGGAGATCAACTCCTCATGCAGCTGTCCAAGACAAGTCTCATACGTAAGTTCTGTTGCATTTTGGACCGGCCACCAACCAGTCTGGAATGGCCTGCCTCTCCCTTTTTCTCTCCTTGCCCTCCATGTCCAGGGACCAGTCTCAGATTTCACCTGGGAAAATCCTGAGGTTTTGAACCATCAATTGTCTGAAAGTATTTTTCAAGTAATATCTGAAAGTCTCCAATGACTCCCTGACTTCACTGTTTATAAGACTTAGGTACAATCAGTTTTTAAGGCAAGTTGTATGAAATCTCTTTGAAAATATTTTGTCGTATCACCTGGTTATTTAAAGTCCATTCTCAGACCTGAAATATCCATATAAGTTTGGATCTTTCCTGGGACATTTCTTTCCCCAATTATTGTCTTTTTCCAAGTTTTGGCTATTTAATGATCATCTAAATGATGTACTCAATTTTATAAATTCAGAAGACCAGGATTACAAGCTCCCAGAGGAATTCTGCATTCCTCTGATTTTTCCCCTTTATTCTCATGAGTTTGGAAAAAAATTTTTGACAATATATTTCAAATCTTCCCATGATGATGTGTTACAGTCAGCACACCATAGATTATTGACCTTAAAAAGGTATGTTGGGGAATAGAAAAAGGATTATTAGTTTGAACTGAAATTCCATCTTGGAGGTAGGAGTAAATGTGGGGGGAAAGCTGGTCCTTGGAGATGGCAGTTTCTAAGAATAGAGCTGTCTGAAGTGTTTTGTTTGTTTTCATATGTTTCACTAGTCTGCACCAGAAAAAAAATCATTTAGAAAAGTCATTTTGCAGTCTAAATTAGGTTTTGATTTTTCTTCATACCAATCAAAAAAGGCTGACTGTTAAATGTTAGATATTTTGTTGCCTTTTTGTTCTAAGGCATCTATTAGTCAAGTTTTATCAGAAGTTCCTCAAAATGGCATCAGAGTGCTAAGTTATTGTTGGTAAAAGTGTGCAATTTCAAAAGATAGAAGACCTATTTAGGATGATGATGAGAGTATATGTATAAAGCATGATTTTGCCTGGGTAGGGGTGAGGACTCAACTGAGAAAACCCTGTGAGAGCTGAGACAGTTGGAAAAAATATGTTGCTTTTAGATCTCATGTGTTTCTATCCTAGCCAAATGCCAGCTGCCACCATCAGTAAGCCTTACTTGCTGCTGCTTCTTTGTAGATGGAATAATCAAAACCATTTCTCAGGGAAACAAGAAGAAAGAAAAGAGGCGATATAAGGTGTTGAGTAGTGACCCAACAAAATTTTCCGAGGCACACTAGTGTATTGAGACAATCTACATACTGGTCTTTGAGGCTATTTCACATTCTTAAGCTTATTAAGCATATTCTCTACGAATAGTCACTTTCCCATTTTAGCAACAATATAAAATTCACAAATATAAAAGGGAAACAATGATAGAAAATAAAGATATAGGCCAGATTTCATTAAGGGACATAGAATATAAGAATGCATAGGAATCTGATTAGATTCCTAAATTATACACTTAATCTTAGGAATAAAAATAAACAGCAACACAGTGTCTAAGAAAAATTTTCTAGCTTGTATTCAGCATGAGACTTTAGTTAAAAGTGAGGTGGTCTCTAACAGCCAAAGATAACAGAGTCTTACATGTGAGTACTATCATTGAGTTCATCAACAAAGGGAAACCAAGGATACACCTATTTTGCAACCAAAACAAAGTCTGTGATCAAAACCAAGTAATTCTTGGGGTGCCTGGGTGGCTCAGTCGGTGAAGCGTCCGACTTCAGCTCAGGTCACGATCTCACAGTTCGTGGGTTCAAGCCCCGCATCAGGCTCTGTGCTCACAGCTCAGAGCCTGGAACCTGCTTCGGATTCTGTGTCTTCCTTTCTCTCTATTCCTCCCCCGCTCATGCTCTATCTCCCTCCTTCAAAAATAAATTTAAAAAATTAAAAAAAAAAACAAGTAATTCTCAAGAGAAAGTACAGCACAAACAATCCCTATGAGTGACCCCTATTTATTTGCCAAAGGTCCATTATTGTGACTTATAAATTACCCTATTGGAGGAGACCTATCAATGCTTTCTGACTACAGCAGGCCACGGATTGGTTACACATAAATACCATAGAAAAAAATGAAATATAAGAAAAATCGGTGGTTATAAGTTCAATGTTTAAAAGTCAACAAATCTAGTGAACATTTTGTTAAATTTGCTCTTTCATGGTAATACTATACCCATCAATGGGTCATATAATTTTTGCTTGATTTAAAAAAAAATATTTATATCCCAAAATATGTTTGCCTGAAGCCTGGTAGAGAGCTGAAGTTTGAACATCTTAAGCTTGTCTGTTAACTCATGAGACAACTGAAGAATTCCTAAAAATTCTCCACTACTCTTGGAGCAGTATTTTGGTTACTGGATGATAAAAAGAAATCTATAAAAATGAGGAGGCTGAATTCATATCTGATCTTCAGTTATCTGGACAGTCACATCTGACATACCAGTCACATCTGGACTAGTATCTGATGTGTTGATTGGAAATTTTCCTCATCCCATTTCTGGCAAACCTCACTGATTATTTCAACAAGGGAGAGGACAAATACTATTCACTACAATGTGATACTTTGTCTTTAAGAAATCGTGGATGTCATATTAATATTAATCTTAATAAATCTTCATATTAATAAATCTTCAGCTCAAGCAACATAGATTCCCAGCACTGCCTTATATGATTTTCTACTGTATTATTGTCCAACTATCACTAAGGATAAAAATCAAAGTAGATAGACAAATTATTAAAAAATTTCACATCAAAATCTCATTTTTTATGTTAATTTTGAGATAATCATAAATTACCTAAAAGAATATTGTTAAGAATGTACAATTGTCTCTGGAAATAGATTTTTTATATGCCATCTAAGCACATAAAAATCATTGTCTTTGTGTCTTCAAAGCATTTGGTGTCTTTAAGGAAAACTGATAATTTTAAAAATAATGTCTGCATTAGTTGATTACATAATTTGACAGACTTAAAAATACTGGAAACCTTCAGAGAGAAAATTTTTGCAGGCAGTTGTTACATGACATATTTGGAATTTGATTTTGGTTTTTTTTGTTTGCTTGTTTTTTGTGGGTTTTTTTGTGGGATTTTTTTGCATTTCGGAAGCCAAACACAATCATACTAATAGTTGTAAGTAGGGAGTTTTCTTAGTGTAGTAATGTAGTATAGTGCAGCAATAAAAATGTCATTTCATTGTCCTTTTAGTGTTTTTATACTTTATAATTTTAGCAAAATTTGCATATTCATTACTACGTACCTTCAAATATTCCGGTACTGTAGCACCCTTTTGTCTGCCCTTCCTGTTTCTGTTAATTCTGTAGTAGTAAATAATTTGGGAATAATACTTAGCATCATTATTTATTTGTGAACAATTATTATATAATATTGTTATTTTTACTATTTCTAATACTTAGTATGTGACAAACCGTTCGTTGGGCAGTAATTGTTAGGTCTTCAAGTGTGAAACAATAAACAGATAAATTGACTGTTTGGATTTAATAGCTTGAAGTGATGTCCTAGAGAATGATAGTGTTAAGGTGAAAATGATTTTAAAAATCATTAACTGATTATATTTAACTTTAACACATTTAAATAAAATAGGTCTTTTAATAGTATCTAATATTTAAGGCATGTTGATGGGAAGGCATTATCGACTATTCTTTTGCTGTAAGCCCAGAGAAATGTGACACACAGATCTGCTTAGGTGTGTGTTACATGTGTATAGGGTTGGTCAAAGGGCTTGTGGACATTGTTTGGCTTAAGCTTGAAATGGGTTTTATTTTCCCCAATTGCTAAAAACTGGTTATTTACAGTAACACACTCCACTGTCATCTCTATTTTACCATACGTATGATAAATATCGTACCTATGTTATATCTCTTTGTATATTTCTGCTTATGTGTTTATCATCTACTCTCCATTAATTTATGTCTCATCATCTATCTATAGAGAGGAAAGTCCTAAATGGAGCTCTTAAAAATAATCTCAGCCTTGATCATGAGATTTATTCATTAATTGATTATATTAATCCACCTTTTTCTCTTTCTTAATCATTTTCCTAGTTAATTGTCAATTTTACCTTCTCCATGCCTCTCCATTTTGTTCTCTAACGTGTATTGCCAAGTTAACCATCTTAATGAAATCTCATCATCTTGAGTTTAGGCTCATTTTATAATCTGCTAACCAGTTAAGCTGCAATACTTTTACCTCTAGGAGTTCCTGGTTGGCTCAGTTGGTTAAGCATCCAACTCTTGATTTCGGCTCAGGTTCTCATGGTTGGTGAGTTCAAGCCCTGCGTTGGGCTCTGTGCAGACAGTGTGAGCTTGCTTAGGATTCTCTCTCTCTCCGTCTTTCTCTGTCCCTCCCCCACTTGTGCTCTCTCTCTCTCTTTCAAAATAAATAAATAAACTTAAAGAAATACTTTTACCTTTAATCTATCTTTCACATTACCAACAAAGGTTTATTTTATATCATGTGTCAGTGAGAAAACTTAAAATGCTTAGCATGCTTACATGGATATATAGCATGTTTTCCCATTTAATCTACCTATTCAGCATGATTTTATAGATTTCCTTAATTTCACATCTTATGCTTTAGTCACATCATTTATCTATTTTGCTAATAAAACATTTATCTAAATCCAGTGAACAATTTCAGCAGGGGCAAATTACTTCTATTTTTAATGTGCTATGTAGTTTCACACTTCTGTGTGAAACTTATGCTATTTCATGTGGCTGGGGCAGCCTTATCCATGGTGTTTCCTCTTGAACAAGATCCTATAAATTCAAACTGTGAAAATATTTGAATATCTTGACAAAATTCAGTACTAGATCTTCTGGACATCCACTGTACTGTGATCTATTCCCAATTATGTCATTTCCTGCCTTATTTTACTTGTTAATTTCTTGTTGCCTCCATTTTTTGAGATACTTTAGAGTTGGTAGTTAAGTTTAATTCATCATTACTGGTGCACACCCTGGGCACTTCTTGTATCTTAAATACTCAAATATGTGTTTTCCTGAGTTTAAAAACTTGACCATAATTGAACAAGAATGTATTCATATACAAATTATTTCACATAACCACATATGATGACCCTTCTGGAATGTAATGCTTTTTAACTAACAGTGTAGTTGACATAAAGTATATCATGTTACTTATACTTTTTAATAAGGGCTTCTTATTTCACAGCAAGATGGAAAGAGCTCTTACCTCCTGATTCTGTATACAATATTTCTATCAATTCCTCTTCTATCATTAAACTGTACTAATAAACTATAAACTGATTGGCAGAAAGAAATTAATCACCCATGTGACTGTATATCTTCATTTCCAAGAAGTTAATATTACTATGTTAAATCTTAACTTTTAACTTAAAAAAAATTTTTTAATGTTTTTATTTAGTTTTGAGATAGAGAGAGACAGAGCATGAGCAGGGGAGGGGCAGAGAGAGAGAGGGAGACACAGAATCCGAAGCAGGCTCCAGGCTCCGAGCTGTCAGCACAGAGCCCGACACGGGGCTCAAACTCACCCTGAGATCATGACCTAAGCCAATGTCGGTCACTTAACTGACTGAGCCACCCGGGCACGCCTTTATTTTTTCACCTGAATATTACTGAAATTGTCTAACAGTCAACGATATTTGAAACTGCTATCAGCCCAGTTTCTGCCAAGTTGGCTGTTTTTCTTGGTGGTGTGGTTGCCCAACTGTGAACTCCCAACAATTTAGTCAACAAACTAAGAAACAGTGAAAACACATACATGAGTCCTAGTTGTTGTGTGAAAATGTTCACCTGCAGGAAACATGGATTAAGAAGAACCAGTATCAAAACGTACAAATGGATGTCAACAGCTTGGAAAATTATTTAAGATTTTTGGAAGGAAATCCTTAAACAGTAAACACCTTTTTTTTTTTTTTTAATAAATGCTGTATTCCCAGAACTCTTCATTGGACAGAGATAATACTGTGAGGAAAAAATATGTCTTATCTATCACTTTGACTTAAAAAGTGATTCAGAAAATTTAGACTATATTAAGTTTTTTTTAGAAAACAACCATTTTATTTTCTCTCATTACCCACATATTTTACTTTAAAATGATATATTTTTAATACTTGTATCTACATAAACCAAATATATTTTTATTATGGATATTTCTTTAAATCAATGATATTTTGTGCTGGATAATATATGTGATAGTCTCATAAGCTTATTAAGCACTTATGCTATTCATTTTGGCAATAATCCAGACTGTAAATGACATTACTAATAGTTACTTAGGCTTAAAGTCACATATTTTTATTACTATACACAATATAGAAAACACACACTTGCACAAAACAAAACACACACACACACACACATAAATGCATATTTTAAAACTCATTGTGGTAAAGATTTGGTTGAAGAAGCTGAGAGTTTTTTGCTGCAATTTTCTACCTGTGTCTTTGTTCTTTAATTTTTAGAATTAATATTTACCCTTAAAAATTGCCCTTCAGACCCAATGTTTATTCTCATAATTATCTTTCCTAATTCCAATAACAACATCAAATATTTGGGTAGTTTGATTTTCCTTTTCCCAATTTTAGTGACCCCCCTCTGACAAGTTTTGTGTATGTTTTTATTATTGTTTTTTAAATCCCTATTGATTTCCATGGGTTTTTGGAAGACTTTCTTTTTTTAATCAGAATCTAATTCATGACTTTTCTTTTTGCTTTCTGTTGACTTGGGTTAAAAATACTACCTCCAAAATTTAGACATATACAATCAGGTAAATGTGATGACTATTTATTATATGTTTTTATGAGAATATTGGGGTTTTTATGGTAGTTTATCTATATATGTGTGTGTATTGGCAATTTTTTGGTAAAATATGTCTTTATTTGAATGAATATATCCTAGAGAAATATATACTTTATTTTTAAATTTTTTAAAAGCTTATTTATTTTTGAGAGAGGGGGACAGAGAGAGAGTGGGGGAGAAGCAGAGAGAGAGTGAAAGAAGAATCCTAAGCAGGGTCTGCATTGACACAGTGCAGAGCCCGACAGGGGCTCGAATCCACAAACTGGGAGATCATGGCCTGAGCCAAGATCCAGAGTTGGATACTCAACCAACTGAGCCACCCAGGTGCCACATAGAATAGGTACTTCATAGAAGAAGGTGAATGATAATCTTCATTTTACAAGTGAGAAATTTTAATTTAAAGATTCAATTTTCTATTGCATTATCTTTAGTTAATTCAGTATACCATGCCCACCGATTTCAGAGGAGACCCTCTGGTACTTTTTACTTCAGTTTTTAAGTGTATGGCTTCAAAATCAGCAGTGGTTCATCCCTGGGGTGTGGCAGAGACTGCCTATTTGTTCTCCAACGCACTTTTAAAAAAACCTTCAGGACAGAGCCAGATTTTATCTCCCACTGTCCCACCAGTTACCTGTGGTCCACGACTGGGTTGCAAATAGAAAGTCATCAGAATCTACACAGGTCACCTCTAGGCTTGGGCCCAAATATTTCCAATACATGATTATCTACCTTTTTTTTATCCACCATGCTGGCTGAATTTAGAGGATTCAGAGTTCTAAAGCAGGGTGGACCGAGTGGAGAAGAGATCTGGATCCCTGAATAGCCATTTGCAATGCCATCCACTTACCAGGAAAACCCGTTTTGAACTTCACATGAGTAAGAAACTCCTCTTGCATTAAATCAATGGATTTGGGGGTTAACTTATTAAAAAAAAAAAGCATTGCCTTTTAAAATTTTTCAACGTCACAGAATTATGTGTCCCTTCAATCGTCCTGTTGTTACTTGGAGCTCACTAAACATATGGCATAGAAGTAAGCTGGTCCAGTTTAGACTCATTCAACAGGGACTCTAACAGGAAACTAAAGAAACAACAAACCTAAAATAAGTTTAAAATTGAATATTTAAAACTATGTTACTTTATAAAACCTTAAAATATGATATTTATAGTCTAGCCATAGACTCCTCAGCTGGTATAACTTGCCAATCATACAGGTAATTCTATGTAACATGGATGGTTAAGTCTAAGTAACAATGTCATCCAGTCATGCTCAAATTAAGACAAGTAACACTATTTTTTTGTGGGTTTTTTTTTTGTTTTTGGGTGGGGTTTTTTTTGTATAATTTTCACGCTGGCCAAGAACTTCATTTCTTGCCTTTTCTTTGACCATAAGGACATTACTCATTTCTCTACTGGCTCATGGTTGAGCTGTATTTCTATTCAGCCACTAACATTCTTTGCTGAATTATTTTCTGACCTTCTTCACGACTGATTTCAGCCATGTCATACTAAATTCTTAAGTGATCTTGAGAGTCTTCCTTTAGATTTTAAATGTGACCTAAATATTATAATTGAAATAATTACAGTCATTTTATATTGGGCAGAAATCTTACCTATACCATGTAAATGTAATAATAAGCACATTGTTTGTGCTGGCTAATTTTATGTATCCAACTGAGTGGACCACAGAGTAGCCAGATATTTGGTTAAATATTACTCTAGGTGTGTCTGTGAAGGTGTTTTGGACATGATTAACATTAAAATTGGCATATTAAAGCAGACTGCTCTCCATAATATGCATGGCCTCATCTAATCAGTTGAAGGCCTGAATAGGAGGAAAAAAAAACAAAAAAGCTGACTTTTCCCTAAGTAAGGGATCATTTTTCCTGCCAAATAACCTTCAAACTAGAACAGCAGCTTTTTTTTATTGACTTCAAATCTGAACTGAAATATTGACTTTCCTGCATCTCAGGTCTGCTGGACTTTGGACTTAAAATACATTATTGGTTTTCCTGGTTCTCAGGCTTCAGACTTGGTCAGGGACTATACCACCAGCTTTCCTGGATCTTCAGCTTGCTAACTCACCCCGCAGATCTCAGGACTTGCTGGCTTCCATACACATATGAGCCAATTCCTTATAATATATCTCTCCCTCTTTCTTCATACATGCACACGCACACACACACACACACATGCATGCACACATTCTATTCTGTTTCTCTGGAGAATCCTGCCTAATACACTGTTATAACACAATAATACTTAGAAGAACAACTAGAAAACACAAAATGCAAAGAGCAAATAATTTTTTGTAAAGGCAGCAATTTCTAGAAAGACAGTGAGAGTAATTGAATTCTATCAACAGAATAATGAGGAAGATAATAAAGTTCTCTTACTATTGAAATATTAAAGTTGTTTTGAAGATCTAAGAGATATTTGACTAGTGGAGAAAATCAGGCACTTCACTAATGAGCTTTCATAAACAAAGAAAACTATCAGCAGAAAAGAAAAAAATCCAAAGGAAGTAAAATGCTTTTTAAAAATATATTTGATTGCCATATGCTGCTTAATTTTTTATTTCAAACTGTCACAAGTTAAATCTGAAACTCACCTGAACATCCATCATTTCAAAAAAGTTAATAAATAAATCTGTTTAGTTTATTTTTCTTCAACCATTTCACAAGTATTAATTTAGTGTCTACTGAATACTGGGTACAGAAGTTATAACGATGTATGAAACACAGGATCTGACTTCAAGGGCACTTTAAAATTTGGTGAAGCAAAGTTACACAGGTTTGCCCCCACTGTCCAAAAGTGGAGTGTTCTATGAAAATTTGCCTAAACAGAAATGGAGTAAAGTGAAGAGTATCCCGCACGTTCAGAAGTTCATTGCTACACTACATCACTTTCGTTGAAGACCTACAGTAGTTTTTTTCACAAAAGCAAAAACCTTCTTTGGATTTCTTTCGGTGTCAAACACAAGTACCAAGGTGGGTCTTTTGTAAAAGTGAAAATGGTGTAATGGGAACTTTATGGAAAGCGGGGGGTACTTGCATTTAAAACATTTACCAGAAAAGTGCAGATAAAGTGTTATAGATGGTGCCATTCCCAGACATCATCGTGACGTAAAAATAAAGAGGTAAACTCTAGTAGTCTTGGAAAAGAGATTAAGAGAGGTTGAGGAAGACTCCCTGAGAGGCAAATGGATGTGTGTGGAGTTGATGAGAATAAACTCTCACTGGTCTGGTAGACCAAGCGTCTGAGTATAGGCGTTCAGAAAAACAGCAATATAAGAAAATACAGAGCCTTTAAAAAATACATTATGTTTGAGAGTCCTAAGTTGTGCAAAAGAGTATAGGTTTGAGAGGGATGTTAATTGTGGGAGACAAAGTGAAAATGTAGGCATCATTAAGTTTTTTGTATGCTATATATAGGAAACTCTTTTTTTTTCCTACCTATCTATCCACTCTGACCTTTTGTTCTCCCTGAATTCAATTTTGTTCCAGTCAACAGACTGTGAAATCGTGGACTGCAGGATAGCTGACTTCTTCCCTATGTATAAGAATGTTTTCCATTTCTTGGGTTTAGGCATTAGTGTGGATGACAATATTGGCCAATCATATTTGAAGGTAAGTAAACCAAGGAAGTCATAGCATCGGTTTTCTTGCTCTTAACAAAACGAATCTAAAACAATTGCCTTATGCAACATTACCTGAATTTCTGAAGCTTTTTTTATTCCCTTTCATTTTTCTGGAAATGGACCAGTAATTTTTCTCTGCTCTCTTTTTTGTATCATCTTAATAAAAGTTTACAATGATTGTGAATACTATGTTTGGTTTTCCAACCCATTCACTGACACTCACTTTCTAAACTGTTGCTACCTATTTAGATGATTTGTAATAATAACATAGGACCTGTTCCTGACACCAATATTCTGACTTAGCAAGCATGGGCTAAATTATGCTGCAGAAATACCAACAATGACAACAAAATTCTCAATGGATTTATGTAACAGAATTTTTGTTTGTTTGTTTGTTTGTTATTCACATATCATGTTAAATGTGGGTTGGCAGATAATCCTTGTGTGGGTCTGTCCTGTGCATTGTTGAATTCCTGGCTTTTCCTCATTACATGCTAGTAGCAGCTACCCCTCCCACTCATTTGTGACAACTAAAAGTGTCCGTAAATATTGTCAAAAGTCCTGCAGGAGAGGAAAGATTTGCCCCGTTTTGAGAACTATCCATCTAATCTCCCTAACTTCACGTCTTATGCTATTAACCAGCATTGTATATTGCCTCTTGGAACTCAGTATGTGTCTTTGATTTTGATATTAATAAATTATGAATATTACAATGACACTAACTCTAAATGAAGGCAATAGTGCAAAATAGCTTAGAATTATTATCAGAATTTGGGGAAAATATGTGAAATTTTCTTGGTCTGATGGTAATCTTAATATCTCTAGCATATGCCTAATTAGTGATGGTAAAGAATTTCACCTAGCCCATTTTGTTTCATATTAGATTTTATTGGCACAATTAAACTGCTCTTTTCAATCCATAAAAGTCCATCTGTTTGTAGTCTAGAGGCAGGCACATCTTTCTCAAGGTCATTTTATGAATTGATAATTAACCTTCTAAATATAGATACTTCATTCTGAAGGTCTTTTACCATATCTAATTAAATGAAAACAGCTACGTTTATATCTCCCACAAGAAACGTGGCTTACATTTATATTAACATTATGATTAAAATGATGTTTCCTTTGTTTTCCTCAAAACAAAATGGCGGGTGGAAACGACATTTATTACGACGCCAACAAGAGTATTGTACCTGTATTTTTAATAAGGCTTTATTAACCATAAAATTAGTCTGAATCAGAGATCTATATCTGTATGTTCCAAAACAGATCACACAGAAAGTATTGAATTGGAAAGACAAATGCTAAAAATGCAAACATGAAAGAAAGTCATTGGCTTATTGATATGTGGAATCTTAACTTGGCTTAACATTGAGAAGTTAGGACATTAATATTATATGCAATTGAGAAAAAAGTCAAATAGCACACATTTTGCTTAATTTTTAATTTTTTAAATTTTATTTAAATACAAATTAGTTAACATATAGTGTAATAATGATTTCAAGAATAGAATTTAGGGATTCATTGTTTACATATAACACCCAGTACTCATTCCAACAAGTGTCCTCCTTAATGGCCATCCCCCATTTGGCCCATTCCCCCACCCAATACATGGTCAGCACCCCTCAGTTTGTAGGCACACATTAAAAAACGATTAACTGGGAGATGTGGAAGTCTGATTAATTGAACAACACAGTGAAATGGATCACATGCAGGAATTAAAATGAAGATATTAAGTAATAAATGCATTACTGTTTGACTATTAAGTAATAAAGCAAGGGTCTAGTTACTAGAGAATTGAAAAAATACAGTAAAAATATGATGGGCCACAAAGAATACACTATTCTTTTGAAGTTTTGAATATTAAATGTCTTTATATATAGGTAGCCCTATATACTCTAATTTAATGTCCCCCCAAAATGATAAATGTAGGAACTTGAAGGGCTTTATACCACAGTTTCTTCATTGATAAAGTATCATGTCCATATATATCTTGCCATATTTCTACAGATTTTCAAACTTACTTAAAGCCAGTTTTGGCCTTAGGTTTGGTGGGGGTAAAGGTAGAGGAAAATAATAAGTGTAGTTGCAATGATTATAAATGTTCAAGACAAAGGATGTAATTAATGCATTATATTTTCTTAGCTACTTGTTAGGTATAAAATGGGTAAATGTAAATTATTAAGTATATGTTGACAGTATGATTTATATGTCAAACTTTTTAAATTTTTTTAGTTCTTTTGAGAACAATAATTAAACAAATAAAATGTAGAAAGAATATTATAATTCACCAACAATTACTAATGCATGTCCATTTTGCTTCATCTACATTCCTACCCAACTCTCCTTCCCCGCCCCCGAATTAATGTAAAACATTTTCAAGTTAGAGAACTATTTTAATTTATTCATATATATCTAAAAACAAAATGTAGCCTCAATAAAATTATTGCATCAAAAAAATAAACACTTCAGTATAAGCAATTACACAGCCATTGTTCAAATGGCAGATTGTATTATAAATCCATTTTTAGTTGCTTTTTTTAAAAACAATTTGAAGACTGGGGCGCCTGGGTGGCTCAGTCGCTTAAGCCTGTGACATCGGCCCAGCTCATGATCTCACAGTTGGTGGGTTGGAGCCCCGCGTGGGGCTCTGTGCTGACAGCTCAGAGCCTGGAGCCTGCTTCAGATTCTGTGTGTCCCTCTCTCTCTCTGCCCCTCCCCAGCTCATGCTCGCACTCTGTCTCTGTCAAAAATAAATAAACTTAAAAAAAAAATTTAAACAATTTGAAGACAAATCTAAGTGAGATCTGTGCATATATTTAGATCATATTACTCTCATGTGTCTCTTTTTTTGGACATTTCATTTTTTTTCTCTTTCATTCTTACCCCTAACCAATTCCTATTGTGATTATTACTATCCATATGCAGTATTTTTCTTATTTTTTTCAAGTTAACTTTTGTGTGATTCTGAAGAATTTTATAGATGTTAACATTTACTTGAATTTTTTTTAACCTTTATTTTTTATTTTATTATTTTTTTTTAAGTTTATTTATTTTTGAGACAGAGAGAGACAGAGCATGAACGGGGGAGGGGCAGAGAGAGAGGGAGACACAGAACCGGAAGCAGGCTCCAGGCTCTGAGCCATCAGCCCAGAGCCTGACATGGGGCTCGAACTCACGGACTGCGAGATCGTGACCTGAGCTGAAGTCAGATGCTTAACCGACTGAGCCACCCAGGCGCCCCTTTAACCTTTATTTTTGAGACAGAGAGAGACAGAGCATGAACGGGGGAGGGTCAGAGAGAGGGAGACACAGAATCTGAAGCAGGCTCCAGGCTCTGAGCTGTCAGTACGGAGCCCGACGCGGGGCTCGAACTCACCGACCGCGAGATCATGACCTGAGCCGAAGTGGGCTGCTTAATTCACTGAGCTACCCAGGTGCCCCTAGCATTTACTTTAAATTGATTTTTTTCTAGGTTTGCTTACAGTTCTTTCTAATCATATTTTTAAATTGTTTTTTATTGTACATGGGGGTTTTCTCTGTAATTCTATATTTTAGTAAGATTTTGTTTGCATATATGTAAACTATGGGTTTTATGGTGTATATTTCATTACTATTACTTTAGGAAGTTTTCCTATTATTCATGGTAGTTTTTCCTTGATTTGTTCAGCCTATCACATCATCTATTATTTTTATTCTTTTCTCTCAAATTCTATAGTTTATTTTTTTTCTCTTGTCTAATCGCATTGACACCTTTGCCATATTGTTTTAAAGAGCAATAAAACAGAGGGCATTATATCTTTGACTTCAGTAGAAAAGGTTTTTATGTTTCCCCATTAAATAGACAGAGATCTTTAGCTGAAAGCATATCATTCCATCAATTGTTATTTCATTTAGTACTTTTGCCATAAAGGGACATCTTTTTATTTTTGTAATTTATGAAGATTATCATATGATTCTTCTTACATTATTATATCGATTACATTATAACAGTTAATGCTTTTGAAACCCTTGGGTCTGTTAGGTGGTAGATGCTCCATTTAGTCATGATGTTTAATGTTCTTACTCTTTCAATATGCTTTTAAATTCTGTGTGTTTTTATTTAATTTTCTTGAATTTATATTCGTAAATCATCATGGGTATATGGATCTTTTTGGAGTTTTTGACAACCTGGGGAACATTTTTATCATTTCATAAAACTAATTTGGAAGTTTTCTTTCTTTGTCTCTAGAAATAAATAAAGTAATATTAGATTAATAGCTTTTTAAAGGTGTTTGTAATAGAGAGTTAATTTGGACACAACTAATACTTATGTGAGTTCTGGAACACAGTAACTAAAACATATGATGAAATTAATAATATGAGAATATAAAATCCTATGATTCAGTGTGTAGTGAACTGATCATATTTGTATACCTTTTTAAGTATAATTTTCTTCAAAATGACCACTTTGGAAATATTAAGTACTTTTGCATGATTTCTTGTTAAGTGTTATTTAAGTAATTTTGGAATTGCATGCAAAGTACGTTTTACGTTATTTTAAAAATATGCCCATCTATTTACATACATAATATATTTAAATTAATGTCTTTTTCCCTAAGTTATTTATAATTAAGTCTTTCATTTCATTCATTTACTCAGGTATGCTTACCTTAATTCTATACACTCTTCACTAATGTTATGTTGTGGTCATGTGATAAGCACAATTAGGATATTAAATGAAACTTGTATTTTGTGTTTCCTGCTTTGGAGAAACTAAATGTAGTATGAAACAAATTTACAGGCAACTCTATAGCTCCTAGCAGTAGGTGAAAAAACGTAATGATACTATATTTCAAGTATCATATATTAATGAAATGATTCTCGAAGTGTTAATAATTTAAGCAACTTGGTCTTAGGGGATATTCTGTTGGTACCAAGTTTGATACTTTGGGAAAGTCTAATACTATATCTTAGATTTTTAGCACAAAATGGAATATGTATAAAACCTTATTATTTTCCATAATGTATTAGAAGAATTCTCTCAAGGTATTTAAATGTGATTGCAAACTCAGGAGTGATGAAATCATGATTTGTAAATTTAGTTGGCTTGTGTTACAATAAAAGTTCCATCAATCTTAATTACTCTAAAGACTTTAGCCAAGGTATTTAACCTTTTCAAACTTTTGATTTTCAATCATGAAAAAGGTGACCCTAGTGAAAACTAGCTTATAGAGTTGGTGTAAGAAATAAATATTCCTGTCCCTTATAAGCAGTCTACTGTTTGCAATACTTTTCTAAAATTAAAAAGGCAAATGACTGATGAAATTTAAGCCCCTTATTCTAAGACCTCTCAAGACGCAAGGATTTTTTTTTTTCTTCAAGTGAATTCTGCTAATTCAATTGATACTTACCAGATTTCCCACAACAGATTTTTACCTTGGCCACATTTCCCAGCTCAGGAACCTCCGAGGACCCATTTGAAATAATTCTGTGAGGCAGATATTTGAGGAGAAGGTCTAATAAAATAACACTTTGAAAGTGTACAGCCCTAGTTATATCTGGGTTTGTTGTGAATATCTGGGGTAGATACAAACCGTGCTTTTTCCCCTCTCCTTTCCTGATATTTAGGATACCTGAGACAGGAATTCTCCAGTGCCTCCCTTCTCACTTCGGCCATGAACACTTTCTTGTACCCACCCAATGCGGGGACTTACTCTCCAGCTCTCCTTACGTGTAACAAAATAGAGAATAAGGACTATTTTAATTCATTACAGAGATTTCTTTTTTTAATACAATTTTCTTCCATACATAGGAAACAAGGTTTTCCTGTCCATCTATGGAAGGAATATGATGATATTTTTATACCCACTTGAAGAATATATTGATTAAATGAACTTCTAATTAATTAGAATTCATTAGGGAGGAGTAATAATTAATTAGGTTCCCCTGGACCTCCTACGGTATAGAAATTAATTAAATAACAAATTAAAAGCTGCTTTTTTGTGTTTTCAAAATGGTATTAGCACTTTGTAATTTTTCAGTAAATTACTTTCTTCTTCAGTAAATTGCTTTTGCTTCTTTAACATTGTACCTGGTGTAGAACTGAACACCTCCACCCGATTTCTAAATACCTCGTAATTTAATCTCCACTACAGTGATTCATACTTATTTTCCCACAGGTATGTATAGCTTTTCCTCTCAAAGTTATATATTGCACATTTTTGATGATTGCTCTAAAATTATTAAATCTACATTTGTATTTTTTTCTCATTTTAGAAAGTAATATTGAAAAATTGTGTCTGCTATTTTGCATAGTAGCAAAATTTGTACTATAGTACATATATGCACTACATATAGATTTCACATACAGATTTCAATTGATGATGTTATACAATTATCACAGGAGATTCATCATGTGGGTTTTTTTCTTTAATTTTTAAAATATTTATTTATTTTTGAGAGAAAGAGAGAGAGCCTGCAGGGAGGGGCAGAGAGAGAGAGGGAGACACAGAATCGAAAGCAGTCTCCAGGCTCTGAGTTGTCAGCACAGAGCCTGACACGGGGCTCAAACTCATGAACACGAGATCATGACCTGAGCAGAAGGCAGACACTGAACCACTGAGCCACTCAGGCACCCCCATCATGTGTTAAAAAGAGAATATGTGTTATGGAATCATAACAATATGCATTTCAGCTCTGCTCTGTAAACATCTGAGTATAAAGATGCATGAAGACCAATCACCATATAATTACTTATACGTAGGTTACCTAGGGCTAATAATCATTACTTAATGGCCTGGGGGCACCATGTGTATCTGGCTTGAAATAACACTGTGCACGGTCACAGAAGTCCAATATTTAAATTGTCAAATGTGAATATTTGCTTCTTTTTTTAGACAATGAAAATGAAAATCTATCATGGGAACACTTTCTAGTGGTGTAATCTAAGACCATTTTATTCAAACGTGCAGCATTTTGTCTGTGTGAAAATTGGTTTGTAATTGGATTTAAGAGAACCATTTTTTTCCTCTACACAAATTACCTAAAGATACAGAATACATAAATTATAAGAGAATAAAAAGTTCAGGATAATATCTTCTCATAAGCTATAACTTACCATATAGGAGTCAGACGATAAATTGAATTACTAAACAAAATTTCTTGATTTAACATTAGATAAGCTTCTTTCAGACTGTAGACCCCTGACCTAGTTTTTCTTGGAGTGTTTACTTTTAAAAACAAGTTGAAAATTCATTCTTTGCCCCTTTTAGATGTAAATCTTGTTGAAAGCTTCTTGCCAGTTTTGCAATCCAGAACTGCCTTTTTTAAGGACTTGGGAGTCTCCCTTCAAAATATAATCATCAAGGAAGATAGTGCTCCCCCCACCCTCAGGCTTTTCCTTTTCTTTCTTTCTTTTTTTAGATTTACTCTCAGCAATTTCCAAATATGTGATAGAGTATTATTAACTACAGTTACCACACCGTACATTATATCCTCATGACTGATTTATTTTATAAACGAGAAGTTCATACTTTTTGACCCCTTTCACCCATTTTACCATCCTCCAACTACTACCAATCTGTTCTCTACGTCTATGAGCTTGCTTTTTTGTTTGTTTGCTTTGTTTTGTTTTAGATTTCATATATAAGGGAGATCATACAGTATTTGTCTTTCAGGTCTGACTTACTTTACTTAGCATCATGCCCTCAAGGTCCATCCACATTGTCTTAAATGGCAAAATTTTGTTCTTTTTACGGTTGAATAGTATTCCATTGTGTGTGTGTGTGTGTGTGTGTGTGTGTGTGTGTGTGTAATATATACATTAGTAAACATATATATCTATACATATCTATATTAATTCATCCATTGATGGGAACTTAAGTTGTTTGCATATCTTGACTATTATAAATAATGCTGCAATGAATGTGAAGGTATATATATATCGTTTTGAATTAGTGTTTTCATTTTCTTGGGCTAAATACCCACAAGTAGAATTTCTAGGTCATATGGTAGTTCTATCTTTATTTGTTTGTTTTGCTATTTGGTTTTGTGGTTTTAAATATAGTTTGTGTATTTAATCATCAGATAAATGATTTGCATTTACTTATCAGATAAATGATTTGCAAATATTTTCTCCCTTTCAGTAGGTTGCCTTTCATTTTGTTGATGATTTCCTTTGCTGTACTGAAAATTTTTATTTTGATGTGGTCTCACTTATTTATTTTATTTATGTTGCCTTTGCATTTGGTGTCAACTCCAAGAAATTATCACCAAGACCGACGTCAAGGAGCTTGTATATTCCTGCCTTCTTTACCATTAATTACTTGACTCTAGAGGCATGGGTTTATTTCTGTGCTCTCTATTCCATTCCATTGATTTATGTGGGTTTTTTTTTTGAATACTACTTTTTAATGTTTTACAGTAAAACAAAAAAGTAAAATAAATTTTGTTAAATGATATTATTTTGGATAACTGAATTACAAGAAAAAATGTATTGCTCAACAAGATATAGTTGGGTGCATGTTGATTATCATAATAACAATATTATTTTCTTAATGAAGATAATGACCTTGAGGATATAATTATTAGATACATAATATTCTCTAAAAAAATCACCAAATGAAATAAGTCGAAGGAAAACAAGTCTTATTCCTGATCAGTTGACTTTGAGAAAGAAGAAAAAATGGGAAGAATGTACTGTTTTTAAGGGAGTAAGGAGACAGCGGGAATAAGGAAAGTCATTTAAGAAGATGGAAGACCGTTATTGTGAAGCAAGAAAGAGACCTTGTTTAAGTCCATTATAAGAGCACTTGTGGGTGTGTTTGAAAGGCTGCTATGTTATATACAAGTGGGAAGTACATCTTTGGCTGAAGTTATGCCATAGGTTACACTATAATTATTGACTTAATATTTGGTTAATAAATATTGAGCCTTTCAGCTGTGTATGTGTGTATTAATTGCTGCACACTTTGAGTAGTAGTATGTAGGAGTATGTTAAGATTCAGAATTTTAATTAGATATTGCCATGAGTCTGTTCATCTATGATACCCAGAAAGGAAGGAAAAAATGCTTACCAGCCAGAAGCTAGATGACTCACACATTTCATGTCCTAACTACAAAAATTCAAAATGGCAAAGTTTTTTATATGTTGGTAAAAGCTAAAATGTATTTTTTTAAACTGTCCTATGGTCAAGCAAGAAATTAGAGCCTAGTGACAGTCAAGTACAAGAGAGAAAACCTTAAACTCTCCAGGAAAGGGGGAGGTGGATCCTCAACTCTATTTATCTAATTATAAAAAGCCATTTGAAAGTCTTGCTAAAAACCTGTTATTCAAAAGTGTGAATTTGTCTAGTAAAATATTAAGTATACATTATGTTTATATTTTTCCCCTAACTAGAAATATTCAGTACTAGACGGGCTGAATTCTTGATTAAGAAACATTTTCCATCTCTCTAGAGCAAGAACATAACTCCAGATAAGCAAATTAAACCATTATTTTTATTAATTAGTACAACATGGATATAGTAGGCAGTAAAACTTAAAATGTGTTTGAATTTCTAAAACAAATCAAACAACTTTAAAGAATTGTTGAGTTTATAGAGCATGTATTTATGCTTTTTGGGAGTACAATTTCACCTTCCCCTTCCATTAGCTGTAATCAATACATTAGTTGATTCAATAAATACATACTGAGTACATATAATTTGACACAATGAACATGGTCTTCACTACCCAATGGTAAACAAAATACATACTTTTGATGCTAATGGTCCTTGTAATTCAGGGGAGACCAAGAATAATTTATTTATTATACACATAAATATTTTAAAATAGTAAGCTTTAAGAAAAAAATGGATGCGGGAACTGTGATAGAAAGTAAGGAGGGGAGTGTAGTTTTCCATATATAAAATGAGTGGGTAAACTTTATAGGGTTTCCTATCACACTCTACGGTGTTGACTTCCTGTTCTTTTATGACTTCTCTTCTACATTGTTTTAGTTCCTTTTTATATTCTACTCTCCTTGCCTAGAAAATCACTTTAATTATTTTTTATTCCAGAAATGTATACAGCTCCTAATGATATCTTAACACTTTCATATGCAAGAATGTCTTTCTATCTTCATTGCAAGAACAGCAACAAAAACAACAACTACAACAAACATAAGTTTTACTCATTTGCTCAGAATAAAATTATTGGGAAATAGCATTTTACAATAAAGGAGAATGGGAACTCTTCGCGTTATTGTGGTATTTATTATTAAGAGTCTGAGGCCAGGGGCGTCTGGGTGGCTCAGTCTATTGAGCAACGACTCTTGATTTCCACTCAGATCATGATTCCATGGTCGTCAGATTGAGCTCTGGATCAGGCTCTGTGTTGGGCATGGAGCTCTATATAAGGCTCTCTCGATAGATAGATAGATAGATAGATAGATAGATGATAGATAGATGATATAAAAGTCTGAGGCCAACAAATTCTGAACTGACTAAAGAAAATCTCTTCCTTCACTGAAAACCTACAGGATATATTCCTTATTCTTATAGTTGAACACTTCATCCTGTTCAGACTATATGAGACTCCTTTTAGATACCACTTAAATCCTCTCAGCACCAATAACCAATGTTAAATTGACTGATTCAGAGCAGATTTCACTTATTTCAAAAGGTCCCCCTGCAGCATCTGGCCTTAGTGCGTCTTGCTTCCTGACTTAGGGCCTTTTCATGTGGCACAACAGTCACGTACGTGTGAACCCTATAAATGCCAAGCTTGACCAATAAAGAATGCTGGAGTATGGGCAAGGGTTCCCTTTTAATAGGCCCACCACTGCTGGAAGTTCTATGATTCACTTCCAAAGGCTCCACAACGTGTCAGGCAGGATTAAACTTCAGTTGTCAAATTGGAGACCAACTTCTTAAGTCATCCTCCATACCTAATTCTTGAATTAATCTTTTTATTTTTGCTCTCTCCCTGTCCCACTTCTGTATCTCTCATCCCTGCTCCAGAATACCATTGGGAAATAAGTTAACTGCGTGCGAGCCTTTGGTTCAGGTTCTGCCTTGAGGGAAGGAGGGGCAGGCATTGGCCAAGATAAGTTCTCACTTTAGAAAAGCAGTTAAACATTTTGTTGTTGTTGTCATTTGCTATTTACTTATTATTTATTTTTGAGAGGCAGACAGAGACAGGCACGAGCAGGGGTGGGGCAGAGAGAGGGAGAGACACAGAATCCGAAGCAGACTCCAGGTTCTGAGTTGTCAGCACATAGCCTGACATGGGGCTCGAACCCACAAACTGTGAAATATGACCTGAGCTGAAGTCAGACACTTAATCAACTGAGCGCCCCTAGAAGACCATTTTAAATTCAAAATCACTTGATCACTTATATTTGATGAATGTTTCTTTTCCATTGATTTGGACATTCCTTTACTACTCTTGTTTAGTTTTTCTAGATAAATTTTAGTTATTGTTACAAAAGGCAACATGTTTACCTTTTTTTTTTGAGAGAGAGAGAGAGAGCATGCATGTAATGGGGGAGGGGCAGGGAGAGAGGGAGGGGGAGACAGAGAATCTTAAGCAGGCTTCACACCATGTAGAGCCCTCTTGGCTCAATGGCACAACCGTAAGGTCATGACCTAGAAATCAAGAGTCAGAAGCTTAACCAATAACCAGCTGAGCCAGTCAGGTACCCCAGACAACATCTGTTTAGACCAATGATTAATTACAAACAAAATGAATTGGCTTGCTGGTTCAATGGTCCTTCAAATCTAAGAGGGCAGGCATTGAGCATGTGAGCACTGTCTTCTTATTCCTCCTCTCTGCTAGTTTTTCTCCTTTGTAATTGTGCTTTATTTAAAGTAATCCTACCTTCTAGCCTTGTAACATTTCTCTGATACTATGATTACTATGGTTCATGATAAACCACAGTTTAGCCGATGTATGGAACCATCTTTTTTGTTGTTGTCATTGCTAATAGGCTTAGAACTGCAAGATCTGTTTGTTCATGGAAACTACATCTTCCATATTCTACTGTGATTTTACTATCGTTCTTCCTATTTTCACATTTAGCTACTTTCTGGCAACTAGAATTTCTCTGAAGTTGCTAAGCAAGGTTGCACTCATTTGGAAGAAAGAATTATTGCAGAAAAAGGGTCAGAGGGGCACAAGTGCCCGTCCCACTAGTTAGGATAGACCTGGGATTTTTTTATCTCTCTGTGTTTGCTAAGCACTGCTCTAAGTCCTTTGTATGCATAATCCTTTCACCAACTAATAATATAATCTTCACGTACACATGAGGAAACTGAGGCACAATAAAGTTAAATAATGTGACTCCATGTGACATAGCAAATGAAAAGTGGATCCTTGAATTGAGCAACATGGTCTGAATTCTGCATTCAGATACAGTGTGATTCCAAAGCTTATGTTCATTACCACTTCGGGATTTTTCCCCGTTATCACATTGGTGACTTTATTGAAGGCTTATTGTGTTCTACGCACAATTTGTAACAGATAAGATAATTTATAATGAAATAATTTATGAGAAAGTTGCTGATGCCTCCTAGGTACCAGGAAACATATCAGGCACTGAGAAAGATGGGGTGAGTGCCTCTGCATTCATGTTCCCTTAGGAATTATGTTACTCTTTATTCAATTCACTCCTGACAACTGCCACCATCACTACCTCATCCCGCTGTCATCTGTCTTTTATTTTACTGATAAAGTAAGCTAACCGGACCGCATGCTTCCATTGGTCCACCTTTCAATTACTTCTCCTACCTGCAAAGATATCTTTATCAAAGCAATACATACACAATTACATTAGTCCCCTGAAATGATGCAATGCCTTCTCATTTACGTTTGTCTTTAAAACAAAGTCAGATTTTCTTAACAACATTCATAAGGCCTTCCATATAAATCTAGTGTCTCTCTAAAGTAATGTATCAACATTCTTACTCTCAGATTCTACCTTTTGGATAAACTTATTCAAATTCTCTTTCATCCTTTGTCAAATCCTGGGTTTGGGCACATACTTTTCCTTTGGTGGACCGTGAACCTTATCAGAACAGGGACTAGGTATATTTCTAAAACAAGGCACCACAATGCCTGACACATATTAGGTATGTGTGGATATTTATTACCCAAGAGAATAAATGCCTAACAGCTAAACTCTCCCTTGTTATTCCTTTATTGATTCTTCAGGTTTTAGCTTATCTGTCACTTACTCCAGAAAGCTTTAAATCTCTTGCCCTGAACAATCGCACATACCTACAAGGGCCTTTTGTATTCCAGAAAACCAACTATTTCAGGTATGTGTTTCGAAGGGATACATACACCCCCATGTTTATAGCAGCACTATCAACAATAGCCAAAGTATGGAAAGAGCCCAAATGTCCATCAATGGATGAATGGATAAAGAAGATGTGGTATATACATACAATGGAGCATTAGTTGGCAATGAAAAAGAATGAAATCTTGCCATTTGCAACTATGTGGATGGAACTTGAGGGTATTATGCTAAGTGAAATTAGTCAGTCAAAGACAAATATCATATGACTTCACTCATATGAGGACTTTAAGACACAGAACAGATGAACATAAGGGAAGGGAAGCAAAAAAAATATATAAAAACAGGGAGGAAGACAAAACACAAAAGACTTAAATATGGAGAACAAACAGAGTGTTACTGGAGGGATTGTGGGAGGGGGGGTGGGCTAAATGTGTAGGGGGCATTAAGGAATCTACTCCTGAAATCATTGTTGCACTATATGCTAACTAATTTGGGTGTGAATTAAAAACATAAAATGGGAAAGAAAGAAAAAAGAAAGAAAGAAGGAAATGAAAGAAAGAAAGAAAGAAAGAAAGAAAGAAAGAAAGAAAGAAAGAAAAAGAAAACCCAGTATTTTGTTCTTTTCTCATTTTGTGTAGTTTTTACTTTTTAATGTAAAGAGTATATTTTAACTGGCTGGAAAATGTCAACTATCAACCTTAGTGTCAATATTCAAATATGGGATAATAGATATATAAATCCAGGCTGTTGTGTCTCTTGTCTATAAGGGGTGACCTTTGTCGGGCCCCATGGACCAGTGCTACATGGATATTTGCTCAATATTGTCACATCTTCCAGCTTTGCAAAGTAGGCTGAGAATACAGACTTTCACTCTAATATCAGTTTTTAAATTTTGAGAATTTGTTCAAATTTTAAATAATTTTAAGCCAGTTTTCCAGTTTATAACTTCAAATGAAATTATACAAATGCCTAAATATTCCTTCACATTCAATCCCAGTTGTTCCCTTACATAGCTGTAGCATTTGGAATATCTCCTAGTATGAATTTTTCCCCTTTCTTCCTTCTGCTAGACTGAGAGCTCTGTGAGGTCAGGAGGGTACATAGATAGGTATCAATGATACAGATGTAGATAGTTAAAAATAAAGATACAGTCACAACTTTAAATTCAGTGCATAGTAAACAGCCTAGAAATAGTAGATCCTTGATATAGGTCTTTTAAAAAATTAGTTAAAAATTGTATTCTAGCCTGTCAATTCTGATACATGTAAATTGATTATATATACAATATTGATAAAAGGGCTTGAAATCTAGTAAACTAAATAATTTTTTTTACCAATTATATAAAATATATACTTGCCACACAAAGTGCAATAGTTCTACTAATATTTACAACTGTCAATGTGCAATTTACTATCCTTTTTAGGCTATGCAAGTATGAAAGAATACAAAAGATACCCATCCCTGTCCCCTACTCTCTTTTTTTTTAAGACACTTTTTTTTTTTTTTTTTAAGTTTATCTATTTACTTAGGGCACCTAGGTGGCTCACTCAGTTAAACATTCGACTCTTGGATTTCTGCTCAGGTCATGATCTTGTAGATCGTGGGTTCAAGCCCCATGTCCAGCCCTCCACAGTGTGAGGCCTGCTTGGGATTCTCTCTCTTCCTCTGTCCCTCTACCTCCCCTACCCTGCTCTCTCTCTTTCTGTCTCTCTCTCTCTCAAAATGGATAAAATAAATTTTTTTTATTATTTAAAAAAAATTTTTTTTTAACATTTATTCATTTTTGAGACAGAGACAGAGCATGAACGGGGGAAGGACAGAGAGAGAGGGAGACACAGAATCCAAAACAGGCTCCAGGCTCTGAGCTGTCAGCACAGAGCCCGACACGGGGCTCGAACTCACAGACCGCGAGATCATGACCTGAGCCGAAGTTGGACGTCCAACCGACTGAGCCACCCAGGCGCCCCAATAAATTTTTTATAAAAAGTTTATTTATATACTTTGAGACTGAGAGAAACTGACAGAAATGAGGGGAAGTACAGAGAGAGAGAGAGAGAGAGAGAGAGAGAGTCCCAAGCCGGCTCCATACTGCCAACATGGAACCTGATGCAGGGCTTGAACTCATGAACCTCGAGATCATGACTTGACCAGAAATCCAGAGTTGGACACTTAACTGACTGACCCACCCATGCCCTCCTCCCCCTACACTTAAATGAATGAATCACTTTGAAACTTTAGCTTATTTCTTTTGGCCTAATTTTTGCAAGTGTTAAATTTATCATTTTTAAATATAAACCTTGTTCCACATCCCTGAAATATTATAAATATTGGGGAAAATGCAAAAGACCAGTAAAACAAAATTATAAATTAAAAAAGAGCAATTTTCTCACAATTTAAATCACCTCTTCCACACACATACATTCCATATTTCTTCCTAACCACTATTCCAACTTCTTGGTTCTCTTGGGTTAAACAGAAGATGCTTTATTAGCTGCTATTGTGAGGAAGGAAATGCATTCTTTACACGATGAAATGTCATTATATCTTCATTTCTAAGGAAACCTTTATATCTTCAGCTGTAATTAGTAGAAGATTCTTTCCGGGCAAAGATGATGAGAATCTCTTCTTCTGCCTTTCTATTATAGAGCACATAATGGGAGAGAAGAAATAGGTTTCAAGCCCAGATACAGGGAAAGATAATGCCATGAGGTAAGCAAACAGCAACAAACAAAGAAAAGAAGTCTACCCGCCTCCACAGAAGACATTGATAGGATTTTACTGGGCTAATTTGACTAGCTGATTTAGGTTAATCTGAAAAACAATAATATATTTCCCGATTTAAGAACATGACGGTCTCTGTACAGAATACAGTGGAGTTAAGAATGACTTAGAACATGAAAATATATGCTCAAATTTACTTGCAAGAAAGAAGGAAATTTATCTTGGGCTAAAATGGAAACTCCTTGGCCTTTTTTCTTAATTACTCCATTGTTTTTTCTTTATAGGAAATGCAAACATTTGTAAGTGAATATTACCATGTTTTTTTTTTAACTTTTTAAAATTTATTTTTGAGAGACAGAGTGCAAGAGGGAGACACATAATCCAAAGCAGGCTCCAGACTCTGAGCTGTCAGTATAGAGCCTGACGCGGGGCTCAAACCCACAAACCGTCAGATCATGACCTGAGCTGAAGTCCCATGGTCAATAGACTGAGCCACCCAGGTTCCCCTCGCCATGTATTATTTACAATTGTTATTTGTATATAAATATATGAGTCTTAAATATTTCTTATATCATCAAATAACTTCAGATACTTCACACATTTTAATCTAAATGCACAAGTTACAGAATTCCAAACCCAAGGAATTAACTGGTTACCACAGTAAACAAGTTAGTCAAAAATGGAAAATTCATGAGCTTCACAAAAATCTTGTTTCTTCAAGCTAATATATATTTATTTAAGCTGCATTTCACTAATTCACATAATTGTTGAATAAAGTGTTTTATGTGATTTTCTTTTTTTTTTTTTAATGTTTTTATTTATTTCTGAGACAGACAGAGACAGAGCATGAGCAGGGGAGGGGCAGAGAGAGAGGGAGACACAGAATCGGAAGCAGGCTTCAGGCTCTGAGCAGTCAGCACAGAGCCCGACACGGGGCTCGAACTCATGTACCGTGAGATCATGACCTGAGCTGAAGTCGGACGCTCAACCGACTGAGCCACCCAGGCACCCCATGATTTTCAGTGTAATTTGGGCATAACTGAAAAACTGAGAAAATCTAGAGTGCATATTTGCATTTGCATGTAATAATGAAAATATATACTATTAGTCATGAAAATATATGCTGTTAGCCATTATCATGTATAGAGGTTCCCACTGTTAATAGCATTTCAAGAAATTGGTCCCGTTCTGTTAAAATCAAGGGCTAGTTAACAGCTTGTTATCAAATGGTAAAAGGTAAAACCATTCAGCAAGTTAAGAAAGAAAAAAAAAACATATCATTCAGTAAAATCAACAGGGGGAGTTAACATGGGCAGCAACTCCTATAATTACTTATATGGTTTTGGGATAGAAAATCAGAAGTACCTTTACTATTATAACATGTGTTTCCAGGCTAGTTTTATAAAATTTAAGACTTCTGGATTATATTTTATTGGAAAGGCAATATAGTTTCAAGAGCAATAACTACGATTAATAATAATACTTTCTCTAGAGGTTGATATAGAACCATAATAGCAAAAGCAATACAACATATTTTGATGTATTTTTTTTCCCATTAGGCTTTCTTGCACTGACAATGAAAAGCTGAGATGTAAGAATTTGGGATTTATTTGCTTATTTTTTGTATTCTATAATGAAGCCACTTTCTCTTTGAATACAGTAATTGCTCATTTATCCATTCAGGATAAGAATAGCTCTCTAACAATAATAGATCTCTGTCCTCTTGACATAGCAGGGAATAAGCTATCTCTAGGCAACATTATATATATAAAGTTGAAAATGTTTTCAAAGTCTTTTCTTATGTTTCAAAATTAAACATATTAAATTCTTTATTAAAACAGGTGGAAAATTATAAATGTGATATTAACATAATCTAGAACTACTTAGGTCAGTAATTTTAACATGTGTCTTTATATTAAGCAATTAGTTGTATAGGGGAGATGCCGGGGGAATCATTGTTACCTGTAAGTGTTTATAAGTGTATGTTAGCCTCATCCCAATACAAAAGGTGACCATCTGAATATGACCTACTACAGCAACCTTTTAATTAAGAAATTTTTCAGACAATCCCATCAGATTTTTCAAATGGATATGAGTAAAGAATAAGATATGTGCCTGATATTATTATCTCTTTTATTCTACAATGTTTAGTTATTCTAGTCATGCAAATTTACACAATAGAAGCATTTAAAACATGTTGAAGTTGATGGGCATTTAAAGTAGAATTTTGTTAAAAACATTGCAAATAAAATTCATCAATTTAATAATTCCACTCAACTAGTGTAGTGTCATGTAGCCATCTCAAAACTGTAGTCTTCTGTTACTCTTAACAAACCCAACTTAGACCTACACTGAAATGATGACATTAACTTGTACTTCTCAGAGAAATGAAAGACATTTTCCATATATATATATATATATATATATATATATATACATATACACATATATATACATGTATATATATATGGCAAGTGTCTTTCATTTCTTTGAGAAGTACATAAGGTCATATATATATGTATATATACATATATATATGGCACATGTTCTTGATGAAAAGATGGTCAATGCTCAGTATCGCTCATCATCAGGGAAATACAAATGAAAACCACAATGAGATAGCCAATGAGATATCACCTGACACCAGTCAGAATGGCTAAAATTAACTCAGGAAACAACAGATATTGGTGAGGATGTGGAGAAAGGGGAACCCTATTGTACTGTTGGTGGGAATGCAAACTGGTGCAGCCATTCTGGAAACCAATGTGGAGGTTCCTTAAAAAAATTAAAAATAGAACTACCCTATGACCCAGCAATTGCACTACTAGGAATTTATCCAAACGATACAGGAGTGCTGATTCGAAGGGACACATGCACCCCAATGTTTATAGCCATGCTATCGATAATAGCCAAGTTATGGAAAGAGCCCAAATATCCATCACCTTGTTTTTTAAGGCAGAAAATTAGATTCTTCTGTGACTCTTTTGTTTATGCCTTACTTATTAACCACATCAAATCATTTAAAAAGTGCCACTAATTATATGCCTCTAATAACCTTCAAACTATGTACATCTCCGCCATTCTGTTCCTAGACTTTATCACCATTATCCCTTCCTTGCTGAATGAGATTGCTCTATCTCCCAATTACTTTTTTCTGTTTTCAAATTAATGTTCTCCAATACACTTACATACAGCAGCCAGATAAGCTTACAACTTGCCATTTTTTATTGAGCCATTATTTAGGTTTCCTCTACTCATTTATTTGAACAAATATTTACTGAGCCCCTACTATATGCCAGTCTCATTCCTATGTGCTGATCCTATGGTGATCAACAAAATAAATAAGGTGAGTTACACTGAGCTGCCATGTGAGACCTGGTTGAGAGCAAAATATTGAAGCTGAGAATTAAAGTTCCCAGCAAAATATGAGGATAGAGGATAGAGGGAGGATTTAGGATACAAGAAAAGTAAATTAAGTCTCTTGCATAGGAAAGATGCTTGACTCTGAGAAATGAGAGATTGCTGTGGCTGAAATACCACAAGTAGAGTAGTGAAAAGAGAAGAAGTTTGCAAGGAAGACAAGGTTCAAATTGCCTTTCATGTTGATAAAACTATAAAGTACTGAGTGCCTTTAAGAATGTAACTATTAGCAGATAGTTTATATATTTTTAAAAAGCTCTTACCTTCTGCTGTGTCAGAGAAAGAAGAGAAGTCAGGAGGCCAGTTAGGAAGCTTTTGCAGTAGACCAGACAGGGAAGAGATCATGTGTCATCGACTACGGAAGTGGCACATATGTTCTACATGTATTTTTGACAGGACAGCCTGATCTCTTGCCATCTCCTCACTTTCTAACCACCCAATTTACCCTGCAGTCATATACTTTATTCCAGTCCTCAGAAATAGTCTTTCACTCTTCACAGTTTTTCTTTACTTGGACACTTAAAACTCTCCGCTTAGACCATACTTCCTCTGGGAAGCACTATCTTCTTCCATAATATCTTGTGCTTACTGTAAGATAGCACTAATCACTCTTCATCACCATTGCCTGTAGACCTCTCCACTTTATAGTAAGCTCTATATAGGTGAGCCAGTGGCCATGTCAAATTTGTTCCTTCTAGTGTCTCTAGCACCTAATAGATCCCTTAGCACAAAGCAGATACACAATGAATATTTGTTGAGTAGTGTTCATAAAGTTCTCCTTTGCTCTCCTACCCTTAATAAACCTATCGACTCTCCTATTTGATTTCATAGCCTTTAATGTTCATCATTTGAAGTCAAAATACTGTCTGGAAGTAGAGATGAGTTTTTCTTTCCTTTTAAGGAATACTTTTAAGACCTAAAGTACAACAGATATTTTAATGGTAAAAGCTTATTTCAATTTGGCACCTGAGGTAAATGGAAGTAATTTCCACCAAAGGTAAATTAGAGATAATTATTTGCCTTTAAAAAGAAGTGTTTTTAGATGAATCAAGTAATAAATGTCTATTATGTATCAAAAACGGTGCTATTTATTGTGAAAAAATGAATACATCACACCCTTTGCTCTCAATTAGTTTGAAATCTATCTGGAGAACCAAAATTAAGGACAAAATAGTAAACAGAAGATAACTATTAAGCAGATCCTAAATTAAATATTAGTCTGGTGAAAAATAGATAATCACAGGAATACATATAAAGATGGAAGAATTTCTTTTCATAGTAGATGTAGAGGCTTTATTTTCTTATCTTGATCATGGCCTTCAAGATTGGAACAGGAGAATGGAAGGTGGTAAGAAGTAAATTGTGGCCTGGGGACTAAAAAAGTAAATAAATAAATAAGCATGCTGTCTGAAGCATTCTTTAAAAGCAATATTGACTAGAGTTAAATGGACTTTTTGGCATGAATCAAAATATGCTTTAGGGTGCCTGGATGGCTCAGTCGGTTGAGCATCCAACTTCGGAGGTCATGATCTCATGGTTCATGGGTTCCAGCCCCCACATCGGGCTCTGCGCTGACAGCTCTGAGCCTCGAGCCTGCTTTGGATTTGTGTCTCCCTCTCTCCCTGCCTCTTCCACGCTTGTGCTCTGTCTCTCTCTCTCTCTCTCTCTCTCTCTCTCTCTCAAAAATAAACATTAAAAAAAATTTTAAACGTTTTGACAAATATGAAAGAGCACTATCATAATGAGTCTGGCTGATGAAGAAGAGAGAGCACTTTATTTTATACAAGAGGCATGGAAGTACTTGAAATTTCATCAGTGACTTTTATTTATTTCTCTGCTGGACGATGGTTAGATATTGGTTAGAAATACCCGTCCTGGATCATAATAATGGACAGGAAAAATAATAACACAAGATATTTTACAATGAATGTATATAAAGCGTTTAATGAAATATAGTATATTCAAGTACATATATTGAAACTACATTGAACATATTGTTCCTACAGCCAAGGCTTCGGGAAGTTGGCATATTTTATCTTTAGTTATCTTGGGAGACAAGACAAGCCCATTCCGGGTTTGGAAGTGGTGATCAGATTAAGAAAAAAAGCAACATTTAAACACATGTTATTGTTATTGTTTTCTTGAGCATTCTTTTATTTTAATGTCTGGTGATTAGTCTATTTTCTATGTCACCTATTGGGATAACTTTTTTTATTTTTCTAATGTTTCTATAGTTTTTTTTTAAATTACATATGCTTATAAGGAAGTTTTCAAACAATAAGGCAAAGCATAAAGAAGAAAAGCAAACTAAACAAAAACAAATGTGAAAACAGTATCTAAAATCATACCTTTTATATACAACTCATAAAATTTGATGACATTTTTCTAGATTTCTCTTGATGCACGTACACGGATGGATGGATGGATGGATGGATGAGTAGAAATAATCTGGAAACAGAATTATACTACCCATGTTATTCTTTTAACTGGTTGATTTTATTTGTTTTAAATTGTGGCAAAATGCACATAACATTTACCATTTAACCATTTTTAAGTGTACAGTTCAGTGGTATTAAGTACATTCACATTATTGTGCAAAATATGACTACCATCCATCTCAGAACTCTTCATCTTGCAAAACTGAAAATCATACACATTAAACAATAGCTCCTCATTCTCCCTTCCTTTCACCTGTTAGCAACCTCCTTTCTATTTTCTGTTTCTATAAATATGACTACTCTATGTATCTCATATAAGATGAATCATATAGCATTTGTTCTTTTGCAACTGTTTTATTTCACTTGACATAGTATCTTCAAGCTTCATCCCTGTTGTAGCATGAATTGGAATTTCCTTCCTTTTAAGGTTTCATGATATGCCGTTGTATATACGCACTACAGTTTGTTTATCCATTCCTCTATGGATGAATACTTGAGTTGCTTTTGGCTATTGTGAATAATGCTACTAGGAACATAAGTGTACAAATAGCTTTTCAAGATCTTGCCTTCCATTTGGGGGTGTATATACTCAGAAGCAGACTTGCCGGATTATATGGTGACTCTACTTTTAATCTGAGGAGGAACAGCCATACTCTGTTCCTTAGCAGCTGCACCATTTTACATTCCCACCAGTTCAGCAGGGTTCTTATTTCTCCATATCCTTGTCTACACTTATTTTCTATTCTTGTTTTATTTTGTTTTCCTATAGTAGACATTCTAATGGGTAATGAGTGTGAAGTTTTTTTTTTCTTTTAATATCTCCCAGTTTTTTTGAAATTTTTTTGAAATTTTGAAATTTTTGAAATTTTTTTGAAATTTTTTGAAATTTTAAAATTTGAAATTTTGAAATTTTGAAATCTTTCTCCCAGAAATGAGATAGAGGATTGAACAACAGATATAGACATTGCAAATTATAACACCCTCCACTTTGACATTTATAAACCTGATGGGCTAATTTCTTCATTAGGTTTCTTCTCAGTACTTTTGTTTTTATCTAAGTCATCTTTCATTTTGCTAATTTCTTCTGTATTTCTTATTTTACCAATTTCTGTTTTGTTGTGGGAATACATGCATAACATAAAATATTGCCATTTTAATTATGTTATGTTCACAGTTCGGTAGCATTAGGTACATTAACATTTCTGTTGCAAGTGTTATTTTTAATATTATAAGAAACAATGCACAAGTGCTTAAAAATAATATAATTACAAAAAGAAAACTAGTCCTCTTACTACCTCCATTATTCTTTCCCCCTCACACATCTTAGCCCTAACACCTTTTTTCCACCATACTTAAGAATTTGTATTTCAATATCCTTTAGTGGCTAGGTAACATTATAATCAAAACTTTATATTCACAAATCCCTGATAGTTCTTCAATAAACTACAGAAATATGATGAAAAAAAAAAAACATGAAAATCTAATCAATTCAGTTTCTCCCTAAAGAAAATTACTTTTAATGTTTTATGACTTCCTTTTATCTCATCGTGTGTGTGTTTGTTTGTATCTTTAATATTTACATTATCATACTCTTTTGGGTTCCTGGAATGAATTCCAAAGTGTGTCAGGTGGGACAGAGGTCAGAGGGGCTTCTGCACACAACAAACATTTCTGGGGACACCAGCAGAGTATCTGAGAATCAACCCAGTTCTGACACTATGTATCCAGAGACTGCATCGGAATCCACATGTTAAAGGTTTAGTCCCACAAGACTGTCCCCACCCACTTCATATATCAGTCACAAGCCCAGGTTATTCCTAGTACTTCTGACCCAGCTGGCTATAGAAGCGAGGTTCTTACAACCCCTGTCTTGGGTTTAATTTGCTAGAGCAGCGTATAGAACTCAGAGGAATATTTTCTTATTAGATCACTGGTTCATTAGAAAAGAATATATAATCCAGAAACATCCAGAGGAAAGAGATGTATAGGGCAAGGTATGGAGAAAGAACGTGGAACTTTCATGTCTTCTTTAGACATGTCACTGTCTCCCAGATTGTGTTCACCAGCCCAGAAGCTCTCTAAATCCCACCCTTTCAAGTTTTATGGAGGCTTCAATTACATATGCATAGTTGATTAACTGCCATTGGCAAATGATTCAATCTCTAGCTCAGGTCATGTTCTCACAGTTCATGAGTTCGAGCCCTGAATCAAGCTCTGCACTGACAGAGCAGGCCTGCTTAGGATTCTCTCTCTACCCCCCTTCCCTGCTCACTCTCTCTGTCTCTCAAAACAAATAAAAAACTTCCAAAAAGTTTTAAAAAATGATAATAAAACAAAATTATTCTAAACAATCTAACTTAAAATATGTTCTCTTAGCAATGTTTTCTCTATATTGTAAACATTTCTGCTAAAATTTCTTCTAATATTCAAAGGCTTTTTATTTGATGTGTGATAATTTGGTTAAGCTTCTCTTTTTAAGCTTTTTGGTTAAGCTTTCAACTGGCTATTGCTATTTCATATGAGAGGAGAACCCAGCTACATTCTTCTTCTGAATGTATAGACAACTTTCTAAGCAAAGTTTATTCCATACCTGATTTGTTTAGTCTGCAAATTTGAGACATCACCCTTGATATATGTTAAAATTCCATTCGTATTAAATATACTTTTTGTCTTCCAAAAATTTGCATAATTTATAATTCTAGCTGTCTTAAAATCACAAGATTTCAATTAGTATGTCTTTTTTTAAATTTTCCATCTAGTACGGCAAGATCTCCTCCATTATTTTCCCTTTTGTATTTGTCTTTAATATTCATCTTGGACTCTGGAGTTGGAACAGTTGTTTAAGACTGTTGGTTGGGTCATCTTGGTGGTTCCATCGGTTGAGCATCTGACTCCTGATTTTGGCTCAAGTCATGATCTCACAGTTCAGCTCATGAGTTCCAGCCCCACATCAGATTTTGTGCACTGATTTCTCAGAGCCTGCTTGGGATTCTCCCTCTCTCCTTCTCTCTCTACCCCTCCCCTACTCATTCTCTCTCTCTCTCTCTCTCTCTGTCTCTCAAAATAAATAAATAAACTTTAGTTGGTATACTCATGAATTTTTTTATTTGGATAAGTGTAATAAATATATCATATATATGCTGAAAATAAAACAATAACTATATATGTATCCTTTAACTCATACTTTCTTTAATTCACAAATAGTTACTGTTTTTTCTATGCATATTATATACACCGAGAATACTGAGATAGTCAAACAGTTCCACTCTGTTTCAAGATACTCAGTGTGAAATGAAATAAACTTTGCAACATAGGCACACACACACACACACATACACACAAACACACATTTACTTATTTAATATAGTAGTAAGTAAGATGCCAGCTATAAAATACACAATATAATAAAGACTTGGACAAAGTGGCAATTTTTGATAGTAATGTCAGGGAATAGTTTGTTTGAGGACATGATATTTGAGCTAAAATTTTATGGATGAAAGGAGACGACTGCATAAAGATCTGAGTAAACTTTAATGGTCATTAGTCTAAAAAAATTCTTTAACTTCCACTTATAGTTATGACAGATGAGCTTATGTCAGAACAACCTTCCAAACTGATTATATAAACAGCATAAAATGCATGAAACAGCTGCTTAAAGTCACAGAAGAGCAATCAAGGAGGCTGGATTTTAGGATCTGATTTGAGGGAGAAGAGAAGAAAGTTTACGTGATCACTTTTTTCCCCATTGCATGAACTGACTCATAGGTGTGTGAGACCTAGAAGCTGAGAAAGAAGTCTCAGCTCAAAGCTCTCTGCGGTCTTGTGGGTGAGGGAAGAGAGGAATTGGACTTCGGTTTTCTAAAGACAGCCAGTAGAATGAGCCAGTCTGAAAGAAAAGATATTGTCAGAAATGTGTGTCAGAGACTTTTGCTTAATTTTCCATTCAAAGCATTTTCTAGATCTTATGGTGTATAGGACAAAAGGCAAATAAGCCAAGCGGAAAATCGAAAGTGAAGTAAAAAACCAAAACAGATCTTGAACAGTCTTATTGTACAGGAAACAAAAATTGCAAATTCAAGAACCAGCAATGAATAAGGGCCATGGTATGTATTCTAGGCTTGCGGTTGAGATGCCTAAAAGGATATACCCGTGAACTACACACAAACTAGACTTAGAACCACCTCCACGAAGATTGAAATCCATCTCTAAGACATCCCAAACCATGAGTAGACCAAAGAGAAATGCCTTATTCTGCTTTCCTCTAGTTGCTGGCAAGGCTAAGAAAAAATTATTCAGGCACTTGCTGAAGAATAACAAGGCAATTTTTATTCAAAGAGACAACAATGGGTTTTTATAGTATGAAAGAGAGATGGAGCTCTGAGTACACTAAGGAAAAAAATGGAAATTTATCACCAAATGGCAGAATGAGAAGAAATCATTGGAGGGAGAATTAATAAGAGAAACAACTAGTTAAAGGAGGACTCTGGTTAAACTGACTTGATGAGATTCTTGCTAAACGTGGACTCTAGGTGAACAGAGGTAGAAGCCCGAGGCTGAGTCTAGTCAAGTAGAGAGCTCAGAGGAGCCTGAATTTTGATCAAGGAGAAAATGTTTGTCACCAGAAAATGTGGAAACTATTTTCTAGAAAAAGATAAACTCATATAGAGCCTCGACATTGCTTTTGTACATAGTGCAAAAGTGAACAGACTAAACCAATGAGAAAAATTAAAAAGAAAAAGATGAAAATTGGAAAGTAGACACAGAACCAAGGCAATTTCAGATATTGATATGTCAAAAACTTTAAATTACAATGATTTGTATGCTCAAAAAACAGATGCTAAAAAGGAAAATGTCATTAAACTATCAAAATAAGTAAATAAAAGATGAAATGAAAATATTAGATTTGAAAATTATAATTAAAATGAAGAATTCAATATACCAATTAAATGGTCAAAAGGAAGATTTGTGACCTGGATGGTACATCAGTAGAAAACATCCACACTGAAACACTGAAACATCCACACTGAAACACTGAAACAGAAAAGGATGGAAAATACAGAGAAGGATGTGAGATCCACAGAATATTGTCAAAGTTCTGATGTATACAGCATGGCCATCTCCAAAGGACAAGAGAGACAGAATGGAGAAAACACGTTTGAAAAAATACCGGCTGAGACATTTTCAAAAATGGTGAAATATATTAATCCTCAGGTAGAAGCTCTGTGTGCCTTTCAGAATATGAATTCCCAGGAAATCTTAATGAGAAACATTATTGTTTGACTGTAAATGCCAAAAACAAAAATAAAACCCAAAGACAGTTAGTGGAAACCACAACAATGGATTGTTTTTTAAAAATCAGTAATGAGAGAGACAAATGACTTAGACAAAACCTTAAAAAAATTATCTCAAATGAGTGGAAAGAACAGAAGAACTAATTTAGATTTCTGTATTCAGCTAATATGATTTATAATGAAGGCAAAAAAATGTGCTAATGTAAATAAAACCTGATAGACGTTCTGTTTCTGAGCCTCATTCAAAGAATACGAACATATGAACTAAAAAAAACACACAGTTCTTTAATTTTTTATGTATGTGTATACTAGTATTAATAGTCCAAATATAGATTCAACCCATATTTTCATCAATAGTATAATACTACATAAATAGAAGAATAGTTATACAATGTCGTCATCTGTTCTCGGGCTAATCCAGACTGAGTTCAGCGGGAGTGGTTATCTCTACTTCACGTTTTCAAATCTTTCTTCTCCAAGATAGCTTGCCCTGGCATACTTTTCTCATGTCAGTGGAAGTCTACACACAAGTGTTTTTCAAACCATTGTGTCAGGGCCACAAACATGGCCAAAGTAGGTATTTTAGCTGACTCAAAGACTCTTTAGTAAGAGCAGCTATAAAGACACCTACTGAGGGGCGATGATACAAATAGCATTGAATAAGTTGAGTCTGTAGAGTAATCTAGCTTAACGTAATTCATTTTTGTCTTTAATTTATAAAAAATAATTCCCTGATTAGCTGGAGGCATAGAAGAATTATGGTTCTAACAAATGTAGATAAGTTCAAATTTGTAACATTTTGTGAAGCGTTTATAATCTTAGCCATGATCTTCACAACTCTATCTTCATTACTGACCTCAGGAATAGAGTATGACATGAAAATTCCTTAAATACTTAAATCACAGAGATTTATATACCACATCCACCATTTTCTCCTTTTCTATAGGAAAAATGACAGATTTGTTTTTAATTTAAATTTTAGTTAACACACAGTACAATATAAGTTTCAGGAGTAGAACTCAGTGATTCATCACTTATGTACAATACCAGTGATCACCACAACAAGTGCTCTCCTTAATACCCATCATCTATCCAGCCCATCTCACACCCACCTCCCTCCATCAACCCTCAGTTTGTTCTTCATCATTTAGAGTCTCTTGCATGTTTCTCTCTCTCCTCTCCCCACCCTGCCACTTCCCATATATTCATCCACATATGAGGGAAATAATATAATTTTTGTCTTTCTCTGATGGACTTACTTCGCTTAGCGTAATACATTTCAGCTCTATCCACATCATAGCAAATGGAAAGATTTCATTCCTTTTGTAAGTAACATTCTATTGTATTAATATACCATTTCTTCTTTATCCATTCATTAGTTGATGGACATTTGGGCTCTCTCTATAGTTAGCTACTGTTGACAATGCTGCTATAAATATTGGGATGACTGTACCCCTCCAAATCTGTATCTTTGTATTCTTTGGATAAATACATAATAGTACAATCGCTGAATCACAGGATAGTTCTACGTTCAGTTTTTTGAGGAATCTCCGTACTATTCTCCAGAGTGGCTGCACCAGTTTCTATTCCCAACAACAGTGTAAGAAGGTTACCCTTTCTCTGCATTCTCGCCAGCACCTGTTGTTCCTTGTGTTGCTAATTTTAGCTGTTCTGACAGGTGTGAGGTGGTATCTCATCATGGTTTTGATTTGTATTTCCCAAACTGGACTACTTTCTTATAACTCATACAAAAAATAAATTCAAAATGGATGAAAGTCATAAACGTGAGGCAGGAAGTCATCAAAATCCTAAGAGGAGAACACAGGCAGCACCCTCTTTGACCTCAGTCAAAGCAACTTCTTACTAGACATGTTGCTAAAGGCAAGGGAAACAAAAATGGATATGAGATATTGGGACTTCATCAAGGTAAAAAGCTTCTCGGGACATCTGGCTGGCTTAGTCTATTAAACATCTGACTCTTGATTTCAGCTCAGGTTATGATCTCATGATTTGTGAGATCAAGTCCCGATTTGGGCTCTGCACTAACAGCATGGAACTTGCTTGGGATTCTCTCTTTCCCTCTCTCTCTTCCCCTTCCCTGCTCTCTCTCGCATATCCATGTTCATTCTCTCTCTCTCTCTCTCACAATAAATACATGTACATTTATATTTAAATAAATGTGTTTCTACGCAGTGAAGGAAACTATCAACAAAACTAAAGGGCAACTGAGGGAATGGGAGAAGATATTTGTCAATGACATATCTGATGAAGGGTTAGTATTCAAAATCTATAAAGAAGTTATCAAACTCAACACCCAAAAAACAAATAACTCAGTTAAGGAATGGGCAGAAGACATGAACAGACACAAAGAAGACATCCAGATGACTAGCAGACACATGAAAAGATGCTCAAAATGACAAATTCTTAATCTCATGTACATCCAACCTCAATTTATCTGTTTAAATTTCCTTTTACTTATCTGTATACTCAGTCAGTTGATGATACCTTTTTTCATATATAAAAAATTACTAAACTTTTTACATCAACAAGAAAACATCAAGTTTTCTCTCTCATTTGTCTTTGTGCTTGTGTGAGTGTGAGGGTGTATTTGTTCATCTATCCCCAGTCCAGAATGTCATTAACATTCTACACAAGTTAGATCCAATCACATACTGAAAATTCTAGGTGAAGGTCCCCTCAGCTCCTAAGGAACTATTTGTACAAAACTCAATTCAGTATTTATTACCACATATTTGTTATTGCTGTTTATTTTTCTTTGACAGAAAGACCAGAGGAGAGGGGCATAAGGAGGGAGAGAGAGAGAGAGAGAGAGAGAGAGAGAATCTCATGTAGGCTCCATGCCTTGTGTGGAGCCCCACATGGAGCTCCATTCCACAATGCTATGGTCATGACCTGAGCACAAATCAAGAGTCAGATGCTTAACTAACTGAGCCACCCGGTACCCCCCAACTATTGCTATTTTTTTAATATTATTAAATGACATCATTACTCATCAAAATTTCTAATAAATTAATTATTAAATTTTTCTTCCCCTCAACTAGTGAATTGCTGAAAACAATTTAATTGACAAGAGTTAAGAAAAGGTACACATTCTCTCCTGTTAACCCTTTGTTCAATTGACGATCTTATCATCCAATCTGCTATATTCAATTTGCCATCTCTAATGCATTCTTCAAATTGATCCCCACATGCTCTTTCCAAGACACCAATTTTGTCATATTTTTGAAGTCTCAGCTCTATTAATGTGAAGCAATCTATTATCTAGATTCTGCAGTCATTTAACATCTTTCCTATCTCACTACCTCTACATAATTCTGATCCCAAATGATTTGATTAGATGGCACTCTTTGCACTTACATTACCCACAAAATAACTCTATCTGCATAAATTCATAATTACTCACTTATACCACATTGGAAAGTAAGTAATTGTGTGTGTAGAATAGGGAGTGGTAAGACAGAGAGACAGAAAAGGAGGAGGAGGAGAAGAAGAAAGAGAAAGACAAGGATAAGGAGAGGAGAAGTAAAAGAAGAGGAGATGGGAGAGATGGAAGGAGAGAAGGAAAGAGACAATGCCCAGTGAAGAAGTTTTGTCTTAACCACTCTTATGTGCTTAGCAGCTTACAGAAAGCCTAAAGTAGAAACATGCTTTGGATTGTCTGTTGTCTACTTGGCACCTTCACCATTGTCTTTTTAAGTCACTTCTGCATTCCCAAAAGGAATATGGAAATTCCATTTTACAGAATTTCTCTCCCTTGTTGCCATGTTAGAGAAGAGAAATTCATGGGGGAGTGGTAGACAAAATGAAAAACTATTATTCTATGAAGTAATTGTTGCCAGACATAGGGACATATTTAAGTTCGACAAACCTTCAAGGGTACTATTAGAGCAACTTCCATTTTCTTCCTGGAGACCAACACTCGGTGAAAACCTTCTCAAAAATTCTTAAGAACTGCATCCTTTTCTAAAAAAAACAATGCATTAGGCTGAGGTTTTCACAGTCTGGTTCTATGGCCTGGAGGCTGCTACTTCCTTGATTTTTCTTGATGCATGACTTGGTATATTTCCTTCACATGTGACTTCTCTAAACTGTATTTCAATTCCTGCAAAGTTTTATTAACCACGACTCTTATACTATAGAGCAAGTAGAGTATTTAGTTTTCCTTTTTGAGCTTAAAGTTATACAAATAGTTTCTCAAATAAATTATTTTACATTGAACTAAGCTATTCTGTCCTTATCAAAAGTTTGGTATTATCATACTTGGTATTAGTGCGTGATTAATCCAGAGATAGTAAAGATGTTAAGGTATGTATGCGTGTGTATGTAGATAGATAGAATTTAGATTAGATAGATAGATAGATAGATAGATGATAGAGATAGAAAGATAGATACTCTTTTAAATTTCAGTTCCTGATTAGGCACTAAAAACAATAACAAATTATTTTAGTCTGTAGCTAAATTGAAACATTGATACAATCACGTAACATTTCATTTAATAATCATTGACATTTTGTACTTAGACATTGTAACTCCATAATTTATAATGAATATAACACTATACAGCTTTTTTATTAGGCATAAACTTCTAGAAAGTAGTATATTACAAAGTATAATAACATTTAACATATCAACCTGGTAATTCCTGAAATTTTATATTGTGAGCACCTTAATTTTACTATCACTATGATTTTTTTCTGGACACTTATGTATTCACACTTTATCACCAATAAATCTTCAGACATAGCCAGGCATGTTGGGCAGAATAATGATACTCCTCCCTCTGCAATATTGTCCATATCTTTTTTTTTTTTTTTAATCTCTGGAACCAGTGAATATATTAGGTCACAAGACAAAAAGAATTAAGGTTGCAGATGGAATTAAAGTTGTTAATCAGCTGATGTGGAAATGGTGGTATTATCCTGGATCATTGAAGTGGTCTTAATGTAAGCATAAGGAGCCTTATAAATGCACAAGGGATGCAGGAGAGAGAGAGAGTCAAAGAGATGGCAACATGAGAAGGACTTGATCTGACTTTGTTGGCTTTGAGTATGGAGGAATGGGACCACACACCATGAATTGTCATTGGCTCCTAAGATCTGGAAAATAAGCATAAAGGTTTTTCCCTGAGAGCATCCAGAGGGAATATAGCCCTCTATAAATCTTGAATTTAACCCAGTTAGACTTATTTGACACTTTTGGCTTCCAGAATTTTCAGTAATCAATTTGTGTTGTTTTAAGCTCTGAAGATTGTTGCAACTTGTTATTACAGAAATAGGAAACTAATAAAATAGGATGTATTCAGAGTGCATAAAATCATATACAAGTGCCACCAATAACATTGAAGTACTTTTTGAAACCACTAAATATTCAAGACACATAAGATACTGGTCAATGAAGATGAATGAAAGGCATGAATGAAAGTGCAATATGTAACCCTTTGCATTAAATATTTCTCCTAATGTGCATATGTTGTTAAAATAATGTATAACTTGTCAATGCTGCAGGATGAAATTGAGTTTAGATTGAGTAGAATGACATTTGATTTTAAAATTGTGTATTTCCACTTTAGCATATTTCCAGAAAAAATAAATTAGCGTCCACTTCTTTAAAAGTCACATATTTTTTTAAAAAAATAAATAAAAACAGCTATTTTAAATGGATTAATTTATTTTTTATTATGTGCCCCAAATTAACATATGTTATTACTAAAATTGATATGTATTTCACTAAATTATAGAGGTACTATCATTAAATTCTCATTTTCATCATGTTATATGTGTATGTTTGGCCAAACTGAGACATAATGGTAGAAACTAATCTATGTATGTTACTAAACATTTGGTTACACAATCAAATTTGTAATTATGGAAAAAATGTATATGAGTGAAAGAAGTAGTTTATGATAATAGGTGCACTCAGCCTGGGAAATAAAGTGGTAGAAAACAATACCATACATTGGTATTATAATGGAGATATTTTCCCTCTGTTCAGGTTATTTCACTATAGCAGTATAAGTACAGTAGTACATTAGAGCCATATTTGCATTTCATTAGACCATGCAAATAATGATAAAAATTAAACAAGAGAAACAAATGGAAATAGTGCTCTATAATTTAAAAAGAAATGTCTCTACAAATTTTATCTCATAAATTTCTAATTTAACCAATTTATAGGATTAAAAAAAACATATCTCTATGAATTAACAGAAAGAAAAAAAAAATCTAATCTCTATGTTAACCTTCTATTTTATTACTGTGCTTGCAACTATTGTATCCATTGTTATTAAATAACATCAATGACAAATATAGCTTCTTTGTAGCATGTGATTTTGTAAAGCAAGCCAAACAAAATTCATTTGGACATAACCTCAGAGTTTCAACATAATACATTTCCTAGTTCAATGATATCTTACACCATACCTTTCTTACATTTAATTTTGTCTTCTCCAATATTTCTTTGACAAGTAGTTTCATGAAAACATTTCATTTCAGTTCTCTGGAAACTACTGCTAACAACATGCAAACTCCTTAATTTAAGACCCATTTACATCCTCACCAGTCTCCTTTCTCAAACTCTGCACTTCAACCAGTAAATTATGGCAACCCCAAGTATATTGTCTTTTACCTCTTATTTTTATGCACGTGGGCTTGCTGTTGCCTATTAAATGACTTATCGTCACCTACATGCATTCTTAATCTTAACCTGCTTAGATCAAATTTCTTACTGGCACTGTATTCATGATTCTATTTTTCTCTTATGTTTTTATGTTTAGTTACAACAAAATCTACCAATTCTTCTAATGCTGTTTTACATCTGATAGGAAATCCTTCCTCTAATCCCAGGGATGCAATCCCTAATTTCAATGTAGCCTTCCTGAAAAATTGAACCAAAATATTGGCATTATTTAATTTACGACTGAGTATTTTGTATCAAAAAGAGCATGTACATTTTATTTATTTGATATTCTTAAGAAAATTTGTTTTCACAAAGTTATGAAAGACTGTTGGCAGATATGCAATTATGCTTTAAATGTTTGAAATGCTACTTTTTTTTTTTTTTTTAATTTTTTTTTTTCAACGTTTTTTATTTATTTTTGGGACAGAGAGAGACAGAGCATGAACGGGGGAGGGGCAGAGAGAGAGGGAGACACAGAATCGGAAACAGGCTCCAGGCTCCGAGCCATCAGCCCAGAGCCTGACGCGGGGCTCGAACTCACGGACCGTGAGATCGTGACCTGGCTGAAGTCGGACGCTCAACCGACTGCGCCACCCAGGCGCCCCTGAAATGCTACTTTAAAGAAATTTTCAGAAATTTCTGCCTTAATCTGGTCGGTAAATACATCATACAAGTTTTCTCATGCAAAGAAAGATATGTTAGGGTTGAGATAAGACCATGTACAATTTTCTAAAATATGTATTTTATCTTACTACTTTGTCTAACTTAAGCAATATTACTTGTACTTACAACCTTCATAATATGTTCTACAAGAAAATTCTTGTGGAATCTTGGAGCACAAGGCACGTGCTTAAAAGAGGAATAAAAGAATTGGGTGAATTTATCCTTAGTAGACAAGATTGAAGAGAATTTAATGAGTAGCTAGGGAGTATCAGACCTAGTTTCATTTTCATTCTGTTACGTATCAGAAATTTTTTATATTATAACTTACAGATTGTTTTTCTATCTAAGTTTTCCACCTTATGTTATTTTAGCCTCCATGATTTCTTCATAATTAATATTAAGAAAATGCTTAAATAAAACAAAAGCAACAAACATCTAACCTCAGAAAATGCCAAATGAATGGTAGAAGACAAGAAATTAAGTGAATAGCATTTTATATCACTCCTGTCAAAGATGGAAAGTGAGGGGCGCCTGAGTGGCTCAGTTAAGCGTCCGACTTCGGCTCAGGTCATGATCTCGCGGCCAGTGAGTTCGAGCCCCGCGTCAGGCTCTGTGCTGACAGCTCAGAGCCTGGAGCCTGTTTCAGATTCTGTGTCTCCCTCTCTCTCTGACCCTCCCCCATTCATACTTTGTCTCTCTGTCTCAAAAATAAATAAACGTTAAAAAAAAAAAACAAAGATGTAAAGTGATCCTCCTAATCCCTTCCTTCCTTCCTTCCACCCACTCTCTCCCCGCCCTCCCTCCCTTCTTTCTTTCCTTCTTTCCTCCCTCTCTTTCTTGCTACTATAAACAGTTTAACACCTGCTGATTAGAAAAATGCTTTGAAATATATAATGGAACAGAGTGTTAGGAGGCCTACAGGATCAAGCAAGCAAGCAGAATTATGAAACAAGGAAGTCCCATCAGAACAGCTAAACCACAGGTATGGGTAATATATGTGTAAAGACTGTTATAGTAAATAAAGAATCAGCATGAAACAAAACTTCCTAGGAGCTTTCTTTGGAATAAGACACTATTTACTTTGACATGGAAATTTAAACAAAGAATCTAAGATGGGAGGACAGAATCCATAACTGAAAAATTTTGTTCTTCCTAAAGCATTGTTTAATTTCATGGATGATTGAGATTTTTCATTTCAAAATATATTCAATTCTCTAAGAAATTTACTTGTCTATAAAATGTCCACTTCTGTTAACATGCACAAATAGAGATCCACAAAGGCTGGTCACATATACAATAATTAAAACAAAGATAATTTTAGTTTGCTTAAAGATGGATGATTCCATTTATGAGAATGCAAGCACACCTAAAATTGAGAATGAAGCAATATGTATTTCTGACAATTCTAAGGGCATTTTAATAAGAGTTGTTTCACTTCATTACCATTAGCTCTTTTATTTAAAGCTGAAATTGAGTAAATGAATTCATGATGCCTTTCGTTTCATGTGCACATATAATGTGATTAGCCATACATTCAAAATATATGCCTAATTTTACTGAATTTTTATTCCAATATTTTATTTATCAGGTAATGATCATATCACAGATAGGAATGATTTAAATTGCAGTATTGTATAATAGAATTATGATTTTTGTGATATTTTCCCACTACTTTAGGTACTAGACAGCAAACACAGATAGTACTCCAGAGATATATAGAAAGAATTTGACTTGCAGGATATTATGTTGTATTTGATAATGTGTCTCTTCATTTTCCTATTTTTGGTAAATTTTTAGTTGAATTAAAATATGTAGGGGTGCCTGGGTGGCTCAGTCGGTTGAGCTTCTGACTTCGGCTCAGGTCATGATCTCATGGTCTGTGAGTTCGAGCCCCGTGTCAGGCTGTGCTGACAGCTTAGAGCCTGGAGCCTGTTTCAGATTCTGTGTCTCCCTCTCTCTCTGCCCCTCCCCCGTTCGTGCTCTGTCTCTTTCAATCTCAAAAATAAATAAATATTTAAAAATTGTTTTTAAAAATACGCATTAAGAAGCACACAAATCTTGGGACGCCTTGGTGGCTCAATCAGTTCAGCATCTGACTCTTGATTTCAGCTCAGGTCATGATCTCACAGTTCGTGGGTTTGAGCCCTGCATTGGACTCTGTGCCCAGATCTCGGAGCCTGCTTGGGATTTTCTCTCTGCCCCTCTCCTGCTCATGCTCTCCCTCTCTGTTTCTCAAAATAAATAAACATTGAAAATAAAAAGCAATACATAAATATTATAGGTAAAGACAGATGAACTGTCACAAAGTAAACACACATGTGCTACTATTACCTAGATTTGAAAAAAGTATAGAATATTACCAGAACCACAAATACACTTTGGAAGTTTTCTCTAAATGCAACCCTAACTCTCAGTAACAAGCACTCTTCTGATTTCTATCACCACACGTTACTTCTGCCCTTTTCACTTCATCTAAATGGAGTCATACAGTATATACTTTTATACAGTTAGATGTTTTTATACAATTCTATGGCATGAAATTCTTTTCCATTAGCTCATTTTTTTTTTTATTGCTGAATATCAATTGTTTGGCCACAAAACAACTTACATATAAACCTAATGGTAGGCAGTTAGTTGCTTCTAGGTTTTTTTTTTTGTTTGTTAAAAATAGTGATGCTGGAACCATAATACTTATGTCTTTAAAGATATATGTGTGTGTGTGTATGTGTGTGTACACGCATATATATTTTATACACACACACACACACATTGAATATATTTCTAAAAGTGAAATTGCTAGAACTTAGAGTATGCATGTGTTCAACTTTTGTATATGATGCTGAAGAGTTTACTGAAGTGTTTCTAGCATATAGAATCTCATCTCCTGTATATAATACTTCCTGTTACTCTACTTCAACAGTGATTGTGAGTCTCTGTCTTTTTAAATATTAACCATTCTGGAAGGAGCATTTCACGTTGGCTTTAATTTGCTTTACCCGGTACATAAACTAGGATGCACAACTTGCCATTTCCTTATTGGTTATGTGAATACCACTGTGAAGTGATTGTTCACGTCTTTTCTCACATTTTCCTATTGGCTCGTCTTTTTATTGTGATTGAAGAGATCCTGCATATATATAAAATATTAGAACCTTGTTGGTTGTATGCACATCAAATATTACCTCTAACATCATACATTTTCACTCTCCTGGTGATACCTTTAGAATAACAAATATTCTTAATTTAATGGAATCCAATCTGTCAATCTTTTATATTATGATTCAAGGCATTTTGTGCCCTGTTTCACAAAACGTTGACTTATACCAAGTCATAGCAGTATGTTTCCATATTAACATCTGACATCTATATGCTTCACTTTTTACATTTAGATATACAGGATATATTGAATTCATTTTTATATATACACTGAGATAGAAATCAAGTTTCACTTTTTTTTATTTATGTACCCAGTTGATCCCATGTCATTTAGTAAAACCTCTATGTTTCCCGGAAAATTTTATAATGTTACCTGTCAGAAAATAAGGGAACATATATGACGAGATCGTTCTAAACTGTCTGCTCTGTTTCATTGGTTTTATCGTTGTCCCTCTGTGGTATTGTCATATTTATATTAGCCTCACAACAATTTTGATACCTGATCATGTTATTCTTCCAAATTTGTTCTTCCTCAAGTGGTTTTCCTATTTTCAGCTTTTTTTTACCTATAATATTTTAAAATCAGGCCACTAATTAACACACATACACACCACACATATACACACATCTGCTAGATGGTAATTGCATTTACTTTCTGTCTAGCATAAATACAGGAATAATTAATGTACTCGGATTATTGAGTCTTCCAATATATAAGCACAATATATTCCTATATTTATAAAGATATTATATTTCTTTCAACAATTTTGCGTGCGTGTGTGTGTGTGTGTGTGTGTGTGTATGTAGATGTCTTACAGTGCTACATTCACTTAATTTTGCGTATAACATTGTGAATGGTAATATTTCTAAAGTTTTTATTTTCTGTTTCCTGCTTTCATGTGGACAAACAATTGGTGTTTGCGTATCAACTTTGCAGCAGGCTGAGTTCTCTCGTCAATTGCAAGAATTTATCTGAAGATACTTAGGTCTTCTACATACGGTCATCTTACCTGCAAATAATGACAATCTTATTTCCTTATTCCTTCTCCTATCATTTGCATTTCTTACTATTTCTTTATTACCTTGGCTAAGTCCTCTGGCATAATTGTGAAGAGGCATGGCTATGTGGTGATAGAGAGTATTCCGGTCTCTTTCTGGAATGAGAATATGGTTCTGACTTTCGCTGTGCATTTTCAGTATCCCTGGATACTTCAGTCTTTCACTTTTTTCCCACACTTTCAAAACGAATAAGGTTAGGAGGAGCTTGGGAAGTTACGTGGTAGAAAGAAAAGGAGGAAATTATTGCCATATTGATTGTCTTAATATATAACTTATTCTGAAAAAAATATTCCACACCTTTATACCAGTATGTTGATGTAGAAAAAAAGTTTGATCAATCCTGTGGAAGGAGATTATCTCTTGAAATTTGAGATTTATAGTACACTAAAAGCCTGTGGTAGGTACAAAGAAATTGATTTTGTATTGAGACTTCAAGTTAGATACCTTTTAAATTTATGGCTGATTTAAGTAATGAAAAACATCCTTAAAGAGAATTGGGGACTATAAGAGATATTATTGCTCTGGCCAAAAAATGAAAAAAGCTAGTGTGTTACTGATTATTTCAATGTTTAAAAAAAGAAACAAAAAAATGTAACAACTTAAAACTTGTCTCTGCTGAAGGAACAATGTATCTTTTAACTGTTTTGTTACCCAAATATTTACTATTCCAGTTTCCCCAAAGTGGAAACATTTTTATGCAAATGAGTTTTCTATGATTAAATAAAAGTGTCACACACACACAAATACATATTTCCTCCAGATAGTCGAGTTGCACAGTCTTCTCAGCCTTTTTTATTGTTGTTAATGTGTTGATTTTTTTAAATGTTTATTTATTTTTTGAGAGAGAGAGAGCACGAGAAGGGAGCGGAACAGAGAGAGAGTGGGAGAGAGAACCCCAAGCAGGCTCTGCACGGTCAGCACAGAGCTTGTCACTGGACTTTATCCCACAAATGGTGAGATCATGACCTGAGCTGAAATCAAGTCAGATGCTTAATCAACTGAGCCACCCAAGTGCCCCATTAACATGTTGGTATTAAAACTGTAAACCCACCTTGATTTCCTGGAATAAATGTAAATTGAGTTTTAGGGGGGTAGGTGGGAAGTAAGGCTTCCACGAGTATTGGATTTTACCTGGGTGGTGAGACCAGATTCCTTACAGAAGGGTCTGGGGAGAAGGATGGACCTCGGCACACAGAGCACCCAGGCATTTCTCATGCCAGCACTTTCTTGCCTTCCCTGAACACTGTAGAATTCACAAGATCCTGGGAGACAGGCTGGCTGCAGCATTTTGGCCTGATTCTACCATCGCTGAGCCACCCCTGGTCCCTGATGCTCAGCTCATCCTAGCTTGCCTTCTCCTTGCCCCTCCCTCAGGACCTCTTGGAAGAAAGGCTTCCATATTTTACTATAATTGTGATGTTTGCTATAGGCTGCTTGGTAGACAACCCTTTATCTAATTAGGGCACTACTCCTTTATTCCTTCTTTACTTCTTTACCTTTCTTTACCTCTTTAAATCATGAATGCTCTGGGCACCTCACTGGTTCAGTCGGTTAAACAACCAACTGTTGACTTCCACATAGGTCATGATCCCCAGCGGTGGGATTGAGCTCCACCCTGGACTCATGCTGAGTGTGCAGGCTGCTTCACCCCCTTTTTTTTTGTGGTTTTTAAATTTTCAAACTAAATATAGGGATATCCAGATATGTTTTTATTGTAGTATAATACCCATAATGTAAAAGTTACCATTTTAACCATTTCAAAGAGTAGAACTCAGTGGCAGTTAGTATGTTTTCAATGTTTTATAGTTGTCATGACTGTTTATTTCATTTAACCACCCCAAAAGGAAACCCTGTAATCAATGCATTAAGCAATTATTCTCCATTCAACTCCTCCCGATCCTCTGGCAGCCACTACTATGCTTTTGTCTCTGGATTTGCCTATTACGAATATAAATACTATACTAGGCAATATGTCATGATACTATACAATATAGAACTTGACATAATGTTTTTAAAGATCATCTATGTTGTAGGATCTATAAGAACTTAATTTCTTTTTTCAGGGCTGAATGGTATTGGATTATATAGCTAAAGGGCATTTGGTTTATTTATTCATCAGTTGATGGATATTTAAGTTGTTTGTACCCTTATCAATTGTGAACAGTGCTGCTATAAATACTAATGTGCACATTTGTGTTTGACTGCCTGATTTCAGTTCTTTTGGGTGAATACATCCAGTGGACTTGCTATGACATATGGTAATTCTATGTTAATCTTACTGGGGATTTGCCGACCTGAACCATTTTATTATATTCCCACTAGCAACGTGACAGGGTTCTGGTTTGCCTACCTTTGCCAACACTTGTTACTTTCCCTTTTGTTTTTCAATTTTTTTATTACTGTTATCCTACTTAGGTGTGAAGTGGTAGGTCAATGTAGTTTTGATTTAAATTGCCCTAAAAACTAATGACGTTAAGGATCTTTCCATGTGCATGTTGACCATTCCTGTATCTTTTTGGAGAATTATCTAGTCTTTTACCATGTTTTGTAAATTGTGGTTTGTCTTCTTGCTTTTGAGTTATAAGAATTTGTTTAGATTATTGGATGTTTAGATTCACATTTTTTATCAGATTTATGTGTGTTTTCATTATCTCCTGCTAACTTGTGGAAATTTATCATCGTATAAATATTTTCAAAGATATAAATTTTGTTTTTTTTTAAATGTTTATTCATTTTTGAGAGACAGAGAGACAGAATATGAGCAGGGTAGGGGCAGAGAGAGAGGAAGACACAGAATCTGAAGCAAGTTCCACACTCTGAGCTGTCAGTACAGAGCCCAACATGGGGCTCAAACTCATGAACCATGAGATCATGACCTGAGCTGAAGTTGGATGCTCAACCAACTGAGCCACCCAGGCACCCCCTAAATTTTGGCTTTGTTGAGATTTTGTGTGTTTTACAAGCTTTAATGTCTTGTATTTTTACTATTACTTCATTAATATGTTTTGTTAATATCCTTGAGATTTTTTCTTTGACCTGGTGATTGTTTAGAAGTGTAGTGTTTAATTATCCAGCATTGGATTTGGAGATTTATTCTATTACAAATAGAAAAGATATTTTATAAGGCAACTGATCCTTAAACAGTGTTTTAGTCTTGTTTACAGTGAAGCATAGTTTCAATTTTGATAAATGTGAGATAATAGAAAAATATATATTTGTCTCTTCCCCTCTTCCTGATACAGAACTCTTAAAACCCTCATAATTTCTTGGGTGATAAGAGCTTAAGGAGTATCTTTTGTTCTGTCATTAGGTTTTTGACCTGGTTCCTGATATAGGGTTTCTGAAAACCTTAGAATCTCCTGGGGAACAGGAGTTGTAGCAAGGCGACTCTGGGTGGCCTCCTGGATGGCTCTGGGAAGAAGGCTGGACACCAGAAAGACAGTCATAATTAGAAGCTTAAAGTTTTCAGCTGTGCATTCCATTCTCTTGGGAAGAGAGGACTAAACGTGGAGCTAATGATCCATCATTCTCACAGAATGAGGCCCTCAGAAAATTCCAAAAGTAAGGGGCTCAGACAGTTTCTAGGTGGAGAAACATATCTCTACCAAGAGGGGCACATATCCCAACTCCACCGGGCAGAAGATTTTGTGCTAGCAACTCTCCCAGACCTTGCCCTGTGTATCTCTTCATCTGCCTGTATATCTGCATCCTTTATCATATCCTTTAATAAACTGGTAAATGTAAACAAATGTTCCCCTGAGTTGTGTGAGATGCTTTAGCAAATTCATAAAACTTGAGAAGGGTGTGGTGGGAACCTCAATTTATAGCTAAATTGAACAGATGTTGTGGGCAACCTAGGGACCTACTTCTTGAGATTGGCCTCTGAAGTGGGGGGGGGGGCAATCTTGTGGGACTGAGCCTTACCCAGTGGGATCTGACTCTATCTCCATGTAGGTAGTGTCAGAAATGAGTTAAATTATAGGACACCCAGCTGGCATCATGGAGAATTGCTTGGTGTGGCCAAAAAAAAAAAAAAAAAAAAAAATGCATTTGGTGACCAGAAACGAAGTGTTCTGTGTAAAAGTAAAGGGGAAACACAGTACAGAAGAACTATTACTTGTTTGTTTGGTTTTGTTTGGTTTTGTTTTCCAACATAGGAAAGGAGAAACCTGAGTTTTTTCAGTGAATAGACAATGTGTCTTTCAATACAGTGTATAAAATGTAGTTGCTGAGTATGCTATAAAATATTATGTCAATTAAGAGATGCTATTTTTATGTTGCTGTGGGCTGAATGTTTGTATTTTCCCAAAATCCATGTGTTGAAACTCTAACTTCCAAAGTGTTTGTATTAGGAGGTAAACCTTTGGAAGGTAATTAGGTTTAGATGAATTCTAAGGGTGGTGCTCTCATGATGGGATTAGCGACCTTATTAAGAAGAGACCACAGGGCTCCCCTCCCTCCCTCCCTCTTTTCCTCCTTTCCGCCCCCCCCCTTTCTTCCTTCCTTCCTTCCTTCCATCTTTTTATGTCTTTCTGTCTCTCTATCTCCCTTTCTCCAGCAGGTGAGGATACAGAAAGAAGGCAAGAAAGCAGCCATTTGCAGGAAAGTTTTTAGCATGAACCAAATCAGCAGGCACTTTTATCTTGGGCTTCCCAGCCTGCACAACTATGAAAAATAAATGTGTTTTTTGTTTTGTTTTGTATAAGCCACTCAGACTGTACCATTTTGTTAAGGCATCCCAGACTAAGACAAATATTTTATATTCTTAAAGACTTTCTTGATGCTTCTTTGCAGTTAATGAGATCGGCCTACTTGTCATTACTCTGTATGAATTTAGAAGCAACATTTCCAAGTGTATACAAATTAATATTTTGAATTAAACTGAAGTTGTACAGGCTATAATTTGCTTCCATGCCCCCATTTCATCATTACTGGTTGATTCTCACTCAAACTCTTATCCTATTACTACAGGAGAAGTTTGATCAATTGAATCTGCTGTTGACCCTGTAATGGGTGCATTCTGTGTGATAAAAGGATATCCTTTAATCTCAGCTTTAAAGAAAGATTTCCTAAGTGATATGATACTATTATCTTATATACATATAGTCTGCATGTAGTAAAGCTATAGAGAAAACATGCAAATGTCTGATATTCATATGAAATACTTTAATGACTAAAGAAATAGGTTTAAGAGGCATCCAGTATACTCATTTTATCATTACAATTCAGTAGGACAGCAAATAAAGTGCTATAAATCTGAAGTTTCTACTGATTTTTTTTTAGATTACTACCAATGTTTAACAATTTCCATATAATTGTCCCATATGGCAGTTAGATTTATACCTATTCTTTGATGTAGCATGTGTAATTTTTTACGCTGGGTAAAAAAAAGGTATATTAAAGGAAGAAAGATTTGTCAATGCTAAATGCTCTGGGGACATTTTTATTTTATTTTATTATTAATGGATGAGGTAGCTACATAATTGCACCTGACTTAAAACCTTAATAGTTAAAAAAAGTTGTAAGTATGCTCTATGTAAAAGGGTTTTGAGTACTCAGTCTCCCATCCAAATGTACAATGTGCTGGATTAGAAGCTATGCTCAAGAGATCTTTACCCCGCCTACAGGCATTCATTCAAGTAGCCACTGAACCAATGTCAGATAGCCTTTTATTCAGGCACACATCCTGGCTAGACTATTCAATTTCCACGAGAGAAGGTCAACTCTATTCCAAGCTTCACTGTCTGTTAGCACATATAGGTCAATATTTATCTGGCAGCATAGAATTGCTTTATTCCAATTACTTGCCAGGGAATACAATCTCAAATTCCCTCCTGCCCGATATCTATCAAAGGCCCTTCTGAGGGAAGACTATTTGTGGACCATTTCTTCAAGGCTGTTCCGTTTATCAGTTTTTCCACATAATCTGCAACCTACTGTTTAATAGTTCAGACTTTCATAAAAGTGAGTAATTGCATCATGCCATATTTTTCTGATTCCTCCCCCAAATAATCACAGCAATTTAATTATGCATTTGTATAAATCCATTGCCATTAAAAGAAACAAGTATTCATGTTATTTATAAGCAGGATCCAATAAGGGATATTTTCTTTGAAGAGAATTTTTTCTTTTGTTTTATTTTTTTCTTTTAGGTTTTGTGTGTGTGTGTGTGTGTGTGTGTGTGTGTGTGTTTCTTTAGGATTGCTTGTATTTCTTCTGAACAAGTAGATTTGTTTTGATCTTAGGGACTCTGTATATTGTTACAAAGAACAGGTTTCTCATTTCTATCTTGCTGTTAGAAAACTAAGGACTGTATTGAAGCTTAGCCTTGACAAGTATGTAATCCTTTTACGTACATATTTTATGTTACCCTATTCTTCAAACCATTTAATATGCTTCTTTGTTTTACCCTTTCTTTTTTCAATGGATTCAAATATATATTATATACCATCAAATGTTACCTTAAATTGTTTCTGGAAGAAAAGTATAGCAGAAACAAATTAATAAATAAGTAGAAAAAGTATTGTAACAAATGACGTTTCCATTTTAGCAGGAAATTTGACTCAACAGGTTTATTTTCTTAATGCAATCAGTTGTGCAAGTAATATTTGTAAAAAGTGTTGTTCAAGATTTGAGTCTTGAAAATCTTTTATTATATTAAGACTAAATCATAACAGAAGAAAATGATTCATAATACCTTAAAGCCCTTGTTTCAAAACACATTTGGTTTTTCCTCTCATGATCCAATAATTTGAGATACATTATCTGAGACAGACAGGAAATTTAACCAGATTATTTTTTTCTTGGCAGATTCCATTAAGAGGTAAGCACTACTCTGAAGAATTTTCTTTCATAAATTCAACATTTGTTTTTGTATCTAAACATATCGTGAATAGTAACCACTGTTTAATATTAATTCTATTTTGAAGTTGCTGGAGCATAATTCATTATATATGGACCTTGAATATCCTTGTATCTCAGGTAAGAGATAATTTTTATATAAGCTATTGTGTCCTGAATTTGTCAGTTCAGTGAATGTGATATTTGAACTTCATAAAAGATGGATAATGATATTCAGCAGGGAATTTTTAATCATCTCTAAAATTAAGAATATTATCTAAGAATTTTGCCAAATTTCCTTACTAATCTCTTCCCAATGTTAACCACATCCTTGATAGCTGTATTTATATGTCACTTTATATATATATATATGTATATATATATATATATATATACATATATATATACAAAGAATGTATATACATGTACCTATGTTGTACATACATATACATATATATAAACTGATAATATATAAATATAACTAGTATGGAGTTATAAAATATGTGAAAAAAGACTAGGAACAGTCAGAGCAGCATTTAAATATTAAATAACAAATAGCATTGCCTTACCTTTATAATTCATTTCAATAGTGAGATCTAATGACTTTACTACAACTTTATATATGCTTATATGTTTCTATATGTATTATACATAGTACATTTCTGTATATATATATATGCACATATGTTTTCATATGCACATACAGACTTCTAAATAAAGTATTTTAAATGTATGTCAATACTATTAATACACCCTCTTCATCAGTATTACAAAATCTTATACTAGGTGAAATTTGACTTCAATTTATTAGTATTCAAATCAATAAGATTTATCTAGTGAGGCATAGCAGAGCATTGTAATCTTTTAGTAGCAGAAAATTAAAGACTAAATCATTGAATATTTTAGAAAGTCATTAGTGACTTTTTTGCTTTCTTCTATGTATTATACTTATAATACATTTTATGCATGATTTTCAATATGGTTATACCCCTGTATTTGCTGACATGATTTTAAAATTAATGACAAAATAAGGCCTAGTCTGTATAAATTATTCCCCATTTTTTCTTTGCAAAGAACTCATAGAGGGAAAAAAAAAAAAACATTTTAAAACCAGTATCCTTTCCAAGTAAAAGCTTAACAGTCTTTCACTAATCTATGATTATTTTTTTTAAAGCATGTCTGGTTTTGGAAACCCCTCGTTTCAGACAGATTATTAAATGTCAAGCAAAAACAAGAATACTCAACAAAGTGTCTGGTCTTTAAAATAGATTTTAGATACTAATTTGGAAATATTATAGGAGTATTTTATGAGACTCTTCTCGTTCAGGATAATCATTCAGTGGTAACACATGAGGAAACAACACATAAGAAATGCCTCTATGATAAAAAGCATATTTTCAGGTTGAAGATAAACAATGGCTCTTCTTTACAAAGTAGGAAAACCTACTTGGAAGTAGAGAAAACAACGACCCTAGCAGCATTCATCGTGAATCGTTGTCTTTTTTTAAACTGCAGAGAAACCCAGAGTCAACGTGTGCAGCCCTTTGCTGATGGCAAGAGGCCATTTAACTACTAAATTCTGTTTGGTCACTTTATTTCCAACTGAGTGAGAGCGAGTTTTAAAATTTACTATCAATTTCTTTCTGTGAAAAAACTGTGGATCTCAACAGCTGATATGGCTCTGTGAGTTCAGGAGAAGGCACACAAATCCTAAAATATCACTTTCAAGCAGCGGGGAGAGAAGTCCAATTTGCCCCTGATGCCTCAGCACTCAAGGACTCTGCCCTACGGAAAAGAAGCCAGTGGTGCACAGCTCATCAATTCCTACTGGGTCTAAGTGATAGGCCCTTCAGCTTATTGAGTTAAAAAATACATAGGTGTAATTCAGACTTTTATTAAGAGCAATATTAATAAAGCAATATTCTAGACACAAAAATCTCAAGAGGATAAGGATGATATTTTGGTGTCATTTATTAACTTACTAATTTATTGATAAATTTATGATAAAACATGGTAATTGCATAGTTACATAAATGGAGACAAAGATATGTACATAAATAGATTTGTAACAATTCTTTTTCTTGGATAGGAAGAACCAAATAAATCCTGAGAAATGAATGATTGAAAAACTGATTTATGGAACATCAATGGAAATCAAGCCATTGGTTTTATTCCTAATATCCCTAAATATTTCTTAGAGTAACTTTGTGATGTTGGCTACTTATAAATTTACTCACTCTATACAGTAGTAAGAGAGCTGACAAAAATATGTAAGCCATGGTAAACACACTTCTCCCTAACTTTGTGGAAACTGGAACAACAGCATAAACAGAAGCTTATGTGCATATGTGTCAATATTTAAGAGTTATGAATTATACTGTTCAGTCTCTAAATAGAGCAGCATGAAGAGAGCCAGACATCAGACTCTCGGCCAACACATCTATTCCTACTCCTGGTTCTATTCCACATCAACAGGGGCTTCACATATACACAGGTGAACACCATAAACCTGCGTCCAGTCTCTGTTGAACCCTCTGCAAGGAACTGCTCCTTGTCAGCGCTTTGGGTCTAATGATGCAAACTCCGGTTTGGAACATGTGTTCCATAAGATGGACTCAGGCTAAAGTCTGCACAGACCCTGAAAATGGACATGAGAGATCATCTGGGTGACCCAGAGTTCTGGGTATTTGGAAAGTGGATTAAAAGGTGTATGTGAGCCATGGATGTTCACATCCCCTTTGCTCTATGGATTCCTTCCCTCTGAAAAGAAGGAATGATGATCCCAATGGGTCCCTTTAATTCAGTAATTAATTAATTAATCTATTTTGGAGAGAGCAGAAGAGAGGGGCAGAGGGACAGAGAGAAAGATTTCCAAGCAGACTCTATGCTCCTCATGGAGCCCGATGTGGGGCTCAATCCCACAACCCTGGGATCATGACCTGAGCTGAATTAAGAGTCACAAGCTCAACCGAATGAGCCACCCAGCACCCCTCATTGGGGTATTTCAAAGTGCAGGACCCAGGATACATGCTCTATTTCTTTGGTCTAAGGTTGATATCAAACATAAGGCAAAGAAAAAAAACGTATCTGAACAAATTAGTAAAAACAACATAAACAGAAATTAAGGGTAGAAAGCATGATGAAGCCAGAGGTAGTTTTAGTAAGAAAAACTCAGAAACTTGGAGTTGAAGTTCTAGGAAAGAAAGAAAATGTAAGATATACATTTTTCCATTGTTCAATAGTTCTAATTTTTTTATATAATGGGGCAACAGAATAATAGGAGTAAGGGACTTCTTTCTTTCTCTTGGTTCCTCATAAATGAGATGCAGTGAAATATGGTGAACAATGTCTGTAACAACAATCTTATAGTGAATACTATGATTATATTCACATTTTTCTAATAAATACCTTTCAGATTTGCTCATATATGGTAAAAAAAAAAACAGAATAATGAATTTCAGATTCAAAGACTTCCAGTTACATTATTTTCTCTAATTCTCCCTTACAAACTAGCCATCAGTTGCTGAATTCAGAACAATAGAACTCTACTAGAGTTCAATGAACCCCAAAGCCTCAAGGGAATTGTGAGAGTGAAGATCAGATCCGGGCCCAGAATTATGTCTTTTATATTCCTGCTTTGCCCTAACCTTACCATTTATGTAGGGCATAAACACATGAGCTCCTCCACACATATATAATAAATTTATTTCTAGACATTGTTTGCTATTGGGATCCATAGTAAATCCAACTAAAGAAGATTCTTCAGAAAGATTGGTTATGTGAAAATAAATATTATTTGAAGGTCTTAAGTATACCAAAAACTTGTTTTTCCCCCATTAGGGCTGAAAGAAATATTTTTAAAATGTATTTAATGCATTTTTTGTTTTCCTGGACTATTATAAAATCAGTTGAAACAATAATAGATATGCTGCCGAAATAGTGAACACAAAGTGCTCCTAATATAGAATAAGGATTATATTCAGATGCAGAACAGACCCTGAATTAAATCCTGGTTCACTGTAATTGTTCAATGTTGGAGAAGTTGCTGCCCCATTCTTAGACACTAAAATCTGTAACAAAGGGATTTAAAATAATATCTACTTTACACGGTTATATTACTTAGTTTAGTTCCAGGCAAGCATTAAGCACTACATGAATGATTTCATATTATAGTATTGTCTAATGCCAAGGCAGTAGTGAGCAATGATAAAAGCAACAGTATTAACTATTAATAAACTAAGCCTTATGAAATATGGAAGTGAATTCAAGGTCATAAAGAACAACAAAAACCTGCTGTGATATAGCTCTAAGACTACACAGGCGTTACTCCAGTATAGGCAATTTAGATGGGAACATTTAGTGTCATGAGGCTGTCCCAACAATTTATTGTCCTGTTTTGGTATAAACACTGATTTTGCCCCATGTCTGCCATAGCACATAGTTGAATAGCAGCCTCCCCAAAAATATCCAAGTCTTAACCCTTGTACCTGTATACGTGACCTTATTTGGAAATAAGGCATTTGCAGATGTAATTAAGGATTTCTAGGACCTAAGTGTAATGATAGTTTCTTTATAAAAGACAGAAAAGACACAAGGACACACAAGAGGAAAGTCATGTTAAGACAGAGCCAGAGATGGGAGTGATGTGTCTGTTATAAGCCGTGAGATTTTGGCAGGCACCGAAACCTAGGAGCAAGGCACAGAACAGATTATCCCTCAAAACCTCTGGAAACAACCAACTTGACTTCAGAATTTTGGTCCCGCGAACTGTGAGAAAATAAGTTTCTGTTGTTTTTTAAGCCATCAAGTTGGTCATAATTTGCTATGGTAGCCCTAAGAAACTAAAACAGCTCTCCTCTATATTTGCTATTTTTATGTCTCTTTTAAACTCAAATTTTCAATCCTGCATATATAATTAATGTAAGTTATTTACCTTTATTAATGGCTCTTGGGGCGCCTGGGTGGCTCAGTTGGTTAAGTGTCAGACTTCAGCTCAGGTCATGATCTCCCGGTTCACAAGTTCGAGCCCCATGGAGCTTGGAGCCCACTTTGTATTCTGTGTCTCCCTCTCTGTCTCTGCGCCTCCCCTGTTCACACTTTGTCTTTCTCTCTCTTTCAAAAATAAACATATAAAAGATTTTTTAAAATAACTCTTTATACAATTGTATTTCTAAGAGTGAAGTCAGTGTCTTTGATCAAATTATAGTAACCAAGATTGCTAAAAACTCTTCACGATACAAAATGATGACCTTCTTTTCTGAATTGTCTCTTAAAATACATCACCATCTGTTATGATTCCTATCAAGAAATAATATAATCTATCACGACCTTCTCATGGAATGAGTTAGCTGTTGTGGGCCTGTATTTGGTGGAAGCATAAAAGAAATAGGTATTTGTTCTTAATCAGTGTTAGAATATTCCGAGGAGAGATGCTGACGCCATCTTCTTATTTCCCTACAGTCTATCTCTTTGACTCTAATTAGGTGAAAACACACACAATTAGCCACTTTACTTGGTTTCATGGGGCAAGAGAAATTACAAAGGAAATTCAAATTCTGCTAATTTTCCTCAAGTTATTCCTCAGGTGAAGCTCTAAGAGACTGGTGATTACAATTATTTTAAAAATGAAAACTCAGCCATGAACTATTTTTAAGAAGGCTTTTGTTTCATTCTCATCTTTAACTACGACCCTGTTAGAATAAAGAATATAATATGGATTTCCCCAAGGAGAACGTAATGGATTAGCTTTTGGGTAATTATAGTATTATACTGGTTTTTTTGTTGGTCTTTTTGTGTTGTTTTTATTGTTGTTGTTGTTGTTGTAGGCAGAGGATGTAGATCTGAGAACTTCACCTCAGTATCATTTCCCTTAAAAATAAATTACATGATTCAGGAACTCCTAGGTGGCTCAGTCAGTTAGGTGTCCGACTTCAGCTCAGGTCATGAACTCACAGTTAGTGAGTTCAAGCCCCACGTCAGACTTTGTGCTGACAGCTCGAATCCTGGATGTTGCTTCCTATTCTCTGTCTCCCTCTCTCTCTGCCCTTCCCCTGGTTGTGCGCTCTCTCTCTCTCTCTCTCTCTCTCTCAAAAGGAAATAAACATTTAAAAGAAAAATAAATTACATGATTCAGTGTTAAACACGAGAAATATCCAATTAATTATGAAAATTTTCATAAGGATATATGTGTATTCTAAGGGATTTTTCCTTTTTTGCCACATTTTCTTAAAGCATTTTTTCCCTAACGTGTCCTATTTTCCCACTGAAGGATGCACAAAGGTGTGGATTTTTAATGATAGCTTCATACAATTATGTGTACATACGAGGATGGTTCACCCAAAATATGTATTATTGGAATTACCTGCTTTCTATAATCCAATATCATTCTTTTCCTTATAATGAGTCAAATAAATTGATAATATGTATATCCAGAAATATCATACACACATTAGGACATCTATCAACACACTATTAGAAAATAAAGCTTAGAGCATAGCAATTTATCAGCATAGCAGCTCTGCTCTACTTCCTACTTTTCATTTTGTTCTTACATCCTCTTCTGGGCATGTGTCATGGGGAAGATATTTTGGAATTTCAAGTAAGTAGATCATGAAATGAGATTCTATCAATAGTCCTAGTGTATTTTATCTTCCATGATAAAAGCAATTCTCTTCTTATATGGAGAGCGATGCTTAGATATGACTAGTATTGAGAATTGAAGCCACCTTTAGCATAGACAAAACGGCATGAATAGAATCAAACATCTTTGGTTAATTTGCCCTTTCTGAAAGCTGGAAGAAATCTGACCCAAATTCAGTAGAGACAAGTTTCCAAGACCTCAGTTCAAATAGAAGTCTTCAACGTATTGCAGTCCTATTCACACTTTGAAAAGGCTGCAGGGATAACAGCAAACCACAGGCAGTATGCTTGCACACAGCTGGTAGGACAGGTCTGAAAGGACACACGCTGTCCCCATCTCGCCCACTAGATTTCAGCCGCCAGGTTGGTGTAAGTTCTCTGGTCATTCAGCGTTGATTTCACTCTGAGTTCTGTCACAGAGAAACCAATCAGGAGTGATTGTTAAATTGTCTCACTTCTAAAACAAGACACCGAGCCTGAAATAAGTCTAATGTCCTCTAAATCTTTCACCTGGAAAGTGTAGAAACGGTCGTAAGAAATAGCAAATCTTTTCGGTCAACTGGAACAAACAGCCACATTTAAAATATCTAAAACCTTTGAGACTAGTTCATTAAGAAAAAAAAAGATTAGCTTAAAATATTTTTAGTTAGAATGATCTCCATCTAACCATTACGTGTCGTCTTGCTCATGCTATGTAGTTAAGTCATGTGATAATAAATCTTGTATATATGTAAATTATTGATCTCATATTCTTGGACAACAATCAATGTTATCTTAATCAGGTTAGCTAAATCATGCCAAGGTAATTCCAGATTGTGTCTGACAAAAGTTTATTTACTACATTTATGTATTTTTACAAATGATCATTATTTTGACTTTTTAACAAGTCTAGAAAAGTATGGATAATTTTGTCAATATTTATGTCAGGTTCAGATTACACCTGGACCCCATAAAAATAAATGTAAAAGTGATTTATTTCTCACATGAAACTGGAAGTTATTTGAGAAGTTGTGGCTACTCTAAGAAATAATTTGTGTTGTATCTCTTAGGCAGGCTTTGTCATGATTATGGGAGAAGATGCCAAGATTCCCTTCCCATTGATGCCTTGCTAACTAACATCTTTTACAGACAGAATCATCCCGGAAACCCAGGATATCTAAGCTATGGACTGAATGTGCACACAACTACTCTCCCCCTTCAAATTTATATGTTAGATCCTGTTGCCAAATGTGATGATATTTGGATGGTTGGTCTTTGTGATTAGGTCATGAAGATGGAGACCTCATGAATGAGATCAGTGCCCTCATAAAAGAGACCCCAGAGAGCTTTCTTGCCCCTTCTACCATGTGAAGATACAGTGAAAAGTTGGCCATCTATGAACCAAGACACAAGCCCTCACTGAGAGCTTGACCTCATATAGCAAATCTAGCTGCGCCTTGACTTTGGACTTCCCAGATCCAGAACTGTGATAAATAAATTTCTGTTGTTCATAAGTCACCCCGTCTATGATATGCCCTTAAAGCAGCCCAAACAGATTAAGATCGTATCATATTCCTTTCATTATGATTCAACACCTTTACACTCCATTGCCATATATGCTCTCCAGATTTGGGGCAAGGCAAATTGGCAAAATCTTGTAATTTCTTTTCTTGTGTGTAACAATACTCCACCAGTTACACTTTATACTTTATCTTATGTGTCCAGCTGACACTTGAATCTGATGATAGATCTAGAGACAATGAGAGACGGTAGGAGTAGGTCCTCAGAAGCACCAGCATTTCTTTGCAAGGCAGCTATCTCGGGGCAACTATTATAAATTCTTCAGGAAAGGGAAGATCAATGTCGTGAGAAAGAGGGAAGGCTGCTCTATTGACAAAGAAAGCTTTGGGGACTATAGGAGTTCAAGGTTTAGGGTTCATTAGAATCTTCCCATTCAGTCTCATATATATGTATAGCAGAACAGGAAGACGTCAGAGGAAAGAGAAGAAATGTTGGGAAACACATTGACATAGCTAGGAAAGTATGGTAAGACTGACAATGAAGAGACTCGGGGAGGAGAGAGTAACAATGTTGCACAGCTTCATAAAGGCTAGTAGGTCAAGAACTCCCTGCCCAGGGTCCTCTGTTCTCCGCTTTAAAGCTCACCAGTACTCCCACCTTCCTCATCAACCCAGTCATTCTCCTCTGCTTTCCAATTCTCTGTGACCTTCCTAAATCATGGTGTACATAATGAAATGTAGCTTTATGTCATTGGATGTGATACAAATTAAACAAGGAGAAAAAGATTATTAGCAGTGAGATTAAGAGCAAGACACAAACTTGCTGAGATACAGTTCACTCATCTTTAAAAGGGTGTTAGTAATTTCTAACAGTATTTTGAAGATTACTTCAGAAAATATACATAAAATTCTATCTTTTACAAATACGAACATTAAAATATAAACTATTGCCATTATTATGCTAAAAGGAATAGAAATTATATTTGTGTAACTACAGCACAGTGATTACCCATCTTTAACATAGTGGTTACTAAAACCACTCCTGCTTTCTTAGCCTTTGCTAACTCGCAGCTTAATGTCTTCTGTACTTACAAAATTGTTTCTTTAAAGAATTTCAGACCCTAAAATAGATTCTACATACCTGGTAATAAGACTTGGTATCACTGCGATCATGTTATACAGATTATTTGTGAGCAGATATCATCATGTTATCAGTACTCACTCAATACTTCCAATAAACTCATAAGATGGGTGGATCAAATTTAAGACAAAAACCAATGACAAACATTTAGAAACCATTCCCCCATATTAACATCAAGCTCATCACTACTTGTGTTGCAGGATTCGTTACTTCAATACTCAGGGTTCGTTGTCTCACTGTTTCAAAGAATGAAGAGGTAGACACAAAATAAAATAAGCAGCAGGAAAACATTTATTAGAGTATACGATTAGAAAGTAAGAATAGTATGATGACTCTCTTTGCAGACAGGAGGCATTTGAAAGTGAATACCCCCAACTATGGGCAAGGGACATTATTTTATAGGATTTTCATCATTTCCCCCCACTTTTTTTTCCTTTATTGGCCTGATAACTGTAGGTGCTGAGTTGCTCATTTCTGTGGGAAATATGATGGGGGGAATAGGTAGTTTTTGTTATATTCTTAATAAAATCTTTACATCTGAAGGAGCTTTTCTCATGGTCAAGGTCAGATGTCCCCAGCATTGTTTTAAAATATGTGCTTTTTTTTTTTTTTTTCTACATTCAGGGACCTCAAGTCCTAGCCTTTCTTTCTCTACCTATTTACCTATTTACCTTAAATAGGTATTTACCTATTTACCTTAAATAGGTATTTACCTATTTACCTTTCTTTCTCTACCTATCTTTCCCTATCAAGCTTGGAGTGTAAAATCCCATCAGTTATAATTATATGTGACTTTTCCACCATTTAAATTTCTTTATCATTTGCTCAAGGAACTAAGAGAATTTACAAAATACACTTAGGAACACACATTATATGCAAATAATTTTGACCTATTCATTTGGTAATTTTTTTTCTCATATGGGAAAGAAGAAAGGGTATAGTGTTTATTTGACTGTAACATACATTTCATGGTAGAATTAAGAACTATTTGATTATTTGCATAAAGTGCACTGTTTAGATAATTGATTTCTTGTTGAAAAGAAACATAAGAAAAAGTCAAGAAATTATCCCAAGTACTAAGGTTATTTGTAAAAGATGTAAGAAGATGGCAAAAGAACAGATGAAAGTCGGTGCAGTCAGTGGATATATTTTACAGGAAATAAAAAGGGGCAACCCTTACATTCTATTTATTTTCAAGTTATACAAAGTAGCAAGCTGAAAATATTTTAAAGAATGACAAATAACTATGCTTTTGCATGTGTATGTTTATATTTGGGCATGTGCAGGTATATTCGAAATGAGTTCCTTTTCATAATAAAGAATTGTGGGATTTTTAAAAAAATAATACAAGGTTTCTTTCTGCTGCTTGTAACTTCCTTCCATTTAAACCTTATTTTGTTTCAAATTTGCCCATACATCAGTGCTAGGTTTATCCCTTGTCTGTCTTAATTTATCATAATTGATTGATACTGAAGACTTTAGGAGGAAATTATTTAACCGTGATTGACTGGGAACATTTAACTTTATTGAAAAGAAACAGCAGGAGGAAAATGGAAGAAACAGTAAATGTGCTCATTTGTAAGAAAAAGACTTCAGCACAGTTTGGCTCCTTGTGCTGAATAAAGGCTTATTGAGATTAAGTTGACATAATTAATTAAATAGAAATTTTACATCCTTTCTTGTAAAATGGAATTAGAAATGAAGATCTTCTTTGAAATTTAATAAGACATGAATGTGTTTGGAGACTCTATAATGAAATACACACAAATGGAATAAAAATCAGCAAGATAATCATATTTTAAAGTCATTTCAGAAATATTTACTTCTGAGACATATTACCTTTGAAAGACTTAATCAATAGAGTAGACGTTACATATTATGTATTTCATATATATAAGTACCATCAGAGAAGATCTCGTACCCATTCACAGATACAAACCTTTAGGTTCAAAGACACAAAATCATAACATTAACAAATGGTTGTTCTGCCAATTCACCTAGGTCTTCTCACTTTAGATCTTGTTCACCTGTTACTGGTATTTTTCTTCAACATTTCTTTTCCATTATGCGACTTTAGTTCTCCTCAGAATATAAGATGAAGTGCTGATGTTTCTGATAACAGCATTTATCTACCCTTCTAGACTTTTGGCTGAAACCCACTGCCCCTTGCAATAAAAGACAGATTAATAGGAGAACAACAACAACAACAGAATTTTAATAATGTGTATTTCTTGTGAACATGGAAGATACACAGGAAAACTGAGTAACTCCCTGAAGTGGCCCAAGTCGCCATCTTAAAACCGTCTCTAGCTAAAGACAAAAGAAGATGTTATGGGAAGGAAGGAGGGGAGTGAGTTATGGGAGATACCCAGAAAAAGCACAAAAGTAAAAAAGGGTAAAGTTGCTATGCGGATTTAAATCCAGATTTAAATGGTTGCCTTCTCCACTGTTGGGAGTTTCTAGAGATTTAGTCATCCTTCTCTTCTAGTTAGAGAGACACTCATACAAATGGAGTTTTCTCATAGAAATGTAAATGTCTCCTACTAAAGGAAAGTAGTTGGTTTTTCAAGGTTCTCCTTGTCTGATATTTCTTTAAAATAACCAGCTCTAGATAATCCTTATGCAAAAAAAGACATATTTTGGTGTGGCAAATTCTGCTTCCCTTCAAAAGTAATAAGCCAACAGCTAAATCCCTGATAAAAAAAAAAATACTTAAATAAAAATTGAAATAAAGCTACCTTCCCACAGTCTAGTTGGTAGATAAACAAAATTTGGGGGGAAAGGCAGATTGAATGTATTCATATTTTATGTCTGTTTGCATAGCCAATTTAAATTAATTTGGAGATATTCCCATTTCAAATCCATTAAGATATCAGCTTACAGTAACTTCTTTCAAAATTTACTTAAAATATCAGGTATTGAAGGGAAGGTAATATTACCTAAATGTGGCTATTAATAGTATTAAAAAAGAAACAGGCCCAAAATGGAGTCAACTCCCACTGAAACTTAATACCTAACCTAACTGGAGTTTCAGCCTCTCCCAGGAGTGGAATTTGAAAGCAACCATATAGAATTTCCTGATCAGCACATCCATGCAAACTAAGCCAAGGTTTAGAATCTCTAAAAGTAAGAAAGAGAGGTTTTTTTCAAGCCCAAGTTAGGACAGCTGCCTGGGAAACATGCTCTTCGCGGGAAAGAAAAAGTGTTTCAAAGAATGAACAGTTTTACAGGGTTATATACTTTTTTACATCCTGTAAAAGCTCAAAAGAGTATAGATTAGCATATAGGTAGAAATCATGAGTTTTATAGTAAAGGAAGGCAGGGAGTAGGACCCCTGATGGATATCTCAAGGACAAGAGGGTTTTCCTTTAGGCTACTCATTCAAAATGCATGCGTGGCAATCCATAAGTTGGGCTTTTGGTTTGAACAAGGTTATATACAGTCATGTTGAGTTAGAAAGATATCTAAAATGGATTCCCTGGTATATCAGGCCTGTGGAGAGTTTTTCTCTCATTAAGCATTAGTGATGGAATCTACAGGATGAGATCCCTGGCTCATCCCTCTAAGAGAAAAGGTGACCTTGCCTGAAACAATCCTTCCTTTTCTTTTGCTAATAACTTCCTATCCTGGCATTTTGTACAGCTCCTACAAGCATTCTTCTATTTGTCTGTTGGGATGATGGAATCCTTGAATAAAGCCAACGACATCTTAAAATTTACTCAGTTGAATTTTGTTTTTTAGCAACAAGTGCATTAATTATAGTATGTATGTTTATAAAATTGTAAAAGGAGATCTTAGAAGTTTGCCTTACTTAGCATTCAAATCTTAAGTGACTAAATTTTGATTATGGTGAGAAGCTAAAAGCCCAGAAAAAACCCACAATAGGCAAAGGAAGAAGGGCCAAGATGAAGATTGTTTCCACATTATCTAATCATTACATTATTTAATCGTTTAGTTCTCTTCAAATGCTATATTTATAGTCACCAAAATATACAGCCTCTTTGTTCTTTCATATTTTAATCTTCGAATTCTTTTCCTGGGTTTGAACCCTGTATTGATTGTCAGCAGGATATTGTCTCTTAATCACTCTTTTTTCCAGCTTGCTCATTCATTCCAATATGTCTGCAAACAATGCCGATGTTAATCTCCTCTAAGCAAGAAAAAATGCAACCATGTTGTACCATTAGACCACTGAGTTCATGATACATTTAATGGGGTTACACAGAAGTTATGAATATAATCACACGACCATGGCAGGGTTATGTATTGGTGTACATGATGAAAAGAATTACACAAATACCAATGTTAGCGTTAAATAAGGAAATAAATTAAGAGTAGAAGGTTTTAGGACTGAACACACTGACAGTTTTGCATTCATGAGCAATCCTGGTTTGCTTTCCCAGTATCATCACTCACCAGAGTCTGTAAATGTGGCATTTTGATGAAGGTTGTCTTTATGTGATTGGTTACTTTCATTTTTTAGATGTTTGAAACAGTCTAAGAAACAAAATAATATATCAAATGGTGCAAGAGAAAATGAATTCAGGAACTTTATGTGTAGTATTTTGAATGATGAAGGCAAACTTGCAAAACACAAAATTATGCTAGCTAATATATAGTCAGCTAATAAAAAAGAAATAATTCCTCAAATCAAAGTGATATTTAGGGACATAAAATAGTATTAATATTTTCTCTCCATGCTGTACACACGTGGCAGAATCTTTGGTAAACAAATAATGCTAAATATTATCAGGCTTGGAATAATTTTTGAAATAGTCATTTGTTATAATTGGGTCCACATGTTTAATAATGCTTAGGGTTTGAACTGAGTTACGTATTCTGGGTTTTAGGATAAATCAAATGAATAACACTGTTATTTTAATGTTGCTGTCTTGAAATAGCCTCTTAGACTTATTCTTCCAAATTTGTAATTTTGATGAAGACATATGAAAATTTCTGATTGTCAAATTCTTACTGTAACTTTAAGATTGGAAAAGGTCTTAAGGTCATGTGGTAGCATTATTTTCTAAATGATGAAATAAGTGAGTAGCAGAACATTAGGTGACTCTTCTACTGTCTTATAGTTTATAGTATAAGTGTTCAAAATAAGGGGAAAAATCTAACAAGACAAAATGAAACAAAATTTTCTTTTAAAAAGTTTGTTTGCACAAATGAATCCTTATTCTCTTTGTAGGCCCCCAAGTGTTGAGATTTTGCAAATTGAAAAATGCACTGCCCTTGTATCATCCTCAGATAAAATGGGATTTATATTAACTTGTAATTTATTGGCCAAAATTTATTAAATTAATGATAAAAGGAATAACATTAATTTTTTAAAAACCTTTAGTATGCTTTGAAATAATTTGGCTTTCTTACATTAAAGAGTGTCAATCAGAGCTTGTTATTTGGAGAGATCCAAACGTACAAATAAATGTCTGTCTTTGTTTATAGATGTTATATTAATTATCTTTATTTTTTTCCAGTTTTCATTGAGGAATATCCATTATGTACCTGTATATGTGAAATTTTAAACTAATTGTGTATTTCTTAATGCATAAGGCGTGCCCATAAAATATTTAAAAAACATAATGGAAAATTTTATTTGCAAATGGAAACTTAAACCCATATCTTTTACTCTTCCATACATCTATCAACAAACATTGATCATTTCACAATGTATACTTAAATGATCACTTTGTACACCTTAAAGTAAAACATCATGTTATATAATAATATATACCATATATGTGTATATATATGTAACATATATGTATATTATATATATATGTAATTTTTATTTGTTAATCATACTTAAGTAAAGTGGGAAAGAAGGAAAACACAAACAAATTTTCTGAGAAAGTCAGGAATAACAACATATATAAAGAGTTACTTTAGCGTGTATACATCTGCTATGTTAGCTAGGAAAATCAGTACAATTTCACCAAATCCTTAGCAAAGCTCACAGATAGTCCTATTTCCCTCAGGTCTCCTTAATATTTGCCCTATTTATTGTGTATAATTAACTAAGAAGGAAAGGATGACAGTAGCGACCGCCCCAATTCTCTCTAATCTCTGAACCCTGGAATCAAGGAAGAACATTTTAAAGGTGTGTGAGTTTTTTCTTGGGAAACACTGATGGCCTGTGGCCCACAAAGAGGTGATAAATGATCACACTTGGCCGCAGGGGGGACCATGGTTGTTTGAGAAAGTCATAGGAAGGAGCATTGCACCAAGCGTGATGCGCACCAAAACAATCCAAGTGCGGGGGCGCCTGGGTGGCTCAGTCGGTTGAGGGACCCACTTCGGCTCAGGTCATGATCTCGCGGTCAGTGACTTCGAGCCCCGCGTGGGGCTCTGTGCTGACAGCTCAGAGCCTGGAGCCTGTTTCGGATTCTGTGTCTCCCTCTCTCTGACCCTCCCCCGTTCATGCTCTGATCTCTCTCTGTCTCAAAAATAAATAAACGTTAAAAAAAAAAAATTGAAAAAAAAAAAAAAAAAACAATCCAAGTGCGAAGCTGAGTTTTGTTCTCCTCTAGCGGCCAGGCCTTCTGAAAGGGAAATATGCTTCTCACTGGCTGAAACTGTAAAAAGGAATCACTGCATTTTTATAGGACTTTCTTAAAATTTGTGAATATAGTTATTATTGGCATGACTGACTTTTTCAATTAAAAAGAAAATGGTTAGGCTACACATCATAGCATTGTTTTTAGCCACATGTTGATACCTGCCAAAACAAAATCAAACCACAGCAAACAAACACAAAACCTCTAACTTTTTAACCATTCTAAATTAAACCAATTTTGAAATGGAATTAACTTCTTTCTTGCTGAAATGAAATATGCAAAAATGTACTCCAATAAATTTTTTATATGTGTATTTGAAATACAGCTATATGTATTATATAGAGTCCCACACCTTTGAACACAAACACATATAGGTGTGTTTGTAATTTATGTTTTCCCAACATTTATTCAGATTATTTCTTTTCCAAAAGATTTCCTAAAATTCACCTGAGCACGGTTTATAAGTAATCTTCCCAGGCAATACACTTACTTACATCCTTATTGGTAAAAACAACACCAAGGAAAGTAACTAAAGCATTTGATAGAAACAACTATAGAGGGAGAGAGAGAGAGAGAGAGACAGCACATTAACGAGTTATTTTCACAATAAGAACTTGGCAAAATTTAGAGCCCTAAATTCAGTGGCTTAAATCAAGTACTGTGATATTAATCACTCTATGGCCTACAGATTGGCTTCCAATGAATGGTGTTAGACTAGCCCTCAGTGTCCAGCACCCAGCCCCTTGCCTTCAGCTCCCAGCCCCCCAGCCCCCAGTCCCCCAGCCCTCTGCCTCCAGCCAACAGCCTCCAGCCCCCAGCCCCCAGCCCTCTGCCTCCACCCCCAGCCTCCAGCTCTCAACCCCCAGCCTCCAACCCCAGGCCCCAGCCTTCAGTCCCCAGTTTCCAGATTCCAGCCCCCAGGCCCCACCCTCAGCCTCCAGTCCCCAGTCTCCAGCCCCCAGCTTCCAGCCTCCAGCCTCTAGTCCTTCAGTCTCTAGGTTTCAGGCTGCGCACTGGGTTCCAGTTTACTTCTGGGACCAGCAGGTAGCAGGTAGCAGGGCTATACCCTCATCTCCATATCATGTTCTGAGGCCCAGGCTCAGACATGTCCTCATGGCAGGTCAATGGCATATAATACAGCCAATGCAACACTGCAAATGCATTTCTCTTATGATTTACTGTAGCTGCAAGCATATATATTCCAGTTTAACTTTTCTGAGTAACACATTTGGATTCCTGGGACATTTGTTAGAAAATAATATAATATTTGTTTCTTCTTATGCTTTTCTAACATTTTAGCTGTGAGAAGGACTTTTCAAAATTTAATATGAGAAAGCAAGATGCAATCTTTTTTTTTTTCCTGTGAAAGGAAGAGAATGTTTAAGAGACTAACCTTGTCTAAACTATGATTTTTTATTGAATTATTTTTAGCTAAGCTAAAATAACACTCTCGTGAGAGTTCATTATCCACCAATAGATTGAAAACAAGTTTTGCAAAAAAATAAGCATGAAGGGTGTCAACTCAGAATGTAATTAATTTGTTGGGGCGTCTGGGTGGCTCAGTCAGTTAAGCACCCAACTCTTGATCTCAGCTCGTGATCTCATTGTTCATGAGATAGAGACCCATATCAAGCTCTGCACTGGCAGCACAGAGCCTGCTTGGGATTCTCTCTCTCTCCCTCTCTCTTTCTACTCTTACACCACTTCCTCTCTCTCTCTCTTTCTCTCTCTCTCTGTCTCAAAGTAAATTAAAAATAAACTTTAAAAAAGAATGTAATTAATTTGATTTTACAGAATTGAGAGAAACATCTCAGATCCAAGTTTATGCAAGGTGCACACACATACACATGCATATAGTTTCCCTCTAGTCATTTTTAAGATTTAACTGGAAAAAGCATTACTCACACTTGATGGTTTTTAACCCTTGAGTCTTTGAGAATATTTTTCTACTGTGATAAATTCTTACCAGATAATGCCCAATCACTTCTTCCTTTTCTTACCTCTAGGTTAACTGACCACATCCTTTCAAATCATATTTTAAAAGGACATTGTGCACAACTATAATGTTTATCAATTTTAATACAGTTTTGCTACCTCCCTAACAAGAATATTCATGTAATATCTAAGTAACTTTATTAAGCTCTCTTTAGTTTGAAATAAGTATTTTACTTCTCAATAAAAGCCAATTAAAGTTAGCAAATGTAAAGTACATAAAGTCTCAGTGAAGTACATGTCTTGGGAAAGGACCACAAGAATATATGATACTTTATGGCTTATAAACTTGGCTGCTAATAAGAATCACCTGGGAAGTTTGCTAATAATACAGATTCCCAAAACACAACCCAGACATAATGAAGCAGAATCTCCAGAAAGGGGGCATGGGTTTTCTGTTTTTTAATAAGTGTCTCAAATGAGTTGTATTATTTGATGATTATGTTTGAAACTTAAGTGCAAGGGCAGATGTGTGGCATGACTGGCAATAATAAATGGGAGTCCTCCAGTTGTGCTAAGACATTTAGTTTTCACAGTAGATGAAGAGTCATTGATATATCTTAATTATGAACAAATGAGCAAACATGTATCTGAAAGATAACTCTAACAGCAATGAGATAAATGGCAGTCGAGGCAAGAAAGCCAATGCATGACATTTGTGATTCAGGTGTCCAGTGAGGAGGACAGATAATAGGACAGTGACTTGAGGCACTTACAAAAAAGGCTTTAAAAGATATGACGAAGTTGTCTTAACCCAACTTGCTGATTAAATATTAGGGTTAAGAATAATCTATTGTAGTATTTTGCTCAGGCTGCAATAACAAAATGCCACACACTGGATGATTTAAACAACAGAAATTTATTTTCTCATGATTTTGGAGGTTAGAAGTCCAAGGTCAAGATGTCGACACATTTGGTTTCTCTTGAGGCTTCCCTCCTTGGTTTGCAGATCACCATCTTGTTGCAGCCTCCTCACATGATATTTCCTCTGTGCCGTCACATAACCCTGGTGTCTCTTTATGCGTCCAAAGTTCTTCTTAGAAGGACATCCCTCAGATTGGACAAAGGCCCATCCCAAGGGCGTCATTTTAATGTAATCACACACAAAAAGGTTTATCACATTCTGGAGTACCGGAAGTTAGAACTTCAGCATATGAATTTGAGGGGATATAATTCATACCACAGCATGCGTAAAGCTCAGAAGACTCCAAGTATGATGTTATGACAATTGAGTAGGTGTCGATGCCCTTCTATAAGGTAAGGAATACATATCAAAGACAAGCAATATGGATAGTACGGTCTGTTTGAAAATGTGCCATGTTCAAACAGACCGTACTATCCATATTGCTTGTCTTTGATATGTATTCCTTACCTTATGGAAAGAGCCTAAATGTCCATCAATTGATGAATGGATAAAGAAATTGTGGAATACTACATGGCAATGAGAAAGAATGAAATATGGCCTTTTGTAGCAACGTGGATGAAACTAGAGTGTTATGCTAAGTGAAATTAGTCCTACAGAGAAAGACAGATACCATATGTTTTCACTCTTATGTGGATCCTGAGAAACTTAACAGAAGACCATAGGGGAGGGGAAGGGAAAAAAAAAGGTTAGAGAGGGAGGGAGCCAAGCCATAAGAGAAAAAACTGAGAACAACCTGAGGGTTGATGGGGGATGGCAGGGAGGGGAGGGTGGGTGATGGGCATTGAGGAGGGCACCTGTTGGGAGGAGCACTGGGTGTTGTATGGAAACCAATTTGACAATAAATTTCATATTTAAAAACAAATGAAATGCCTGTGGTAAATTAAAGCAAAGAAGCAGGTAGGCAATATATTGTATGTATATGTGTAGGAAAGTTTGTGTGTGTGTGTGTGTATGTGTGTTCATATAGATTGGTTATATATAACAATGTTACTAAATTTGAAAATGTATTATAAATTGTGGGAAAATTGGATAGCAAATAGTTCTTATAGTTTTACTTCAGAATATCCAAAAATTATTATAATGGATTAATTTGAAACTAATTCTTCTTTCCCCTTCCATCCATATTAGTTGTACAACCAACAACTTTAAACCCGCTCGCCTTAGTGAGCAAAGCTATATTGCTTGCTTCCTTAGTTTAAGCTTAGTTTACTTAGCCTTTCTGATTCTCTGCTTTGTGCTGTTCCTTATGTGTAGCTGGATGAAAAATAGAGTGGTTGGTTAGGTATTTCTGAACTAGCACAATCTCCATTGTCTTGATTGTCTTTTGAGAAACTGATGTCTTAGCTATTTGATACATTTCTGCAAAGTTTCTACCTCTTTGTTTTTTGTAATTAATCTTCCCTTTCTGTGTTTTAGTAAGAATTAGTTATTTCATTCACTTAGAACATACAAGACCATGTATTACAAACAGCTTTTCAATATGATTTAGTGTTATAAACGCGTGCTTATATGAGACAGTAAGGTTTCAAAAAAAAATGACTCCAAAATATTTGAGACCCCAATCTATGACAGAATCATAGAAAACATTATTAAATAGGACGATTTCAGAAAAATCTCTTAAGAGAAATCATGTCCAGTGATTTTTTTCTTCCTATAAATATGAGAGAGTCATCAGGATTTTATGAGCCCCCAGTTTGTAGGGGAATCACAGCAATGCAAATCTGTGCGCTAATGCTATACTATTTTAAAAGAATATCTCCTTACACACGAATGCTAATTGATTTATACAAGCAGTCTACTGCCTTCAATTTACTATGCTCCTTGTTTTTGATGAAACTAAGACAATAACATTTTCTTTAAGCGATTTTATAAGAAAACTTTTAGTAAAATACAGTGAAACATCTCTCTTGTCTATGGAGTTCACATTATTCTTAGTTTTCCTGAAAAGGAGTGTCAATAATAGTATCTACATTATTATATCAAAAAAATCTAATGCATTTCTCTCAGTTTATATAAGTTAGATGGAAAAATATATATCTGTAGCTCACATATATATTTTCAATCACATGTTTAATATTATGTGCATGTGTATTATTTCCTTTGAAAATACTCTTTCTACAATACTTAAAATTCCAATTTCATTTATTAAGAATATTTTTGTTGACGTAGACTTTTGGACAAGGGCAATTCAAATAAGTATAATGTTACAAGGATTTATTATGCTGGTAACAGAAATATTATTTGGAAGTTCATATTCATTTCTTTTCCATGAAGGAGTTGAACAATTAATTATCAAAACGGGGTGGGGGGAGCTCTAAGACTTCAGGCATACCCTACTAATGTTTGGTCATGAGTCATCCTAGACCATCTGCATGATGACAATAAATCAGTAAAAAAATATGCCCATGTGTTTCTTCAATTCTACCTCCTCCCCCAAACTGTTTTTCATTTCCCACTGATGGTGATTATATTTACTTACATAAATATGGTTAAAAAAAGATCATTGTGTCTTTCCAGCTACAGTTACCTAGGAATTGTGCCTCAGTCATAGCTTGCATTGGTTTAGAGCCACCTTCAAATATCTAGGGAGCCCAGGGTCTCTGTATCCTTTTGAATACAAAGTTGTGGATTTTTCTTCTTGTTTTGTTTTGTTGTGTGTTTTGTTTTGTACTGAAGGATAGTTAACATATAATGTTACATTAGTTTCAAATGTATAACATATTTTTTCTTTACGGTTTAATTAATGTTCTCCTTCATTCTTACAAAAGGGAAGACCCAGCCATGGAGTCTAACTTTAAGCAATGGCATATATGCATGTGCTTGAGCCACTGAGTTACTCCAGGACCTGGACAAATTGTCTATCTCATTGTCTCCAAGATGTTGCTGCATTCCAAATGGATACAAACTCATGTATTTTAGATATTTCAGTTTTTTGTCTGTTTTTTTTTTCCGGGGTGTTTTGTGTTAACATTTAGGGGACTGAAATGTAAGCTGCTTATAATAAAAATAAGTATCAGGTTTAACAGTTGTTGTTTTATTAAATGTTAGATGTGCACACATAAATAGGTGTTCAGAAAGGCTCAGTAACATGCCCAAAGTTGCTGTGTCAGAGTTAAAAAATATATATCCCTATCTCTACCTGGTGATTCCTTTTCTTGGTATACCACAATGCCTCTAAGAAAGGCAAGATTCTTTGCTGACAGAGGTTAATTTGATCCAGAATCTTATTTTTAGTAGGCTGGGGACGTCGTTTAATGCTATGGATGGGATGACTCTATTAGTTCTAGGCTAGACCTGCACTTAGACTGTCTTTAAAACTAACCTTTTTTTTTTTTTTTACACTATTCCATGTATGTTTCAAAATTTCAATAAACATAAACTCTGTATACTTTATATAGAACTTTATATAGATCCAATCCAATTTATTTCAAATGGAAAATAATTAATGTGTTAATTTGACACAGAGTCTTACAATTTTTTGCTATTTATTTTCTAATTTGTAGGGTACTCTAACTTTTGTTCTCTAAAAATCTGATGATTTAGTGACACTTAATTTTTACCTACTAGATTTTACAAATTTCTCATAGTACAAGTCTAAACTATTGGCCAACTATTCCTACTTTTACTGTCTATTTAATTTGAATATGTAAAAGTGATTCCCATATAAATTCCTCCAAGTTTGGCCTTATCTGATTTCCAGACTCATATAGCGAACTGACTTTTTGATATCACCACCCATGTATTGACAATGTATTTTCAACTCAACATGCATAAAATAGAAATCCTCTTTTTGCCAACACCACTTCATCACTCTAGGGGAAAAAATAATTTTTCCTCTACCCTTCTAGGTTCTTGACCAAGACCCTCACCCCCATAATAAAAGACAGAAGTTTAATAACATGTATAGCTCCTATATACATGGGAGATAAGGAGGAAAACTGAGTAACTCCCCAAAATGGACAAAATTGATACCTTAAATACCATCTCCATATAAAGATAAAAGATGTTGGTCATCAGGCTGGCTTCCAAGGTTACCAGAACAGCACAGCAAAAAGGGTGAGGCTATTATGCAGATTTGGGTCATTGTCTTCTCCACTGATCAGAGTTTCTAGACATATTTTAGGGTGGCAAACTGTTCCCCCCTTCATCACTGAACCTGCTCTTCTCCCACTCTTCTACAAGTTTATAAAAGGCAACATTATTCACACACTTGTTTAAGCCAAACATGGGATTCAACTTTATTTTTACCACACATCTCACTTCATATCATGAAAAAAATCCTATCTGCTTTAAATTAAAATAAATAAAATATTTGACCAATTGTGTTCTGTCATAGACACATCCATATCTTTATGCTTTGATAATGAGATCTTTTATTTTCTGTTTATGTTTTTCACCATAAGGACAAGTCTGGAACCTTCCCGGAGTTTCAGAGTCCACTTGTAGCATAGCCAAGACCTAGCCATGGCAAGATCACCCTAGACCAGCCCGGCTATCAACTAACCACACAAATCCAGCTGAGATCAATGAACCTGCACCAGTTAATAAGAACATCCTGGACAATCCATAGGCCTGCGGGGGAGAGTTTATTGTTTTTTTTTCCCATGATATACTGTGTTCTTTTGTTTTTGTTTTGTTTTTCCATAGTGATGTAAGATAATTTAATATGAGCAGAGTTGTTCTACAAATGTTTACCTTAAGTTAGTGTTTTATTACAGTACAGTAGAATAATTTATTATTATATTGATTATACATTTTAGATATTTTAAAACTAAGGTTATTTATAGCACCTTGGTGTGAAATTATACACAATGTATCTGTTTTGTTGTTTTTTTTTTTAATTTTTTTTTAACGTTTATTTATTTTTGAGACAGAGAGAGACAGAACGTGAACGGGGGAGAGGCAGAGAGAGAGGGAGACACAGAATCAGAAGCAGGCTCCAGGCTCTGAGCCATCAGCCCAGAGCCCGACGCGGGGCTCGAACTCACAGACCGCGAGATCGTGACCTGAGCCGAAGTCGGTCACTCAACCAACTGAGCCACCCAGGCGCCCCATAGTGTATCTGTTTTTTCAGAAATTTTCAAGAATCCTTCGTGAATAGCCACTTTTTTTGCTATTTAAATAATAACACAGTGTTAAAGCTTATTGTTTTGAAAAAATAACTGTTTGTTGCAGAAGTAATTCTCCAAAAATTGAATTAATCTATACCCAATTGATGGCTTTTGAAGTAAAATCCATTTAAAGTGTTTCGAATGTAAATATCTTCCTTGGTAAGTGGATTACACACCTCATCCCTTAGTACACAACCATCAATTCTGCTTTCATCCTTGAACAGTAATGCCATTTATGACATATAAGCAAGCTTGCATTTGGTTAGTAAGTTGGATGAGAGTCATCTATATTTACTGTCAAAAGCAGCTGCAGAGTTCTTGCATCTGTAGAAATAAATTCACTTCCAGTATGAAACTATACATCTCTCCTCAATAGGCTTTTACAAAAGAATGAAAAAGAAACCCAGCCTCATATAGCTATATAAATTACGAAAGTAATAATTAGTCCAATTTCACATGGTCAAGGGTCATCTGGGTTATAGGTCAGGTAAATTTTGACTATAGTATAACAAAAGTAGAAACTATTTTCACAGGAAAGAAGTAGGCAGACAGGAAGAGAATCAAAGTACTAGTTTAGTTTTAGGAAGTTTGACTGCTAATGAGAGATAATGATTATCCTAAGTATAATGTCAGGTTAAATGCACTAGGGCACTAGGGTAGGAAGACAGAATAGGATGGTAGTTAAACTCAAATATAAATACTTAATAATGCAATAATTTCTAGGAGCCTTGAAACAAAGGTATGGACTGTGCTTATAACTGAAATTACTAGGAGGACTACATAGGATTGTAGTTGAAGTAACTCTGGAAGTTTATACACCAAGTGACCTATTTAGTGATATAAGCAAATTGTTTTGTATCCTGAAAATGCAATATAAAATCTCTATAAAAGGAGAAGATGAAATTGCTTGAAATATATCTGTTTTTCCCTTTAGCTTTTTTTATGGAGAATAAAATCCTTCAAGCAGGCCTGGAAAAAAAATAAAAAGATTTCTGGAAAGGCTGTAGTGAAAATTTTGGCATATAGCAAAGACAAGACATTGAAGGAAAGGTGAATGGAGAAATATAGTACACAAGACACAACAAAAACAATGTTAATGAGAACAGAGAGAAGGGGAGAATGTCAAGAGATTACATTAGAGTATTGCTCTCTATAATTTGCTTTTCACAGGGAAGCAAGGTGTATGCTTTTAAAATGTGAATCAGATCAAGACACTCAACTATTCAAAACCTTTCAATGCACTCCCACCTTCACTTATAATAAAAGCCAAAAGCATTACCTTTAATGACATATCTGATCTCATTGTCAACTACTCATCACTTATCCTTTTTCAGCCACACTGGTTTGGTTGATCTTCCTCAAATGCACTCAGCACTGTCTGTTGTGGGACATTTACATTTTCTCTTTCTTCTGCCTAAAAGGCTCTTCAGGACTTATCCTTTACTTCCAGGCCTTGCTCAAATTGTACTCTCTTGATGAATTCAATTCTGACCATCTCAATTAAAATTGCATCCCACGAATGCTGCCTTTAAAATACCCCTTAGTGTACTCTATTTATTTCCACAGCACATATCTCCTTTCAACATATGCTTATATGTACTATCATTGTCCATCTAAAGCATCTAAAAGGGCACTTTTCTCAGAGTATTCACTCAATCAATATTTGTTAAATTGAATTGTCTCCACAGAAAGAATGCAAAGCTAAGTGGTCATAGTGGTGAGAATAAATACAGATTTATCAGAGGAATAAGGAACACTTCATTCAGTGGAAGAATAGTAAAGATATAACAGAAGTCTAAAAAAATCATGTTACCTTATTAATACATCCAACAAAATTACCACACTGAAGATTGTTAGTGACAATCTTTCACAGAATATAAAAAGTGATATAACTTGAACATTTCTGCTTGGGAGATGATACATATAAGCATATATATCTATATCTGTATCTCTCTCTCTCTATATATATATATATATATATTACATATATACATATATATTACATATATATATACATACATATATATATATAAATGTACTTGGACTAACTTAGCTATTTATGTCAATCACTGGCTATTGCCTAGTGTTGCATATTATATTGGGAAAAAAAATACAGTTAGAAGGAATGAAGTGTTTAATTTTAGAGAATGAATATTTAGGTAGGAAATACCAGGGTTTATATCATGTTTGTATATATATGTATTTAGTAAGTGTGTATTTATACATGCATATGCGTATCTATGTCTAAGTATAATACATAAATAAAGCGATTACACAAAATATGGTAAATGAGGGGTCCCCAACTAGCTCAGTCAGTAGAGCATGTAACTTTTGGTCTCTGGGTTTGTAAGTTTGAGCCCCATATTGGGTGTAGAGATTACTTAAAAATAATTTTTAAAAAGATGGCAAGTGATAGATTAGGAAAAAAAAATTAATGGTAAAATAACAGGATGTCTGGGTGGCTCAAGTTGGTTGGTTAAGCATCCAACTTCAGCTCAGGTCATCATCTCCAAGCTTGTGAGTTCTAGCCCCGCACCAGGCTCAGAACTTGGAGCTTGCTTTGGATTCTGTGTCTCCCTCTCTCTCTTTCCCTCCCCCACTCACACTCTGTCTCTCACTCTCTCTCAAAAATAAGTAAACATTAAAAAAAAATTAATGGGCAAATAACAAGAGATTGAATTTATAGAAAACATGCAAAAATATCTTGGAGATGTAATTTTGACCTGATCAAAAACAGGTAAAAGTGAAATTTGAAGGTAATGGTGAAAAATGAATGTGAAAACAACACTTTGGGCTTCATAACTTTGTGTATGAGCAATAAAATATGAGTTACAAATTATAACCCCAATGAAATATTAAAGATAAGACAAAGACTTCATGGACCAAAATAATAACTAGAAAATAACAATAGCCCAGTATTCTAATGCTTTCAAGAAATATATTTAACAAGATACAAAATAAAGCTAAGTGATAGTTTTAAAAGTAAATATACCACTATAAAATCATCACGTGCATATCAGCCTACCATAATCAAAGGAAGGTGATACTAAGTGTGTAAATAAGAGAGTTATGGTACACAATTTACCTAATGAATATTGTAAGTATAAGACTAGATATATTTCACTGAAGCCTCATAGATTCCTAAGGAACTTACATGTTAATTTTCCTTCAATATCACTAGTTGTCACTAGATTCTTATCAGTAATGTGAACTTTGTGTGTGGGGTTCTAAATGCCAGAATATGTAGCAAGGCAATTTTAATAAAAATTAATAATAATAATTTTAATAATTTATGTGTTCAATACTTTTTTCTTCATGAATTCCTCCATGCATTCATTACTACAGTCTCAATTGCTTTCTTTTTGTTTATTGACTATCTCCATGAACTTGATCTATAATGCAATTTTTCAAATCATTTGCCATATTATTTGTACAATGATTTATGAATTAATCATTCCCCACTAGAAATGAATAATACTTTTTATACTAAGCCATAAAAAGAAACTAGGAAATATAACTTATCTATAAATTATTCCGTTTAGGCAAAATTTTGGTAAAGACTAAATAATTTTAGAAATTACATGAGTATGAGGGTAATGATAGATTCATTTATTCCATGGTACAAAATAAAATCCTACATTCATGTGAAAGTTACTTGTTCATTTAAAAATAATTTTTAAATTACTTTTAATCCACCCAAGTAGGTCGTTTATTTGTCATGCAATATACTCAAAGCTTTATGAAGTAGCTTGTATTGTATTTTTAACATTAAACATAGCCAATGGAATGTAAATACTATTTTAAAATAAAGGTATTATATTCATTTCCAATGGGTCAGCTTTTCTGTTACAAATCTTTGATGAAATCAGGCATATAAACGTAACAAAAAACACACCAAAAAAATGTCCTACAACCTCATCAGTTAATGATTAGACAAAAGCCCTAGCCATACAGAAACACAATACAAAGAAGACAACTAAGAAAATATTTCATTAATTTTGGCGTTCAGTATTTGTGCTGTACCCAAATATACTGCTGCGATATTCTTGTGCCAATGCCTTCTGAAAGAAATATTTACATTGTATTTAATTCATCAATAAATAATATAAATGCTTGAAATTATAAGAAATCTTAGATAGAAAATAAACATACAAAATCACATTTTTTTAAAAATATCATCTCAAATTATTGATTGTGCTGCTAATCTAATAACATTTAAGTACTCACATAAATGTTTTAACATTTTCTACTGAAAAAAAAAACACATTCAGCTGTATTATAGAGTCTCTTTACACCGCATTTAGTGAGTTCATGTCTACTGCTGTACGTGAACCATCCTGTCCTGATGACATTGGAGTCGTCCATGCCCAGTTTCCAAATACAAATTGTATATTGTGGACTTTTGTGAGATTTCACCACCAAACATCTGCCAGCTCTTTCTTCCTTATAACATTCTATTTCCTTTTGGAGAATCACCTGCCTCCTTCTAATTTTTGTAACTTGTTGGGAGAGTAAAACTCCACACTTTCAATAAGCCAAAGAAGTCAAAGTGCCAGAAGATTTCATCCCCAGATCCGGGAAAAGGATTTTTGAAGATATTAGGTGAGAAGAACCAGTTATCTATTACTTAAAATATAATACACATCCTATTGTTACTGTTATCAGAGGATTTTTTCTTCTATATTCCTGATTCCTTGGAATTTCCTCAACCCCATTCACAGACCTGTTTCCCAGCTTCTTGTCAATCCATTTAACCCCTAATATCCTTCTGGTAAATTTAATTGTACTTAATTTAGCCAGCATGATTTTTCCATAGATGGCTACCAGTTAACCTCAACTAACTAGGGTAGGCTAGGCTGTGCTGTGATGAAATGTACTACAAAGGGTCAAAAAACTTTTATTTTTGGCTCATATTACACGTCCAAGACAGTGCAGAGCTTCTGCTCATGACAGAAGAGCCCAGGCTGATGGAAACTCTACTTTATTAAAATGTCACCATTTCGACATGAGGCTCCAAGGGATGTCCCGGCAGGACAAGAAGTCTCCTACAATAAAGTGCTTCAGAAAATGTTATGTGTCACTCAGAGCCTACTGGTCAGAACTAGTGGCCCTTTCCTCAAAGGGCTGAATATGGACTCTCAAGTACATGAAACGAAAGGGGCACCAGATAAATCTGAGAACTGGAAATCATTACCACACATTCCTAAAGAATACATCATAATTTAACTGCACTCAAGAATAATTATGAGGTGCCTGGGTGGCCAGGTCAGTTGTGTTGGACTTCGGCTCAGGTCAGGAGCTCGCAGTTCACGGATTTGAGCCCTGTGTGAGGCTCTGTGCTGACAGCTCAGGGCCTGGAGCCTGCTTCACATTCTGCGTCTCCCTCTCTCTCTGCTCCTTCCCCACTCATGCTCTGTTTCTCTCTCTCTCAAAAATAAAGAAACATTAAAATAAATTTTAAAAAATAATCATGATGAAGACTCCACAAACATGGCCCAAATTTGTATCAACTCTTCAATTTCACGTATAAAACCTAGTGCTCGTACCACATTATTATTTATTTACTAATTTTTTAAATAGCAAAAATAATATTGATGCATTCTACCTGAAAAAAGTTGAACTCAATTCCTGTTGATTGCCACCCCATTCTAAGTCTCCAGCCCAAGGGGAAGTCTGTTTTTATTTAGGATGGATCTGCCAGACTACTTGGGAACTACTACAGGTCAAGAAGCAGCATAAGCTCTCTGTGGCTCTATGGGTGTGCTTTTCGCATAGGCAGTATAGCCGGTAGAATCCTCAGAGTGTGAATTACAGGTTGGCTGGGCTTAGTCACACATTGTCTCTATAATTCAAATATACAGACAACCCACTAAAGTTCTACTCCCTATGTCTAACAGCAATATCGAAAGTAAAAATTAAGTGGAGGCTAGATTGAAGTGGATATTGGGAAATAATAGTTCTATCCCTAATACTCTATGACTTCAGTAAATCTAGAAGATACAGAGCACTTTGAGTTACCAGAGTGCTAATTTCCTGGTGGTTTCTTTTCTTTTCTTTCTTTCTTTCTTTTTTTTTTTTTATGTTTATTTTTGAGGGAGACACAGAATCCGAAGCAGGCTCCAGGCTCTCAGCTGTCAGCACAGAGCCCGATGGGCTCGAACTCACAGACCGCGAGATCATGACCGGAGCCAAAGTCGGACGCTTAACCGACCCAGCCACCCACATGCCCCAATATCCTGGTATTTAGTATGGAACCTAAACAATAGTAAGTACAAATATCCTACGCATTGAGGGATTACTGGACACTAACCCTGAACAAAAGTTAATTCCTGAAGAGGAGTATCACCATGGCTCTCTGGTTAAAGAGGAATCTTACAGCTTTTGGACAATGTGATTGCTGCTTTGAGTCTACTTAATTTAGGCTCAATGTATAGTTTGGACAGACATTTACAGCACAAAAGAAATCCTAGCACTAGATCCTGAAAAATATGTTTTTTTTTAAAAAGAAACAATTATGGTAGGAAGGTAAGGTAAAGATTCTGGAGCTGCACTGCATTCTAAAAATATAAATAAAAAGGAAAAAAGTGGGGGGAGCAGCACCTGGGTGGCTCAGTCAGTTAAGAGTCTGACTTCTGCTCAGGTCATAATCTTGTGGTTTGTGAGTTCCTGCCTGCATTGGGCTCTGTGCTGACAGCTCAGAGTCTGGAACTTGTTTCAGATTCTGTCTCCCTCTCTCCCTCTCTCAAAAATAAATAAACATTAAAAATAATAAATAAATAAATAAAATATTTAATAAAAAGGAAATCACATCTTTGTGGAGAATCACAGAGATCAATGTCATCCTCAAAGATTTGAAAATACATTATGGTGATTCCTTTAATATTTACATTCAACTCACCTGCTTATAAAGATAGAGTGATCTTAGAGAATTACATTTAGTTAGGAACTTCAATTGATGCCTTTGTCTCACATATGGTCTTTTCCCTGGAATAAACCTAAAACCTCCACTTTCTTGTGTTGCTGTTGATTTGTCAAATATTTCTTTTTTCTGTCTGCATAAAAACTGTCTACCACAAATGAAAAGGAGTCATGTGGAAGGCTGACTGCCTTGTCCAGCTCTATGCAAACCCGTCTGCAAGGAGGCTGACTCTCTCACATCCTGTAAGGACATGACGCAGCAATACGTTGATGAATACTGGGGATCAGGAGGTAGCAGGCACCCAGTAAGCCAGCGAGAGGTATTTGTACAATGGGATGAGAGGTGAAGTCTACAGAAATACTAAGACTCTATCGTTAGGGCAGGTGGTATATTTGATTGGAAGTATATTAATATATCCTCTGTAAAACAAAGGTCACATTGTTACTCTCTGCAGTCACTACTTCTAAGAAAAATGTGAAATACTTCATGAGCTTCATAGATATTGGGGAAATGAATAACAAATGTGGCTGCACTGCTCTGACCCCTTTATCAGGCTCTATGTTTTGAGTAAACCTCAAAGCAAAGGAGTTTCTTCCAACTCATTCAGGCTTTAGTGCAATAGCTTGGTCATCATGTGTGAGTGGTTCCAATGATTTTTAGAGTGTCTGTAGCAAATTTAACATTAAATAAAGTCACAGAAAGCCATGAACAGAGGTCCTTGGGTGTTTCCAAACAAAATCATGTCTCAATGGCAACTTTGGATGGATCACATGTACTTAGCATCTGAGAGAAGCCTCACCACGGTTCCCTAAAACCTGGACCATGATTGTTATGACACAAAGAGTTAGGTGGGAGTCCCTGAAACTGTCTCCCCACCTCTAGTCAAGAAAGCAAATCTGAATCCAAGTTCCATGAGGAACTTCACAGATAATCACCAGTATCACACATTCGAAGAACGAAATGGGGTAGTCTCATTATAGCATCTGTTTTCAATTCACCTTGTCAGTCCTTGGCAGAAACCAGTAGGGACATGACTTATAGCAGCACATTGATAATATGTTTAAAACATATCGTTGCCCCAACTGCAGCCACTGTTCTAAATATAGTGTCTTCAGAAGATTACATTAACCTAGCCCCTGGTATTTGGTATGTGTCCATGATAATATGAATATCTGCCTCTCAGTCTGCATCAATAGGTAAAATCAAAAGTGTATCTTCTTTGCGTGGGAAAGACAGTTACAGTTATATACATTTTCTCTTTTGCCTGATTACTCTGTAAATGCTCCTGGGCTCTGCCCTAAGAGAGTCCACGGTGCAGGACAGCACATTGATACATGCAGATTAGATCTGATAATCAGTGTCTGGCAAGTGATATAAATTGTCTTATGAGGTAAATGCGTACAAGAGGATGGAAGATAAACTCCATGAACACTCAGAGTACTTTAATGTTAGTGAAGATATTAAGGGACCAATGATTTGCAACATTCTGAGCATCCCACTGTTAGGAAAAGGGCATATTATTTCATCTAAGACTTCCTCTAATAAAATTTTTTCATCTAAGACTTCCTCTAATAAAATTAATACTTTCAAGAGATCTGCAGGAAATTTAGGGGCAGATAGTAGAGCATTTAGAAAATGGCTTCCTTACCCAATATCAGATATGTTGTAAGGCTGAGTTTTTTATGCATCCCAGAGCATGAGTCCTGTGCACTAGGGGAACCCTGAAGAGAAACCTGTTCTGCCACTAGGTCCATAAGACCACTGGATAAGATGGGACTGGACATAGCAGTGGTGGACAGAAATGTGTGTGGTGTTTCTAGCAAGCCTAACTGGAGTTTAAGCCAAGACCTGCCTGAGGTCACACTGTAAGACCATGCCACTGAGATCAGAGAAATTCACTCTGTACAGGGAAAGAAAAACAAATTGATGGTTTGTTATTGAGCCTTGATAGAGACAGAATGTCTGTGAGGAGTCCTCCTGTGACTGTGTAACATGAGCTGCCTGAGTCAAATGGTGTGGTTGATGTAAATGCAAACCATTTTATAACAGAAGCATTACATCAGGATGAGCTTGAGCAGGTCCAGGAGAACTGAGAAAATTTAGGAACATTTGCTCTAGACTTTCCTGTTGTCCACCTCTTTTGCAAAACTGCCTCAAACTCAATCCATATTTAGAGACTCGCAGCATTTTCTAAAAGAGGGAAAAAAAAGTCGGGCCTGATATATCATAGAATAAGTCTGATATGATGGCACCAATCTAAAATAAACTGCTGACACTATTGGTTTCCACTTGGCATAAAAAGATAAGGAACGAGCATTGCTCCCTCATCACCAGGCTAACAAATTTCAAGTGTAAGGACTAGTGGAATACTGCCGAGAGAATTAAAGCACCATGGAGGAAAGCATTCTTAGGTATGATACATAGAGAAGATCCAAAACTGAAGGTGGGGAAGACATTTATAAATCCCCTCTGGCAAGCCAATTTCCACCCTAAACACAAGGCTGGAAATTCGAAGCCTGTAGTACACTGAGGATAAGCATAGCAACAACAGACCGCAAATAAATTCAACTACTGAATAAATTGACTTTAAACTCCACACTCAAACCTAGCAGGAGGAAAGATGTGCAAAATGTCACACATAAAATCTACTTACTCCAGTATCTACTGTCTTAAAAAAAGACATCAAATTGCAAGGCAGATGAAAAAGCAAAGAGTACAACAAAAACATATTGCTAAGAGACAAAGCAATTAACAGAACAGGAACAAGAAAGGATACAAGTAGTATAGAAATTAAAATAACTGTGAATGTTGTGTTAAAGGCTCTACTAGAAAAGGTGGAACCACATAAAATAAAATGGGCAATGGTGGGAGAAAATAAAAATTATAAGGAAAATCCCCCCAAAATCCTAGAAATGGAAAATAGAAGGGCAGAAATGAAAAATGTTTCTAATCGAGTAGGGAAGGAAAGAATTAGTAAACATAAAACTAAAAAGTATTCCACGTGAAGCACAAATTTTTAAAAAAGTGATAAAAACAGAACAATGCATCCATAAACTTGGCTGTGGGTTGGGGGTTACAGCATGGATACCAAATGATGTAACAGACATGTAATCAGAATTAAAATCCTAGAAAAAAAAAGAGAGAAATACTTAAAGAAATCAGTACTTGAATAAATAAGGATCTTCCAAAATTAATAACGGACACCATTCACAAAGCTCAGAGAATACCAATTGAAATAAATATACAGATGTATGTACATGCACACACATATAAGTATATATTATATTGAAAATGCTGAAAACCAGGGGCGACGGGGTGGCTCGATAGGTTGGGCATCAGGCTTTGGCTCAGGTCATGATCTCATGGCTTGTGGGTTTGAGCCCTATGTCAGGCTCTGTGCTGACAGTTGAGAGCTTAAAACCTACAGATTTTGTGTCTCCCTTTCTCTCTGCCCCTCTACCACTTGCGCTCTCTCTCTCTCTCTCTCTCCATCTCTCAAAAATAAATAAATGTTGAAAAAAATTTATAAAGAAAATGCTAAAAACCAAAGAAATTAAAAAAAAAAGTTTGAAGGCAGTTAGAATGACAAAGAGTCATAACATACAGATATACAGCAGAATCAAAAATATAATTATACAAGATTTTCACCAGAAATCATGCAAGCTAGATCATGATGTGACCTATCAGACAATAAAATGATATCTTTAACCTGCTGAAAGTATATTAAAAAATTTTTGTTAATGCAGAAATCTGTACCTAGTAAAAATATCTTTCGAAAGTGAGGAAGTACTTTCTCAGAAAATAAAAACCAAAAGAATATATTCTGAGCAGATCCCCAATACATAAATGTTAAAATGGTTTCTTTTACAAATAGAAGGAATACAACTAGACAAAAATTGTGTATATACACATAAAAACGAAGGGCGATGGAAATGGAATAAATGAAAATAAAAATAAAGTTAATTTGTCCTTAATTACTCTAAAGGATTACCAACTGTGTAACGAAAAATATTGTAGACATGCGTTCTGTGCTTTTCAGCGTATGTAAGCATAAATAGCACAATAGCACAGCAACAGTATGAAGGATGAAAGGGAATATAGTGTTGCAAAGCCTTTATTTGATACATGAAACAGGATACTATTATTTGAAGATACAATCTGATTAAGTAAAAATGCATATTGCATGACCTAGTAATTTCACTTCTGAATATATGAAATCCTTCATATATGAATGAAATGAAATTGTTGTCTTAAAGAGACAGATCTGTTCCTTATTCACAATAGTCAACCACTGGGAACAACTGTCCACTGACAGATGAATGGATAAAGAAAGTGTGGTATATATACAATGAGATATTATTCAACCCTAAAATAATAAAGAAATCCTGGGGTGCCTGGGTGGTTCAGTCGGTTGAGCATCCGACTTCGGCTCAGGTCATGATCTCCTGGTCTGTGAGTTTGAGCCCCGCGTTGGGCTCTGTGCTGACAGCTCAGAGCCTGGAGCCTGCTTCCAATTCTGTGTCTCCCTCTCTCTCTGCCCCTCCCCCATGCGTGCTCTGTCTCTCCCTCTGTCAAAAATAAATACACATTTTTTTTAATGTAAAAAAAGAAATCCTGCCATTTGATACAACATAGATGGATCCTGAGGGCATTATGCTAAATGAAATAAGTCAGGCTAAGATAGACAAACACCATATGATTTCATTTACATGTATAATCTAAGAAAACTAAAGCCATAGAGATAGAAAAAAGAATGGTGGGGAAAGTGGAGAGATGTGCTGACCTACAGGTTATGAATTTCCAGCTGTAAGATGAATAAGTTCTGGGGATCTAATATATGGCATGTGACTATAATTAACAATACTGTATTATAACTTGAAAGGCGTCACTGGAAGGAGTAACATTTCAAATGTTATCACCAAATGTACAAAAAATGGTAATTGTATGTAGGGATGGGAGTGGTAACTAACCTTATTGTGGTCATCATTTTGTAATATATACATATATCAAATCATCACGTACCCCTTAAATTTACATATGTTATATGTCAATAATATCTCAATAAAGTTAGAAAAAATGTAAAATGCAAATGCAAGGGCAACAGTTAAAACATTTAAAAAGTACAAACAATACATTAGTAGTAGGGATAAAATGGAATAATAGAAAGTGCTTATTTAACTTAAAAGAAGGCAGAAAAAATAAAAAAATGAAAAAGTACAAAACAGGTAGTGAGGTTTAGAATTTAACCGTATAAATAATCACATTAAATGTAGATGGTCTAAACACTCAAAAGACAGATATGATACTGTCTAATTGGCTACAAAGTAAAATCTAATAATATGTTGTTTACAAAATCATTTCAAACATAAATACAGATTGGGGCACCTGGGTGGCTCAGTGGGTTAAGCAACCAAATATTGATATCAACTCAGTTCATGATCTCATGGTTCATGAGTTCAAGCCCCACATCAGTCTCTGTGCTGACAGTGCCTGCTTTGGATTCTCACCCCCTCTCTTTCTGCCCATCCCATGTGCTCTCTCTCTTCTTCTCTCAAGATAAAAAACAAAAAAACTTTAAAAATATATATAAATACAGATCTAATAAAAGTAAATGATGTAGGGATGCCTGGGTGGCTCAGTCAGTTAAGCATCCAACTTCAGCTCAGGTCATGATCTCACGGTTCATGAGTTTGAGCCCCACCTCGGGCTCTGTGCTGACAGCTCAGAGCCTGGAGCCTGTTTCAGATTCTGTGTCTCCCTCTCTCTCTGACCCTCCCCCGTTCATGTTCTGTCTCTGTCTCAAAAATAAATAAACGTTAAAAAAAATAAAAAAAAAATAAATAGAAGCACTAAAAAAAATTGTTTTTAAAGTAAAGGATGTCAAAGATACACATTACAAACCTTGATCAAAAGAAAGCTGGAGTAGCTACATTAGTATCAAACAAAATACACTTCCAAAAGGTATATTTCTAGAGTCAGGAGTGAATTTTTCAAAAGAATATAAAATTCTAAGTGTGTGTGCACCTATTAAAAGACTGTGAAAATGCTTGAAGTAAAATTTGATAAATAGATCTATAATTATAGACTATAACCAATATTCACTTTGTTTTTCAGTAAGTAATAGATCAGATGGAAAGAAAATAAGTAGGATGTAGAAAACCTGGATGACACTAGCCACCACTTTACTTTAAAGATATTATAGAATATTGTCCCCAACATCGTACTCTTCAAGTGTGCATGGGCATTCACACAGCCAGATCATATTGCAGGTCAAAATAAGAAACATAAATTGCTAATAATGATGTCCTCTTTGGATAGTTGCCACCGGAAATGAGTCAGAAAAAACGTGTGCACAGAGATATTTCTTTTATTTAATTAGACACTGTTTTCTAAATATCATCAATGACAATATGGTGAAGAAAAGTTTAAATGTATTTAACATCATTATTGATGATGATGTAAGAAATAATAACACATGAATTATGATTTTTAAAATTTTTTTTGAAAAAATTTTGTGGAAAACATGCAGTTAAACTAGAAAACCCTCTTTACCCATCTAATTAAAAAATTACTCATATCCTTAGGTTAATCACTATAAATAAATGATTTTCCATGTAAAAACCATTTTATGTAATAGAATTTCATAAATTAATCTACGTACTATTTGAAGGAAGATGGTATAAAATTTAAGTATTTGATATTTTATTTTCTATTAATTATATGTCTGATGTTTGATATCATTTTATATTATACTAATGATATGAATTTTCCCGGCCAGTAATCACAGATCGATCTTGACCTTACCTATTTTAACAGGTATTGAATAGGATAAAGGTTCCACGATTATTTTACCACAAATCCTGGGACAGTGGTTTCTCAGTTTTCCGCTATTACCAATGATATTGCACTGGAGAGACTTATCCTTCTTGGTATTCATTTGCAAATGTGTATATTTGAGACACTACTAGAAGTGAAATTCAAATATTTGTTCAATTAAACATTTTTAAATATATGCCAAATCACCCTCAAGAAACAAAACAAAGCCCCCACAACACTGTACCATTATCCCTTTTCCAATACTAGAGGAATGTCTGTTTTCTTAGATTCTAATCAACCCTGGAAATCACCAATTTGACATAAAATGTGAGGGAAAGTCTCCTGGGAGATCAGAGTAGTCAGAGTTATAGAAACCCACGAGTGTGATTTTATTTGTGTCACTAGTGCAAGCTATGCTAACGATTTTTAAAAGAGAGAAAAAGCTTGATGGTCAAGTAAGCAATGTAAGGACAATAAAATGTATCCATTTATTCACGCTTGAGCCATTATTAGAATATGGGATAAATTTTATCTTTTTAATCCACCTAAGGTTTTTGTCATATTTGAGTAGTAACATTGTTGATAAAAGGAGTCAATGATCTCTAGATGGCACAGTCATGTGGATAAAAAATCCTCAAATGATTTTGTTGCTGATACACACGACATGAATCATCACTATTCGTATGTGTTCAAAATGCGATTTAGTAAGAAACATTGGTGTACACATAGCAATTATTCTTTGTAGCAATAGAGAATTCATCCACTCATTATATTGTGGTATCTATTGTCCTTTGAGGTTTTTGTTTCCTCCACGCCATGTGAAAGAACCTCATTTCCCTTTTAAGTAGGGTTTAACTAAAAGCTCAGCTACTCTTCTGGTGTCCATGTATGTGCCCCTCTGCTCACTGGAACCCGTCTTCGACCTCTTGAGCTATTCTGACATCTGTACATGTGCTATTCAGATAATAGCGTGTAAATAATAACAGTGCACTGAAACCAGTTTGCTTTTAAGTGGCTGTGAGTAGAGAAGTTATGTGCCATCTGTCAGTGCTCTAGGTTTAAAAAAATGCTGTTCAGATTTACTAAAAATCCTTTTGACAAAAGCTCTCAGTTAAATGATTTTGATAAGAAAACTATTAACAATGTCAAAAGCACTGCTGTGTCCTCACATCAAAGGAGAATCTAATTTAGTTGGAAAATGGAAAAGCCTCAAAGGATTTTTTTCTGAAAGCGTTTTGAAAGGTGTTGTTGTTGTTGTGGCCCCCAAATTTGTATATTGTACCATGTCGTTGTTTTAGTATACACATGATATCCACGTAATGAGGCCATCAATGGTCAGTGGTAGGCGAGGCTACACAGAGTATTTTAAAGTATTCCTCAGAGACCTTCAGTCCCGATGGAGCTGCTTACTTGCTTTCTAGTAATGCTCTCTGTGCACGTGGCTTATATTTTGAGCTTGGACATGAGATCAGCCAGCAAGGGAACTTGGTTGTGACCACCTGTCCAACAATACCCAGTCATGTCTAGGTTTTCAGGCTCACAGTCTGGGGGAAATAAATACAGAGATTTCTCAAAAATAATACAGAAGACTGGTAGAAAAATACATTGTGCTGGAAGAAATTTAATTCTGATTGGGTTTCATTATAGCTGCACGTCTAGGGAAGACAAACAAATACAAATTCCATGAATCATTTGATACATGTTCTGTTTATATGAGAGAAACTATAAATATCTATTTATCCATGATTGTTATCCTGAAGTGTTTGAGGGGAAAAAAGTGATCTATTTCAATTCTGAAACCGTCTTCAAATAAAAATAAGGAAAATAGTTCGAAACCTATTAATTCCAGAGCTGAAGCTTTATTTATCTAGAGCACAGACTTACTTCACTTGCAGAAATTGTTTGGTGAATTACATTGAAGAAAAGTGATGATTTGGGGGCATCTGGGTGGTTCAGTCGGTTAAGCAACCAAATCTTGATTTCTGCTCAAGTCATGATCTCACAATGGGTGAGTCCCACATCAGTCTCCATGCTGACAGTGTGAAGCTTGCTTGGGATTCTTCTCTCTCTCCCTCTCTCTCTACCCCTCTCCCCCACTCAAAATAAATGAAATAAACTTAAAAAAAAAAGAAACATGATAATTTCATTTTCCTATTTTATATAATTCATTGATATTGGCTAATACTGAGATCTATAATTACATTGCATTTCTTATGAACATTTTTATTTCTTATCACTGTCTTCTAAATTAGATTCAAAGTGATAAAAGGCCCCTCACTTTCATGCACTTTTCATCTGTGTGTGTTCTAGTATTTCCATTTCACAGGCTGTCATGAGGCACTATGACCTAGATTTGTGAGACAGACTTTCCTCTGCGATGGGAGAGTTATCTTGTGTGGATTGAGGTGATGCCGTTCACATCACAACTGAAGCAGGTGGACAATAGTTCATGCAGTACCCAGCGAGATGAGGGGACAAGTAGAGCTAAATTATTTCTCAGGAATCTGTCTCTATTGTTTATAGCAGATGGAAGAAGTGTGTGCTCTGAAATCCCCCAATCAATTTGAACACACAGTATAAAATTCCAGTATATGTTTAAGATGTTCTAGATCGTATGCAGCATATGCTTTTAATACATTTCAGCAGTCATGAAAACAGGAACCTACAGTTCAATGAACATAGATGTCAAAAATACATTTTATTTTGCATAAATGCAGAAATATTTGTAATGTGAAGTTTTTTTTTTGTTTTGGTTTCGTTTAGGTTTTTTTGGTGTTTTGGTTTTTCGGAAGCATGTGTTCCAATGTGTGTGATGCGTTTACTTGGGGGAAGTAAACTATAAAGCACAATGGAATTCTTCTCTAGCAACAACCTTTTGCCATCAAGTGCCATGCTAGCCTACAGAAAATAAAGCAGGGCTCTACCTCAAACCAACCCAAATAGACGACAAAAGTAACGTAAAACCCAAAGTCCAAAACCTTGGTAGATGTTCTTTCAAGTCTCATATTTCCATCCTGCTATGATTTACATTTGAATTAAAATTTTAATTTTACTGAGTGACATGAAATCTAATTAGATCCTCCTCCTACCAAGGAATTATCGCTTGTATTAACACTATGACTTGATCAAATTAAAAACATAAGGTTTACAGAAGAGTATACAATTGTGAATAACATGATGATGTTTCATATTTAATACAAAAATATGTTTACTTTTGAAAATATAATGTGAACAACTGGAATATCTTATAATAACATTAATAAAACTATAATATATTATTTCATCACATTGCAAAAAAAAATTAGTGGTGAGCAAAGAGGTGAGGCAGTGTATGAAAATATAAAGCAATCTGATCTTTAACATCCTGAGAATAACTGTCCATTAGCTTTGACAAAAACCACTTGCACAGCAAAATCCCATCCTATAGTAGCTTTAGAAAGTATTTTAATAAAATTTAGCCAATGTTTATTTAAAACACATAGAGGTACCTGGGTAGCTCAGTCACCTAAGCATCCGACTTCAGCTCAGGTCCTGATCTCACAGTTTGTGGGTTCAAGTCCCACATTGGGCTCTGTGCTGACAACTCAGAGCCTGGAGCCTGCTTCGGATTCTGTGTCTCCCTCTCTCTCTGCCCCTCCCCAACTCGTGCTCTGTCTCTCTCTTGCTCTCAAAAGTAAATAAACATGAAAACAATAAAAAATAAATTAATTAAAACATGTAAGTGTGTTTGAAGATATAATTAAGAGTACTAGTAATTCTGGAAAGACAGTGAAGGCAGCAGCGTAGACCTTCACACAAATGCAAACAAGCCCCCCATGGATAATGTGATCAACAAAGCTAGGTGACAAGAAATCCATAATGTCACCAGGTTGTGACAAATCACCAGCAACTATAACATGTCTGTACCAGAAAATTTACTGTCTTTGCAAAATAATAAATTTGGCTTAAAAATCAATCAGGATTTTTTTTAACTTCCTCTATTTTTTTAAATACATTTTTTATTTTAAAACAATTTTCAATTTACAGAAAAACTGTGACGATCATACTGAGAGTTAACATACACCCCATACTTGTGCTTTCTCCCACTGACATCATACGTTATGGTAAAATTGGGGCCATTAATTACTTGACATAATTCTCATTAAAAACAAAACAACTTGTGGGGTGCCTGGGTGGCTCAGTCTGTTGGGCGTCTGACTCTTGATATCAGCTCAAATTTTGATCTCACAGTTCATGGGTTGGAGCCCCACGTCAGGCACCGTGCTGACAGGGCGGAGCCTACTTGAGGTTCTCTCTCTCTTTCTTTCTCTCTCTACCTCTTCCCCGCACTCCCTCTTTCTCTTTCAAACTAAATAAATTAAAAACTTAAAAAAAAATTACCTCATAGTAAACTCATCAAATCTTTCTCTATTTCTTCTAAAAGGAGTCATTTTTACCTAGAAAACCCACCATCTAACATCTTTTTTTTTTTCTTCTGTGTCTATTGTCTTCTTTCTTTTCTGCAGCAGGAATTTTCTGAAAGAGTGAGGAAGGGGGTCTAAGGAGGGCAGAATTATGCTCCGCCTTGTTGCAGGCAGCATATTGACACAGTTTAGTGATTTCTCTGTGCATCTGTTTAACGTTTTATTCAAGAATTTATTTAGATCAGTTTGAACTCACAAATATTTACTTAAACTTTAAGTCATATCTCGACACTAGTTTATCTATTTTGTTTCTCAAGCTTCTCCCTCTTTTGTCTTTGGAAGCTCTTTCCACTGGTGGTTCCCATGTCCATGTGACAAAAACAGTCTTCTTTTCTTCTTTTCTTTTTTGTGGGGAGAGAGGGTGGATTTCTTTAATGCCTGGCCCTACATGTTCCAGTCTCATCTTGGATATTTCCTGCCGAGTTGTAGAAGTAGCCATTTCTCCAAAAACCCTGGTTCGTTTTAGTGGAGAAATGTATCAGAAATCAAGCTATGGGTGCTGGGTATGTTATTGCTACTCAGATGTCATTGTTTCTAGGCTCTCTCAGTTCTCAGAGCAAGGAAACACATGTTGCTCAAAAATAAACTGTAGCATATTAAAATTTTTAAGAGTTTATTTGAGCAAAAGCCCATTCCAATCAGGCAGCACCAAACCAGAGTGGTTAAGAGCACTCCACCAGCGAGAATGCAGGAGAGACAGACTTGTATAGAAACATGCTAAGGCACAGTAAGGAAACTATTGATTGGTTGTAGCTTAAAGCCTAGTTGGCTGTTTGTGATTGGTTGTCCTTAGGTTTCAACTTCTTAACCTGAGGCATTTGTAGGCTTTGGTTTTAACTTGCTTTGTAAGCCGTCATGACGTTAAAGCAAGCTCAGTCTAATGACCTTGTTTAATGAATTTAACAGTATGTATACTATGCCATGTATATCCACATATGCATAAATATTTCTATATGCAATTATCTGCCTCTGTATTAAATTCAATATGATTTCATACCAATGTCTCCAACTCTGATCCGTTATCACCAGGATCAGTCTAGCTTCCTCCCTTTGTTTGCTCTCACCGGTGAGGACGTGGGATCCCACCGTTGTTCTGTCCCACTCTGCGTGTACAGCACTATTAGAATTGTTCACCTGTACCCCAAGGGGAACTATTAACGAATATAGTGCTTGGCACAGTTTTATTTTTAGTCTTCCAGAATCCATTCTTTCCTAAAGTTATTTAAATCTGTATCTCCTCTCTCCCCCCACCAAATACACTTTTGTGTGGTTGTTTCACACATTGTGATACAGGTCAATTGTTTTATCACATTCTCCATTTCATAGTTTACCCAGCTGCCTAAATGATCTTTTAAAAATTTGTATACATGAAGGTTCACTCTTTGTGCTTTAAGGTTCTGTTCATTTTAACACACGTACAGTGCCTTCCTATTTCTTTCTCTTTCTCTCCTTCATTCTTTCTTTCTCTCTCTCTCTCTCCCTTCCTTTCTTCCTTTTTCCTTATATCCCTCTCTGTCTTTTTTGTTGTAATGCTGCTTTTCTAGTTTCTATGCTAACAGTTTGTCAGTTTATTGAGTTAGTGCTATTGTTACTATTATGAAAGTCACACGGTAAATATTTGGGTCCTTCTGTTATTATTCTCAACAATTTCTTTGTTACGATTAGACTCACCTTCCTCATTTCAGAACAAATTTACTGTTACAGAAAAGGAAGGAGACAGACATAAAAGGAAAAGAAAAAGATATCACATTCTGATCTTTTAGGCAAGAAAAAAAGACTCATTTTATTATTACTATTTTTTAAATGTTTATTCATTTATTTTGAGGGGGGCTGGAGGAGAGGGATAGAGAGAAATCCAAGAAGGCTCTGTACTATCAGCACAGAGCCCAGTGGGGACTCAAACCCACAAACTGTGATCATGACATGACCTGAGCCAAAATCGAGAGTCAGACACTTAACCGACTGAGCCATCCAGGTGCCCACCCAACAAAAGACTCATTTTAGAAGAATAGAGAATAATTTAGTGAAAGTTTACTGTTTGTCAAATTGTTTTGTTTTTGTGTGCTACCTCATTTCACGTTAGAGAAAGTCCTACAGGTTGTCAAAACAAAACAAACAAACACAATAATGAAAGAGGAGATAATGTGAAGACAAAGCATGATTTTTTGATGAGAGTGTCCTTCAGAAAATGCCAACATGTACCCCAAATCCCATATGTACCACAAAGCATCTTCAAAGGGGAAGGACAAGGTAATAGAAAAAAAAAATCTGGATTCTGGAGTCAAGAGTGCTTTGTGTCCAATTACCTTGTGAACCAGTGAACCCTACAGAGATCTCTGGCCCCTAGAGAACAGGGGACAATAGTAATGGCTGAGTTGGAATAAGATGTGGTTCTAAGATATATTAGTTCACTCACCAGGTTTGTGCAATAGTAACTTCACAAGGTTACTATGCCCAGACATAAATGTGGCTGAAACCACAGAGTGGAATATATAACAGAAAAGGGCAGGACATAAAAGGCTGAACCCACAGCAACAAAGTGGAACAGAACTCAGTGGATGGTGGTATGGAGGGAAGCCCATGGGTGAGAACACACAGAATTGTATACTTCAGTGAAAGGAACATACGACCAAATGTGCCTCCCAACCAAGCACCCATTCTCATTGGCACAACACGAGTTCAAACCAAGTTAATTAAATGTCTTAGAATACGGATCAATTTGAGAAAAAGAGATAAAGTACAAAATCCTCAACTTCACTGTGTTTAATACTTTAAAATAATTGAATTTGACAGAGTCTACACGGAATTGATTAAAATTTCTATTATCATGTAGAAATGAGGGCTTGTGATACAAATTAAGTCCAGTTATATGAAAACAATGTTACATATTTGCCATCTGAATTTGAAATTTGTGAAAGTCATACCTCCAGCCTGTACTCTGCCTTTGATAATGAAATTGTTCAATGTTTGCTTTAGGTCTCACTGTATAAATGCGTTTTTATGGTGAGCTGGCTTTTCTTCTGTATGCTTTGTGAAATGCTGACTGGATGTTTTTCCATTTAACCTTAGAAAAGCTTATCTCTCCAACTTGAGTGGTCTTTGTGTGTCTATGTGTTATGCAGTGATATTTCTCTGTCACATTGTGGCCAAGAGAAGGACTAAATCACATTATCTCTGACAGAGAGATTCACTTCCTTATTGAGGTTAGATCTGAAAATGGATCTCTTATGGTACAGCCAGGACTCCTCCCCAAACAGAAATAAATTGTTCCTTAACCATTTTGTACCCCTTCTTATAGCTGTCAACGTTCTGACTTACCAGGTAATTGAGCAAACTTTCTATTTGTCTTGATGACTAATATGGTTTATTTCCACATTGTAAAGGGAGCTGAAACTTGTGTTTTAAAAGAAGGGGACTCTTCAGATAAGCTATGTGTGTCATTTAATATTTAGCCAAGTTGCCACCCCCCGAAAAAAGGGACAGCAGATGGAATCTAAATATTTTAAGTTTACAACACATGACTTTTCGTTTGTTGAAATTAAACACGTCTCTTTATGATCGAAAGACTGAATTTGTAAATAAAATTTTAAAAATTAGTAAATTTGTAGATAAAAATTATAGAAGAAAAACTTACACAAAGAATATTCATTTAAGAAGCTCACGAGTTATATAATCTCATTAAAATGCTAATGAAAATCATGAAAATCTAGAAAAATAATTTACAATGTCTCTGTCAGCCTGCAATTGTGTTCCTAATAGAGATTTTGTTAAATCTAAATTTTTTTTTAGTGTGTATTTATTTTTGAGACAGAGCATGAACGGGGAGGGTCAGAGAGAGAGGGAGACACAGAATCCGAAGCAGGCTCCAAGCTCTGAGCTGTCAGCACAGAGCCCGACGTGGGGCTCGAGCTCACGGACTGAGAGATCATAACCTGAGCTGAAGTCGGACGCTTAACCCACTGAGCCACCCAGGCGCCCCAGATCTAAAAAGCAGAGTAAAACTCATTATCATTCAAATATTTTTGTATAATAATAATAAATAATATATAAACAGACCACTGTGTCATCCTAACAGGCTTTAAAAGAATGAAGCTTGATTGCTTCATTGTTACAAATTTAGACCCACACATATTCATGTGCTTCTCTGATATGAATGGGAACATATATTCTATGTTGACTCCAGTATACCAGAGACTTTTATTCCTGCCACCATCCTGCGGCCTCTTACATCATTAAAATAACACATTTATGGGCCTCAGAAATTGGCTGTGAGAAAGGAGACACTGACCTTTCTTGCCAGTGTGTTACAAAATGTGCTGTGATATTGTGGTTTATACTGGCACAGATTTCCTACAACTCTTGGAATGTCCTGTGATGAGAGCTATAAAGTGTCTCTTGTTATGTTAGTGAGGTAACCTTTGGAACACACCCAAGGGTGGAGGCTGCCATCTGTAGAATCCACCGCATGATGGGAGGGTTGGAACTTCCAGTCCCATCTCCCCGATTTCTGGGGATGGGGGAGGGGATGGAGACTGAATTGATCACCAATGGCCAATGATTCGATCAGGCCTATGTAATAAGGCCTTCCTAAAAACTTCATAAAAAACAAGAGCACTGGGTTTGGAGAACTTCCAGGTTGGTGGACATGTGGATGGAGACTTGGGGAGAGGGGGGTGCCTGGAGAGAGCTTGGGAGCTCTATGCCCTTTCCCCACACACTGCCCTATGCATCTCATTCATCTTGTCCTGAGTTATATCCATTTATAATTAACAGGTGATTTCATGAGTAAATTGGCTGCCTGAGTCCCGTGAGCCTCTCTAGCAAATTAATCAAACTCTAGGAGGGGGTCATGCAAACTTCTGATTTATAGATGGTCAGTCAGAAGTACAGGTAACAACCTGGGCTTATGACTGGCATCTGAGGAGGTTGGGAGCAGTGTTATGAGTCAGAGCTCTCAATCTCTGGAATTTGATGCTCTCACTTGGTAGACAGTGTCACAATCCAGCTGAACTGTAGGACCCAGGTCATGCTGGAGCATTTCTTGCTTAGTGGTGTGGAGGAAACGTCCCTCCCCCACATATGGAATTGAGTGCAGAACCAAAACGTTGTGAGATATGTCTTTCCTATACAACATAATAAACACTATGCTTGGACTTATAGTAAAGACTCAATTATAATGCAGAATGAAGTACAATACAAAAAAATAATTTTAAATTACCAGAAAGCTTACAAAATTCTAGTTTCCTTTTTAAGAGACCTCATTTGCAAATCTCACACTGCATTTAGAAGAACAAAGGCAGCTTGGCACCCACCTCTGTTACCAGTGAAGGGGCGCAGAATATGCCACCCCAAAATATGCCATTTTGGTATATTGATGATTTTGAAATAAAAGTTATTTAGCAGGAGATGGTGCAGGAAGGACACTCTGACCCTCCTTTGTACCCTTGAAAGCAGAAAATAAATCTCCTATGTGAAACATACACTCCCTATACCAGGAGGGTAAAACCACCCTTATCACCAGAAATCAGGTATTTAGGGCCAAAAAGGCTGTATAAACAAACCTTGCTACTTCACTAATTTCCAACCCCAAGCCCAAAATTCTTTGTTCTGTCACCTTTTCACAAGTTTGTTTCTTTGCGTAAAAGATACAAAAAGCCTCCTGCTTTGGTCACTTGTTTGTATTTCATATTTTTCTGAGCTCCCATATGTACAAAATTAAGTGTGCTTTTCCCCTACCAATCTGTCTTATGTTGCTTTAATTATTAACCCAGCCAAAGAACCTAGAAGGGGAAAAGGGAGTTTTTTCTGACCCAACATCAAAATTAGAAGTAATCTGAGTAAACGTGTGCTTTTACCCCAGTTTTATTGAGATATTGTTGATATATAACACTGTGTAAGTTTAAAGTATGCAACTTGTTGATTTGATACATGTATATATTGCAAAGTGCTTACCACAATAAGGTTAGTAAATACATCCATCACCGCACATAAGCACACCTTCGTTTTGTGGTGAGAACAGATATGTGCCATGGACACTGGACTGAAATGCTGCCAGTCTTAGAAAAAGAGACAGATTTTCTGTCACCCTGGTTTGCCAAGTTCCCCAGGACTGACCATGTTCCACACAGCTGACAGTGTGATCATCCATCCATGCCTTCTAGGGAAACCTGATATATACCTAATGAATTTGCCTGCATGTATCAACAATATGGTTCTACTACAGTTTGATATCAGCACATTTTCTAAAATTGGAGCAACGCATCCTAAACAATACCAAAGTCTGTCTCAAATGTTTAAATCAATTGGGTCTGCCCAAAGCACAATCCAGCTTCTCTTAGGTTTTTTTGTCAAAAAAAAAGTCTAAAAATAATTTGGTATATGCTTGCCACATGGCCCAATTCTTATATAATGGAAAGATACTTGATTTCACTTTCAGGCAGGATGAAACAGCAGAAGTTAACATGCAAAATTAAACTAATAATTATTACCGAAATAGAGACTACATTGTTTTGATATAATATACTCAACACTCTGAAAATTTATTCTCATTTTTTGTGATTAATCATTCCCCATCTTGCCAAAAGTGAAAATGCACCAGTAAATAACAACTATCTGTAAAATTCTGCCAAGTAGTGGAATATATTTTTATCATGATGACTATTAGACTATCTAGAAAACTAGATAGTTTGTTCTAATAAGGCCTTGGAAACCAAACTCTGTTCAAGTAATTTAATAATTTACTGACTTGGTCTTTGAATGCGGTAAATGATAACCCTGACATTCCCTGAGAGCATTATTTTTTTAAAGAGAAGTATTGTCGGATAGAAGGGATCACAGTTGCCCCTATAATTTTCCTGTAACATTCTCTTAACTTCCTCAGGCAAACATAGCTTACTTAGTTACTGCAGATTTCAAAAGAAAAAAAAAAATTCAAGGTTCATGGATCACTCTTTTGAAAGATGTACCAATGGACTCTACCCCATGTTAGCATTCATTAATCCTTGGAAAAAGTATGGTGATGTTGCTCAAAGTAGACTCTATATTTTGTAATTAAAATTTTGCTCAATTACTATTGATTCATGGTTTGTCAACCTACGACTTTTTTAACGCTGCCTCTTCCATTATGAACAAATGTGGGTTTTTCTCACATTTTCTTTCTCAATTCTGGAGACCTTAATTTAATACTGCGCTGTTAAAAGTCAGGCCTGAATTAACTTCACTCTCCTGGATGGGCAATTAGAAGTAAAATAAAAGTAATCCTAATTTCCATTTGGCTTTAAATATTAAGGCAACTTCTGGTGGGAAATCTATTCCATTTTTTAAAATATAAAATCCTTTGAGAAATCAAGTTCTCCCTGTGGCTTCCTCCTAAATGCAATTTCCATTTTTATTCCTCTGACAAAAAAAATACAGTCTTATCTTTTCTCCTCAAAATTTAAACAATTACACCCACTATAACTACTCAGCATATACTCAGAAGGGATCTTCTGTTTTGTTTTGTTTTACCTGTATAGTTTACATTTCTTTTCCAGTTGGTTCACTTTTTTTTACAGTAAATATCTTTAGAATCCAAATAACTCCGTTGGGTCATAATCCTATCGATATAAAGGAAAAATAAAAATAAGATTTTCATAGTTTACCACTAGAGATCTTATAATCAATTTAAAATCTAGCAAAATTACATCATCTTAACTATTACATTAATATCCCTTTTAAAGCTGTAAGGAATATCTAGTCTGAACTCTTTTTTTAATACTTGTGGTAACTGGTCAAGCAGCAATAGAAAACTAATACAACATGTTCTCTCATTCCCTGCATTGTTCTCTAGCATTAAATCTGTCTAACAAAATACTATACATTTTTAAGGTCTAGTTTAACTGTCATATGTTTGATGTTTTCCATTCTGATGAATTATTGTTCCTACATTACCTACCAGTCCTGTATATTTGCATAACCAGTATATTCATACTTGTATTTCTCACTTAATTCTGACATTAGAGATAGTTCTGTATCACATTTATTTCGTATATCTGTCACTATGATAACTAGTATGATGTCTGGTACATTATAGACTTTCCATATATAGTAAAACCTTGGATTATGAATAACTCATTCTTTGAGTGTTCCACAAGATAAGCAAACATTTCTAATAAATTTTAACTTGATAAATGAGCACTGTTTTGCAATACGAGTAGTACATGATGCTGAACATCACATGATCACAAGTGAGCCAATGGTATTTGAAATTTGCTTTCATATACAAGTGGCTTTGGATTACAAGCATGTTTCCAGAATGAATTATGCTTGCAAACCAAGGTTTTACTGTATATAAAGGGTTGAATTGAAATGAGCTCTTATATTTATCCATTCAATCCCTCCTTTTCTTTCATATTTTCTAGATGTCTGCTTCTATTTCATTCACTAATCTTTATTGAGTACTCATGGCAGGACTATGTTCAAGAGAGGAAGCTTAAGAACTAACTGCACAAACACTTTTTTTTTTTTTTTTTGCCCCGATTGGAATTCTAATAAGTTTCTATTGAGTAGATCAAGTTACCAAATAAATAAATATTATAATTTTAGACAGTGATAATCAATCAGGTGGTCTGATTAAAAAGGATAGTCTTCTCTGAGGATATGACTTTGAAGTTGAGACCAGAATGATTTTAAAGAGCCAACACAAGGACTGAACAGAGACTCCTCCAGATTCAGGGAGTAATCATTGTCAAAAGAAGGTGAGAAGAATCTTGAAATGCTTGAAAAAGAGAAAAACTTCTTTTAGTAGTACGCAAGTTTTATGCCAGAAAGAAGATACTTCAGCCTTTCTCAATAGACTTTAAAGGGACTATCTCTGGTTTATCTCTGTGCTAACAAGGGCTAACATAGAGATGAGGACACAGATTACATATTTAAACAAACTTAATTGGATTCTACATAGAACCCAAATAAAAGAGCCAAAAAAGCATATCTATTTGGCAATATCATGTTCCCATTAGAGTTTTGTGATATAAACCCAGAGCCCAGGATTTGGTTTTATATATAAAGCTTTTATTGTATTTTTTTCAATTACAAAAAAAAAAAATGAAAAAAAAATCATTAAGTCCTAGTCAATACATTGTCTCCAAAATTGCCTTATAATTACAGTTTTTTAAAGTTTATTTTGAGAGACGCGGAGACAGCACAAGCGGATGAGCGGCAGAGACAGAAAGAGAGAGAATCTCAAGCAGCCAGAAAAGAGTCCGACACAGATTTCAAATTCATGAAACTGTGAGAACATGACCTGAGCCGAAACCAAGGGTGGGACTCTCACCCGACTGAGCCACCCAGGCGTCCCCACACTGTTTTCTTAAGTAAGTATGCTTCTATCTATAATTGTAAACACATATGTAAATGTATTACACTTGGAGAATTAAACAAATATTCTAGATGTGGCACCAAGTAGTTTTGTACTGACCACGGCTTCAATTTTCTCATCTACAAATCATAGGAGTCGATGAAAATGCTCTCTGATCTTTTTTCAGCTCTACAAACGTGTGCTTCTTTACCCATATTTTAACTATGAGTTATATTTTAACTATAGACGTATTTACACATGATAATATAAAGGAATGCTGCGTTCTTTGAGGGATCTTTTCTTTAAAGAGAGCTACACTGGAGTGTGTAAAGGGAAATTGAGAATTACAGATTTCAACCATTCATCCATAGTGAGAACTTAAACCTTTTGAGTTATCTGTGTATTCAAAGCTATAGGTCTATGAATACTTGACAAAATAGATGACTTGAGAAACTCACCTTTAGCTCATGTTTAACTATTCAAAATTAACAATAGTTCCATCAAGAAAAATTATCATATTAATTGTGTCGTCTGAAGGAGCCAATCATAAGAAATTAAGGCAATAATTGTAGACTTTAAGATATCCACATATTTTCCTTCCTTATCTGCATTTGTCTTCTCCAAAATTTATTCATGTATTCTGCCTTAAAATTTCCTTTTACTACAAAACATAAGACTTTTGACTTTAGTGGCAGAAACCTCCAGGGAAGAGGAATGCAGTATCTCAAAAACTTAAACAAAGAAGATCATTTCATACCCTGATTTTGTAGCTGTCACATTTTCCTCTTGGAGATAGACCATGTAACTTTTTACAAAATGAATATTTCTGGATTCTTACCCTCCTTGTCATTGGTCCTCTTTCCCATTTGAAATTCTTGGAATAGTTAAAAGGATGAAAACGCCCACAGTCCAAACCTCTCTGACTTACATTTGCTGTAATTCTGCCACTGTGAAAACCTTTGTCTAAGTTTCAAATATCACCTCTTCAGTTTCTGGTGGGTTGATGTAGGACAGTCTGTCCTACACGCTGAATACCGAGACTTTACTTGGCCTTTTTACTAACTGGAGACATATGGCATTTCACCCTTATCCTGGACTCATGACTCTATTTCATTCCTCATACATTTTTTGCCTAAACATTAAAATTCATTCATATCAATAATTATATATAACAGTATAACATATTATATATATATACACACACATATATATATACATATATATATGTATATATATATATATGTATGTATGTTTCCTATAGCTCAACAGCAGGCCATCCATTTTTATGTCTTTTTCTTTCTATTCTTCCTTCCTTCCTTCCTTCCTTCTTTCCTTCTTTCTTCTCCTTCCCTCTAGTTTTTATTAACAAAATATAAGGACGTCACTTTTTAATTTTAATTTTCCCAGAAAACATCTGTTATTTATTTTCCTGTTTCTTCTCAGAAAAATTATCACATCTTTTTATTTTTAGTGTGTGAGAAGAATTTTGTGCAATATTTTATTTTTCAATATTACCTTTTAAAGCATGCACAAATGGATTCAGTCTGATAATGTATGATTATTAAATGCAAGTTTTCAGCTCCCACATATGAAAATTGATGGTCAAGAAGAGTAAGAACAGAGTCACCACTGCTAATATGTGTTAACAAATTTTTCCAATATAAAACCTGGGGTGTCCTTTTATGTTACAACTCTGAAGCTGAAGCTTAATTATTCCTTTACTGATAACTGTATTTTCTGATCCCCAGAATGGAATGAATAATTTACAAAACATATTTTACAATCAGCAATTCATTTTTGAAAGACATTTAAAACTATGAAAATTAAATGACTCTATCATGCAGTTAACAATTTAGTTTTATTGTGTGACCAGTTGTGCCCTGGTTAAGAGCAAGGATTCTGGAACCTGCGGTTGAAATCTCAGCTTTGGGACCTAAAGATGTGTACTACTGTATCATTTAATAAGCTTCTCATTGTTTCCATTTCTGCTTCCGGTAAAAGGAGCTAGTAATAATTAAACATATTTATTTTATATATGTACACATATACAGTGAATAGGAGGTGTTCAGTGTGTGTGTGTGTGTTTGTGTGTGCGCGCGCGTGTGTGTTTCCTCAATACTGGTCAGATGAGACTCACAGCACTTTGTTAGCCACATACAGTCACAGCTTGGGGAGAAAGAATCTTCCTCCTTACAGGGCCCCTCAGGGGTGCAGAGTGTTCTTCTTTGCGGGGTGAGCTGGATGGTACAACTCTATCCAACTGAGTCCTTTCCTTACAACACTTGGATTCACTTTATACGTTTGGGACCAGCTCCTTCAAGATTCCGCTAGACTTCTCTTCCTTGCAAAAACTTAGGAGAAGAGAGGGTGACTGCAGCCTCTAGCTTCCACAGCTATCCATCCGTAGGGCCTTACCTGATACTCATCGCCTACCTCCCCTACTTTTTATCCTCAGATTTTCATCTCCCACTGTTTACACTTCTGACTGGCTGGTGACTCACCCATGAGTATGAACTCAGCCTTAATTATTGCGACCATTAAATCAAAATGTATGCAGATGTTTATTTTCTTTTTAATGGTCCACGAACCTCTACACATATATTTACTAGAATTCAAAGGTCTATTCAGGCATTAAAGAAAAATAGGGAAAATGGGATAGTAATTTTAAAGCAAGGAAGGGAGGGTACAAGGAAAGAAAAAAAAAAGGATCATCAGATATCTGAGGCTTTTAGAGCATTAATGTATTGAAGCTTAAAATGTTTAGAGTTGTTGAGTTTCTTTCCCACCTCTCAGAATTGCCTGAAACATATACATATGTAAAGGCATTGTGTCACATACTCATCAAAAGATTTGGCATATTTTATGTATGTACTTTATAAAACAAACTAAACATGGAAATGGAACTACAAAGTGACACTTAAGCCTTTTGATCTGGGCATTAAATTCTCAGGAAAAGTGATTTAGTTTTCTTAATAGAAGGCTGCTCATTACATAAGGCCAAGCTGAGAAGTGTTGGTATATTTTTTTTCATCCTCAGTGCTATATTGCGGTATTCCACTGACAGTAAAGTATCTCCTGCTGTGACAAGTATTGATCTTATTTTTCCTTTGAGACTCTTAACAAGCCAAACTGTAGCTTCCTAAAATATTCAGCTGGAGCAGTAGTTTGTCAGAGCTATAAGTTAACAAGAAATTTACTTTTATTCTCCTGTGGAAAAATAAAACACAATTAGTATTCTCCGTGTATTTACGGATTACATAATTGCTTTATCAGCTAAATGACTGAGTGATGGGGAGAACTGAAGCCAAGATTCTTTTCCTTTTTACTTAAGTAACTGTGTGCTTTTTCTAGAGAGAAGAGTAACATTTTCATATATGATAATATAAAACTAGGGAAATGAGAAAAATTGATAAAATTACACAGCTTTAAATCTATCATGAAATGATATTGTAATGCACAGTTTTAAAGTTATTCTTACACAAAAAAATATATGTGAAATTAAATAGTAGCCTAAATAATAAGAAAGCAAGAAAATATGTTTAAATATATCTTTGTTTTACTCATGCCACACTTTATAAAATCATAAATTAATATAGTGATTAAAAGCAGAGAAGATATGTTTTATTGACTTGAGATTTAGTTAAGATATAAAGTAAAAGATTACAGATAATAACAGCAACAGTTTTTTAAAATGCAATTAATAATGACTTGTGGTTTAAAAAATTGCCATAAAAAGAATATGCATATGCAAGAATATGCAAATATGCATATGCAGGCATTTGCAAATGGAAGTCAAAACTACAATGAAATATCACTTCATACCTGTCAGAATGGCTAAAATCAAAAAACAGAAGAAATAACAAACGTTGGTGGGGAAGTAGAGAAAAAGGAACCCTTGTGCACTATTGGTGGGAATGCAAATTGGTATAGCAGTGTGGAAAACAGTATGGAGTTTCCTCAAAAGATTAAAAATAAAGTTACCAGGTGATCCAGTAATTTTATTACTGGCTATTCATCCAAAGAAAACAAAAACACTAATTCAAAAAGATATAGGCACCCTTATGTTTATTGCAGCACTCTTTCCAACAGCCAAGATATGGAAGCAACCCAAGTCTCCATCGATAGATGAATGGATAAAGATGATGTGGTAAATATATACAATGGAATATTAGTCATCCATAAGAAAGAATGAGATCTTGCCATTTGCAACAGCATGGATAGGCCTACAGGGTATAATGCTAAGTGAAATAAATCAGTTAGAAGAAGACAAATACCATATAATTTCACTCATATGTGGAATTTAAGAAACAAAACAGACAAAGGGCACCGGGGAGCTCAGTTGGTTGAGTGTTCCGCTTCGGCTCAGGTCATGATCTCACAGTTCGTGAGTTCGAGCCCTAAGTCCAGTTCTGTGCTGACAGCACAGAGCCTGGAGCCTGCTTCAGAGTCTGTTTCCCACTCTCTCTGCCCCTCCCCCACTCATGCTCTGTCTCTCTCTCTCTCTCTCTCTCTGTCTCTCAAAAAATAAGTAAACATTAAAAAAAATAAAATAAATAAAATAAAACAGACAAAGAAAAAAAGACAAAAAGCAGACTCTTTGACTTCTGGAAAGATGGCAGAGTGAAAGGATTCTCAACTCACCTTGTCCCATATTTACACCTGGATAACAACCACATCAATGCAGCTACCCCAGAAAATGATCCAAGGATTGGCAGAACAGACTTGTAACAGGTAACGGTAGAGAGGAGGTATATCAGTACACCCACATTGGAAAGGGTAGGAAGGGTAGAGACATGATCAGGAACCAAACTCCTGGCAAGACTAACCACAAATGGGAGGGACACCGTGAGCACGGAGAAGGGACAGAAGCAGACCCTGTACCAGGCACCCCCGACTTGAGGGACCCGCACTGGGAAGATGAGTCCCCATAACATTTAGCTTTTAAAACCACTGAGGTTTAACTTCGCAGGTTTTTACAACCAGTGGAAATTAACTCCACTCCAGGTACTTTAAATATCAGAGGGTTTAGCTCTGGAAGAGCTGGGGGTGGGGTGGGGATAGAAAACTTAAAGAGACATAGCAAACGAAACAAAAAAAAAAAACAAAGAAAAAAATTATTGCATTAAATAACAGGCAAATAAATAAATGAACTGTTTAAGAAAATTCCAAACTTTGTCATGGAAATCCATTCTTGAATGACATGTTTCAATTTTCCTCAAGCTTTGCAATAATATGGGACTTTTTCTTTTCTTTTTTTTATTGTTTATTTATTTTTGAGAGTGACAGAGTATGAGCAGGAGAGGGGAAGAGAGAGAGAGAGAGAGAGAGAGAGAGAGACAGAATCAGAAGCAGGATCCAGGCTCTGAGTTGTCCGCACAGAGCCCAACGTGGGCCTTGAACCCACAAATCTTGAGATCATGACCTGAGCCAAAGTCAGAAGCTTATCCAACTGAGTCACCCAGTCTCCCTATATGGGACATTTTTATATTCAAATTTGAGAACATACTAGCATTAACTCTCTTGAAACTACGTATGTAGCTAAATCTATTCAATTTATACTTCTGAGTAAGTTATTCAGTGGTTATGGAAGTAAATATAGAAATGAAGTAATATCAGATTATTTATCCTTTCATTCAGACTTAGAAAGTATCACTTTAAATCATACTAGAAAGTCTACTTTTAAGAACAACCCAAGAAAATGAAAGGAAAAAGTTTCCATGATATAAGTAACCACTACCAACATCTAAAATGTATCACGTGCCATTCAAAGTTTTCATTTATTTTAAAATTATTTTCTTCTGACCCTTATGTGAAAATACCATTCTGTATCAGAGAATACAGGCTCCAAATGATCAATTTCTCTTTCACTGGAATTCATATATTACACAATAAATTTTTATCCTTTGAAGAAAAACCTCCCATTGCATACTATATCGACTATAGAAACATTAGTAACACCACAACCTGATTTGTTTTCATTCAACCAGAAAAGTCTCAGGACTAGCAAGAATATATTCATTTAGTTGAGTACTGAAAACATCCCAAATATTTATGCACCAAAATAAAAATATTTCTCTTTTTAACATAAGGGCTTGTAATTCCAATTTTGACCTCAAACAAATGAAATAAAATTGTATTCATTTCAACTAAAGAAAGAAAAATAAAAAATCAATTTCTTCCTTTCTGGAGAGTTCATAAGAAGAGAACTTTCCTTGTCAATCACCTAAACAGTTATTTGTTACAAGATATAGAGTATCCACCCATGTGACTGGAATTCATTCACAGTGTCCCTTGTGAATTTGTTGTTGTTGTTTTGGAAAATAAATATCAAAAACAAATCATGAACTAAATATTTCCTAAATTGACTGTAAAAATTCCAAACAGCCTAAATCCCACAGAAGGAAGACAAAAGATTAGACATCTCGTTTGTTAAATATGGGTACATTGGAAACACTATTTTCAATTGCTGTATGATTGATTTTTCTAGTAATTCTTTGTTGTTCCTAGTTCTTATTTGGTGGGATTCCTAATACAATTTCTGGCTTTTGGCACATTTCTGTCTTAACACAAAATCTTCTTGTAAGATTAACAAAATTTCAACATTTTCTAGATTAAAAAACAAACATTTCTTTTTATTTTAAGAAGAGACTAATAGCATCAAGTTTTGTAATGATTTCTTTTTTCATTTTATAGTGTCTACGCTGAGGGTAATTTGATTGTGCCATCCATGTTCCATGATTTTCTTTTGTAATTTTTTTAAATGTTTATTTATTTTGGGTGGGGAGGGGCAGAGAGAGGGAGACAGAGGATCCAAGTGGACTCTGTGCTGTCAGTGCAGAGCCCAAGGTAGGGCTCAAACACATGAACCTTGACATCATGATCTGAGCTGAACTCAGGCACTTAACCGACTGAGCCACCCAGGTGCCCTCCATGATTTTTCTTTTGGAGTATACACACACATACATATATATACATATATGTATATAAATATACATATATAAATACATAAAGATATAAAACGGACCTAAAATTTTATGGGAAGAATTTTTTCTCCAGTTATACACTAGAAAATGCCTACTACCATTTGCAGATAAAAGTAGGTATTGAAATATTGTATTAAGTGTTGATGCATATCTTTGAAATCCATCTATATAATAACTTAGACTATACTATTTATTATATAGTTATGATTATATAATATAGAGCCCATAATTTATTTTGTCTCTTTTAATTCACTTCAGTTTAATGTAAAAACAATAAAATGAATGCAAAATTCTAATTAAATAAATAAAATATATTTCCTAATATTTTATTACCAACAGTTCAATTCAAAATAAGAATTTCTCCTACATTTAGTTACTATTACAGATGATTTTTTATGTTAGTCTTACCAAAGTCACTTCTTAAAGACAAGAATAACCACAACACAAATACTGAATTTCTCATATTTGTAAATTTTCCAGAGTTATCCTAATTTCATTTTTTCAACTAAAAAAAGCAGATAATGTTTAAAAATCATAGTTCAATAAATTGTTAATCATGTGGCAGTCATCATTCAATTACTTTACTTTCAATATAAAAAATAGACGTCCCTATTAATATTAAGTCCCTTAATATTAAGTCCCACCCTTAATAATTGTTTCAGGTTATATTTACAATTAATTTTGCTTTATTAAATTAAATGATTTCAGAAATATAATTTCTGATGTAGAAAGGATAGTCTAAAACAGCATCATGTAGATATTTATCTCCTTTGGCTTAACAAAGCTAAATTAACTGCCCTCTGAGAGAGAGAGAGAGAGAATTCAGAGAGAGAAAGAGATTCCACTATCAAAGAATAACTAAACTTAAATAAAAACAAGGACAAAAGAAAAGCAGATTAACTCTACATTTTTATAACTCTCTTTCATTTAATGAGATAAATAGTGCAAACACTTTGTGGGTAGCGTTGCCCAAAATAAATCTAGAAGTTTCAATTTGCTACATGTCAAATTTGTCAAATTTACTTAACATCTTTTACAAATAAGATTGCACAAAGACTGTATGTCAATTCTATTTTACCTTATTTTTGTTAACTTCTCTAGCAATCTTTAAAGACATTTAAAATGTGTTCATGTGTAAGTTGTGGAAAATAAACCACTGCAGATCAGTTGAATTAATATTCATTTGTTAGAAAGCTGTCACTATAAAGCATGCAAAATGACCAAAATCAATGTGTATGTAGAAACTGATCTCTAAATGGCTTACATTGATTTTCCTTCAAAAAGTGAATGGAATTTCAATCCATGGGTCGAAACATATCTTATGGAAAAAAAAATATTTATATATATACATTAGTGGTTGAGCAACAAATTTTAGAAGTATCCCATCTACATTTGAATTTGGCTCCCTCAACTGATGGCTCTATTAACTTCACAAGTTAGGACACTTCTCAGTCTCATTTTCTTTATCTATAAAACTTGGATGATGATAGTATTTACTTCATAGGGTTGTTAGAATGAAATAACACACGGAAAGTGTTTAGAACACAGCCTGGCATGAAGTAGATTTTGCTATTATTATATAAATGACAGTAGGAAAAATAAGAATGTTCCCCTAAATAGTACATTTTGATTATAAAATGATTTAAAATTTTAAAAGATTTGCAAAAATATTTAGGATTATAATTAAAACTGATATTCTTAATTCATAATATTACCAAAGACTTAAATGCTTCTTATTTATTTACAAGAGAGTTTTTATCCTACTATAAAACCTAAACTATAAAATAAAATTATATCTTCCTATATGTTTATTATATTATATGATATTTTGATTTTTCATCCAAAACATGTTGAAATGTAGTTAGGTTTTATTCTGAAGCTTCAATAAAATTGCAACTCCCTACATACTTGCACATAGATACATAAATATACACATATATACATGTGTGTATGTATATGTATTTTAAAGATTCAAATTCAAATGTTAAAATTGTATTAATATAAGATACATTTTTCAATCTTCTCAAGATTATTTTTCTAGCTAGCATTTGTTTTTTTAAGTTCATTTATTTTGAGAGAGACAGAGACAGTGTGAGCCGGGGAGGGGTAGAGAGAGAGGGAGAGAGAGAGAATCCCAAATAGGCTCTGCCCTGTCAGCTCAGAGCCTGACGCCTGTCTGGAACTCACTGTGAGATCAGGACCTGAACGGAAACCAAGAGTCAGATGCTTAACTGAGTCACCCAGGCGCCCCTCCAGCCAACAATTTTTATTAAAAAAAACAAAACAAGCAAAAAAGCAACAAAACAAAACAAAACAAAACTCTTCAACAATCTCTGCTAGAATATTCATTTATATAGCTCACTCCTTATACTTTCACTTGTCTTCATTCATATTCATTAACCTGTTCATCTTCGTCTATGACATTAGGTTCTATTTCTGACCAGTTTTCATTCAACCACCTTCTAGTTGAAATGGTCCTCTACACACATTCCCCAAATTCAACCCCAACACTGTTTTCTTTTTAACTTTTTTTTTTTTTAACATTTATTTATTTTTGAGAGAGAGACAGAGCACGAGCAGGGGAGGGGAAGAAAGAGAGGGCGACAGAACCTGAAGCGGGCTCCAGGCTCTGAGCTGTCAGCACAGAGCCCAACTCCGGGCTTGAACTCACAAACCGCAAGATCATGACCTGAGCCGGACTCGGAGGCTCAACTGACTGAACCACCCAGGCGCCCCTCCAACAACCTTTTGTTTGATCACCTCTGTATCTGTCACTGAAACAGAAAGGTCCAATCGTAGTTTGAATACACTAGTGAAGTCTACCTAAAATTTCATTTTTCTATATAGTATATAAATATCACAAGCCCGTTTCTGCCCTATAATAATTAGTCAAGCAATCAAATCAGAATCTCATAATCTGTTGTAGGGTGGTGATACATGAATTCACTTTCACCATCCAAAGTCAGATTCGTTATTTGTTCATTTTGTTTTCTCAGAAAGGGCAGTTCCCCCACACACCCATTTTTACACATACTCTTTAGTTTTTTAAATCACTGAGATGACATTTTCACATATTCTATTCTCTGCACTATCTTCCGCTACCCTCCTAACTGAAACTTTCCTGACAAACTAGAAGGAGTTACATAGAAACACTTGTGTTATCACTGCCAATCAGGAGGTCTCAAAACTGTCAAGAGGATAAAAAACAAGGGAAGTCTGAGAAACTGTCACAGGCAAAGGAGCCGAAGACATGATAGCAAAATGCAATGTGATATTCTCAATGACATCATGGAACAGAAAAATCTCACGAGGCTGAAACTAAGGAAATCTGGGGGAAAAATTGACTTAATTATGTATCAATATTAATTTTTTTAAAAATCATCTATAATACTAAGTGATGACTCTCTCCTTCCAACGTAAACAAGACTACAATTTTAACATTTGATTTTTCGATAGTAGTCAAAATGATTGAACATGTTTCCTCTTGGTTAGCTTCTGTGATACTTCTTTTTGCGTGCGAGGTTACAACATCCCTGGCGATTTTCTTTTGGTTTGCTTTCTGGCTTCATCTCCTTTTCCCAAATAACTAATTATTGGTTTCCTCAGGGGTTCATTGCGGGTTTTCTTCTTTTCTGTCTTTGCATTATCTCCTTAAAATATATCATTAGCACAATTTAAATAACATGTATTTTTTTTGACACAAAAATTATATACCCATCTCAAACCACTTTTTTTTGCTCTCAAAAGTCACATAGAGAGTACCTATATGCATGACCTACAATATAGTAACGTGTCCAAAACAGAACTGTCAATTTGCTCTCCAAAATCTCCTTTTCTAACACATTTGCCTAAGCAGAATAAATTTGATATCAGCGGCTGCTTAGTTACTTCCTCTGGAAAGATTCAAGTGATCTTCAATGTGTCTCTTTCCCTCACCACCCAACACAGCAACTCTGTCAGCAAGGTATGACATTTTATCTCCAAAATGTAATTCTGTTCCTCTTACATCTTTCCTCTCTCTTGATATCTTATTCCAGATACTGTCATTTCTCTTCTTGATTAGTTCAACAATCTCTTAAGAGGTTTCTGTTTGTTTTTCTTTAATTTTGCATCTTCCTATCCATTTTTTAAAATAAATGCTGGAGCGCCTGGGTAGCTCAGTCAGCTAAGCGACCGACTTTGGCTGAGGTCATAATCTCACCGTTTGTGGGCCCGAGCCCCGTGTTGGGCTCTGTGCTGACAGCTCAGAGCCTGGAGCCTGCTTTGGATCTGTGTCTCCCTCTCTTTCCCTGTCTCTCCCTTGCTCGCACTCTCTCTCTCTCTCTGTGTCTCTCAAAAATAAAGGGTAAATTTTTAAAAAATATGTTAATTTAAAATAATTTAGGTTTACAGAAAAGTTGTGAGAACAATAGAGAAAGTTCCATGTACCCTCACCTACTTTTCCCTATTAACATCTTAGTTTAGTATGGTACATTTGTCAAAATTAATGAACCTATATTGAAACATTGTTATTAACTGAAGTCCATACATTATTCAGATTTCCTTAATTTTCACCTCATGTCCTTTTTTTATTCCAGGATCCCACACGGGACATCATATTATATTAAATAGTCATGTCTCCTTGGGTTCCTCTTAGCTGTGATAGTGATTTCTCAGATTCCTTTTTGGTAACCTTGACAGTTGTGAAGATACAGGGGTATTTTATAGAATGTCTTTCAACTGTGATAATCTAGTGTACGTACTTCTCTCGTGTTTACACTGGGATTATGGGTTTGGGGGAAGGGATCACAGTGAAATTCTCATCACATCACATCAAGGGTACACACTTTCAATATGACTTAGGCTTGTTGATATTAACCTAAGATGCCTGCCTGAAGTAGTGCTTCTCAAGTTTCTCTACTGTACGATATTCATTTTACCCCCATTCCATACAGAAGACAGTCAATATGTACAGCCCACATTTAAGGAATGAAAGTTATAGTTCACTTATTTGAAGACAGAATATCTCCATAAATTATTTGGGATTTTTCTGCATAGGATATTAGGTGATTAGACCTCATTCATTAATTCAATCATTTAATTAGAGCAGTGTGGATTCCTGCTCATTTTTGCACTTAATTTCACAAATTATTTTCTATTGTTTTAATTTTATTTTTTAAATTAATTGAATAATTTATTTATTTTGCCAGAGACAGAGACAGCTTGGGAGGGGGAGGGGTAGACAGCGAGGAAGAGAGAGAATCTCAAGCAGGCTCCACACTGTCAGCGCAGAGGACAACACAGGACTCAAACCCATGACCCATAAGATCATGATCTGAGCCGAAACCAAGAGTTGGATGCTTAACCACCTGAGCCACCCAGGTGCCCCCTAAAATTATTTTTTAAATACATATAGGGCAATAATAAATTCTCTCTTCCAAGCATGAAATATATTTTTTAAGTTTATTTTATTTATTTTTAGAGAGAGACAGAGAGCATGAGCAGGGGAGGGGCAGAGAGAGAGAATCCCAAACAGGCTCCTCACTGACAGCATGAAGCTCTACATGGGGCTCGAATTCATGAACAGTGAGATCATGACCGGAGCCAAAATCGAGAGTTGGATGTTTAACCAACTCAGCTACCCAGGCAACCCACCAGCATGAAATATTTTAATGGCTCCCAATTGAACCCACTATTTATCATACACTGCTCTCACTTTCATCCTAACTATTGATCAGGTTGAAACCTAACACTCTAACACTGTTTTTTATCTTTCTAGTATGATTTTCTTATTCTAATGACTTTTGCATGCTATTTGCTTTACATGAATACTGTTCAAACCATTTTCTCTATAGCTTCTAAATACTGTCTTACATCATCTCTCTGGAAATTTTTCCCTGACCTATGTATGTCAATGATTCTCTTTATGTGTTAAAACTTCTATGACAAGTATAAATTATTTTCTCTTTTATACATCTGCATACTATTCTCTGTGGAAGGCCTAAACATAATGCAATTAAAAGAACTAATTAGTTAAATTAGTTTTAAGTCTAGAATTCTTTTCTTTTTATTTTTAAGATTATTCTCATATCATAAGATATAGTATATGCCAAGAAATTATAGTCCAAAATATGTCACAAATATCGAGTGTTTTGCACACAAATGAAAGTCACTTGCTGAATTTTGAAATTTTTAATTGTTGTATCTTACTTTTTCTGCAAATTGTTGCCATATAGTGATGTACCTAGTTAATTGAACAGCTCTTAAGACTTTGATGGTCTTGGGGGACCTGGGTGGCTCAGTTGGTTAAGTGTCCAGCTCAGGTCATGGTCTCGTAGTTTGTGAGTTTGAGCCCCGCGTTGGGCTCTGCACTGGCAGCAAGGAGCCTGCTTGGGATTGTCTGTCTCCTTCTCTCCCTGTCCCTTCCCTGTTCGTGCTCTCTCTAAAAAATAAATAAATAAAACATTTTTTTAAAAAAGACTTTGATAGTCTTAAGTTTTCCTGCAAAGAAAAAATAAAGTTTGAAAGTTTAGTTACTCTCTACTTGGTCCTATTGAACAATAGTGTCAATGAATGCAATTTTCTCAAAAAAGGTATTTCACATTAAAATTGTCAGAAGTTTTGGAACAACTGGGTGGTTCAGTTGGTTGAGTATCCCACTCTTTCATTTTTCAAAAACGAAAATATAGTTGAGGGATTTTACTGATACTGTGGCATCACTCTAGGTACCACACTAAGGAATTTCAAAGTTATTTTAAAACATCAAAACTAAAAACACTTCCTGTAAATTCAGACCAGATGTCCAATGTCCTTGTTTTATTTAAAATTAATCTCTTTTTTTTCTTATTATTAAAGAAAGTATCAGTACTCTTTGGCCAGTCAAGGTTAAGTGTTGGAGGCTGTGGCCATCAATATCTAAATTCAAGAGGCTTACAAAGGTAGGTAGGTATGGCTCGGGTCATAATCTAATAGTTTGTGGGATTGAGCCCTGTGTCGGGCTATGTACTGATGGCTTGAAGCCTGCTTGGATTTTCTGTTTCTCTCTCTCTTTCTCTCTGCCCCTCTCCTCAAGCATGCACACATGCTCTCTTTCTCTCTCTTTCTCTCAAAATAAATAAATAAACATTAAAAGATAATTAAATAAAATTGTCAACAGTTTCAAGTAGGCTCTTCTTACAAAGTTTATAAAATAAACATGAGAGGGGCACCTGGGTGGCTCAGTCATTTAAGTGTTGGACTCTCGATTTTGGCCCAGGTCACTATCTCATGGTTTGTGAGTTTAAGCCCCACATCAGGCTCTACACTGATGGTGCAGAGTCTGCTTGTGATTTTTCTCTCTTTCTCTTTTCCCCTTCAGTGTGCTATCTCTAAATAAATAAATAAATAAATAAATAAATAAATAATAAAGTAGAACTTAAAAAAATAAATGAACAGGAGAAAGAACATTATAATGGAAATGAAATCTCAATTTTCATACCTGATATGTACGTATACATAAAATGTTTTATAATTTTTTTCTGGAAGCAAGCAAAATAAAGGCTTGTGTATGCCATGGCTGTGACACAAGAAAAATCTGTTTGAACCTTTATAGTTTTAACTTTATTGTGTGTGGTAAGGATGTAAACAAGGGAATTTATGTTTCTTTCTTTCTTCCTTCTCTCCCTTCTTCCTCTTTCACTTCTTTGTTTTGTCCTCTCCTGCCCAGTGGCTTTCTTGCTGCCTTTCTTTCAAGAAAGACCATTGTTACTGCAGATTTAACATGAGTTTCGAAGCCTAAATATTGAGTTTCAACTTAATACAAGCAGTTCCTAGTGTTTTATCTTATACATTTTTTTTAAAAATTACTTTATGAGCATGAAAAGTTTTTAAAAAAATGAAAATATAGTTCAAGGATATTACTGATACTGTGATATCACTCGAGGTACCACACTAAGGAAATTCAAAGTTATTTTAAAACATCAAAACTAAAAACACTTCCAGTAAATTCAGCCCAGATATACAATGTCCTTGATTTATTTAAAATTAATCTTTTTTTAAATCATTATTGTTAAAGTATTGGTACTCTTTGGCCAGTCAAGGTTAAGTGTTTGAGGCTGTGGCCATCAATATATAAATTCAAGAGGCTTACACAGGTAGGTAGGTAGGTAGGTAAATAGATGATACACAGACAGACGGACAGACAGACATGAGGATAGAGGAGAAATCTAAGAATACTGAGGCTTGAAACACAGAGTAATCAATTAGCCAAGTCAAAGGCATGGAAGATTGCACATAAAACCATAGCCAGCAACTTAGACACATTCAAACTTATAACCTATCACCACTTCAGACTCAGGGCTATTTTGCTAATATCTAGATAACTCAAGGTATTTTTGTATCCTAGAATCCAAGCTATTTCTCTCTTAATTTTTGTTTTGAAGAACTATTATAAACTTACAAAAGCACAGTTTTTATTTCATAGTGGTCGAATCTTTTCTCTTTCTTCCTCTCTCTGTTTTTCCTCTCTCTTTCCCTACATAGTTATTCACTGGGCATTCTAACATATTGGTAGTGTTTTCAGTTATGCCCTATTATGTATTGCCATCTTAATTTCAAAAGCTAAGATATAACTTGGCCAGAGAAACAAGAAGCAGAGGCATCAATGTCAGGAGAATAATGTGGGATAAGGTAAAGACGTCATGTGGAACTGAGTGAATCCAATAGAACTTCTACAATAATAAAGATCTTAAGTGCAGTAGTGTAGTTAATTGACACAGGCTTTCAGCTTCCTAGTATATCCTGATAATCCACATTGAAGTACCCGAAGCAACGATGCATGAACAACACCCTGCAGTTCAGCCATAGGTTGAAGAGTAAACACAGAGTGATTTCTCTAGGTTATGTAAAAGAAATGCCTTATAATAATGCTTGAAGAATACCTACCTACCTCTGAAAACCAAGGATAATTTGTTGTTATTTATAATTTAAAGTGGAATGTCATATCCAATAATGTTTTGATAATAAAAATAATGCTGATAATTAATCAGGAGCTTTATTTAACACACAGTTTTTACTAATGAATCTTCATTTCCTAAGGAAAACAAGCTTACCTGTACATCCTCATCATATTAATTGAGTATATTTAGCGACTTCTTGATCTGCACTGTTAGTACTGCCTCACCCCACCTTCTCAATACCTTAATGCCATTACTTCATGAACATTTTATAAATGAAGGATCTGTAACTAAAAGGGTTAAATGACTGTTAAAGATCATGCAGTTAGAAATTGGTTAAGCTTTCATGCAAACAGACTCATTAAAATGCAACTGTAGAATTGCTGATTATTGACTTAACATACATTAGAACACCTACATTTTAATTAGAGATTTTTATTAGGGTAACATTTAAGCAATAGGTGAACAAATAATGATGGTTAAAGTGTCCAAAGTAATTCTGATTTTTAAAATGATGACATAATGTGTTATTTTCATAGTGAAAATAGAAACCAAATTTAAGATGCAAAAATAATTTTAGGGGCACCTGGGTGGCTCAGTCAGTTAGGGGTCTGTCTCGATTTCAGCTCAGGTCATGATTTCACCATTTGTGAGTTCAAGCACCAAATCGGGCTCTGTGCTGACAGCATGGAGCCCTCTTGGGATTCTCTCTCTCTCCCTCTCTGTCTGCCCTACCTGTTTGTGCATTCTGTTCCTCTCTCAACATAAATAAATAAACTTAAAAAAAAGATGTGAAAATAATTTTTAAGTATGCATCCACCTTTGGGATACATGTTTAATTTTCAAATTTTAACTAAATCTAATATTTTGGTACTGTGACTTTCCTACTTGCTCGATAAACTGAGCTCCAGCACAGAACCAGATTTGGGAAGAGAAATGAACAATCCAAACTCCATGTTTTACCTACAGATTCGGTGTTAATTGTTTTTGTGAATATAGAACATTGCTAAATAAAATCAAGCAACACTAAAAACAGAAAAGAGATCAGTCAAATGAATTATATACCTAAATCGGCACAAGAACATTGTTAAACAAGGGATTCAGAGAGAGATGGAAAGTTTACATTAAAAAGTAGTAGAAGTAGGGGAGAGGTGCCAAGTCAGGGAATGTGCTGGGAAAACAGATTACTTCTGAAGGTTTTTGAATTGCTAAACCATACCAAACCATCAATCACTATACACAGACCTTAATTCTATTTTGCATGGTATCCATGTCCTCACCACTTGCGGGTAGAAGTTGACAGAGTATTCTGGAATGCATCTTTTTGACAAAATGGTTGCATGCAATTGTACTGTGAAAGGTAGACTTCCGGGTTCAGAAACTTGAACTGGGTACATTACCATTGTTACAATCCATTACAATCCAGACTTTAATGGATGCATCCCTGCCTCATGAGACGTACTTAAACTTCACTGACTGAATTCTGTAGGCCATTGTGGGTGCTCAACCCCAGATTTCTGCAATCCCTTACAGTAAGTGGACTTCCATTTTCATTGCCTCCTCGATCTTCTGAGCTGCTGATTTTATCTACCATTACACACTTCATTGACCGGAACTTAAATCTTAGCTTCATCTCCAATTTCAACAAAAAATACAACTCACTCAAAGTAAGAATCTGTGCATTTGGTAGATTTCACTATTTTGCCAAAGGAATTCTTAACTTTTTTTTGTTGATATTCAGAGCAATTCAACTATTCCTAACATCAGCTCAAGGAATTAGAGGCCTATTTATTTAATGGGAAGTATCATCTAAAGACCATTCTGATGGTAGATGTTTGTGCCCCCTGGTTTGCTGAGGATGGTCTTGTTGATTCCCAAGTAGAAGGGTATATGAGAGAACAAGGAGAGAAAGGGAAATAGAACATGCTAGTGTTCAACTTACATCAAAGAGTTAAGGATAGCTGTCTTTTCAGGTTCTAGCACATATGTGTTTAGCACATTTAAAAAAATAGCCAGATTGTGATACCTGCTAAAATATGCTTATCCCTGATAGAGAGCTCAGCTTACTTCTTGTGCTTAGAACACCAATATGATACATTGTGAGTTTTAATAAGTGTCTCAGAGCCTTCCTGCAACTAATAAACTGCTAGTATATCAATTATAGCTTTGCATACACAAATATATTGGGGATAAAAAATGAAGTTTATTATTAAAGGGAGTGGCCTGGGTAAAGATGTATAGTGAATTATAAGTAAATAGAAGATAAGTTGGATGAACAGTGTTTTTAATAGGAAGACAAAAACTGGGAAGTCATTGGCCTCTTAGTTTAATTTATATTATTTAGAATATTTATTCACCAATGTATATCTTGCAAATAGTAGGCACTCAATGAACAATTAAACAACATTTTTTAAATGTTTATTCATTAAACATGAAAGACAGAGAGAGACAGAGCATGAGCACGGCAGGGGCAGAGAGGGAGACACAGAATCTAAAGCAGGCTCCAGGCTCTGAGCTGTCAGCACAGAGCCCAATGTGGGGCTTGAACCCACAAACTGAGATCATGACCTAAGCTGAAGTCGGACGCTTAACTGACTGAGCCACCCAGGCACGCCTCAATAAACAATTTTAAATTTAACCGTTTTAAACAGTTGATGATGAGTGGGTGCAAAAGACAGGGAGCTTGACTTGATCTGTGGTGTCACAGGCATACATAGAGTACTCATACTAAATATGAAGCACCAATGAGCATCTCTTTAATGTTTTTAATGTTCACAATAGATTGCTTAAGATGTGTTACAGTGCAAACGTATTTTAATGTACACTTAGACAGTTGGACTATCCATTGTGAAGTATCAGAATTCTGCACAGATCAAGACTGCTTCCAGATGTGTTAACATCAGATGGGAGCTATTTTGCACATGTCTATGCTTGTTTTTTTGTTTTTTGTGTTTTTTTTTTTTTCTTTCAAATTGTAAGTAAGACCAAAGAGATTAAGTAGTTGGCTTTGATTACTTTTAAGGGGGTTGTCCCACTTGTTTCATTGTCTGACACTCTGGTCTCAAAAGAAGTTGCTCGTCTAAAGATTTGTCTGGAAACCAGAGATGGTTGAATGTCCTAGGTATGCTGATATATGATAAAAACAAAGGTACATGTTTGAGCCTACCATTGTCTACTCCAGGTATTCTCTATTAAGTCTAAGTAATCTAGACAGATGTAAAACACAAGAATGCAGAAATTTTTGGAAGTGAGTCATCTGTTCAATCTTTGGTACAGACTTTAGAGAGGGGTTTTCAATTGGAGTATTTAGCTGCTTGGTACCAGACATGCAGTTTTTTTTTTTTTTTCTTCTTCTTAAGATTACTTATTTATTTTGAGACAGAGAAAGAGAGCAAGCAGGGAAGGGGCAGAGAGAGAGGGAGAGAGAGAATCCCAAGCAGGCTCTGTGCTGTCAGCATGCAGCCCCGTGCAGGGCCTGATCCCATGAACTGGGGGAGCATGACCTGAGCCGAAATCAAGAGTCAAAAGCTTAACTGAGTCACCCAGGCGCCCCCATCAGGCAGCTTTTTGAGACATGTCAGCTGTCCAAAGTTACAATTGCTGACACATCAATTATGAGATGGTAGAACTTTTCAAAGTAGTTCCTATAAACCCCAAAACTGACATGTGTGAAATAGTTCTCGTTCTCGAAATATGTATGTGATTTACAAAACAATTACTGTCTTAGATCTGCAGATTACTGGAGGAAATTTTTGAAGCTGTTACTGACAAAGCACAGGGACTCCAAGGGACAAAGGTTCTCAAAAGTACTTACATCAAGTCAGAAAGCCTGAAGCTTTCAAGGTTCATGGCTACTTCTTCATATTCTCTTCCATACATAATTTTTATACTTCATGGCCCAGAATAAAGGCCTTTTTTTTTGCGTGGCATACTCCCCGAAAATCTAAGTCACAATTCACTAACCTCTCCTCTATAATTCACTCTCTATATGTCATGTGTTTATATTGTTGTCATAGACTTATCACATCCTTATCAGTACATTTATTTGATATATTGGTCTCTTTTTGCCCTCCCATTAATTTAACAGGAATTTACTAAATAATCAACAACCACAAACCATTACTTTCCCAGTTCTAGTAACATTGCAATCTGGTTTCAAACTGTTACTAATTTAAAGGATAAACTTACTGTTTAGATTCAATACACATCTAAAAATGAAATTAACCAGTTTTAACTCAATTGCAAAATATGGAAATGCCATAATTTCTACAGAAGCATCTATTTAGTAGATGCCTTTAAAGGTAACCGCCAGTAATCTTCCTGATCAATGATAATATAGATTGCTCTTGACTGTGGCAGCCTTTGGCTTTGGATATACAGTTGAATTGTTCTAATCCTAGTTGATACTCATCCAATAATTTTTAAAGAAGAAAAAGGGAGTTGTGAAAGTAATATCATGTCCAGGAATTACACAGATTTCTTCATAAATGATAAAAGTTATAGACAATGAGAGAATGTAACTGATTACCTATATTCAGGCTACAGAGATTTAGGCCTCACCTAACATTGTTTAAAGGAGGAAGAAGGAGAAGGAGAAGGTGGAGGAGGAGAAACACAGCAAATACTTCTACTTCCAAATATCATATAATTTACATTTATATAACTTTCAATAAGTGAGAACTACAATCCGGGGTTTTATATGATGTAAATTATAAAAGCATGCTATAAATCACCCTCATGCTTACTGCCAATAAAAATGCTAAAGTGTAGGCCATATCTGTTCTAAGTGAGGAGCTCTGTTAATGACCCTGGGGGACAAGAAAACAGCACAGTCAAGGTCATTTTTAGACCATATTAAACTGTCAGGTAGGTCAGCAGAGCGGTTACAATACATCTAAAAATATTACGGAAAGTGAAAGTTTATAAAATGTAATAAAAATGAGTTCAGTCGGGTAAAATGCAAAGTGAGGCATCTGTGAAAAGTAGTCATTTAATCAATAAAATCTGGAACATGTTGATTCTGACAGTGATAATGATCAGCAAACTCATGAAGTTTGCAATATTCTATGCAATGTTGCTTTGGGTTGCATATAATACCATCTTCTTTGAAAAGTCCATGTGTGTTATTCCATTAAACTTCAAATTACCTTGTGAAATAAATATAGAATGATAGTTTCTTAGATTGAAAGAGGTTTTGTGACTTAACTGTGCCTGTAGCAGCAAGCTGGTGTTTCAAGTTCTACAGGCACAGGTAAGTCACATAAATATTTTTAAGACTGTATTATAAAGGACTAAGGAGGAATGTATAAAGGAATATTTTAAGCAATGCAAGCATCCGAATTCAGCTCAGGTCATGGTTTTGCAGATTGAGGGTTCGAGCCCTGCGTCAGGGGCTGTGCTGACAGCTCACAGCTTGGAATTGGCTTTGGAGTCTGTGTCTCCCTTTCTATGCTCTTCCCCTGCTCCCACCCTGTCTCTCTCTCAAGAATAAAGACATAAAAAAATTAAGAAATACTGTGAAAAACTGAACACTTTATATTCATACTCTTGAATGAAAATTGTTTTGGAGCATTTGTTTAGACCAAAGTTGAGTGACTCATACATTTACTAAATAGATGAAGTAACTATAATATTGATAGTTTTAAATCTTCTTTTTAAATTATTATCTTTAAGTTTGCTTTTTTTGCACATATTGCAACCATCAACATTTCCAAGATGGTATAAAATAATTATATGATGGTGCTATTTAGATCCCATTTGGCTCTGATTCTATTAAGAACATTTTCAAAATTATACTGTTAATTACAATGTTCTAGGTTAAAGATGATTCTAAAATGATACAGAGGCTGTCTGCTTCTATTGCTGTTTTATAATTATTTTATTTTTAGTGTTTCATTTTATTCAAATTCTATTTCTGCATCATTCTAGATTTTGTTTAAACAGGTCTCTTCATAGTGCAGTTTCACACTTTTTTTTCTATGATTTTAAAGAAATCACCATTGAGAGAGGCTGTTTCAAATAGTAGTTATTTAAAAATTCAATTAAGAATCTATTCAATATTTTCCAGTCACACTGACCTCTATCCGTTCCACAAAATTATTAAAAACATGAAGATATGCCCTACTTCACGACTTCATTAATTTTGTATGTGCTGTTCTGTTTCTGGTGTGCTTATTCCAATTCTCAATTCACTCACATTTTTTTTTTCATTTGATGGCTCTTCCTCCTTACGGACTCACATTAATGTAACTCTGTAAGAGACGACTTCCCCTTTGCTTGCTTCTTTGTTATTTTTCACAACAAACTGTTTGGTTATTTATAGAATAATATGCAACATATATCATAATATCAAAATATACATTTATTTGCTAAATGTATTATTTTCTCCATGTGTTAAAGTTCATTAAGAACAGAGTCCATGTTTGACTATCACGGTATCTGCATACAGGAGGTAGTAAAGGATGAGTAAATAGCCAAATTTGTCATAGTTACTTTATATTTGTTTAAAATGACAGGGCCTTTTTGAAGCTGATACCAGCAATAGCACCACTAAGAATTTACCCAAGGGATACAGGAGTGCGGACCCATAGGGGCACTTGTACCCCAATGTTTACAGCAGCACTTTCAACAATAGGCAAATTGTGGAAAGAGCCTAAATGTCCATCAACTGATGAATGGATAAAGAAATTATGGTTTATAGACACAATGGAATACTACATGGCAATGAAAAAGAACAAAATATGGCCTTTTGTAGCAACATGGATGGAACTGGAGAGTGTTATGCTAAGTGAAATAAGTCCTACAGAGAAAGACAGATACCATATGTTTTCACTCTTATGTGGATCCTGAGAAACTTAGCAGAAGACCATGGGGGAGGGGAAAGAAAAAAAAAAAGTTAGAGAGGGAGGGAGCCAAAGCATAAGAGACTCTTAAAAACTGAGAACAAACTGAGGGTTGATGGCGGGGTGGGAGGGAGGGGAGGGTGGGTGGTGGGTATTGAAGAGGGCACCTGTTGGGATGAGCACTGGGTGTTGTATGGAAACCAATTTGACAATAAATTTCAAATAAAAAAAAAAAAGAAACTGATACCAGAATCAATTTCAATGGAAAAATTAACAAATATTAAAAAAAAATGTATATAAAAATGTGCATTTGAATGGTTGTAGTCTAAGATAAAAATGAAATAAGAAGATTTTAGCAAAAGTAAATCTTTGCAAATTCCTCTGCTAAAAATTGCAGAGTGAACACAAAAATTGATAAATAATAAATTTTATCTAGACTAAATCTGAAATGGTGGCTCAAATTTATAATAGTGTTTCCTGTATGTAGTTGCCTGGTATCGTATAATGGATCTCAAATTACTTTAATAACTCCACTATGAATTACAACACTGTACTGTGTGATAAGAGAGGACTTTTTTTAGGGAATATGGCAGAGAGAATAGAAAAAAAAAAAACTTTTGCTAAAGAGGACTGGGAAATGAAAGATAACATATACAAATATCATTTTAAATGCACAACTGAACCTGCAAAATCATAAACAAAATCACTAGGCACTAAAACAAATTTTAAAAAATGGGAGGGTGGTGTGCTTTTAGGGGAGTTTGTCAAACTTGATACCTGTGAGAATAGGGATTTAATTGATATACAGGGAAATAATGCCACTTAAGAATGTTGGACTTCTGAACCCAGCAGAAGGTAGAATTCTCAAAATAATGCACCATGAGTAAAAATGTAGACTAGAAAATAACTTATGTCTACCAAAGATTAAAAACATAGAAACTTGTCTCTTGGGGCTAGACACTCAGGGAAACCAGCCAAATATTCTCCCTTAATAATTAGCTATCTATGACCTGCCCACAGGTGAAATGGAAAATACAAATTTACATTGTACTTCTGGTTTAGTAAATTCTAAGTCAATCAATATATATAAAGTCCCTGGGCAGTAAGACCTTGTGTCACGAGGCAGATACAAACAGGAATACTTTCTGAAGGAATCAACCTTTAACTAAGACCTCAGAGTTTTCTCCCAAATAAGTCCTTACACAGGGTCATGAACTGATAGCCCAGAATTATACCACACAGAATTAAGCACACGATGGGAAGTCATACTCAGGAAAAGAGTATCTGGCTCAGATCCACAGGGAATTCAAATGAACAATGGTAAAATAATAATAATAATAATAATAATAATAATAATAATAATATGTATAATATATAATTTAACACCAGGAAAATAAAGAGAAAGAAAAATCACAAATTCAGTCAGAGAGAAAACCAGTTGATTTACAAGGGCTACAGTAAATTCCCTATAGTGAATATCTTTTACTTTACTTTTAATTAGATGATAGTTTTCCCAAATATTATATACTCAATATAAGTTTTTGATGTTATCAGATGCATAGATTTTAGGCTTACAATCCAGTCATATGCCCATGATTTTAACGTGCAAACCAAGATATATAACATTTCACCATCTCCAAAAAGTTCCCAAAGTATAGAAGTCCAAACACACACACACACACACACACACACACACACGGGCAATTCATAGCCAGAAAGTTATAACAAAGATAAAAAGGAAGCATATTAAAGGGAATATATTAAAATTAAGAAAATATAGTAAAAGTAACCAGCTGCAAGTAGAAGGAGGTAAAACACATTCTATACCATGGAACAACGACATAAATGACAGCTATTTCACAACGGAAACAAAGGAACAACATTTTTAAAATTCTGAAAAAAGTTAAAATGTCTATCAACTCATAATTCCCTATTCTCCAATTTCTTTAAAAGTAAGGATATTATAAACATACATTTAGGTAAAGGGAAGCTGAGACTTTGTTGACAGCAAGTCTGCAGGATAAGAAATGCTAAAAGAAGTTCTTCTGGAGGAATGGAAAAGACACCAGATGGAAGCTTGGAGTTACAAAAGAATGAACAGTTTTCAGAATAGCAAATATACGGATTAATAAAAAGACTGTTTTTTCCCCTCCTAATTCCTTGAAAGAGAATTCTTTAAGGCAAAAATAGTAATGTTACATGATGTGTTTATAACTATGTTTAAGTAAAATATGGCAACAATACTATAAGACTAGCAATACTAAAACACTACAAGAATTCTATTGTTATAAATTGCGACATTTTACATGAACTGGAACAATATATATCAAAGCAAAATATAATAATATAATAGCATCTATTATAACCACCAGAATTATCAATAGGTAGCAACTCATATGCCTAAGCATGGATATTCAATAGAAAAAATAAAATAGAATAGTAAATACATTGTTCCAGTTTCCCCAAAAACAATAGAAAAAGAAGAAATGAGAAACAAAATAAAACAAAAAAAGGAACAATAAGAAAACAAATGGATCGATGGCTTACTTAAACTCAATCATATCAGTAAATACACTATTTTCGATTAAGGTATAGAATATTAGAGTATCTTCATGCTTCTTGTTTTCACATGTATCTAATCTACTTTTCAGTTAATAAGTTAATATTTAAAAATTAAAAAGTCAATATATTGATGATATTAAAGAGAAAAGCAATTAAATTAAAATATGTTTAAATGATAGGTAATTAAATGTATAAAATACAGATGGAATTATGAAAATTAAAATGAATTAAAATTGCATAGGGTAAACATTGTGAATTCTGAAAAAAACAAAACCTTTCTTGGAGATTAATAACCATTTTCTAAGAGCAAATGATAAATACTAGTGATCTCTAAAACAGTACTGCATGGTTTAAGAGAGCTGGGTTCTAGAGTTATTGTATTGGAAAAAAAATTAGAGATAACTTGAAATGCTGTATTTTGTTATAGTCCTTCAGATATATAATTAACACCCCATACCAATTAAGAAGTTAGACGATTCAAAGAAAGTTTTAGTTCCTACAAACCCTAGTCTATTTCTCGTTAAATCTGCTCTGAGGCTGTGGCTCAGCCAGATTCTCCCAAATAGCCTAGAATGTTCACCAGACTCTCTCATTCATAAAAATAGTAAACTTTAATTTGGACTTTTGCCTTGTGCTTCTCTTTAGCTTTGCTCAGCCTTATAGGTTCTCTGTTTTCAGTATGGTGCTGATATCAGGCTCACCTATCTGAACCTGACTTTCTTCTTCTCAATTTTGCCATCATAAATCATAATTGTCTTGGTAGCTCTGCAATGCCTTCTATCAGACTTTTAATTTACATTTATCATTTGTTTGTGCATATTCATAGGATAACAGCACCTTATCTCCAATTATGAGAACCAGAACCTAAACAGATTTTGTACTGAAAAAAAAAAATGTGCAAGGGAATTCAGTTCAATTTCAATTGGTGAACAAGAGGAAGGAGGCTTTGTTTATAATTGTTAAAATCCAATTGTTTTGTTTGACTGATAATTATAAAATTTCAAAAATTTAAAACAATTGTAAAATTTAAAATGATTTTATATGATGAAAGAAAACTTAGACAAATTCATAGTGGCTTAAAAATACTATTGGCTTCAAGGAAGAAAGAGTAATATCTTATTTATCAAAAATTAGTGAGTTTCTACTATTTGCAAAAAGACATTAGACATTAGGGGCATTAGAGACATTAGGGGAGCCTGGGTGGCTCAATTGGTTAAGCCTTCAATTCTTGATCTAGGTTCAGGTCATGATCTCACAATTGGAGGGTTCGAGCCCCACATTGGGCTCTGTGCTTACAGGTCTGGGCTTGCTTGGGATTCTCTCTCCCTTTCTCTCTGCCCCTCCCCCATTCATTCTCTCTCTCTCTCTCTCTCCCCCCCCCACCCCTTCTCTCCCTGTCCCTCTCTTTCTCACAAATTAAAGTGTAAAAAACCAGATAATATAAAAAAAAAATCAGAGACATTAGTTCCAATTATGTTACCCTTCTCATGGTGTAATCATGGTTGACCACAAAGAAAAACATGGCAAAATGTGACAAAAGAAGTAATCAGAGTGTCAGCTGCCTCAGAGAGTAAGTGAAATCTATGCTCAAAGAAAATAATTACATAATTGTTATAACTGTTTCTTAGGGAATATTTCTATTATAAATACTGTGATGAAAGGCAAATTATGCTAGCTTTTTAAACTAAAAGTTGTCCACAAAATTTTCAACATCGTGTTCTTGATTCATTGCAAATTATTCATCACTCTCTTTATAGTTTCAACTCCCTGTCAGGGCAAGTTAAAAACAACAGTAATTATTATGACAACAACATGAACATGTAAATAGAGTTTTCTTATATCAACAAACTGGTTTTCATTTTGCTGTCTACAAATTAGAACTGACAGGGAGCAAGGAGGAGGGAAATTAATGTTCCATTAGTTCTTTATTTACAAATTTTTGCTAATTAAAAATTCAGGCAATTTTGCAAGGCAAATACAAATATCTTACGGATCTGACACCTGGTACAAACTGTAGAGCTTACCATTATAGGCTTATTAGGAATTCATCACTAAAAACTCATAAGAAACTGATTCAGCAAGTTAAAGACAACTTTTCTAGGTCACGAGAGTTCGAAATTTGGAGTCCAGAATCCTCAAATCCAGTTCCTTGGATTCCAGAGCTCACCTCTCCTTCAGCCTAGAGTCCGGCTCTAGAGATCATTACCAATGTTTGCCGTAGCTTTTTCAGAAACCATCTTCCTGGAAAGAATTTATTTTGCTTGGAACTCATTCCTATTTGTGACATACAGTTTTCTCTTTTTATATAACTTCATTTCCAAAAATTTTGTTACAAATTTTATACCTTAGCTTTTATTTATTTTGGAATATTTCATTTATTTTTTTCTCCTTATATTGCTACATAGATTCACTTTCCATCTTCTTTTAATGTTAACATTTTACATGCTAGCCAAGTGACCACGTTTAGGAAAAATAACTGTGAAGAGATTTCACATTTTAAGCAAGGGAGAATGACAGCTTTTCCATTCAAGTGGTTCTACACCAGCTCTTGATAACTAAATGCAATTTGCCAGTTGTTGAGCCTTTCAAAAACACTAAATGAAGGGACTCTGGGGGAAAGGATCAAAATCTCTACCAGATGATAACAGTAGTGCTTTGTTTAAACCTCCAAAGTACAAAACTGTCAGGAATTATATATTCTAAAATGTATGGTATTTATTATCTACCCCTACCCTCCTAAGTCAAGTGGTCCAGTTGACTTTCTATATAAGAAATGCAGGTAAGCATAATCACAAATTCAGTCTACTCTTCACAACATAATCCCTCACGTCCAGCTTTAAAAAGCATACATATTTGTCAAATATGTATCTATAATTATTGGTGCTGCCTTTTTCTGTGGTTATGTGTCATATTTTAATACAAAGCTGAATGGTTTATCTATGATCTTCACCTTATAAAAATAGTTCTAATCAATGTAATCATTCAGATAATGAATTATATGCATCATTAGAAGACAGAAAATACTTATTAATCACTAATAGCTTACTTTTGATTGCTAACTTTGAGGTATTCATAGCCCAGTGGTGGGTACAAAAATAACTAGTACACAATGGTCCATGATACCAAGATTTTGGTCTATAAGATACCTTTTTTTCTAGTTCAGAATCCAGCAAAACATCAAATTTTTATTTTTAAATCAAATTGATTTTAAAGTTTATACTAGATGTGGCTTGCTAAGTCAGCTTTTCCTAAAGGGTTCTGTTAATCTGGTTTTTCATAAATACACACACACACACACACACACACACACACATTCCTCCCCCCCCCCCCCCACACACACACATATACATACACACATAACTACACTGACAGGATCCACAGGTTCCATAAAAGCCTGGGGCACCTGAGTGGCTCAGCCAGTTAGTTGCGTGTCCAACTTCAGCTCAGGTCATGATCTCGCAGTTCTTTGAGTCGGAGCCCCACCTGGGGCTTGCTGCTGTCAGCCTGTCAGTGCAGAGCCTTCAGACCCTCTGTCCCCCTCTCTCTGTCCCTCCCCCGCTTGCACTCTCCCCAAAATAAATAAATACTTACAAAAGCCAGAAATTTATCTGGAACAAGATGTGCTGGGGGATTTAAAGACAAAAGGTTAAATTGAGGAGGTATGGGAAACTGAAAACAATAAATTAAACAAACCCAAACAAAAAGTCTCTTCCCAAAACATACACCCCAAACAAAAAACCCAACTAATCAACCCCAATAATGACAAAAACAACAACAAAATCAATAAAAAACGATCTATATGAAATCTAAACACTCTAATAATCCAAGTATGCAAGATTCCCAGTGTTTATAGTTACTTCGGGTTTCTTTGATTCATTATACAAAATTCTGGCTCCTCCTCTGTGATGCTACAAAATTCTCTTTTAATACCTGTGGTACAGTCTTTCATGTATATTCCATTTGATATAATAATGCATTTATTCTGTCTCTTTCTGGGTGATGGAAGGTTTTAGAGGTCCAGTTAGTAAGTATCACCACCTGCTTGAGATCCAAACTTGGAAGCAAGTTTCCCTTGCAAAGTTCCATGCTCATTTCTATCTAGGAGAGTCAAAACCTCTCTGATTGCAGTAGGATATGTCAGCCATAGGAGAAACCTTCACTTAAACTCAGAGTCTGCATGCTTAATATGATGGAGTTGGAAGAACCTTCTAGAGAGAAGCAAGACCCTGGGTTTTTGTATTGTTCTGCTAGTGACTTTACTGTGCAAACATTTCTTTGAATGGCACCTTCCCAGTCTACAAATATATTTGGAAGGGGTGAGTGGTACTGTAGGATATTTGCTGTTTGATAAGATTTATAGAATAATAAATAGATAGGCACATACATACATACATAGACATAAGACATAGATGGAAATGGATATATTTTCAAGAAAAGAAATGTGTAACATCACTTAAATAACACATGCCCTTCAGATCTGTGATGAGGACATTGCTACTACATTTGCTAAATGTGTGACTTTGTACAAGTCCTGTCAATGATCAAAGCTTCCATTTCTACACAGGCAAAATGAAAACAGCAACATTACTCCCCTAATTTGGACACCAAAAAACTAATGTTTATAAATTAGTACAACATCTTGATAATTGTAAGTGTTCGATACATAATTATTAGTAATTATAATGAAAACCTTAACAAATTGCCTTGAACCTAGGTCATATTATCATCTTCTTAGGTACCAAGTGAAATTGGAAGTTAAAAAGATTTTGAATGTTACTTTAGCCAAAGAATTACCTGTTAGGTTCAAATACTTGTTTTTCCATTTTACTAAGTTATTCGCCATGACAAGTTTCCATAGTCATTTCTGCCCCATCCTCTCTTCCTTTTTATTTTTTTCCCTCAAATGTAAAGCGAACCACAAAGTAGCCTCTTTGAGAGACACATCTGGCCTTTTCTTTTTATATTGAAAACTCTTAACGAAACAGATGTGTTAGCTTTCCTTCAAATCATTAACAGTGACTTTGAAGCCTCATTTGACGGGCTTATTATTTTATGTTTCCCACTAAAACTACTATTTTATTTCTCACCTCATTTTACTTGATCCTCTTTCTGCCTGACCTATTGACTTTCTGACTTAAATTCCTTTTCAATGCAGCCTAGAAAGGCCCTTTGAGTCATACATTTGTAAATATGGCAGGACAGTATATGTAAACATTTGGAGAGATGCTTAGCCAAATAATTAATAATTCGCCTTTGACAGAAAAAAAAAAAACGACTAAAAAGCACAAGGCATTCAATAATCTGCATTTCTCTGCTCAAGGCACTTTTTTTCAAGAAAAAATGGCATTTTTAAGACTGAGAAATGTGAGTTCCTTTTTGAGCACTGGATACGACCCTTGTTCCTGTAGCAGTAGTCCGAATATTTTCTCAGTGGCCTTCTTTTCCTTTAATGCCCCAGTACTTGCTGCCTAAGTCACATATCTGAAAGGTGTGTGATATTTCTTAATTCTTAATATCTCTTTTATTTGACATTTAGGCTTTGGTCTTATCATCAAGGTACTACTTTCCATCAAATTCTTCGTGTACTTCTCTCACTACCTTGAATATTGTGATGCTAATTATGCCCAAATGTTTTCTTAATAGTAGCATGGCTCTTTGAAGGGTCTAGGTGATATATCCACATTTTGCCTCAATGTACACAGATCAAATTTAATGACTAGTCTATGTTTTTACTTTTATAGCTCCTGGTTTTTGCATGATTATATTTTTAGTACCCTGAGGCTATATTAAAAAATACAAGTGCAGAAAGCTTAAAGACAACAGTACAAGTGTTTCATTAAAAATATGTTTATACCATCCAATTTTATGTCTTTCTCCACAAAGCTTCTCTGTTAGTACACTTTACCTCTTTAGAAAATTACACCATTTTCTTTGTTTTTAAATCAGCAATAATATATAGCATTTATTGACTGCTTACATGGTAGAAGAAATATATTAAAAAATGGTTATAAGCATTTTTTTCAGATTATCTTCATTATGACCTTAGGAGTATACGGAACTTTGTTTCACAAACGAGGTCATGCTGAGAGAGGTTAGGAAGTTTACTTAACATTTCAAAGCTCTTCAAAAATAAGATATACATTCAGAAAATATGGAGACCTGAATACATATGCTAAACCACCAAACATATTACTGTCTTGGTAATGAGTACTGAGGAACATATAGGTAGAGTAATGTGAGTATAACACTTGTCGTGGACACAAAATGTATTTATTTTTTGTTTATTTCCTTACATATTTTTATTTTTTTAAATATTTTAAAAAGTTTACTTATCTGTTTTGAGAGAGAGAGAGAGAGGCAGAGAGAGAGAGAGAGGGAATGAGAGAGAATCCCAAAGACTCTGCACTGTCAGTGAGGAGCCCCAATGGGGCTGCAACTCATGATCTGTGAGATTATGACCTGAGCCAAAATCAAGAGTCCGATACTTAACTGACTAAGCCACCCAGGTGCCCCTCAGGCACAAAATTTAAAGTGGCACCACAAATGCCAGTAACGAAGATTAAAACCTTTTCAATTCATTATTTTAAATAATCAATGTTAATGTAAGATATTCCATGATAAACAAAATATCAATATTTTGAATAAAAACAGTCTCAGTATTATTGATCTCTTGTTGTGCCTCAGGCTCAAATGTGGCTCTCCATGAAACTGTATACTGCCTCCATCTTTATTTAAAATTTGGATAGTTTTTCACCATGGTTTTTTGCACTAATTTTGAGTTCTTTACAAAAAAAAAACACCAAAAACACAACACATTGCATCCCAATATTATTTATTTCAATGACTGAGTTTTTGGTGCCTCCCTAAGTTTTGCACTTAGGACGAGTCCTTTGTTCACCTCGCCCTCGTACTAACACCTGGTATTAGGCTGAATTGCTCCTACTCAGTGGTAGTCATTAGAGCCCATGCTGGGGTCTCCATCTTGAGAGCATACGTCCAGTTGTACGTCCACTCTCCATTGAGGTTTAGCTTGTCCACGTGACTTGTTTCAGCCAATAAAATGTGAGCATGATTAGCATATGTCATCCTTTGCTGGAAGCTTTTGCAAGTCAGTGCAGTTTTTTATATTCCGGATGGCCGAGCCCTCGTCAGCCTCTATTCAGATGAAGATGGGGCAGGGCAGATGGAGCTACAAGTCAGTTTGCAACGGACTTCAAATGAGAATTTGATCTTTTTAGTTTTATACCTGTGAGATTCGGCTTTTATTGTCGCTGCAGAATAGCCTAGCCTATTTTCACTCATATACTCCCTCAGCAACTTCAAATCTTTGCTAAGTGTCATTTTCTCAGTGACTTTTATGCTGAGTCCCTATGAGAAATTGTAATCTACACAAATATATCTTCCTCTGTACTTTGGACTCTTCATTACCTTGTTCAAGCTTTTCCATAGAATATATCATCTTTTGACATGCATAATTGTTAACTTACATATTATCTTTTATGCCTACATAACATTTGATGCTAAGCTTACAGGCTTATATTCTAATGAGCCAAAGTGCAAAAGTGTAATGCCAACTGACACAAGAGCCAATAATTGGAACTGCCATTTTGGATTCACAGGAGAGAGCAAATAGGAAAAATCCAGAGCCCTGCTCATTCAGCAACTTCCTGATCAAGTATATCTCTGGATTCTAAAACTCACTAATGATATGCCAAGAATCTCAGGCTACTAGATGTTCTCTAACGTGGACGATTTATTATAGAGTTTCAAAATACTTCTTAGTAATGCCATTCTTAGGTTATAGATTGAATATTTGGCTTTTTATCAGCATAAATACAATTAAGGACCCCTCAGGTGGATGCTTCATTTACTCTTCTGAGTCATAAAATGGCTAAAGTTATGTTAGCCTTCCACAATTTGCTTTGAGACTCAAAGTTTTGGAAGCTTAGAAGAGCAGAACCTATTAACAAGCTCTCACGTAACTGACTTGGATTACATTATTCTGACTAAAAAACATATTATATTGAAATTATGTATCTAGGTGGCTACTATGAAGTCACCCATTTACTCACTAGCTTATTCATCAAACGTCACTCTTGAGCAACATGTTTTCTTTTTTCTTTTTTTTTAATTTCTTAAATATTTTTTTTAATTATTTTTGAGAGAGACAGAGAGAGAGACAGAGAGAGAGAGAGAGAGAGAGAGAGCGCGCGCTTCAGTGGGGGAGAGGCAGAGAGAGAGGGAGACACAGAATCCGAAGTAGGCTCCAGGCTACAAGCTGTCAGTACAGAACTTGATGTGGGGCTCAAACTCATGAACTACAAAACATGACCTGACCAAAGTAAGACGTTTAACCGACTGAACCACCCAGGCACATTGGAACATTTGTTTTTCTAGTTGAATGTGTTATTTAATTTAATTCAATTAATATATCATCAGAGTGTGCTAACTAATGAAAAATAAATGTAATATATGTAAAATATTTCTTTCTTCTTATTGTAATTACTTAAAAAGGACTGATGAAAGCAAATAGTCACAAAAACTGCTTTTTAGTTAGTTACTGGAGACAGACTGTTGCTATTGGAGGACATATAAAATATTAAAAGAAATATAAAAACCAGAAATGATTCTGTAGTGAAATTGCTTCAACACTGTCTTTTTTTAAAGGTGTCCAACATGTTTATTTGATACATTTATGTATGATAATATGATTGTCATTATAGCAATACTTAGCATCTGCATCAACAGTGGCTTCAGATCATCTTTCCACTTTAACCCCAAAAAGACTGCATTGTGGGTATGATTTATGAAAAAAAAGTAAGTTAACCCACACTAAGTTCTTTGCAACACAGATATTTTTAAATTAATGTACATGCATATGGTTTAAAATAAAGTACATAATTTGCAAATGTGTCATTTTTATGCATCATCATTTTAAACTAACTTTTCCATTAATTTATCCACTGTGCCCTAATGGCCTCAGATATAAGGATTTCAAGTGTATAAATTTTTTGCTGTGAGTAATTTTAGAGGTCATCTATTCCTAGTATATTTACTACTGTACTTTTTTTTACGTAATATATTATCAAAACCTTTAAAAGGCTTGAAAAACTTTCATAGCAGGTTAGTGAAGAAAAAGAAGCTAGAACATATTTCTTTTGATTATAGTCTAGATATTATTTTGTTACATAATGTGGTTTCCCATTTTTCCCCTCTCTCTTTTAATTGCACTGACAACACAGAACAAAACAAAACAAAACAAAACAAAACAAAACGAATAACTTCTTTGGTATACAAACTCTACTCTTTTAGTTGGGTTCTCCCAAAAGCAGAGCATAAGACAAAGACTTCTGTGGAGGCCATTTGTTTAGAGGTGATCTCAGAAAGAATAAGAGTAAAAAAAGATGATGAAAAAGTGAGCGGAGCTAATCCAATCAACATATCAATGAATGGATTACAGTTGTAAGTAACTTGGATACAATCTGCTAAGGAACATTCTGAGAAATTATGTGGGACACACTTCAGAACATTCTCAGTTTAAGATAAGGAGATTGAGAAATTTATCCAATTGCTTCTTGTCTCCCATTGAGGGTTGCCCCTGAAGAATGCAACTTCCAAGTCGCAGTTAGCCACTCTGTTCCCAGAAAAAATACACAGGAAGAAAAGCAGAGAAATACAGTAATGAACCTGTTCTACTTGTATTCTAGAATATGTATAAGACACCTGTAGGTGAACAGACAGGTAGAAAGAAATGGCACAGAACATCCATCAGCAATGTCTGCTACAATTACACTGGACCCATAAATAAGTGGGCCAACTATGTACTTGCTAGAAGATAGTACTTGAGATTCTTTACTATTCCCTGACACATAACTATGAACCTATAACTATGTCTGACTCATTTTCCCCAATATGATTATGTGACACCCAAATTCTTAACATTGGCTAAACTATTTCAACTCTAGTATATACTATTTTTGCCTAAAATCATTGTTATATTATCTAATCCCAAAAGTAATTGATTTATTAACTTTTTTAGCTAATTTAAGCCCTCAATGTTTTTAAGTTCTCTGTACCTAATAGGTGTTAATACAATTTTGTTGAAATAACAAATACATCATTGTCTCAGATGAAAACACATTAAGATCTTTCTCAATAACATGTTAAGTCTTATCATACTATCCCTGAATTATTATTTACATTGTTTATATACAGATTATTGTGTTTAAATCAAACACATAATTGATCAATAGTTTTAGTGAACTGTTCTTTTATACATAGCTTCATATTTTAAAATTTTCACCTTTTTTATTTTTGGAGATTCTATCATCATTGTGGCATAAAACTCTTAGGAATCATTCTAGACTCACATTAAAATAGCACCATTAGGGTAGGCAGGGAAGCAGACAAGTGCCAAACCTGAAGAAAACACACATTTAATATTTAAGATGAAAACTAAAATATACAAATCGGAAAGTCAGATTTATTTTTTTAAAGTTTTTATTTAAATTCCACTTAGTTAACATACTGTGTAATATTAGTTTCAGGTGTACAATATAATGATTCAACACTTCCATACAACACCCAGTGCCCATCACAGCAGGTGCAGCAGGTGCACTCCTTAATCCCTATCACCTATTTCACCTATCCCCTCACCCATCTCCCCTCTGGTAACCAACGGTTTGTTCTCTACAGGCAAGAGTTTCTTGGTTTGCCTCTCTTCTTCTCTTTGCTCATTTGTTTTATTTCTTAAGTGCCACAGATGATTGAAATCATATGGTATTTGTCTTTCTCTGACTGACAGACTTATTTCGCTTAGCATTACACTCTCTAGCTCCATTCATGTCATTGGAAATGGCAAGATTTCGTTTTTTGATGCCTGAGTAATATTCCAGTGTGTGTGTGTACTACATCTTCTTTATCCATTCATCAGCCAATAGACATTTGGGCTTTCTCCACAGTTTGGCTATTGTTGATAATGCTGGTATAAACATCAGGGTGCATGTACTCCCTTGAATCTGTATTTTTATATATTTTGGGTAAATACCTAGTAGTGCAATTGCTGGATCATGGGGTAGTCTTATTTTCAAATTTTTGAAGAACCTCCATACTTGTTTCAATGGTGGCTGCCCCAGTTTGCATTCCCACAAACAGTGAAAGAGGGTTCTCCTTTCTCCACATCCTCCCCAACACCTGTTGTTTCTGGTTTTGTTGCTTTTAGCCATCTGGAAACCATCTGGACAGGTGTGAGATGATATCTCATTGTAGTTTTCATTTGTATTTCCCTGAAAATCAGTATGTTGAGTCCTTTCATGTGTCTGTTGGCCATCTGCAACTTATCTTCGGAAAATCATCTATTCATGCCTTCTGCCCATTTTTTAATTGGATTATTCATTTTTGGGGTGTTGACTTTTATAAGTTCTTTATTTATTTTTAATAGTAACCCTTTATCAGATATGTCATTTGCAAATATCTTCTCCCATTACCTGGGTTGCCTTTTGGTTTTGTTGATTCCTTCACTGAGCAGAAGCTTTTCATTGTGATGAAGTGCCAATAGTTTATTTTTGCTTTTGTTTCCCTTGCCTTTGGAGACATATCTACAAAGAAGTTGCTACAGCCAATGTCAAAAATGTTACTGTGCATGTTCTTCTCTAGCTATGTATGGTTTCAAGTCTCACATTTAGGTCTTTCATCCATTTTGAATTTATTTTTGTGTATGGTGTAAGAAAGTGGTTCAGTATCATTATTTTGCATGTTACTGTCCAGTTTTCCCAGCACCATTTGTTGAAGAGGCTGTCTTTTTCCCATTGCATAATTTTTCATGCTTTGTTAAAGATTCACTGACCATATAGTTGTGGATTCATTTCTGGGTTTTCTACTCTGTTCTGTTGATCCATGTGTCTATTTTTGTGCCAGTACCATACTATTTTGATCCCTACAGCTTTGTAATATAACTTGAAGTCTGGTATTGTGATGCCTCCAGCTTTGCTTTTCTTTTTCAAGGTTGCTTTGGCTATGGCATCTTTTGTGGTTCCACACAAATATTAGAATTGTTTGTTCTAGCTCTGTGAAAAATGCTGGTGATATTTTGATAGAGATTGCACTCAATGTGTCAGAGTAGAGGTCTTTCACCCTTTGGTTAGGTTTATTATAAGGTATCTTATTAATGTTGGTGCAATTGTAAATGGGATTGATTCCTTGATTTCTCTTTCTGTAACTTCATTATTGGTGTATATAAATGCAACAGATTGTTGTACATTGATTACATATCCTGCAACTTTACTAAATTTATTTCTCAGTTCTAGCAGTGTTCTGGTGGAGACTTTTGAGGTTTTTTTTAAAGTTTATTAATTTTTGAGAGAAAAAGAGAGACAGACTGCTAGTATGGGAGGTGCAGAGAGCAAGAAGGAGAGAGAGACACAGAATCTGAAGCAGGCTTCAGGCTTGAGCTGTCAGCACAGTGCCCAATGCAGGGCTCAAACCCACGAACCATGAGATCATGACCTGGGCCGAAGTTGGACACTTAAACAACTGGGCCACCCAGGTGCCCCAACGTTTTTAGTTTTCTATATAGAGTATTATATTATCTTCATATAATGAAAGTTTTACTTCTTCTTTATTGATTTGGATGCCTTTCATTTATTTTTGTTGTCTGATTGCTGTGGCTAGGACTTCTAGTACTATGTTGAATGATAGTGGTAAGAGCGGACATCCCTGAATGGCCTACCTCAAGAAGCAAGCAAAATCTCAAATAAACATCCTATCCTTACACCTAAAGGATCTAGAAAAAGAACAACAAATGAAGCCTAAACCAGCAGAAAGATAGGAATAATAAAGATTACAGCAGAAATAAATAATATAGCAACTGAAAAGACAATAGAACAGATCAATGAAACCAGAAGCTGGTCTTTGAAAAAATTAATCAAATTGATAAATCTCTAGCCCAACTTATCAAAAAGGAAAGAGAAAGGCCCCAAATAAATAAAATCACAAATGAAAGAGGAGAAATAACAACCAGCACCACAGAAATACAAACAATTATAAGAGAATATTATGAAAAAGTATATGCCAACAAATTGGACAACCTGGAAGAAACGGATAAACTCCTACAAACACATAAACTACCAAAACTGAAACAGGAAGAAATCGGAAATTTGAACAGACTGATAACCAGCAAAGAAATTGCATCAGTAATCAAAAAACTCCCAGCAAACAAAGTCCAGGGCCAGATGGCTTTACAGGCGAATTCTACCAAACATTTGTTTTTTTTCTCTACCAAGCATTTAAAGAAGATTTAATACCAATTCTTCTCAAAGTATTCCAAACAATAGAAAAGGAGGGAGAACTTCCAAATTCATTCTATGAAGCCTGAATTACCCTGATATCAAAGCCAGTTAAAGACTCCACTAAAAAAGAGAACTACAAGACAATATCCCCGATGAACACGGATGCAAAAGTCCTCAATAAAATATTAGCAAATTGAATCCAACAATATATTTAAAAAATAATTGACCACGATAAAGTGGGGTTTATTCCTGGTTAAGAGGGTGGTTCAGTATTTGCAAATCAATCAACATGACATGTCACATTAATAAAAGAAAGGAGAAGGACCATATGATCATTTCAATAGATGCAGAAAAAGCATTTGACAAAGTACAACATCCATTCATGATAATCCTCAACAAAGTAGGTTTAGTGGGAACATACTTTAACATAATAAAGGCTATATATGAAAAACCCACAGCTAATATTATCTTCAATGGAGAAAAGCTGAGAGATTTTCTTCAACAGTCAGTCAAATATAATCCTAATGCTCCTGAAATTGTCATACTATTCTTGTTGCTGTTATTTGCTTATTTTTCTCTTTCCCTCCCAGGCTTAAATTTCATCAAAAGCTGTGGTGTTACTAGGATAATTAATAAATAATAAGCCTTCTCTGTTAAATACCCTTCAGTTTATCAAAGTAGAAGTGGATACTTCAACTTGAGGTTTCAGAGCAAAATAAATGTTCTCCAATTCAAAACTAGTCTAAGATTTTGTGTAATGCAGTGGTTAAAAATAGCAGTATTCCTCATATTTTGATATCGAAAGTCATAGTAGTTGACAGCTGACTGATTCTGAGCTTTTCTTTTTCCTTTGCATTTTCAGAGGTAGGGACTTTCAGGCATTATTGGATTTTTGTTGATTGATAGTTTACATTTTACAAGTTTTACGAGGATATTTTTTTCACTTTCATTACTATTGGGAATACATTAGTAGTTATTTTATGGAAACATAGAGGTTTTTCTTTTATTAGTTTTAGTTCCAGCTATAATTCTAATTTGATTCAGAAAGCAGGAAGCCATCACTGCAATAATAAGCTTTGTATGTAATGTTCCTTCATTTTAGACAATATCATAGACAATATCAAGCATCAAATGTTGCAATTCGTCTCCAGGCAACATCCTCTGCTCGACACTGTAGCAGTTGTCAGATTACAAAACAAAATTCTGATTTTGGTAAACTTATTTTACCCAGAGTTAACGCACTATGTATATATTACACCATCACTCATGTAACTAATTGTAGGTGATACAAATAGCTCTCAGAAGGATAATCTATTTTGCTTCGTTATTTTTTTTATTAAGTGGCTTCCTTCCTTTTTATAATTTATACCTTGCAAAGTTGAATTAAATGTTCAATTTCATCACAGCAAAAATCTAAATTACTAGTGCATATAAAACAAAGTACCAGACAACTTGCTGAAAAGGCAGAAAGGAGCTCTGAATCGCCTCATGGTGATAAAATTTTTGATCTGGAAGGAGCTCTCTCCTATTACAAGATGAAGAAGTTTAGGCCCAGATCTATTAAGTGACTTGTCCAAGGGCACACAAAGATTGAGTGCATTGAGGGCCAGCAAATGTGAAGCTCTTTGACATAAGCAGCTGTGGAACACGGCCAGCACAGTAGCCTCTTCCCACAGAATTTTCTGCAAGAAGCACAGGGGTAGTGGAACTTTCAGACCTGAGAGTTGACGTCATAAACCTTCATTCTTTCCCAATGAAAGCTGAGTATAGATGTCGCTTAACACTTTCAACAAACTGACTCCATCAGGTATCCATCAGGATGCCACTTAACCCCCAAGTATGTCTAATTCTGATCTGTTAAGGACTAGTAAAATATATATATTTTCTCAGCCCTCAAATGTCAACCATGAACTGTTGACAGTTCTAGGTCAACTGGGTCCTGTCATCGAATACCCCCTCCCTCTACCAAAGCAGCAAGGATTCTTGTGAAAATGTTATTAATATTTTAAATGTCAACTCTATAGTTTCAACAAGAAGCTGTTGCTTGGAATGGCTGGCTCTTTAGAGTGAATCAAAGTGGGCCCTAGGATGGGAATAAATTGGTGCTAATGAAAAAATATGTTTTCTTAGGTTTATTTTTCTTTTTTAAATCAAATTTGAAAGTTTTAAGCAGGTATCCTGAGTTCTAATTTTTAAATGTTCAGTGAAGAGGCTTTATGTATATTACAGTAACATAAGGGATTACTGTAATGGTCTATCATTATAATTCATTTAACTTTAAATTTAAAGTTAAATTTAAATTTAACTTCAACAATGGACCACCTCAAACTCATGCATCTAAATATGAGTGTGTTTTACACAGTTATGCTAGTGTGTGTGTGTGTGTGTGTGTGTGTGTGTGTATAAAATAGAGAAAGAGGAAAAGAGAATATAACAAACCACAAAACCACATGTAAATGTATTTCAATGTGTATTTTTACAATCAGTTTTTATTTTTTTTTAATGTTTTATTTACATTTAAGAGAGAGAGAGAGCACGAGCAGGGAAAGGGCAGAGAGAGACGGAGACACAGAATCTGAAGCAGGCTCCAGGCTCTGAGCTGTCAGCACAGAGTCCAATGTGGGGCTCAAACCCATGAACCACGAGATCATGCCCAGAGCCGAAGTCAGAGGCTTAACTGACTGAGCCACCCAGATGCCCCTATGATCATTTTGTTTAATGGAATATTTGCATTAGAACACATCTAAACTATAGGAACTATATTTCTATTGTAGAAATATGAAGTTAATTGTATTAATACAAATGAATTCAGTGTTTAATATATAAATTGGGAAAATTCTACTTTGGTTATGTTTTCAAAAGTGTGATATTATATATTTTCTCCTCATATAGCCTGCAACTATCCTATTCTCTCCTGTCATTCTGTGACTCCTTTTTCTCTTATACTTTTCTCTAATTTCCAAACTTTTGTCTTTCTATGATTCAGGATAGGACTTTTCTTCTGATAAAAATTTCAATTCATTAGGGGCGTCTAGGTGGCTCCATCAGTTGAACGTCCGACTTTGGCTCAGGTCATGATCTCGCAGTTTGTGGGTTCAAGCCCCGAAGCAAGCTCTGTGCTGACAGCTCAGATTCTGTGTCTCTCCGTCTCTCAGCCCCTCCCTTGCTCATGCTCTGTCTCTATCTCAATAATAAATAAATGTTAAATTTTTTTTTCAATTCATTAAATATCTAGTCAGATGCCCTTAAGCCAATATATTGAGTTTTTAATTTTATTTAGTGATTTTTCCTTTATTTAGGACATTCTCATTAAATTGTTTATTTGTATTTTTCTAGTCTCTGCTCACATTTTCCACATTTAAAAAAAAATTCTTGGGGCGCCTGAGTGGCTCAGTCTGTTAAGCGGCCGACTTCGGCTCAGGTCATGATCTCACGGGTCCGTGAGTTCAAGCCCCGCGACGGGCTCTGTGCTGACAGCTCAGAGCCTGGAGCCTGTTTCAGATTCTGTGTCTCCCTCTCTCTGACCCTCCCCCATTCATGTCTGTCTCTCTCTGTCTCAAAAATAAATAAACGTTAAAAAAAAATTAAAAAAAAAATCTTGGCTATATTTGCACACATATATGTAGTCCTCATCTTTTATCTTATATTTCTCCAAGTTTCAGGTCAGATTTTGTAAAGCCAAATTACTTATTTATTTATTTGTTTGAAGTGTATCATTTTCAGTTTATTTATTTTAAGAGTGAGAGAGTGCAAGTGGGGGAGGGGTGGAGAAGCAGAAGGAGAGAGAGAGAGAGAAAGAGAGAGAGAGAGAATCCCAAGCAGACTCCACACTGTCAGTGCGGAGCCCAATGCCGGGCTCGAACTCACAAACGGTAAGATGAGGACCTGAGCCGAAGTCTGATGCTCATCTCACTGAGCCACCCAGGCGCCCCTGTAAAAGCCAACCATTGTTTATTAAATTTTTATCACTTTATGTGATAATTTCAAAATCTTGGAATTTATTCATGACAGAATGTACTTTACTTCTGCTTAGCCATAAAGCTGGAAAGAGGTAACGTTAATGCAATGACAGCCTGACATGATCTGAGTCCCTGTTGTTGCTTCTGTGCACACCTAGGCTTCTGCCTCCAAAGCCAAGTAAAGCTTATTTATTTTATCCGGGTCCTTCCTCTTTGCAGCCTCCGAATTTCCTTTTTTTTTTTTTTTCTTTTAGCTTAATGAAACTCAATTTCCCAAGCTCTCTTCCTCTTTTTGTAGATTTAGTAATCCCGTCAAGAAGAATATAGACGTCAAATGTTGGGTTCCCATTTCTAGTCTTTCCTTTCCTCGGGGACTGTAGCTTTTCAGGTTCTCACTGCCTTTTGAATCTTCTCATGCTTTTCAGCAGATTAAAAAAAAAACATACTTTCTTCCATATTTTCTAAATTTTCTGGAGGAAGTTTAGTCTGAGCAAGCTGGTCCACAATTACATAGAACAGACTTTCTTAGATTTTTTTTTAGGTTTTTTATATAAATGTATATTAGTTCAAAGCTTAGGATTTAGTCTGCAAATTTCTTTGCAGTATTTAAAATGTAAGAGTGCATGGGTGCCTGTGTGGCTCAGTTGGTTAAGCAACCAACTCTTGATTCCAGCTCAGGTCATGACCTCTTAAATTGAGCCCTCTCTCCACTGTGAGGGCCAAGTTCTTGGGATTCTCTCTCTCTCACTCAAAATAAATATTTAAAAAATAAATAAAATCAAATGTATCAGTGCAGGCATAAAAGTTATCAGTTTATATTCATTTGAGTTACATCTAAATCTTCCATAGGGATGTTCAATTAAGTGTATATTTCAGAGCAGTTCACTATAAATAGATTATGTAGACATATAAAAATTAAAATATAATTCTCAGTAAAACTGACCATTATTGTTTGTAAATGTAGGTAGGTACTTGATGATACTATGAACCATGTGTAACTGAAAGCAAAAATTATGTAGAACTGAAATGGAGATAATTGTCCTGCAAATAAAGCCACAACATTTTTTGATGCACAGCAAAATGTTAATTCTTACAGATGATTAATGGCCAGTTCAGAATGCCAAAGACCAGTGAAAGAAATTTCACTCTTTAATAAAGCTGCCTATTGTCACAGTGAAAATTGAATATTCATCAGTATAAAATTACATCATTTGAAAAAGGAGGACGGATGCATGTATATAATGTTACCACTCAACTAGCTCTATGTAGAATGGACACAATTGCTCCTGTATGATGTAAAAGGAACTAAATACATCCCTAAATAAAATATCTCCCTTGCTGGATCATTTGAAGGTCTGCAATTACCCTTGTTAAGGATTCTCATATTTTAAGTCTATTGTGCTCTCCAGAAGAGGCAAACCTTTGCAAGTTAATATTGTTGGAGAAATACTTATCTAATCAACAACACAGTTATTCATTTTTTATGTGGCAATAGCAATAATAGCGCCTACCATTTTTTAAATGCTTGCTTTGTGCAAGAGATGATATTTATTGTGCCAGGGACTATGTACATGTAGCCACTATATATTAGTGTGTGTGTATGTGTGTGCATGTGTGTTCCATTTTCTTTACGATTATAGCCTCTCAGGTTAGCACTGTCTCTTTTATATATATCATATATATATATATATATATATATATGATATATATATATTTCCCCCCCTCCCCGGGAGACGGGGTGGGGGGAGAGAGAGAGAGAGAGTGTGTGTGTGTGTGTGTGTGTGTGTGTGTGTGTGTGTATACACTGTAGTTACTATTTTCTACATCTTGCAAAGGAAGGGCGAGAGGCTTAAAATGTTAAGTAATTTATGTACTATAACACAAGTAAGAAAAGGCAGACCTCAAATCCTCATCAAAATTCGATAGGTCTACGGGGCAGGTGAGTGTGTGTCAGACTAGGTCCACCAAACACCAGCTGTCAGAAGACAAAACTTCAGACAGAATCATCTGTAAGTTGTATGAATTTCTCATCCTATCTTTTCATTTTATTGTATTTATTTTACTTTATCTTTTATATTTTCGTTTTAACACAATACAAGACAACATCATGTCATTCGCTGACATAACCTCTTTACCTATTGTGGAGGTGTTTGTCTTTATTTGCAGTTGAGTTCCATGTATAAGTACTACTATTTCACTTGAGCTAATGGGAAAAGAAACCAGAGTGGAATCAATTAATGAATTATGACAACTGTGACTGAAAAGTTTGAAATGTGTGAGCCATTGTCTGGCATAGTTTATATAGAGATGCCAAACTTAACTTTTCTGTATAAGTCAATATCACGTTAATATTAAAGAAGCAATTAATTTCAGAAATGTCCCGACATTTTTTTCTTGAAATTAATATTAACTGGAATTATCCCGGCATGCCATATCTTTGCAGTTAAATGTCATCTTTTTTTTTTTTATTTTGTAGGAACTATCAACATAGTCTATACTTAGAAATGCAGATAATTTAAGCCAACCGCTGTGCCAATGAGAATTATTTTCTTTTAAAATGGATTCATATATCACTCTGGTTTTCAAAACAAACAAAATGGGAATATTGAGTTTAAGGCACTCAGGCAGGTGGAGAATCAGTATGTGAAAAAGCACAAGATCTCCCGCACTTGTTATAAGAGGTCTTCACATAACTCAAGATCAACTAGGTAGTTTGGGACACATAGTTTATAAATTTACCACCTTCATATTTTTTTTAGGGTCTGAACTGAGCATCAGATCTTGCAACAGCGTGATAATAAAGGCAGAGTAGAGTCAAACTCTATTCATCTTTAGGGTTATTGGTTTTATACAATATTATCTATTATGGTGAAATGCTGAAATTTTAAATGATTTTCTTATGAAAGCAGTAATAAAGTTGACCTAAGCATACACTAACCAGACAAAACAAATGCATATTCATAAAAATAGAGAAAACCAGGTATCAGAACCAAATAAAAATAAATATACTTGCCCCCATACTATACTCATTTTTCAATGCATCTAAAATTACCATAAATTTAAACCACTGAATTCTAAAGAAGTACCAAAGAGGTCACTTTGCAAGTCATTTGGTATTTATGGTACATAGAAATAAAATTTTAGTGTTGAAATATATCATCTCCTAACCCTCTTTTTAACTATCCTCTAAGTGGCAATACCTTCATCATTTTAAGGAGGCATTCAATATGAAATATAAAATTTCACATGTTATTGATCAAGGCAAGTAAATCTAGCTTTTATTTAGTATTTGAGAAATGAATGTTAAACTATGTCTGCCTATTTGAGGAAAAAACTTATTTTATTAGAGTCGTTCAAACAAGAATCTTCCTTCATGGGGAGTTGTACTTCTAAAAGATCAGATGAACTTTAAGTCTCAGCCTATGAATAAAGAATTCCCCTGTTAAGGTCATGATAAGATTGACTTGCATGGAAACTGCCTGCTTAACTGGTGGCAGATGGGGTGAAGCTGAGGAAGATAGATTATAAAGTCTTTTGCTAATTGGGTATCTTGCGTTTCATTAACCTACCAAAACCAGGAATAAGCATCTGGACATATTTGTGTTACATAAAATATTCACACAATAGATATTAAAGTCAGTAGATCATACCCGTTTCCTGAAGCAACACAAAATAATATATAATTTCTAAACATGTAAAGAAAAAGATGTTAGAACAATGAAACTCAATTAACCCAATAAAATTAGGGAAGAAAATAGAGCCAACAGGTTTGCATCCTTGGAACTGAGAGAGAGAGATTGAAAAAGACTGAGAGAGGGGGTTGGGGGGTGGGGGGAGACAATGTGTACACAGACCAGTAAATCCAAGGAGTGAGCTAAACTCAACCTTAAAAAGGAACTCATTTATTCTAAACAGAAACATTTTAAAAGTAACTGCAATGTTAGTAAATACATTTTCATAGGGTGTATACAGCAATCATCTGATACTCATATAAAGCAGCACTTATAAATTTTGTAGGTGCTGCTTTACATGTAATAAACTTATTTAATTAAACTACCTCCTGAAATAGATGACACATGATCCATACTTTAAGAATGAGGAAAGGGAGCCTCAGTGGCTCAGTCAGTTAAGCGTCTGACTTCGGCTCAGGTCATGATCTTGTAGTTTGTGACTTCAAGCTTCGTGTCGGGCTCTGTGCTGGCAGCTAAGAGCCTGGGGCCTGCTTCTGATTCTGTGTCTCCCTCTCTCTCTCTGCCCCTCCCTTGTTCACACTCTGTCTCTTAATGATAAATAAACGTGAAAAAAAAATTAAAAAAGAAAAAGAATGAGGAAACTGATATGAAAAGAAGTCATTTGGCCAAGGCCACATTGCTAATTACCAGTGGAGCTAAAAGTCAGACCTGTGTATTTTTACCTTTAGAATTCATGCTTTTAATGACCATGCTATAAACAATTTTGACAAAAATAGGTGTAAATATAAAATTAAGTAACAAGAAAGATATTGAGAAACCCCAAACAAAAAAGAAATACATTTCTAATAATAACAGTTTAAATATAACTTACATTAAAAACAGGAAAAGAGGCTTATTTTATACTGCTGAATGATACAAAATAATGAATGCTATAATTTGAATAGTCACCCGCGGAAGTACACAGAATAAAAATTTATAATCCCATAAACATGATGGCTTCCTTTAATATAAATCCCCTTAGAAATCATCTTATTTAGAAAGTAAAAATATTATTTAAACAATGCAATTAATATGTTGAAATAATACATGTATATTCTATAAAGAATATCATATTCATGTTTATGCAATTTTCCTGATACACTTAACATAACTAAAAGATAGCCAATTTTTCCATTTTGTTATAAATGATTTATAATTCTTGGGGTATTCTGAATAATGACCTCAGAGCCAAAGATGTCTATGTCTTAAACCTTAGTACTTGTGACTGTGTTACCCAAAGGGATTTTCCAGACTTAATTAAAATTAGGTATTTTGAAATAGGGAAATGATCCTGGCTTATCTGGGTAGGTCAATCTAATCACATCAGCCCTAAAAAGCAGAATAGATTCTCCAGCCAGAGACTTAAGGTTCAGTAGAAAGAATATTGGAAGGATTCAAAGTGTAAGGACTCCACCCAATTTTGCTGGCCTTGAAGATGGAGGGGTAATGGGACAAGGAGCGTAGGTGCCCTTAAGACACCGGGAGAGGACCCTGCTCACAACCGAAGGAAACAAGGAACTCAATACTGCAACCACAAGCCCCTTAATCCAGCTACAACCTTAACAAACCTGAATACAGATTTTTCCTACAAGCTTCAAGGAAGAAACTCAGCCTTGCTGTCACTTTGTTTCCGGCTTTGTGTAACACTAAGCAGAGGACTTACACTCCTGACTTACAGGATCGTGAGAAAATAAATGTGTTCTGTTTGCAGACACTACATTTACAGCACTGCATAAGGGCAGCATTAGAAAGTACAATTACTTGATGTTTTTAAAAAGGAAAAGAAAAAGCATTATTAAATGAAAGCAAAGGAAAACAGTTCATATATTCAATTCCTATCCAGGCTTCATGTTTATTTTGGTTGAAAGAGAATACACATGCCAAAAAAATTCATCGTGTTAAAGGGGGCAATTTTGTTGATTTTAGTGTATTCAACGTTAGGTAACTATCACCACTACCTAATTCCAGAACATGTTCACCACTTCAAAAGAAACCCCATACCAGTCCCAGTAACTCCCACCTCAGTACAAAAATCATTTCCAATCAGAGTTGAAAGAAAGACTAATATGTATTTAGTCTCTGACCTTTGCATTAAAGGTTTGCCTGTGTTTTTTTTTAAATCTTGTCATTAACCAAAAATTTACAGCAAGTGACCTGATAATGACCAAATTGATTAAAGCCTAAGTAAATTGTTCCTCAGGATAATTGCCAGTTGCATTCAATTTTGAGATTAAATTCTTAATAAATTTAATGCCTGCAACATTTAGAATACAGTTATTAAGTTACATTAAAGTATGGCCCCTGTCTTCCGAATTTTCAACATCAAATGTTTTTGTGTCTCTGACAAGGACTCAAAAAAAGGCAAAGACAACCTCAGAAAAGTTATTATCTTTTAGCAATTTCATATTTTTTGGTAACCATTATTTTAACTATTGGTTCTCCTGTGCTTCATAAAATTCCAAAATGATGTTTAACATGGTATTTTCATGATAGCTACAATAAGAGAAGAATATTTTTTTAACATTTATTTATTTTTGAGAGAGACAGAGCGTGAGTGGGGGAGGGGCAGAGGAGAGGGAGACACAGAATAGAAAGCAGGTTCCAGGCTCTGAGCTGTCAGCACAGAGCCTGACGTGGGGCTTGAACTCCATGAGATCGTGACCTGAACCAAAGTCGGATCCTTAACCGACTGAGCCACCCTAAGCATTCACAGCATTCAATAAGCCATTCTAAGCAAAGAGAAGAGTATTTAAATGTCTTCAATTCCTGTCTGTTTCAGGTAATTTTACATCTGTCCCCTCTACTTCTGAGCATGAAAACAAAGGGATTTGTGTATTTATGCTTTACACTGTTCAACACCAACAAGTAAGAGGTTGTAAAACTGATCTTTATGCAAATAAATTTTGTTTAATGTTTTATGACACAAAGCAAACCTATTCTGACGTGCAAGCCTACTTTAAACACTTAATCCACATTTTATTAGACGTAAATTATATTTGACTTTGAGGATATACAGGCTCCTCATCTGTATCATAATAATTTTGCCTACCTTCTTATTATTAAGAGAACAGGATAAATCATCTCTTCTCTCATGCATCTAAGACTAAATCTGACACATAATCATTGTTAAAGAAATGTGTGTTCACACTGGTTTTTTAAGATCTCTGGTGCATTTTTGTCATCTTCCTGTATTCCCCACATTTCATAATGCTTGGGCTCAAAATTACCAATTCCACTTCAAGAAGGAAATACCCAAGGTGTGTAAGGCCCAATATGGAGACAAGCGTGTGCTACAATACTGCACTTCTAAAGAGGTCCTACCTTGAACATCAATTTCCTTGTCATTATGTCCTGTCTTGCAAATTCTCCCTACCCCAGAGTGCTAGATCTAAGTGACACCACAACCCACTTATGTAAAGTACTTATTGAATGCTTAGAAAGTTAGTTGCTTTATTGCAAAGAAGTGCAATCAAAAGGGACTAAATAGGTCATCAGGATTTGTTTTCTTGCAAGTAATAGCTTCATGCAAACTGGACTGAACACTACAGGCAATTAAATTACCTATAATTTGAAAACACAAAGCAGAATAAAGATAAACCTTGATCTATCAACTCAACTATGTCATCAAGGATCACCTCCTTCCCTTTTGCCCACCTGCCTCCTTCTTCCCATTGAGTCAACTCCATCTTAAGGCTGGCTCCTCTCATAGATACTTAGATAGCTCCTAATAACTGTAAGGGATATGTGTTTCTTCATCTTTATCCAAATGAAAAAGGAAGTCCTTTGCTCCAATATTATAGTGCCTCATGGATTATTCTAGCCCCAGTGGAAATGATTAGCACTAACTGTAATGGCTCAGTTTAAGAAGCTTATCCCTATCCCGACCACATTTGGCAGAGATATGAAATTAACTGGTTGGCATAGCATGCATGGGTCATGTTTCATCCAGGTCCAGTGAGTGAAGTCCAGTTTTCCCAAAATCAAACAGACTTTCATATGTCAGGAATAAGGATGAATGCTAGGAAGACAAACAAAAAAATCTGTATACTAAAGTAAAAATTGAAAACAACAAAACAAAATAAAACAGAAATCCCCCCCACCCAAATCTTGAGATATAAGGTTATCTCAGGGATCAAATAAACAATAGAAATAACAGAGATGTGAGAATTCATTTAAAAAAGCTGAAACGAGAGATTCAAGTACCAACTAGAAACTCTGGCCTTCTTTTCATCTCGTCTCTATTGAATTCTTTCTATTTTCTCAGTTATGACCAGAATTTTCCACATGACATAATACTTAGCCATTCAAAACTTCCAACTTTAAAACAACAAAACTACAATATTAGTCATATGAATGAGATTAACTGCAGCTTTCTTTAGTCACAATATCTAATATCGTAAACATGGGTTCACTAATTTACATGATAACTGACAGCATTCCTGTTCCAATTAAGTGTGGCCATGGGAATTGAGACACATAAAACAATACAGCTCTAAAACGAACCTAATAATTAGACATAACAGAAAGCAGTGACTAGAAGAGGGGTTGCTGTGTAGAAAATCCAAAATATGTCTACTCTAATCTGATGTTACTTGTAGTTAACTGCCTTATACATCCATTAAAAAAATGCTATCTGCAATCTCACCAGTATTACCAATGCCCTACTTTTCCTTTCCACTGCGGATTGATTGACATACTAACATTAGATTACATTAAGACTCAGAAATGTTTATTCATCTATCCATTTTTTCTTTCATAGAATATTGCTTTACATATACTTTAACTGAATTAGTTATAACATTGACAAAGTGGCTACATTTTATTTCTTTTCCTAATATGGCAAGAATTGTGTCATAGTTATATCTATTTGCAATGCTTAAATGGAGACTAAGTACATTAAGACTTTTAATTTTGGGGGCGCCTGGGTGGCTCAGTCGGTTAAGCGGCCGACTTCGGCTCAGGTCATGATCTCACGGTCCGTGGGTTCAAGCCCCGCGTCGGGTTCTGTGCTGACAGCTCAGAGCCTGGAGCCTGTTTCAGATTCTGTGTCTCCCTCTCTCTAACCCTCCCCCGTTCATGCTCTGTCTCTCTGTCTCAAAAATAAATAAACATAAAAAAAAAATTAAAAAAAAAATTTTAAAAATGACTTTTAATTTTGTGTAATTGTTTTTAAAGATTAACTATTGTTCTTATTAAATGCTATGTATCTGACACAGGTATAATAGTTATTCTCCAGTGTAAATCCTACATCTGCCAGGGTTTTATATGAAATTACAGATATATAACAATGAATGTCTTAAATTAAATGTTAGTTTTCCACTCTTTGTAGATCCAGTTTTTGAAGATATGAGTGAAAGTATTCTGGAGATTCGGGTTCTTCTTTTCTCATGATCCATTTTGTCCATTTTCTCTCTATGCTCTTGAACTTCACAGCATATACTTACTTGCCAAAATCTGAAAAACTATATAGATGTATTCTTTAAGGTTTATTGAAAATAATTAAGAACATAACTGTTTGACATGCAGCAGGTATTTTCTATCTGCCTTGAATGATTTCAACTTTTTCTACTTTTGTCCTTGCTGAGTGTTTTCATTTATAACTGAGAGATAGATGTACTTTTTATAGCTTTGACTAATAATAGGGGAGAAAAAATTCAGGACATATCATATTCAAAGTCATCAATGCTTTTTTATCCATTCTTTTTATTGCTGATTTTCTGTTTTTCAAGGTTCTGCCTGGCTGCTTCTCTTCCAAGCTTTTGGTCTGAGCGTTTGAATCGCTCTTACATCTCCTGGAAGTACTCACTCTGCTCCAGTGAGATTCATTTGTTTCTTTCAACAATCCTCAGAGGTAGACAAGGTAGGTATTATTAATCTCAAGTGAATTCTGAAGCACTTGTTGGTGATGTTGAGGTAGTGAAAGTTCATGTGGAATAGACAGAGGGAATGCTATAAGTCTGTTCTCAAGCCTCATTTTTAAGTGACACTGAATAGTAAGTTAGGAATAATGTCTGATAAAATCTGGCAACCAACGACCAAATGGGCTTACTTGAGAAAAGACTGAACAGCCTGTTAGTGTAAGAATTCAAATCCAGCTCATTTCAAATCCAAACACATGCTCTTTTCACTACATGACACTGTTTCTACACTTAGATGCTCTTGGCAGACATAGAAATAAATGTATCTTGACACACACTAATCATGATTTGATACAGGAGGGGTTGAAACAGCAGGGAATCATGGTTCATTAAAATCGTAAAATCATCCAGAATATTTCACAAACACTGCCAGAACATTTTTGTTAATTCTGCATGCCCAGTGAAAATGAAAAATTGTTAGGCTCTATCTCACTCAAGCCTTTACATGATTGTCACTTGTATTGGATTTTTAAAGTAAATACTCAGGTTAAAAACATTATCCTGAGTGCTGTGCTTGTGTATGTTTATGTGTTTGAATATGACTAAAGCCAGGGAGGGTGCCTATATCAACTTCCCTGATGTGTTTTTTTATGTTAAGTTCTCTTTTTGATCATGATAGAAGTTTTGCTTTGCGATGAGACACTAACTTTGGTAGCATGCTAGGGTCAGGGGCAGGAAAATGCTGATATATCATCAATATCATTGCCTCTTTAGTATTTCTCTACCTCTTACATTTTATTTGGTGTATAGTATCTTACATTTTTTATTTATTAAAATGCCACATTGTAGTTTGGAAATTTTATCTTGAATTAAATATGTTCTTTACTGGCGAGCTAAATGTTCCGACGCACCCTTATCTAATTTCTTATGGACATAGTTTGAGATACACTGGCCTGAGGCTTGTAAAAAAAGGTAAGCTCTACACCGATTTTCAAAGCGTGAACGATCAATCTTTCTCCAGGAGTCTGAGTATATGACACACCAAGAACCCTGCAGCCTCAAGTTTCCTGTTCTTTGTCATTTCCATGAAGAGACTTTTTAGTAATCTGGCACTGAGATGATCAGAATCCTTTTTCTTCCTAGCAGTCTTTGTGAGCTCAAGTAGCACAATAAAATACCTAAGAAGATGTATCTGCATAAAGGAAACTAGAAATTCTTTGTTAAATGGTGTTTCAATTTCAGAAGCCATGCAGATCGCATTGTCTCAAAGAAGAAATCTAAAAAAAAAAAACATGGTGAAAATGGACTTGATGCTGACATGTTTCCAATTTTTTCAGTGACTTTGGTTTTGTCCAGAATATTCATACAACATTGACAGAAAACAGAAAGTGCTAATGCTGAGGGGAATTGTACATGAAATGTAGATTCACAGTGTTATAATATTGCATTCAGCAATATGGGTATACTCAAAGAAGAATCAAAGTCCTAATTGAATAAACATGCTCACAGAACACTTTGCTTTTTAAATGATGGGACACAACAAAAACATTGGTCCACAAGAGAATATTTACAATTTGTATTCATCTTCCCTAAGATATACCCAATTAATATACAACTAACATGTGTTTTCTAAAATATTATTTTCAGTCTCTTAAATAGGTAAAAAAATGCACACAAATGTGTTGTATAAGTATAATGCCATTTATACTTAGAAAGAAATGCATTAACATGATCATAGATTGATTAGCACACATAACTTACTAGAAGTATGTCAGGATATTTTGTGAGTTACATATGTCCCGGCATAGAACTAAAATACACTGCTTCTCAAATTAGTATCTAAAACACATTACTGTATTTACTTCACCATAAAAAAGAAATAAATATTTGAATCAAAATCCATGGGGAAATACATTCATTTTAACATTTATTAAAAACAACATACATATGAATTTCCATTGATACATGGTTGTTAAAATTAAAAATATACAGAGAAACTTTTTTTTCTGTGTGGAAGAAACTAGCTTTTGTTCTACCTTTAATAACTTTATAATAATAAGACTTTAATAACAAGTCTATCAAAGTTTGTTTTTGTTTGTTTTACTTTTTCCAGCTATTAGAATATCTGTTGATATTAGTATTTCTTTATTTTGGTGCAAAAGTAAATACTTTAATAAATTGGTGCTACTATCCTTTGAACATTATAGATTCACAGGTAAATTAGAAGTCACTTATACTATAAATATAAGCCATGAAAAAAAAAACAGAGTTTGTTTCAACAGCTGTATATATTTATCCATACTATATTTGTTGTATAGTCAGAAGAATGATTAAGATTTCTAAAATACTTCAGTAATAGCTGAAAAAATTTCCCAGGCTTATTAGGAGAGCATTCTCCTCGGAGTTTGGCACATTTGCTCCATCAGCCAGTCAGTTGGAAAAGCCCTACATTCTTCATCATACAGCTATTAATACAATTGTAATACAAACAGTGATATTAAGCTTCTTAGCGTTGTCTAAGCATTGTTTTCCATATTTGCTCCTAAGTCTCATTGGCATAATTCTATAGATACACAACTTTTGTTCTTATTGCTATTTGTATTACTAAAAGTTTAAGGCTTGAATTTATTCTTCTATGTATCATTCAACAAGCCTAAGTTTTCCTTGAATCTCCATTCCATAAACCGGGGTTTCCCAACTCTAGACTGCATCAGAATCACTTCAAAAGCTTCTTATAACAGATGAGGGTACCTGCCCCCAGAGTTTCAGATTTGATAGGGGCTCAAGAAATTCCATTTCTAAGAAGTTCCCATATGATGCTGCTGTTTCTGGTCTGGGCACATTTGTTAAAATATTCAAAAGAGTTAAACTAAAAGCTACCGAAAAGTTTAATACTTTGATCCAATTGGTTAACTTATTTCTAATCCACATAGCTGTTATTGTATCCAAGTAATCTATTCTATTCTAAAATGACATAAATATATTTAACAGTACTTCTTGGAAATTTAAATAGAATGTCTTATCAAAACATCCCTTTAATTGTATATTTTAAATATTCCTGATAAATGCAGAAATGATTATTCCTTATTACATAATTTTACAAACTTGTAATAACACCAGTATTTTAATCAATATAATTCAAACGTAAAATGAGTTTAAGGACACTTTTTGTCATGTTTGTTTCACTAAGAGATGTGAAAAAAAAGGACAGAAGAAAAAGCATGTTCAAATTACAACTTTTAGCATTTTTAGATTTGTCTAGTTATAAAAAAGGTAGGAATAAAAACATGGATCAAAGTAACATGGCCTAGCTTTTATTCCATATAACAATTTCAATCTATGTGTTCCAAGCCATTTCCTAACTGTATCCTTTCATATGATTTCTAGTGATCAACTACAATAAATGTAATTAGTCCTTGAGTCTTACCATTACTTCATAACTTCTCCCATGTATAAAGCCTCTTTTGACTTTAGTTTATCCAAATATGCCTTAGTTAGCTTTGCCGCAGAAGTTAAAATGCACACTATTCAATGTGAAATTTACCTTTAAGGACTGCAACATTATCTTAGGTGGAACCAGTTGTCATAAATCAATGAGACATCAGTTTAGAAGTTTAAGCTTTCCAGTGGAGAGATGTTCCTAAATTTTTTGAGGGTAAAAACTGAGTCTTTTTCCTAATCCCAAGAGTCAAATCTCATTGTACTATTGTTTGACATAGTCTGTGTATGTGTGTATGTGCGTATGTGCATGTGTGTGTGCGTGCGCATATGTGTGTGTGCACTTCTGAGTGAGACATCTCATATGGTGAATGTTAAATAAATTCAGATGCTCATTGCCTTACTCAATTAAAGCAGCTGTCGAGTGAATTTTCAAAAAGGTTGTTGCTATGCCAATATCGGTTCTTACATTTAAAATGCAATGCTAATTTTATCACCTAGTGATACCAAGTTTAAAGAGACATTGTTCCACCATCAGCTCCCCCATTCACTAGCTGTGTATTCAATACTCACCCTGTGGCAGGTAGTACATTAGGGATGCGTGGATGAACAAAGTGTTCTTTCTGGCATGAATTACAGCTTTTTGTCCATTTCCCTACAACCTCTGTTTGTTTGTTTGTTTGTTTGTTTGTTTGTTTAAACCATCCAAGCAATTGCTGAGTCTTATTAGGACTTCTTAAAAACATTCAGAGGCCTAAATAAAATTCATTTGAAAAAAGATCTAATTTTAGAAGGTCTTTTTTGAAAATGTCCTTAGACTTATGACACTTTATTCTGGATATTTCAAAAATGCAAGAAATTTTCTTTTTTGATTTAGAGTAGACATTTCTTTTTTAGAGGCCACCCTTCTCCTCATTCATACTACCTGTTTAACAATGAATGCCTCTTGGCACAGCTGGGTTTGATTTGATTAGACTGGACACTTTACCCAGGTAAATCAATCAAACTCCCTTCCCGTGGAATTCTGATTCAGGAAACTGCTGAGAAATAGATAATAATGAGGACCTGAATTGTAAGTTTAAGAGCACATAAAATCATGGATGGAATTAATCAGGAGACTAATAAAAGACAGCTAGTCTTATTTACCAAGAGAAGGAGGCAAATAGAGCAGGTGTACATGAGAAAGAAAGGCTTCAATTCCACTGGGGAATTAGGAACCCCTAGGAATATCAGGAGGCTGATATTCTGATTCCAGACACCCTGTCTTGACTTAGGGCACTTTATGTTTCCCTTGAAATTAAAAGCTTCTTGACTGTAAGAAAAACAATTTTCTTTCCTGAAAACAGCTGCAAATGATGTGAAACAAACCTATTGAAGACCTATTTAGTGATCAAATGGTTTATGGTCCAAACAATCTATCAGGTAATAGATTAAAGGATATTTTACAACCCAAGGTACAAAACGTTGAAGATTGTTATCACTGAGGTGAATAAAAATAAATTAGAGTACACACTATTTTAAAGAATCTTCTTTTAAATTTCTACACAGAAAGAAGAGTTGCAATATATTTTGAGAAATGGTTTTGTGCACATTTCTCCCAGAGTAGGAAAAACTCATTCTCATATTTTGGAGTGTTTTTTAAACCAAACCAAACTTATTGAACTAAAGATTATTTTTTATATGCAGCCTCACAGGCTTTTGGTTTTACCCAATTTCAGTTCTTAATTGTGAGTAACCCAACACTAAGAACAAAGGTATTATGCTCTAGGATGCGTGGGTAAAATTCTATTTTGAATTGAATGATATTCACCATGAAGTTTTTCATGGGAAGAAATGTTTATAATCTTTTTCCAAAGAATATATTAAAAGTTGCTGAGTTTCCACCACCTGTTCCTGACAGCTCTTTCAGTGTAAGTAATACATCACAGGGGTGATGGCAATCTGATGATGTATTGGAACTATACATCATTGCGGTGACGGCGCTTTAATGACAGATGAGTAATACATCTTCAGGTAAAGCTCTCAAATTTAGGCCTGCCTGGAAAATAGAGTTTCTGGAAGAAGAAAACATCTTATCAACTTTATAAAAGAATGCATGTAATAAAACATAGTTTGCTAGATCAGAAGGCTGTAAGTTTGGATGCAAAAATGAGATGCTGTTAATGTCCATAACTTTTTTTTTCTTCACATGTTTATTAAAAGTCAAATGTCTTTTGCATTAAAAAGTATTCCTGCTTATTTTTGTCTTCTCTTTACACTTCATTTATCCATCATTGCAACATGTATCACTGTGTATTGCTTTTTCAGTTTTTCCTTGGAACTAGAAGAAATTTCCTTTTGGCTAAGAATTTTTAAAACCAGTGACACTCTTCTTGCTAATAAAAATACCCTAATTCTGTATGGGTGGAGATATTATTTGCCAATTTAGTTCTGCTTTTCCATCTTGAAGAAACTGTTCAAAAACACATTTTCTTGGAGATTTTAATTCCATTTTTATCTTTAGAAGGATATAAAGAACAGTAATCTTTTGCATATTACACTCATGAAGGGGAATAATAAAAAAAATCTTCAGGACAGACTATCAATACTCTGCATTTTTAAGGAAGATTATTATCTTTTACCTACATTAAAAAACAAAAACACTTTTACGTGACATTCTCTTTAACACTGTTGAACTGTTAGAAGTTGTTGAGGTATATATTTAATTTTGAAATTTAGGGAAAAAAACTCTAAAGGATGCATTACATATGTGTGTGTGTGTGTGTGTGCTTGTATGTGTGTGTGTGTGTGTGTGTGTAAATTACCGTCATAATAGCAGAAATCCCTGGCAATATTTAACAGACCTTGATAAAAATGATAAAAATGTGTTTTTATAAACCAAAATATTATAATTTCTCTGACTATAAGAGGCAAAATGATAATCATGATGTGTGTCATATGCCTAGATCTAGGGTGACATGACAGAAATAGTCACTGTCTCACATTGTAAATCTTACCCCAGGTTTACCTCTGTGATTATTAACACAGGAAATTACCCAAAATGAAAACCAAGGTAACTCTGTTAATTTGTTATTAGAAAAAATTTATACCCTTTGTCTGAAATTTAAAGAGGAATTTATTTTTCCTTTATCCTAAAGTAAAGTATTATATATATATATATTTTTTCTCTCTCTTTAGTAAATTGTTCCTGAAGAGGAGAAAATACAGCTAAAAGGTACATGGTAACTGAAACACAGTGCCAGCTAAGCTGTCTGAAATTAAAGGCAGTGGTAAATTGCCTGTGAGTGATCTTGATGAAATGATGGAAAAATCAGAAATACTGTCTTTTGTGGCAGTCAGACCTGGATTTCAATTTCAACTCTGAGACCTCCTAGCTGGATGATTACATCATGACACTTAACTGTTTAAGTCTCAAGCTGACCTTCCATTAAACTTGTATGTATCCACATCTCTGGATGGATATTATAAGAATTAAATTGGAGAATGTACGTGACAGAGGAGGCCTGGCACATGTACACACTCAATAAATAGTTATTATAGATTAAAAGTTAAATACACAGATAAATCTTTTTTTTTTTTAATATTTATTTATTTTTGAGACAGAGAAAGACAGAGCATGAACGGGGGAGGTTCAGAGAGAGAGGAAGACACAGAATCTGAAGCAGGCTCCAGGCTCTGAGCTGTCAGCACAGAGCCTGACGCGGGGCTTGAACTCACAAACCATAAGATCATGACCTGAGCCGAAGTCAGACGCTCAACTGACTGAGCCACCCAGTCGCCCCCACAGATAAATCTTTAAACAGCCTCTTTTTTGAATTAAAAAATGTATTTTTCAATACACTGAGAAAAAATAGCAAGAAGGATAGCTACTGTGGTAGAACTTAACTAAACCAACAACAAACAAAAGAAATCTAATATATTTAGAAGCTCAAAATGCATGGTTTTTTTTATTATTATTTTTTTGAGAATCAAACTTGAGCTATGGAATCAGGCTACTGATCCATCAATTTCAACTTTTAAAAATGCAACTTTCTGGGGGGAAGTGGGGAGTATATTTTTCTTTCATCATATTCCTAAAATGTGAGAATATATTTCAATAAATATTCTTGTGGTTTCCAGATGAACAGGTTCTGAAAATTCTTTCCCAAATGTACCACTTTAACATATAGACTATTTTGAGTGGAAGGCAATCAAGACCAAGCAGATTCAAGATAAACTTTTATATCTCCCTTAAACTACCTAAAAGAATTTAGATAGGAACCAGGCCCAAAAAGAGCTATTACTGAGATAACTTTTTATCTGAATGACCTATGTGTATGGCAGGAGAAGCATCTAATTTCCAAAATCTGGTCTTATTGTCCTGTGAATCACCCTCCTCCCCTTTAAAGCCCCAGGTCCCTATCCCATTTCTTAGCTCAAGTTGGGATATAAAACTCAATTGACCTGCTCATCTTGGGTCTCACTGTCCTTATGGGGGCCCCGTACATATATATTTAAATTTGTCTCCTGTTAATCTCTCTTATGTTAATTTTATTATTAGACCAGCAAGAGAACCTGCAAGTGTAGAAAGGAAAAAATTTTCTTTTCCAACAAAGATAATGCATCCTGTAAAAAAACAGGTTCAAATAAGTCCAAGGCACTTCATGATGAGCTGAAATAAGAAAATGAAATAGTGAGAAGTAGCTATGTTTACTGAATTGCTAGAGCTGCATGTTTCCTGCATGTCTTTTGTTTGATCCATATAAGAAACAGACTTCTCTGCATTCCTGAACACCTAGTAGAAGATCGCCATCCCAAATCATTTCAAATAGCACCTGCAGATAGGGATTGGTGTCTTTACTTTTCTTAGGAAAAAAATATTTTTAATGTTTTTTTTCATTTATTTTGAGAGGCAGGGAGGGGCAGAGAGACAGGGAGAGAGAATCCCAAACAGGCTCTGCATGTCAGCACAGAGCCCGATACTGGGCTCAATCCCATGAACTGTGAGATCACATCACCTGAGCAAAACCAAAAGTCAAACACTTAACCAACCAAGCCACCCAGGCACCCCTCTTTACTTTTCAATTTGAGATTCCTTGAAAGAGAATTTCATCGACCCAGCTTGAGTCAGTATGAACTGATGTGAACAAAGACAAAAGGAAATATAGATAAAATTAAATTTCCTGGGGCGCCTGGATGGCGCAGTCGGTTAAGCGTCCGACTTCAGCCAGGTCACGATCTCGCGGTCCGTGAGTTCGAGCCCCGCGTCAGGCTCTGGGCTGATGGCTCGGAGCCTGGAGCCTGTTTCCGATTCTGTGTCTCCCTCTCTCTCTGCCCCTCCCCCGTTCATGCTCTGTCTCTCTCTGTCCCAAAAATAAATAAAAAAAAAAACGTTGAAAAAAAAAAATTAAAAAAAAAAAAATTAAATTTCCTTATAACTTGCAGTTCATTGACAAATACTTGGGATAGTTAGAGTATGTCATTCCTCCAGGAACTCTCAACTGTCTTAATGTTAATGTGCCTTGCTAGAAGAAAAAAACAACCTTAGCTTGGGAAAAGCCAGGGCTCCAGGATCTATAAGTCTTCTTTAACATATGAAAATTCTTTTGGAAACTTTCTTTTTCTCTGCCCTTCCCAACTTAAAAGTATATAATCAATTGCTCCTCACAACCAAGTGCAGCAATTTCAGCCCATAGGGTCATCCCCATGCTTTAATAAAACCACCTGTTTGCACCAAAGACATCTCAAGAATTCTTTCTTGATCCTTTGCTCACAAATCCCACTTCAAATCACATCATGAACCTTTCACCCATCCACACAACCTTTGTGCTTAGATTGCCTTCTACAGACAGAGTTGTCAAAAACAATACAAAGTAAGGGAGGAAAAGTAGTTTTCCCTCTACCTTTCTAGGTTCTTGGCTGAAGCCTTCATGTAACAACAACAACAATGAAAAATGAATAGAAAAAAAAAAACCCAGAAAGTTTAATAACATGTATACCTCTTGCATACATGGGATCTACCCGTGAAAACTGAGTAACTCTCTGAAATGGCCCACCCCGCCACCTTAAATACTATCTCCAGCTAAAGACAAGAAAAAGGTGTTGGGAATGGAGGAGAACCTAGTTATAGGAGGTTATTAGGAAAAGCGAGAGTAGCAAAAAAAAAAAAAAAAAAAAAAAAAAGGAAAAGCCTGATTAATCAGGGGTATGACTGTTATGCAGATTTAAGTCAATTGCTTTCTACAGGGGTAAGAATTTCTAGAGTTTTAGTCATTCTTCTCTTCCTGTTTCCAGAGGGAGTAAACTTTACAAATAGAGATTCCCCTTATAAATGTAAATGTCTCTTACAAAAGAGTAACTTCTACTAGGTTTTCAGAGCTTCTCAAAGGTCTGCTGTTTTTTTGAAAACAACCAGCTCAAGATCATTCTTATGCCAAAGGGTGGCAAATTCCTCAACCCAAACTTGTGAAATGTTGCTAGGTAAATGAGTTCTTGGATTTGGTTAATATATCAATTGCTTCAATGCACTATTAGTGCACATTTTTCTTAAGTAGGAGTCACTCTGTAGTGCTTAAAAATCTGTCTGAATTGTTGAGTGATCCAAAAGAACACAATATCATGATACATTAATATTTAAAGAGTTCACATAATCTAAGCTGTGATCAAGTTAATCAGAAATAAACAGAAAAACAACTGATTTGATGCTGTCATCCTTCTACAAAGTATAAGAAAAAAACTGATATATAATAAGCCTCTCTTATAGCCATTGTGGCCAGATGAACTTATAAGACATAAGGTATACAAATTAGAAATAAACACTTTAGGGGAAATAAATATTTTTGAAGTGTCTAAATGCAGAATAAGTAACAAAGAAGAGGTACCCTTTGTTGACAGAAAATAAGAAAGTAACAATGCACAACTCAATATGCTTTCTACAAAATGCAACACTGTAGGAATCGTTAATAAAGGAAAACAAAAACCTGATAGAGCAACTCATTCTGCATAACTTTAATTTAAATAATTTAATACTTGAACTCTAAAAGAGTTATAAAATTGTGACGTGTGGCCAAAAGATAAAAGTGTGTGCATGTATCCATACACTCTAATTCTTTGGACCTTCATTTCATTTGGTCTCAGTGGCTTTTTGCCTTGCCTTTAAATTTTTAAAATCAACAACAAATGTGTAATACATATGTATTTGCAGTTTTGGAATACAATTCAAATCCACAGGGACTTGAGAAAAAAATATTAAGACAACATAATTCTATTTGTGAGATGGCAAATTAATAAAGAGAATCTTTGAGTATGATAATAGTTTTAACTGCCATTAAACAAACATTTGAGATTTTTAGGTCATTATGAAATAAAGACAGTAATATACTTACGCAATTGCTTAAGATTTTCTCAAAATTGCAGAGCACACCATAAAATATTGTAAATTTGATATTAATTTAAAACATTTGTATGTATAATCAAGGCTAATGCATTGTTACAGACATGCAAAAAATATTTCATGTAATGGCTATCACTTAGCAATATAAAATATAATAAAATTAAAAAAACATTCTTAGTAATTAAAAAGTTTAAATCAATGAGAAGTTCCTTGTAATAAAAATCATTATGAAAGAAATGAATTTTGTAAAAAAATGCATATAGGGTCAAAAATGAAGTATAAATACAAAAAGTACTCTATGACCATATTCTTTGAAATTCTTTTTTTTAATTAACGAATGGCAAACATTAAATTTTTAGTTCTCCTTTACCATTAAATTCTTGATCAATTTTTTCATTGCTATGCTAGACTGAGTAATGGCCCCATAAAAGATGTCCACATTCTCATCTCTAGAACCTACGAATGTCACCTTATATGCCAATGTTACATTAAGGATTGTGATATGAGATTATACTGGATTACTTGGGGGGCACAAGATGCAATCACCAGTATCCTTAAAAGAAGTAGGAGGGAGATTTCACACATAAGAGCAGAAGGCAATGTAATCAGAAAGGCAGAGTTTGGAGTTCTGGAAAGCAAACTACAGAATGCTGGCAGCCCAGGGAAGGAAGCAAGGGACAGATTCTTCCCTACAGCCTCCAAAGGAAGCATGATCCTGTTGGGAGCTTGTTTCTTGTTATCAACCCTGGGATACTGTATTCTGACTTTTGGACTTTTTAAACACCCAGTGCACTTAACACAGTATAATGGATTTATATTCTGTCATAAACTCCTTATCTCGTTTTAGACTCTGTCACCAGTAGTCTATAAACCACACTCTAGGAAGCTTAAGCTCATCTGTCCCTTCTGTCAACATTAATCCAATGTTGTATTTGTTTCTTTATTTTTATCACTTGGCATTTCTTTGTCCTCAAAGAAATGAGTTTCATATAAAATCTACAAATTTAAAAGATCCTCAATTTCTCCTTAAAATTACTTTTAAAAAATTTAAAAGAATAACCCTAGCAACAATTTCATTTCTTATATTTTTCTATTCAAAAATACTTTTGTTTATCTATGCTACTGATTATTTTATACAATCCCCTAACCATGGAGGAAATTTTCATAGTCATTTTTTCCTATTTTGGTGGTAAGATGAAAGTCAACCTGTAAATAAACTAAAACATATACATTTGCTTAGTCTATTTCTCTGTGTTTAATAGATTAACATATTTGGTAATAGTATTTTCAAATACTTTTATAAATAAGTGTTTTGCTTAATATAATAAGAAGCTCTCAACTAAACTAATAATCATGGACACACCTTCAATTTATTATCAAAGGAACTTAGCAAATAGATCTTAAACCTTTTGCTATTATAAATAGCAAACATCTCTCTATTAATGCAGTGAAAAGCTATGCATAGTTGTAACTTCTTTTTTTTTCAAAAAGCCAAGAGTGTTGCTTTCTTTATAATAATACGAATTGAAAAGAAATGTGGTGCATTTACCTTGAAAGCATGTTACATACTTTCAAAAGATGTGGTGTATTTATTGTCAAAGAAGATGTTTCCTCACCAAATATTTATTTGAGACTCATTTGTGTAAAGAATGGCTTCTTTGTAGCTAAATATATTTGTATATAAGAGCTAAGAAGAATCAGTAGCCTTGAAATAGACTGAAGTAAAAAAATATTTATTTAGAGTAATTATAATTTAAATAGTCTGCTATGATTCTTAATACAGCCATTGTGATTCTGCTTTTCTATAAACTATCAACGGGATTGTTATTTCCCTGCAATAAATCAATTTTAATCACACTTATTCAGAGATTTCATATCAGATCCCCTACCCCCGCACCCCTCCCCACCCTTTACTGCTACCTTTCATTATTCAAAGGAGATTACTACTGGAATTTATCATTTGTGAAAGAAAGAAAAGATCTAATTCATTGGGTTTTTTTCGTAAACATAATGAGTTTTAGAGACTGTGGTTATTTATATGCACAAAACAGTTTTTTAGAACTTGGAACAGAATTTTTTAGACTAACATAACTGACTTTTAGGCAAATTATTAAATCTACACTATAGATTAGCTTGATCTGTGTACAGGGATAGGAAGAAAGTTAACTTTACAACTACTATCTCAGTGAGACTTGTAGACTAGGAAGAACATTCTTTAGAACAGTTTCTACTCTATACAATCTTCCCTGTTTTACAAATATTGTAATAATCATTTTAATATTTTGCAAGATAATATCCCTCAGAAAATACAGCTGGAAGTACAACACAGACTTTCTTCTCCACTAGCAGATTTACTAGAAAAGATTTCTTTATTTTATTCTTTCATTTTTTATGTTTATTTTCTTTATTTTTGAGAAAGAGAGAGACAGAGTGTGAGCAGGGGAGGAGCAGAGACAGAGGGAGACACAGAATCCAAAGCAGGCTCCAGGCTCTGAGCTGTCAGCACAGAGCCTGACACAGGGCTCGAACCCATGAAACGTGAGATCATGACCTGAACCGAAGTCAGACACTCAACCGACTGAGCCACCCAGGTGCCCCAAGAAAAGATTTCTTTAGGAAGGAATGTATTTGAGTTCTTTCTTCTCTAAGTGTTGGCCATTATTTTAAATTGCAAATCCATGACTTTTCCTTTCTTCCTATGTACAAACTAGGAAACAGAACATGGCATAATATATTTCAATTTACATATGTAGTCAAGAAATCTTTCTTTTTTATGTATATTTTATGTATATTTAAATTTAGATGTACTTCATTTGAAATTGTTTATTTGCAGTGACATCTCCTTGTTCTATTCTAGATTATACTCTTTGATACCTTCTATTGTAAATAGAAAATTATGTCAATAAAACAACTTTCAGTAAAACTTAATGTTTATACTTGAATTCTCTAACAGTAGCCACAAGCTACATGTGGCTACTGAGCATTTGAAATATGACTAATAATAATTGAGACATTCTGTAAGTATAAAATACACACTGGATGGCACATACTAAGTATGGAAAAAAAACATGTAAAATATCTCAGGAATATCTTTTTAAATTGATGACATAGTAAAATGATACTGTTTGAGATATTTTGAATTAAATAAAACATTAAAATTAATTTCGCCTCCTTCTTTTTATTTTTTATGTAGTTACTAGAAACTTAAAATCATCACACTCACATTTCTATTGAAAGGAGCTGTTTTATGGGGCACCTGGGTGGCTCAGTCGGTTAAGCATCCAACTTCGACTCAGATCATGATCTCCTGGTTTGTGGTTTTGAGATCCGTGTCAGGCTCTGCACTGACAGCTCAGAGCCTGGAGCCTGCCTCACATTCGGTGTCTCCCTCTCTCTGATCTTTGTCCACTTGCACTCTGTCTCTTTCTCTCTCTCTCTCAAAAATAAATAAACATTAAAAAATGTTTTTTTTAAAAGGAGCTATTGTATATCATTAAGCACTTTACAAAATATATGCAGAGGAAATGTCTCATTTTTTAAAAAAATGTTTATTTAGAGAGAGAGAGCAGAAGACAGGCAGAGAGAGGAAGAGAGACAGAATCCCAAGCAGGCTTCCCACTGGCGGCCAGCGCAGAGCCTGATGCAGTCCACAAACTGTAAGATCATGACCTGAGCCAAAAACCAAGAGTCGGATGCTTAACCAACTGAGCCACCCAGGTGCCCCAGAAATGTCCCATTTAGTCATCAATAAATAAGAAAATCAAAATTCAATGAGGTTAATTGGCTTGGGTAGCTCAACTAACTCAAAAGTAAGGAGATCTTCTGCCTCCGAGTTCTTTTTCTATCTTCCCAAACCAATTGCAAGGTAGTTAGCATGAACATTGCTTGGGCAACAGGTGGAAAAAGTTGAAGTCCTGATAACTAAACTATTTTTTTTTCATTAAAAGAATATATTTTTACAAATTAAAATATCAATGTCAATCTGGTTTACTAATAAATCAACTCGAAAAGCTAAATCTAAAAAAAAATATTACTTACTGATCTCACTGCAGGTAATGATATGGAGAACAAGGGCAAAATAAAAAAAAAAAGTTAAATTTCCTTACAACTTACAGCCCAATGACAAGTCCTTGAGACAGGCAGAGTGACCTTCCTCTAGGAACTCAACTACCCCCATGTTGATACTTTGCTAAGGGCAAAAGGCAATCTTAGCTTAACATTATCCCTACCTCCGGGATCCTAAAAGTCTCCTTTAACATATAAAAATTCCTCTGGAAACTTCCTTTATCTCTACTCCTCTAAGATATATATTAGCAATCATCCTCCAAGCATATAACTCACTGATGATATATATCTGAAGGGTCTCATGACTCAGGTTTTATTAGACAGTAATAAATGACCTTTTCCTAACAATAGCTAGCCCCCTCAAGGCTCTGGAAACCCCGTTCAAATTCTTTAAAGACTCATGCTATCCCTAATCCCCTCCTAACTTGAAGGTATATAATCAATTGCTCCTCACCATCTTTATTAACAAATAGAATCCCAGTGCTGCTCTTTAGGCTCATGGGTCCTGTCCCCATGCTTTAATAAAACCACCTTTTTGCACTAGAGATGTATCAAGAATTTTTTATTTCCTTCTTTCTTTTTCTTTAAAGTTTGTTTATTTAATTTGGGAGAGAGTGGGAGGGGCAGAGAGAGAGCCAGAGAGAGAGAATCCCAAGCAGGCTCCCTACTGTCAGCGCAGAGTCTAATGCAGGGCTTGAACTCACCAAATGTGAGATCATGACCTGAGCTGAAACCAAGAGTCGGTTGCTTAACTGACTAAGCCACCCAGACACCCCATCAAGAATTATTTCTTGACCATTTGCTTCAAACTCCAACATTTCCACATCAGTAACATATGTTTTTTCACTTTATAAAAACCTTATTAAGATATTTACTTGTGTTTTGTGCTTTGGTCTGTATTTTGTTACATTTTTGGGGAATTCAACGGTCATGATTTCAGAATCTAAAAATTCTATAAAATTTGTCATCAAGACATTCCTTTAATGAAGTTTTTATTATTGTTTTCCCAATGATGTATTAAAGAATGTAAGGTGGGCCACCTGCGTGGCTAAGTCGGTGGAGTGCCCAACTCTTGGTTTCAGCTCAGGTCATGATCTCATGGTTTGTGAGATTGAGTCCCGTGCAAAGCCTGTTTGGGATTCTCTGTCTCCCCCTCTCCCTGGCCCTCTCCCACTCAACGCTCACAAGTGCTCTTTCTTGCTCTGTCTCAAAATAAACAAATAAACATTAACAAAATCTTAAAAAATAAAGGTAACTATGCTCCTTAAGATAGTTTTAGGAAGGTGTAGCAAAAACATAGTATAAAATGTCAGTGCAAAATATCAGTTGACAAAAATGTACAGAAGTCAATACACTAAAATTGGGAAAAACATATTATAAATAGTAGTAAAAAGTATCTTGAATATATATGACAATATATCAAATTTAATATTTTCTTCCTAAATATGATTCATAAATGTTTAGTTTAAGTACACATTATAATTTATTTTAAATTTATCTTATGCTTGCCTGTCAATTTGAAATTTGATTATTTGTTTTAGGAAAACAAGCTCAGATTTAACTAAGCATTTGAAAAGTCAATGCATGTGATTCTATTGATAGAATTTTATTTAATCATCTGCTAATTGTCATCATTGTAAAAGTGTGTTGGATAATGTAAAATTATGGATTTGAATCCAATCTTAAAATTACCTGATTTCAATCATTTGTGCTCATTTTCATTGATTGACAGTCTGGAGAAAATGATAAATAGTGATACATTTTTGTGTGTGTTGAGATGGAAGCAGTGAAGAATGAATTATAAAATTAAAGCAGTTTGCCTCTCTTGAATCATACTTAGTATAGAGGCTTTAGAACCTATCAGAGTATTACCCATCTAACATGCCAAATACAGTAGCCATTCCAAACTAATCTTCTATTTCTTCACCAATATTCTTTATTAGCAAATAGAATTTATAATTTGACTTGAGAGATTAGACTAAAATATGTCTTAATTTTGATTTAGGTATTTGTCATTAATAACAAAGTATAGAGGATTATAAGGAGTTTTGAGTTTTCATATAGGTAGTAAAAATTAATTTTTAAAAGTTTAAATTATTTTGGTAAGTAATGCTAGATAATTGAATTTTTACTTTCTGCTCAAGCTCCATTTTATATACTAGTGTAGAAAAAAGAAAATAACATATATACATATGTTACATCTAACATATATGTATACAAAACACATGTGTATATATGTATATAAAACTCATTCCTTCCTCAGATCTGTATTTTAAAATGCTTTAGGGGTGCCTGGGTGGCTCAGTCGGTTAAGCGTCCGACTTCAGCTCAGGTCATGATCTTACAGTCCGTGAGTTTGAGCCCCGTGTCAGGCTCTGTGGGAGCCTGCTTCAGATTCCGTGTCTCCCTCTCTCTCTGCCCTTCCTCTGCTCATGCTCTGTCTCTCTCTGTCTCAAAAATAAATAAAAACATTAAAAAAAAATCAAAATGCTTTCAAAGCATTCCTTCCTGGTCAGTCAAAAGGCCATTGAAATTGGTATCATATGGACTGGGGATAAGATTTCCATGGTAGTTCTCTGGAGGATTCTACTTGTCAGCCATTGCAAGGGAAGATAGAGGCACAACCTTCATTAAGAGGGAGAGGAAAGGGATGATTTTTGGAGAGTACAGTTTTTGTAAGCCTCATCCTCAAACATCAATATGGTAGACAAAATCTTTCAGGAATCATTCAATAGGAAGTCAGATACTTCAAAAACAAGGCCATAAAATCTTTTGTCTATTTAAGGCGTTTTAAAAAATGTTTATTTATTTATTTTAACAGACAGAGAGATTGAGGAGCAAGCAGGGGAGGGGCAGAGAGAGAGAAGAGAGAGAATCTGTGCTAAGAGCTCAGTGCTGCGACAATATGCCGGAACCCACAAACCCTGAGATCTTGAAAAATCAAGAGTCAGATGCTTAACTGACTGAGCCACCTAGGTGCCCTTCTTTGTAAGGCTTTCTGTTCATATATGTTAGTTTTGACTTTCTTTGTTTCTCCTTAATGACTTGAAGATAAACACTAAAAATGCAAAGGGTTTTATATTTTTCCTAAGGGACTGCAGAGACCTTGGGAGATCACATTTATTTCACACCCAGTTGAGGAAGCAAGAAAAAAAGCTGTTGAAGTGAAAAAGTGATAGTAGTTTGTAACATTATTCAAATTGTGGGGTAATTTATTATTTAAAAAATTAAAACTGCTATAAATAGATAATATATCCATGGTTGTGGAAGTTACCTCTTATTTATACCATGTGTTGAATTAATTAGCATTTGAAGTATCTTTATAATGTCTGAACATCCTAGAAAGTGATTGTTTAATACATGAAATTCTATTGAGAAAATCTAAATGCAAGAGTTTCTTAACATAATTGACCCTAGAGATATCTCCTCATTGGTGAAATGAGTGGGGCTTAAAACAGAAGGTTAAGAAGATTATTCAGGTCTCACCATTCCCCAGTGGATAAGACATGTAATAGTTGACAAGCTCATTGTCCAATACCATGGGATAGTAATCAAGGTCAAGAGTACTGTAGGGTCTGCCACTGCCATTTTAGAGAGGACCTTGTTGCCTAAAGTGACAATATAGTTCTACCTGCCTCTTAATATCCTGCAATGGTGAAGGTTAGTGCTGCAGATTAGAGAATAAGGTTTCCCAAAACAACAGAAGAGTTTCAGTGCCTGTTTGTTTACAATAAATGTTTCTACTTTGAGGCAGAATTTGGATCTAAGACTTCTTTTCCTTACAACTTAATATTTTCTGAATAGGTAAATCAGTTAAGATAACTTTGCACCATATTGTGTTTTGGTTACATGCTGAGCAAGAGATGGTAAACAAGTATAATACTTATTCTTTAATAGTTTACTGTTCAGCCTAAGCTGCTAACTTTTACACTTTTAGTTTCTTTCTTTTCTTTTCTTTCTTTCTTTCTTTCTTTCTTTCTTTCTTTCTTTCTTTCTCTTTCTTTTTAAAAACTAACCTTCTATACATAAACTTAGAAACACTGCACCCACTATGCAGGCTACAGGATAAATAGAAGAAAGGAAGGAAGAGAAGGAAAGAAGGAAAGGAAGAAAGAGAAGGAAGGAGGGAGAAAGAAAATAAAAGGAAGAAAAGTTAAAGGCATTCGCCTCGGATCTGAGTTAAATTCTGCAGTTTAGAGAAGTCTTTGTTGAGCCTAATGTTGTCTTCAGACACGTCATCACCTGTTCCTATTTGACTTAGTTGATCTTCCAGAACTCAAAACTCTTACCTGTGGAAGATTATAGTACTTTCATACATCAAAGGCTTAGTGGCAGCTCTGATATAGTTCTTCCTGATGATTCATTAATACCATATCTCGATAAGAAAAATAGTTCGGTTTGTTCCATTCATATTATACATTCTCCGGTCGTCCTTAACAAAACAGAGTTGACAGCAGGGGAAATCAGAACAACTAAAATAACAAAATAGGTATCGAAGGTAGTCATCAATATTTCATTACAATAGATAATTTTGAAATAGTCCCTAACACATCACTTCATTGTAGTTATCACAACAACTGTAGTAATTTCGAGATGAGTAACATGAGGCTCAGTAGTTCTCAGTGCCTAGATACATCCACAACTATGCATAGACAAATCTAGAATTGGTGAACTGGTTTTCTGTCCCCCGCCAAATTATTTATTTTATATTATATATCACCAAGACTTTTGGTATGTTCCAGAGCCCTTAGACATTATTCAGTGAATTTATGATCATTATTGTAAAAAAAGTCCTCTCATGCAAGTTATCCAGGACTTATATAAAGAAACAAAGACTCACTGCATATTTATATTTTACTCCTTCTATGTACATTAGCAGTCTGGCTGGTATGGAAATTTATAGCATTTCTTTTTATAGCCAAGACAAATGTAGGATTGTCTCATAAAAATAAAATGCAGTTAAATTTCAATTTTTTTTCTAGGAGATAATGCAAGAGCCTAAATATAAGCTTAGGCATTCCTTCCAACAGGTCCTCATTAACACATTCATGCACACATAATCTTCTGTAGGATAAGTATTATAGTTCTCTGTACTAACTCTCCCTTCTTCCATTTCTTTCCTATGCACGATCAAGTCTTTATTTAAAGTCAATTATTTAAAGTCAATAATATCCTAGGTGTTATAAGCAGATACTAGAGATATCTGATGAATAATCTAGACAAAACCCAACTTTACTTTTTGTAATGAATTCATACTTTGGATTACTTTAAGAAAACACACATTGTAATATCCCACACAATTATTCATGACCTAATCCTGTATCCTCAATATGGTATCTTCAGAGCAAGCAGTATAGATATTTACTGTTAATGATAGTAATTCATTATATTAGTATTACACACAATAAAAAGTGTATTAATTTCAGAAACATATAGATTTTGACCTCCCAAACTAGACAGTTTACTTGATATTCATGTCTTTAATACTTACAGGTACTTAGAAAAATTAAATATGAATAAGAGACTTTGAGGCTTTATTTCCTCTTAGAGCCTTTTTTTTTTCTTCTAAATCACCATGAGCAAGTGTATTAACTTCTATAACAGGCAGTATTTCTCTCCATTAAATGGCAAATGATGTTGGAATCCACATTTTGGTTGCCAGGTTATGTTAACTCCCTGAGTAGAACATTTTCCATATATATATATATATATATATGAGCAAACATATAACAGATACATCATAAGATGAACCTCACTGATTCAAATTAGTTGGAGAAAAGATCAGTCTGAATTAGTGGAATGGCAAAAATGTAGACTTAAGACTTAAATAGAATAAAATAACAGCTATATAAGAGAAAGGGAGGGACTTAAATAAGTATTTTTAGTTAATATATCAATAAGTGGGATGTAAAAAGAGGGTTTTGAGTGCTGTGTGCTGGCAGAGTTTGGTGTCTAACACCATCTTCCCTAACGATCTTGTTTGTAAATATGTGTTTCTTGAACAATTAGCTTGACTTCACTAGATAATAATATTTTCCCTTTTGCTATTTCCCACTTAAATATGTAAATCTGCCTCGTTTTGCATTAATTTACTTATGTTTTTTTAATAGGCTTCATGCCCAGTGCAGAGCCCAACTTGGGGCTTGAACTCACGACCCTGAGATTAAGACCTGAACTGAAATCAAGAGTCTGGCACTCAACCAGCTGAGCCACCCAGGTACCCCTCGTTAGTTTGCTTTCTATTACAAACTTTTTTTTTTTTACTTAATGTATTCCAATATATTTTCTGACTATAAAAATAAGATACATCCCAGGATAGGATCCCAGGATGTGTTACCTCTCTGTGCATACAGAAGTTCATAAAGAATCAAACTGATACTCCTGGAAATGTCATCCTATTATCTTAGTCACATTACATACAGCAAGATGGAGTTTTTGATTGGAAAAAAAAAAAAACATACAAGTGCTGCTTCTGGTGACATTTCCAGGATTGCTTCCAATTGATTCTCGGGATGACTTTAAGTGATCTTAGGTCCATCCCAAAGATGAATTGCAGGAAGTAAAGCTTTGCACCACTTCCACAGACTTGTGTCCCTTTACATTATTTTATTTATTGTGGGGTGGAGTTGCCTTATAATTAAGAAATCTGTATGTAATATCAGAAATGTTATAATAGCACAAAGTTACCTTTAACAAATTGTCAGAGTGAAAGAATGAACCCATGGGGAATTTACCAAAACTGATTGACAAAATGAATTGGCTCCAAATAATAATTGTCAACAATAGCAAAATGCCATTGAATTGCTTGATTTTAAGTGTGCCCTTAATCAGTAACCAGCTGCTAAAACTTTGAAAAAAACACTAAGTAACCAAAGTTTCAGCATCTCCATCTATAAAGTGATGATAATAATAAAACCCTTATTATAGGAGTGTTGCAACAATTACATGTAAAAATTCTTAGACTGGTGTATTACACATAATTTAGAATGAGTAAATAGCAATCTCAAAACCTGTTATCTAGGGCACTGACACCTTACGATGTGATTTAAGTTCAAATGTTTAACATGCTAATATGTTTAATTATTCCTTAATTATTTAGCCACAATATAATTTAGCCACAATTTTATCATTTGTTAAACTAATTTATTTGAGAGAACTATCAGAATTCAGTAACTAAACTGTAGTGGTGATTAATGCAGACACATGATTTCCCCTAAATAATTGAAAACCAACCCCACATACGACATTTTTCTATACTTTCATCATAGAATACCAAAACATAGCACAAATTACTACTGTAGGTCACATATGTTACTATGAATATTTAGAGGAAAGGTTTTAGAACCCCAAAACTATGGGGTGTAAATAGGAAAACTAACGAGTTCCTACCCTCATTTTTTTTATCCCTACCTGGGAGAAGCTCTGGTTTGGAGCAAAAGAAGGAGCCCTTTTATTTATTTATTTTTATTTTTTTTTAATGTTTATTTATTTTTGAGAGAGAGAGAGAATACAAGCAGGAGAGGGGCAGAGAGAGAGAGAGAGAGAGAGAAAGGGAGGCACAGAATCCGAAGCAGGATCCAGTCCCTGAGCTGTCAGCACAGAGCCCAACGTGGGGCTTGAATCTACAAACCGGGAGATCATAACCTGAGCCAAAGTCTGATGCTTATCCAACTGAGCCACCCAGGCGCCCCAAGAAGGTGCCTTTTTAAAATTTGCTTTTGTTGTTTAACTTTCCAGTAAAAGTTAGAAGTAGAGTTTTTAGTCTTGTTTTGTTCCAGAGATCAAAGTATGATAAATATTCTTGTAGCTGTCATTTGTTCAACACGTGGATGCATTTTGAAACATTATAGAAATAGGAGTAGATACGCGTATAGTCAGTTCTAATGCAAAATGCAATCATCTTTAGTAGATAATACCAGAGTTGGGGCATCTGGTTGGCTCAGTGGTGAAGTAGCCCACTTCAGCTCAGGTCATGATCTCAAGGTTACTGGGTTCTAGCCCCATATCAGGCTCTGCACTGACAGCTCAGAGCCTGGAGCCTGCTTCAGATTCTGTGTCTCCCTCTCTCTATGCTCCTCCCCTGCTCACGCTCTGTCTCTGTCTCTCAAAAAATAAATCAAAACGTTAAAAAACTTTAAAAAAAGATAATACCAGAGTTTTTAAAGGTGTATTTATATTTGTTTTTGTTTGTTTGTTCATTTTTTTTTTTTTTGAGAGAGAGAGAGAGAGAGAGAGAGAGAGGGGAGTATGAGTGGGGGAGGGGCAGAAAGGGAGAGGCCCACAGAGGATCCCAAGCAGGCTCTGTGCTGACAGCAGTGAGCCCTACCCAGGATCGAATCCATTAACCACGAGATCATGCCTTGAGGGTGATCAACCAACTCAGCCACCCAGGTACCCCAAGGTATATTTATGTTTGTAAGTTCTTTTTTTTTTTTTTTTTAGGGGGTGGTTAATTTATGGTATCAATCATTTGTTTTTATGCTTTGATCTATTAATGTAACACAGTAGTACCTTAATAAACATTAATATTGAGTATTTCACAAAATTCTAAGATAAAATTTGCTTTGACATTTGATTAATAATCTGATAAATTTGCTTTGTCTCAATATATAATGTAAGCCTTTATAAAAGTATGCATAACTGAATTTTTTCTAGTATTTAATGTTTGTGTATCTATTTCCTTGTTCTGTTCTCAGTATTATCCTAGTCTTGTTAAATAAATTGAGAATATTTCAGTTATTATATTAGTTCTCAATGTTTAAAAAATATAATCTCTTTCATAAATCCATGGTGGAACTATGATCGATCTGGGAATAGGTTTCTTTTTCCCCACTACCATTTAAATCTAATGTTTTCTACTTGGTCTTGAAAAAAAAAATGCATTTATATTTTCCTAGGGATTCAATTATTATAGTTTTCAAATAAAATCATACAAATTTACATTAAAATGTCTGAAATGCTTAAAATCGATCAGTATATAGAATTAGGTTTTTATTATTTCTAATGGTGTATAGTTCTCTTCTTTTGTGTTTCCTTATTTAGTTCAATGAAGTTTTACTATTTTTAGATAGCTTTTATGTAATTGTTATGTAAAACTAGAAACTGACTTATTTTTCTATGGTCTTTATAGTTTATCTCTGTACTTTCATATTTTGAAGTTATTTTGATATCCTCTTTATTATTCCTTATGGTAACCGCTTATTAGAATCACTTTTCAAGTTTTATTCTCATAAAATTTTGCTTCTATATAATTTGCTCCTAAAATGGCTTTACTGTATCTCATGGGCTTTGATATGCAGATATGTTATTTTCATTTATCTCTATTTATAATCTATTTATATTTCCTTTTTTATTCTTTTTATTTTTTATTTATTGAATTTTCTTTTTTTTTTTTTTTTTTTTGAGAGAGAGAGAGAGAGGCAGAAAAAGAAGGAGACAGAGAATCCGAAGCAGGCTCCACTCTGTCAGCACAAAGCCAAACATGGGTCTAAAACCCGTGAACCGTGAGATCATGACCTGAACCCAAGTCAGACCCTCAACCAACTGAGCCACCCAGGTGCCCTATTAATATTTCCAATCTGTGAGTTATTCATATTATACTTTTACTTTCTTAATGAAAATGCATTAGTTAATTATGTTGTATTGTTATTTGCTAATTATATTGAATGATTTTTAATCTGTATTATGCTTGAAATTTATAATATGTTAAGGTATAGTACAGTTTTTACTTTTTTTCTGTTTTTCCATTTTTAATATGTTATTTTTTTCCCTAGGATTACCTGTTTTTTAATCAGAAAATTCAGTTAATTTATGTTAAATTATTAACAATATATTTGGATATATGTATGTATTTTTACTTTATTTTTTATTTACTATAAAATGAAAACTTTCTGCCTTATTTGGATTGGATATTTGGATTGGTTAATTTTTTTCCTTTATTTCTTTTACACAGGGATGGTAACGTTTTTACTTAGAGGGTCAAATATTAAATATTTTAGGCTTTGGGGACCACATGTAACCTTTGCTACATATATACCCTTTCTTGTTATTATTATTTTTTACAGCACTTTAAAGTTGTAAAAATTATTGTTTGCTTGCTGGCCATAGTTTGTTAACTCTAGCATCCTATTTCTATTCTTCTAGTGTTTACTGTTAAATTTTCTTATGCTTAAACATTTTTCTTCCAAAATCTATAGTGAAAAATTCTCTCTCCCCTTCACAAAAATCTAAGAACTTTCCCACCTTTATTATTTTCAATCCCTCCCTCTACTTTTTCGTATTCCATTCGAGATCATATGGGGATTTAAGGTCCTGATTGTTGTAAATTGAATATTATAGATATTTATTCTTACGGGTATTATCTCATTCATTTTCATAATAATAGGTAGATGTGATTGCTTTTTTGCCATTTTACAAATGAGTACTATTGAGAGTACATGCTCCTAGCCATTTAGATTTCACTACAGAGAGAGAAGGAGAGAGTTCCAACTGCACTGTCAACGTGGAGCCTGATGGGGAGCTAAAACCAATGAATCACGAGATCATAACCTGTGCCAAAATCAAGAGTTGGATGCTTAGCCAACTGAGCCACCCAGGATCTTCAATCATCACTGTCCAAATCTTTCCATTGAGATTCTCCCCATCCTTTTTTTTTTTTTTTAACCATCCGTCTTCTCTTAATTTATTTAGATAAAACTATATAGTAAGAGAAAACTACATAGTAGATGTTGTTTCCATATTTTTCATTCTTATGCTATCATCATTTACTCTTTTTTTTTAATTTTTTTTTCAACGTTTTTAATTTATTTTTGGGACAGAGAGAGAGACAGAGCATGAACGGGGGAGGGGCAGAGAGAGAGGGAGACACAGAATCGGAAACAGGCTCCAGGCTCCGAGCCATCAGCCCAGAGCCTGTCGCGGGGCTCAAACTCACGGACCGCGAGATCGTGACCTGGCTGAAGTCGGACGCTTAACCGACTGCGCCACCCAGGCGCCCCTATCATCATTTACTCTTGAATTGGGTGACATTTGGGCAAAGACTTCTACCTACAAAATAATTTTCATTTTTTTTTCCAAACTATGAAGCTAATGCTCCAGTATCATCTACCATGAGTTTCTCCTGCTGAGAAAACTAATGCAATGAAATTGTTTTGAATTTAAAAATTTTTTCTGGTAAAAACAGTTAACATAAGATCCGTTCTCTTAGACGTTTTAAGTGTACAATGCAGTATTGCAGACTATCAGTACAATGTCCTACAGCATATCTCTAGAGCTTCTTGCTTAACTAAAACTCCATATCCATTGATAAGTAACTATAGTTACTCTTGGATTTCTTTGCAGTTATGGGTGTGTGTGTAAATGTGTTGTCATTGTCATATTATTCTGGACATATTTTAGAATTTCTCTTGAATCATGTTTTCATAGCATGTGGTTACTATGAGTCTTTAGGTTTGATTAGAGGAATAAATATTTTATTTTGTATTGTTTAAATTGAAGAAAAGATGTGGTGATTTTTTTTTGTTTAAAAATTTTTAATGTTTATTTAACTTTCATTCTTATTTTTTTATTATTTTTTAAATGTTAATTTATTTTTGAGATAGAGCACAAGTGCAGGAGGGGCAAAGAAAGAGGAGAACCAGAATCCCAAGCAGGCTCTAGACTCTGACCTGGCAGCACAGAGCCCAATGCAGGGCTCGAATTCACAAACCATGAGATCATGACCTGAGCCAAAGTTGGATGCTTAACCGATTGAGTCACCCAGGTGCCCCATCTTTTTGTTTAATTTCAATTTTATTTTATTCTAGTTTATCATAGTATTGTTTTCTTCTTGTTTCCACTTAAAAATATTAATTGGGGTATTTTTGTACTTTAAAAAAATTTGTATTTTTTTTAGTTGAATATTTAGTTGTTTCTTTTTGTTTATTTCTTTTCTAATGAATGCACTTAAGATATTGATTGTTCCTCTGAATAGGGATTTGGTGGCATTCTACCATCTTCATTTTACTCTTCTCTGACAATAAAACAAAATACAGAAATTAATAAACTGATATAGACAAAAAGCAGGGCTATATATTGAACCAGCATAGTATCGCATGCAAGTATTATCCTAATTTTCATTAAAAAAATAAGAATGAGAGGCACCTGGGTAGCTCTGTCAGTTAAGTTTCTGACTTCGGCTCATGTCATGATCTCAGTCAGGGTTTGTGGGTTTGAGCCCCACATTGGGTTCTGTGCTGACAGCTCAGAGCCTGGATCTTGCTTGGGATTCTGTATCTCATTCTCTCTCTACCCCTTCCTCACTTGTGCTCTATGCCTCTCTCTCAAAGATAAACATTAAAAAAAAATCATAAGAGTGAAACTTAGAAATTAAAGGCCTAAAGTGCTGGTGGAGCCATAGCAAAAGTAGAGAAATATTTATCTTCCATTTAAGAATATTATATTTTACCATTCAACATGTTTTTTTTTAAGATTTTCTTTATTCTGGCTCATCTTTTAAATTCAGCCAGTAAGGTAATATTTCAATATTTGTCTTCAATAATATGAAAAAAATTAAAAAATCAGAAAAAGGTGATTATAAATGGGAGCAGGAATAAGGACTCTTGAACTCTACACTTATTTCAAATTCATATTAGCAATTTAATTTTGGTCAACTGTATATATTTTTAATATCTTCACAGTTGAAGTAAAAGGAATCATTTAATTGCTGGGCTTTGTTTGTGACATGTTTAAGAATGGGTCAGAGAAAGATTTATTTCCTTTGTTATGCAGAAGCTTTCTAGTTTGAGGCAATGTCATTTGTCTATTTTTACGTTTGCTGCCTAGGCGTTTTGTGTCATATCCAGGAAGCTTTCCCATGTTTTCTTCCTGTAGTTTTACAGCTTCAGGTCTTATAGTTAGGTCTTTAATCCATTCTGAGTTGCTTTTGTGTATAGTGTGAGATAATGTTCCAAATACATTTTTCTGTGTGTGTATATACAGTGTTCCTAACATCATTTATTGAACAGACTATCCTTGCCACATTGTGTGTTCTTGGCATCCTTGTTGAAAATCTATTGTCTGTAGATGTGTGGATTTATTTCTGGCCACTCTATTATGTTTCATTGGTTTATATGTTTGTTTTTATTTGGCTTGATTATGGTAATCATTCCATAATTTACACATATGTCAAAACATCATGTTGTACATGTTAAATATACACAGGCTTGGAAAAAATAATTTAATAATAAAATGGCTTGCATTGATTATTTTTTGAAAAAGTTAGATTTACTGTGTTATGGAACATAAAATCCAGGACAAACACCAGAAATTACAAACTGTTTAAAGGACCCAATGCATACTCAAGAGGGAGACAATATGATCTTGAACTAAGGGAAAGCCTTACGTTGATCTAGGTACAAGAAGGGGTAAGCAAAAGACAGACCTTTCAAGAAGCAGAATAAACATTGGAGGCAACAAATTAGAGAATGACCCATTGAGGGATTGAAAGCAATGTACAGTTGCCAGAATTTACAAGGAAGTTGGAAAAAAGTGAGAAATGAAATAAATAAGAGATAATAGGTGGACAGTTCTTGGAGAATACTTTGAGTCATAACAACTTAAGTGGACTTTAAAGACAATAGTAAAGGTTTTAAGTGGGAAGAAGCAGAATTAACAACAGAAAAAATAAAAAAACAAAATAGAAATTCACAACAATAATCATAGTAAAAGTCAGTTTTAAACATATAACCCCAAATTACCTTTTGTAAGTAGCAATAGTTCATCTAGTGAAGCTACATCATAACAATTTATTTATATCCCCCAAATTGAAAAAAAAAATTAAAACTGTCTTCATCTCAAACAAAATCACATATACCTGTAACTCATTTTGAGATATTTCAGTACATATCTTACTTTTGGCAACTCCCAAAATTACCTTTTTGTACGGATTATTAAAATGCACATTATTTAGATAGCTGGATGAAGAAAAAAATGTAGAAGATCCTATACTATTAAAACCAAGAAAGAAGACACAGTGCAGATTTGAATATAAATATATATGTATTGATTTAATAAACCACGGTTGTTGGGAGGTAATTTGCCAAGGGCTTCTTACACTTTCACATGTCTGAGTATGTTGAGATTGCAAGGCTCTGATCATTCTGTCATCCAGGTCATTTTCTTTTCCTCTGGGTGTTTGTGTGACTAGAAATCTTAAAAGCTGAGATGATGTTCTTTCTGGACAAAAAGCAGTGTTGTTTATCATAAAAATGAAAGATTCCTTAAGCTCCAAATCCCACTGTATGCAAAAGTCCCTTTGTGTGCAACACACTGCCCGTGCAAGCTTTATTCTGACCACCCATGTAACCTCCTGCGATATGGGGGCAACAGAAACTTGTACAAGTTTCTGCCCGTCTGCAAATTGGAAGTATAATAAAAATCACTTGTCTCTGACCCAAGAGTTTCATGTCTTCTGTCAGCATCCCTGGAACTGTGACAGGCCGACATTTTAACTTGTATGAAGGGTGACATTCATCTCCTCATAATTATATCAAAAATTCCAATTAGATTTGAAAGCACAAACAAAATGTATAAAATTCTAGAAAGTGCAAAATCCACTTATAAAATTTTAAATATGAATAAATTAATTCATTTAATAGAAATTAAATAAGTTATCAAAAAACTATACTGAAAAATATGTCTGACACTAAACTTTTGGAAAGTTATTAAGATTGAAGAATCTTTTTTTAAAATTTTTAAATGTTTATTTATTTTTGAGAGAGAGAGAGAGAGAGCACAAGCAGAGGAGGGACAGAGAGAGAGAGGGGGAGACAGAATCTGAAGCAGGCTCCAGGCTCTGCACTGTCAGCACAGAGCATGATACAGGGCTGGAACTCATGAACTGTGAGATCATGACCTGAACCAATTTCGGGTGCTTCACTGACTGAGCCACCCAGGCACCCCAAGATTGAAGAATCTTTAATGACAAGCTTTTCATGGGGGAAAAGAAGATTAAGAAAAAACATGCCAGTCCGTTAGGCGTCTTGATTTCAACTCAGATCATGATCTCGTGGTTTGTGAATTTGAGCCCTGTGTCCCGCTCTATGCTGACAGCCAGAGCCTGCTTGAGATTCTCTCCCTCCCTCTCTCTCTCTGTCCCTCCCCTACTCATGCACGCTCACCCTCTCACTCTCTCTCTCAGAATAAACATTAAAAAAAAGAGAAAGCATGCCAATTTATTCTAATACTGTAAGTATGAGAAGGAATAAATTATGATCAATTCAGTCACAATTATGAACATGGTTACAAAAACCAAATACAATTATCATTTTAGTATATGAATCAAATAATGATATACAGTACATCTGCTCTTAGAATAAAACTCCAACAGTATTGAAACAACTAATGATTTTAGTATCTGAATTGAGCAGATACAGTTTTATTTTTTTTTAATTTTTTTTTAACGTTTATTTATTTTTGAGACAGAGAGAGACACAGCATGAACGGGGGAGGGACAGAGAGAGAGAGAAACACAGAATCGGAAGCAGGCTCCAGGCTCCGAGCCATCAGCCCAGAGCCCGACGCGGGGCTCGAACTCGCGGACCGCGAGATCGTGACCTGAGCTGAAGTCGGACGCTTAACCGACTGAGCCACCCAGGCACCCCGAGCAGATACAGTTTTAGAGATAATTCTGGATTGGGATCTGTGACCATAAATTGCTATTCATTATTTTTTAATATATTTATTAGTTTGAAAATTCAGTTCTAGACTATATCAGAAATATATTTAGTTGGCTTACTTATGAGAAATTTCATTTACTTATATAGACATTGCCTAGTATAACATTGGACATTTGGAAAATTATTACCATTTAATATTAACAATAAATAAGCTTTTTTGAAAGTCTACTATGGGCCTTGTGTTTTATTGAGTGCTTTAGCATATGTATTTTTATATTCACAGCAGGAGACATGAAAAATGAAGCTCACTGAGGTTATGTAAACTTTACTACCTCATTTGCAAGAGGAAGAGTTTATTTTGTTATTTTCAGTTTTGCAATGCAAATGTTATCATATAAAGATGTTAATTACCTCAAATAAATCGATGAATCGAAAGAAATTTCATTAAACTTCTCATTAGGGATTTTTAAGATGACTAACACTTAGGTGAAAGAGTAAAAAGTGTAAGAATATCCAACTGTATGTTGAAAAATAAAAAAAGAGAGAGAGAGAGAAATTGGAGAAAGAAGAAAAGGGAGAAGATATGGAGGAGAGGATTGGGGAAAATAAGGACCAGTTTAGAAATGGGGACTGAACCTGATTGACGTAAAAAGTTAAAATAAAACTAAACCCTGTGAACTGGTTAAAATGATCTTGGTGTGTTAACTCAGAGCCCAGTGTACATAGAAAATAAAGCAGCATATTAGGAAATAATACTGAATGCAAACAAATACTTCAATTTTGTGGGTTATGTTAAGGAGACTGTTTTTTCTAAGTGTAACAAGTAAACTGTGAGTTTTATGTGGAAGTTGGTATAACATGATAGAATACATGTTTTGGGGAAGATCACTCCACCTGCACTAAAGTCAGTAAGTTGAAGAGGAACAAAAACACTTGGGGGAAATAAATTATTAGGCGTTTGTGGTAGTATAGATGGATAATTATCACAATTCCTTCGAGCTAATCATTGAATCTATGCAGTCATTCTAGGCTCTCTGAATTGAGTATAGTGATTGGAGCTTTCTGCCATGTGGTACTGAATGAATATTTTTCCAGTATGCTGTTTTCACACCAATTCACCTCTTTCCAGGATTCATTAACCAGTATGCTTTATTTCTTTTGATACCATTCATCCGGGGAAAAAAAATTGACATAGCAGAAGGCACTAAGATGACAACTAAATCTAGTAATAATTTGATATTAGCTGAGAACCTAGTGTTCAGGGTTGTGTCTATTTCTATTACTGACCAAAAATAAAATGATAAAGCTTTTTGAATATGCACATTTGCCCATAGAGATGACTACTTTAGGATATCCTGTTAGGTGTATATATTAAAGGAAGGATAAACATTTAAACTACTTACACATACTGTGATTAAATGAGAACTATTTCTAGGGGTGAATCAAATTTCATCAATTTGTGAAGTCCAGTGAATCTTTCACAGTATGGCTTTTAGTCAATATTTTAAAAAGTCAAGTAAATGCATAAGCAGGTTGAGAAATATAAATTTGCAGATAGATGTGCCTATAATATAGGCTTCTGGCTACATAGGTTTCTTTTATTAGACTATATTATAAAGTTATGGATATAGAAGCAAGATAGCAAGATCAGGAGAAATTAGTTGATGTGTGACAGTTCCTTAACCTGCAGGGGGGTATTTATAGCACGTTTACATCTAATCATTGAAAACTGGAAGAAACCAAGAAGTCCAATAGCTGAATCGATAAACAAACTATGATACTCCATATAATGGAATGTTATTCGATGATAAAAAGAAATGAGCTACAAAAAGTCATGGAGGAAACAAAAGTGTAAAAATCTGTATAGATACCTGAAAATTCTGCAGTGTATGACTCCAACTATATACAGTGTGGGAAAGCCAAAACTGTAGGTAGAGTGAAATGATCAACGCTTACCAGGAGGGTTGGGATGGGAGGCTGAAGGATGACAAGGGGAAGCACAGGGAATTTGGGGGACAGCAAGTACTATTCTGTATGAACCTCTAATGGATCTGTGGCATTATGCATTTCATAATATTCATAAAAATATATTCAACACAAAGAATAAAACTTAATGTAAACTATGGACTTTGGTTAATAATATATCAATGTTGACTTATTAATTGTAACAAGTGTATCACATTAATATATCAATGGTAGGATAAACTTTGTGTTGAGGTAAGAGGTATATGAGAACTGTCTATTATCTACTCAATTTTCTATAAATCCAAAACCTTTCAAAAATGAAGTCTATTAATGTACACATAAATACAACCAAATTTTGAAAAATTAAAGAGAGGATTGGCCATGTAATATGATGTATATTTAAGGTGGGTAAAGTAATAACTTGTTATTCATAGCTGAGAAATTCAGAGGCAGTGATTTAAGTGCTCCACGTCTATTGTTTCCTTCTTTGTTCACTGCAACTAAAACCAATTGACTAATAAATAAACACGGCCAGAGACTTTTCAAATACTTTTTAGTTATGAGGAATGCTGTAGTTATATGTGTGTGTGTGCACATGTTCACACAAAGATGTGTTCTCCTGGGTGTATGTTTGGATAATGCAACAGAGGTATATGTATACCATACAAAGTAAGATAATCACAGATTAAATATTAACTATATTCTTAGTTCTAAATATATAGATAACATGATAAAACAACTAATCTATTTTCTCTGGGTCAGGTTTCTATGCTTAACATCAATGACTGTATTTCCCTTTCAATGAGGCTGCAGAAAAACTAGTAAAACCCCTTTATGGCTTCTGCAGCATTTATTTTTTATTTTTTTATGTTTATTTATTTATTTTTGAGAGAGAGACAGAGGCAGAGAGACAGAGAGAGACAGTGAGAGAGAGAAAGCACACAAGCAAGGGAGGGCCAGAAAGAGAGGGAAACAGAATGCTGAGCAGGCTCAACACTGTCAGCTTAGAACCCGATACAGGGCTTGAACCCAAGAACTGCGAGATCATGACCTGAGCCAAAATCAAGAGTTGGACACTCAACCTACTGAGCCATCCAGGTGCCTCAGGCTTCTGCAGTATTAAAACAAAACAAAACAAAACAAAACAAAACAAAACAGGTGTTTGTTGTGTGTCCTGTATTCTATTTTCACAAAAAAAACTCACCTCTCTAAAGATTCAATACCAAAATATCATACAAATACACAGACACACACAGACACACAGACACACAGACACACACACACACACACACACACATACACACACACACACCCCGTATGCAGAATCTAGCAAGTATTTATATGCCTCCATCTTTTTCTATGTTAAGCTTGTTACAAAAATGGAAATAGGTTTCTTTGTGACAATTTAGCAATACCTAATGGTTATTTATTTTACTTCTATATGTATGAATTTTCTTCCATGCCCAATAACCCTCATCAAAAAAGACAACATTTGGGACACCTGGGTAGCTCAGTCAGTTGGGACTCCGACTTCAGCTCAAGTCATGATCTTGTGGTGCGTGAGTTCAAGTCCCGTGTCGGGCTCTGTGCTGACTGCTTCAGATTCTGTGTCTCTGTCTCTCTGCCCCTCCCCCACTCACGCTCTGTCTCTGTCTCTCTCTGTCTCTCTCAAAAATAAATAAACATTAAAAACAACAACAACAACATTTTATCCAGAGAATGAGCAGATTTGTTGTTTAATGATGGAAGCTCCTTATTGCTCCCAGATGCTCAATTATAGGTGGTGGAAGACATAACCAGTATCATAGCTTGTGAAGCCACATAGTTGGGGAAAAACATGCAAGATGTCTTCAGCCAGGTTTTCTCCTCCCTGTGGTGACACGTAATGAGGGAACACATCACATTGCCACCAACTTTATCCACTTACACATATCTCTGAAGGTAGATTTAAAATAGATCTTTTCTTCCCATATGGAAAAAACAAACAAGCCAAAAACAAACAAACCACCGCCCCCACACAAAACAAAACAAAACAAAAAAAAAAAACAAAAACAAAACTTGTTTTCCATCTCATTGATTTTTCTCGTGTAGTATGGTGCCTTACTAGCGGATTTCTGGAGTGAAAGAGGACACTGGGAATAAGGTCACAGCAATTGAACACTGATTCTCCCATTCTATGAATTAGGATGGGCCCAGACAACCACCCCTGAAACCCAGGCCTTCCCCAGTATGGTCTGCCTTCAATCCATAGAATCAATCCCATTATATCCTTCATCCTTGTTTGTAGTAACCACAAGAACAACCAGTCTCAGTCATCCCTCAACTCCCTAAATCCAATCTTTTTCAAACCTCTGTAATTTGTTCTTCCACTTGTTTTTCCAGCTGAGTTCCAGACACCCTTATACTGTGACCAGGGAATTTTTTTAATGTTTGTTTGTTTGTTTTTGAGAGAGAGAGAGAAAGAGAAGCAAAGAGAGAGGGAGAGAGAGAGAATCCCAAGCAGGCTCCAAGTTGTCGGTGCAGAGCCCAATTCAGGGCTTGATCTCATGAACTCATGAGATCATGACCTGAGCTGGAATCAAGAGGCAGACCTTCAACTGAAAGAGCCACCCACATGTCTTATGCCCATGGAATTTTTTTTAATATATATGTTCTTAGATAAACTTCTCTGACCATTCCTTTCAAATTATTTTTCTGATGGAATCATTGATCTCTCCTGAGGACATAACCTCCACTGCTGGATTCTTAATGATATCTTACTTTGCTCCCACTCTTCTTATACCAATGAGCCTGCATATTTTTTTTTAGATTTTACGCATTGTTTCAGGCCATTCTCCCTTTCTCCTTCCTAAAGACTTTTGGTTTTGATTTTCACACATACTATCAAATCTTTTGACCCACTAACCTCAATTGCTGCTTACATCTACAAACTCTTGGCTTAGTTCCTTTAGTCCCCCTAATAGAAATTTTAGCACTGGTTCCATCACTACTCCTGCCTTAATTATCTGTGATTATAATAAATACATAGATAATCCTTCCAAAGCTGACACTTCATCTCCTTGAACTCCATATTTCTAATTTTTTTTTCTTCATCTCAGCAATAATCTTTCATGGCTTTACTCATAGTCTAGATCTTTTGATTACCACAAAGTATAAAACTCCATGATTGAAGATTTTTGAATCTTATTCTTTAACCACCATCTCTTCTAATTCACTCTATCACCTTGACCTGAACAAAACTTCATATCCATTGAAACCTCCATTCCATTGATCTTACCAGCTCTTTATTTTTTTTTTGAAATATCAAATATTTTTTAAAATTTTTACATGTTTTAGGGGTGCCTGGGTGGCTCAGTCGGTTAAGCGGCCAACTTCAGCTCAGGTCATGATCTCGCGGTCTGTGAGTTCGAGCCTCGCGTCAGGCTCTGTGCTGACAGCTCAGGGCCTGGAGCCTGTTTCGGATTCTGTGCCTCCCTCTCTCTCTGACCCTCCCCCGTTCATGCTCTGTTTCTCTCTTTTTCTCAAAAATAAATAAAACATGTAAAAAAATTTTTTTAAACATTTATTAAACATTATTAAACATTATTAAGACAGTCTCTCTCTGTCTTAAAAATAAATAAATGTTTTAAAAAATTTTTTTACATGTTTTATTTATTTTTGAGAAAAAGAGAGAGAAACAGAGCATGAGCAGGGGGAAGGGCAGAGAGAGAGGGAGGCACAGAATCCGAAGCAGGCTCCAGGCCCTGAGCTGTCAGCACAGAGCCTGACGTGGGGCTAGAACTCACAAATCGTGAGATCATGACCTGAGTTGAAGTCGGACGCTTAACCAACTGGGCCACCCAGGCACCCCATAAATTAATGTCAAATACTTTTAATTTTTTAATATTTATTTATTTTTGAGAGACAGAGAGAGACAGAACATGAGTGGTGGAGGGGCAGAAAGAGGGAGGGAGACACAGGATCTGAAGAGGCTCCAGGCTCTGAGCTGTCAGCACAGAGCCCAATGCATGACTCAAACCCATAATCCACAAGATCATAACCCGAGCAGAAGTCGGACATTAACCGACTGAGCCACATAGGCACCCCTTCATTGTTTTTCTTTTACTTGATATCTTATATTCCTCATTTCTCAGCTTTAATTCCATGACTATTAATTAACTCATTGATTATTTACTATATGCCAGGCACTATTTTAAGTGCTTCAGACAGTAAACTAAGATGAAAATACTTCTGCTTTCATGAATTTCAAATTATGATCATTCTCTTGCATATATCCTAGTATATCAGTCATTTTGTGCTAAATTTTCCTGTGTTAATAAATGATGCCCAAATATTCATGAATCCTGTTACTGTATATTATGAGTTGGCTTAGGTGTTCCTTCATCAAATCAGGATTAGGCTATATCTTGAACTTGTCCATTGCAGTAGAGAGAGAGGAAATATTGCATGTGGTGGCTCTAAAAGTTCCTATTTTGGGGAGCCTGGATGGCTCAGTCAGTTAAGCCTCTGATGCTTGGATTCGGCTCAGGTCATGATCTTGCAGTTCATGAGTTCTAGCCCCACGTAGGAATCTGCATTGAAAGCACAGAGCCTGCTTGGCATTCCCTCTCTCTCCCTCTTACTCTCTCTCTCTCTCTCTCTCAAAATAAATAAATAAACTTTAGAAGTTCCTATTTCTAAGTGGAATATGATACTCCCACTAAAATGGAATTGACCCAATTAAATAATGGAGCCACAATTAAAAGGATAACATACTTAGGATGAGGAACACAACAAAGAGCCTGATAAACTTTTTTCCCATTCTCAACAGTCAACCTTACTTTGTAAAACTGTAGACTTAACCTGTTCCAACTACCTCAGCTTACTTTCATCTGCACCTATACATGATGCCAAGAAGTACAACCATAGATCTGTTATGGGTTAAGTCTGTCCTCCCAAAGTTCATAATGTTGAAGTCATAAACTCTAGTATCTCAGAATGTGACCTTATTTGGAGACAGAATCTTTACAGAGATAATTATGTTAAAATGGGGTTACCAGAGTGACCCTAATACAGTATGACTGGCACCTTTATAAAAAGGGGACATTTGGGCATAAAGACATGCATAGAGGGAAGATGCCACATGAAGACACACAGGGATAAAACAGCTATCTACAAGCCAAGTAAGGAAGTATGGGATAGATTCTTCACTCAGTCCCAGAAGGAATCAACTATGTTGACACCTTGGTCTGGGACTTCTAGCATCTCAAACTGTGAGATAATACATTTCTTGTTGTTTAAGCCACCTAGCCTGTGGTGCTGTGCTATGACAGCCATAGCAAACTAACAGTCTCTAAAATATTCATCTGCTTATTCTCCTATCTCACACCACCCTGTCTTCCTAAGCATTAATAACACATCCCCTATCATCAGTCTGATGATGACGTCAGTGAGCTGATGACTTCATTTCATACTACTCTGAGAATTAAAGTCATCAGAAAATATCAGAAGGAGCCCTTTTCAGGCTCTCTCTACAAATACCCTCACTTAACACCTACATTAGCATACTCTGCATTATTGTCAAAGGCCATAGATGGAACAGCCTTGCTTCTATCTAAAATCAATACCGTTACCTCCTTTCATGTATTCAAGGGTGTCATTTTGGTAATTCTCTCTCCCATTTACATAATAAGTTTTCCTACTGTATTGCAATATTTTCATTGTCACATACTCTCTCATCAAAAAAAGGGAATAATATTTTAAACTCACTTCTCTTGCCAGATACAACCCTGTTTCTTTATTTGTATTTGCAGCAAAACGCATTGACATCATTGACAACTCCCATTGTTTCCAGTTCCTCTCTCATTTTATTTTAAATTTGCTCATATCAGGCCTTTTTACCTAACTATACTGAAACTACTCTCACTGTGCTGGACAGGATATTAAAGCGACCCTCATGATCCCTGCCTCCTAATATGTCTTGTGCAATCTCCTCCTGTTCAGCATGCATAGGAATTGTGACTGGCTTTGAATCCTTACGATGTGACAAAGGTGGTAGGTTTTATGTAATTATGTTCAAGTGAATATGTACTAATCTTTTGTGAGCCTCTTGCTGAGAGACCCTCTTCCTTGATAGCTTTGCTAAAACAATAGACTATGTTAAAGAGGTTCCTGTGTCATGGGACTGGTGGGCAACTTCCAGCTAACAGAAGATGAGGGCAGCCTCTGGCCAACAGAAAAATGGAGAGGTTCGCAGTTTAATGGCCCATGAGGAATTGATTTCTGCCAATGAACTCGGAAAACAATTCTTTCACAGTTGAGATGGGACACAGCTGGCACCTTGATTGTGTCTGTTAGATCATGTTGTAGAGTCGAGAATCTAGGAAGGTCATCATAGACTCCTAACTTACAGAATCCATGAGATTAAAGAAAAAGAATTGTGTTGTTTTAAGCTGTTAAATCTGCATTAATATTGTTATACAACAGTAGATAACATATACTCATCATCAATGACTGTCATCAGCAATGACTGTCATGTTGTTTAACCTAAAGATCAGTTCTTATTCCTCATCCTACCTGCTCTGTTAACTGTAGTTAGCATGGTTTATCACTCCCTTCTCCTTCTGTACTTGACTTCTAGACTGATGACATCTTCACTTTTTCTTCTAACATATTTCCTGGTATTTTTCAGTATCCTTTACTGGGTCCTTATTTTCTTCCCATATTTTACTTTATGAATTTTGCTGGGCTATAGGTTCAGGCAATGATCCATATGAAACTGAAACTCAACTCTACCTTGATAAAGAAAAATTTATTTATTTATTTATTTATTTATTTATTTATTTATTTACATGGAAAGAATAGAAGTACAGCGAAGCACAATGAGGGATAGATCCTGGTAGAACAAGTCAGCTTCACTCTCCTTGTCTTCCTCTGTCTTTTTCTCTAGTCTCTGTAGCCTGATTACTCTCACTGCATTTCTCCACTCAACCCCCACTCCAGCTCTGAGATCACTTTCTCCTCCCAAGTTGAATGCCAGATCTGCATGTTTTCTCCCCCTAGAATCTGTGTAAAAAGCTTAAAAGGGTGCAGACAGCCTTATCCTGGATGCTGGCAAGAGGAAGATCACTTGGAAAACATGACTTCGTCATGGGTGAAGAGAAGCTTCATGAAGTAGGAGTTGCAGTTTGGAAAATTAAAAAGGAGATAAAAGGGGAAAGGGTAACTAACCATCATCCAATAGCAAATTCTACCAATTTTTAGCTTTTCTCATCAGTGAGTTGCTTAGTTTTGAAATATGCCTCCTGAAATCTAGAATAATAACAATAAAAATCATAGTCATTAGTTTATTTTATCTCACTACCTGGCATGACCTCTGTAAACATTTTATAAGCATCTCATATGATTCTAAGGAATCCTTAAAGGATATAGATACTATTATTATTCTCATTAGCACATGAAGAAATCCAGGCATTTAGAGAAATTTTCCAAAGCTACCTCTTATTAATAATTACAGCTGAGGTTTAAATATAGGCTCCCTGACTGAAAATTCATGTGTTTTATATATATATATATTTGTTTATATTTATTATATATAAATATATAATAAACAAATAATTTATATAATATATAAATAAAATAATTATTATACAATTATTATAAAATAAAATAATATATAAATAATAATAAATATATAAATATATATATACTAACCCTGCCTAAAAGTGTGCCTATGATGATGCTTGTTTTTTGTTTATGGGAGCAGGTGTGTCCTGGCAATTAAAGCATGGGCTTTGATGTCCATTTTGAAATGAGTCATATGATTCTTTTTATTTAAGTGTACTTATTTATTTATTTTGACAGAGAGAAGGGGGGAGGGGCAGAGAGAGAGAGTGAGAGAATCCCAAGCAGGCTTTCTGCTATCAGTTCAACAAACTGAGATCATGACATGAGCCTAAATCCAGAGTTGGACATTTAACTTACTAAACCACTAGCCTCCTCAGTCAAATGATTATTAACATTTTTAAAATGTTTATTTATTTTTGAGAGAAAGAGAGAGAGAGAGAGAGAGAGAGAGAGAGAGAGAGACCGAGTACAAGTGGGGAAGGGGCAGAGATAGATGGAAACACAGGATCCAAAGCAAGCTTCAGGCTCTGAGCCATCAGCACAAAGCCTGACATGGGGCTTGAACCAAGGAGCCATGAGATCATGACCTGAGCTGATTCTTAATCATGTAACCTAGTCAATTTTGTTTAACCCCTTCTGTGTGCCTTATTTCCCAGTAGATTAATTGGGTAATGGAGTAATAATGTCTACATATGATAAATTTTAAAAGATAATGCACTTGTAGGCTTTCTTGCCATATAGTGTTCACTATTAACAATTATTATTGTGAATATTAAGATGTCAGAGTCACATTCTCCCAAGTAGGTGCATTTCACTTTCTCAAGCCTTTTTTCTTAAAAAATAGAAGTATTTTTTAACCTTGGTTGTAAATATGGACTTACCTAATGGAATTCTGAGAAAAGTATGTCTGAATTGACACAGGTTGACATAGTAAACTCTAGGAAAACTGAGGAAGCAAAGAGGATAATAGCAACTTATCAGAATACTGGGAATCAATTATTTAAAGTCAATAGGACTGCATTCCATATCTCAATTCTTCACCCACTTGAAACTATGACCTATACCTTTTGACCTCACAGTATCTCACACTAAGTGATGAAGTGACTTTCTCTTCCCTTGACTTTGGGTTCAACCATGTAGCCTAATTTGGTCAACAGAATAAGACAGAAATTATGACAGGCCATCCTGACCCTCAGTCTCACTTTTAATACTTTCCTTCTTATGTCACTGCTGTTTTCTATGAGAAAGACATGTCAAGGCTAGTTCACTTGACCAAAAAGGTGGTAAGAGACACTTGGATCAGAATCATACCCATCCCCCATTGGGTCAATAAGTCTAATTAAGATCAGTGGACCTCCTAGCTAAGCCCAAACAAGTTGTGTCCATAGTCAACCAATTTATAGGTCCATAACAATAAATTCTACTTACTTTAAGCAGCTAGTTTTGGGCTGGTGTGTTGCATATCATTTCTGTGACAAATAGCACGGGCTAAATCTCTACGAGGTAGATGATAGGAAGATAGATAGATACAAATACAGAGATTTATAGTTACAGATATACATAAGCATATATATTTATAAAATCAGTGCATAGAAATATATGTTTCTATGCACTGAAAGAGAGAGAGAGAGAGAGAGAGAGAGAATAGGGGTATATAATATACATTATAGCAGCATGACTAGTTACATAAAGTCACATCAAAAAATAATATACACCACAATTTATAGCTTTGTCTGGCTCTCGACTTAAAGAAGGATTTTTCCTGAATTGGACTGGGAGTCTTCAGAATATGGTAGACATTATATCCAACTGACCAATAGTCATACCTGTCCATTATTAAAAATTATCTTCTTCATATTCAGCCTCAATCAATAATAAATAATGAACTTTGTTCACTAAATTATTGAATTTTGTTCTAACATTAAAACTTTGTTGTAAAAAGCTACTGCATATGAAATTTGGTTTAAAAGTTTAAAGTAGGATTTTAAGTAAATTCCACTGAGTCCTTATAAACTCTTTTTTGCATTCTCTTTATGACTGAACTAATCAAGCTCAAGTAACCATATTTTAAAAGATTCATATGAGTTTGAGAACATCATCTTTGCCCCTTAAGAATGGTGTGGAAGAATGGGATGACTTGGTTAATTCATTACATTTACAAATCAGTAGTGATGGAGTGATTATAGATTGACGATCATGTCTTTAAGCAGAACACATTTTATTTAATTCTTTCATCAGTTTGTACGGGCTAATTATGTGTGAGGAATTTTATTCTTTTATTTCAAAGGCTTGTCAATGTGTGGGATGAAAGCACAGGGAAAGAGAGCAGTTCTTTTAATTGCTCCCAGCACTGAACGCTCTTTTGTGCATAGTTGGAATCTGAAATAATTTGACCCTCATTGCTTTTATCTAAACAAATTTAGACAATGGAACAAAGATATATTAGCAAATATACAAACACACCACCTTTTTTAAAATCATGGTTCCCATTAATCCAGTAAGACTGACACTAAAATAAAAGCAGAGGTATAGATGAGTTGGTTTAAACAATTGTTGGAGAACAGACTGAACAATTGTGCCAGAATTTTTCTTTGATTCTTATAAATATAGTGACTCAAATGCAAAAGTTTCCTATGTAAATAAGATCTAGTTAGAGTTCTCTAAATACTTACTTTCAAAAATTTAGATGAAGAAATGGATGTTGATATCCATAGTAAATGCTTCATATGATTAATTTTAACATCCTCCAAAAATATTTTCTGCTCATACATTCTTATTTGAAAATAGTCGTCTAAGAATAAAGCTATAAAATTATCCAGTTATTTAAGTTATTTTTAAATTAAACTAAAGAGAGTGAAATAATCGGTGTAGGTAAGTCTATATACACCTATTTTCAATCATTTATTAAAATGATTTCTAGAGTGAATATGCTGTGAAATAAGTGAATCTTAATTTAAAATGACTATAATTTCCAAAAAAACTGACTATAATTTCATAAACATCAGTGTATCAATGAAAAAAACAAACAAACAAAAGCTATAATGATACTAAACTTCTAATGAAATATTTTCTACAGGATAGAAAAATCAGTATATTAAAAAAAATTTTAAATGTACCCTGAGAATGCAAACTGGTGCAGCCACTCTGGAAAACAGTACGGAGGTTCCTCAAAAAACTAAAAATAGAACTACCCTACGACCCAACAACTGCACTACTAGGCATTTATCCAAGGGATACAGGTGTGCTGTTTCAAAGAGACATGTGCACCCCAATGTTTATGTTTATAGCAGCACTATCAACAATAGCCAAAGTATGGAAAGAGCCCAGATGTCCATCGATGGGTGAATGGATAAAGAATATGTGGTATAACACACACACACACACACACACACACACACACACACACACAATGAAGTATTACCTGGCAATCAAAAAGAATGAAATCTTGCCATTTGTGACTACATGAATGGAACTGGAGGGTATTATGCTAAGCGAAATCAGTCAGTCAGAGAAAGACAAATTCATATGACTTCACTCATATGAGGACTTTAAGAGACAAAAGAGATGAACGTAAGGGAAGGAAAACAAAAGTAATATAAAAACAGGGAGCGGGACAAAACAGAAGAGACTCATAAATATGCAGAACAAACTGAGGGTTGCTGGAGGGGTTGTGGGAGGGGGGATGGGATAAACGGGTAAGGGGCACTAAGGAATCTACTCCTGAAATCATTGTTGCACTATATGCTAATTTGGGTGTAAATCTAAAAAAATTAAAGATAAAATAAAATAAAAGACATGGCTGGGATAAAAAGAAAAAACAAACAAAAACCAATAGGCGCTTCTAAAAATTTAAGAAATGTTGAATACATGAATTATATGGTAAGCTCTTTTATAAAGAGAACTGCTTTTTTTGTTCATCATAATAAATTCTCAAGATGTAAAAAAAAACCTCAAATTTTTTTTCTTATCTTTATTTTAAATGCTATAGCATTAAAGATCATTTTTAAAAATTAAAAACAGCCATAATCCTGCCACCTAAAACCATGACTATGATAAAATTTCATTCCATCCGTTGCTCTACTTAGTGTATATATATTTAGCATAATTGCAATCGCACAGCATTTGCAATTATCAGTTCACTTTTTTCCTTTTAAATTTTATAATAACTTATGTGTCTGTAAAGCCTTTATAAGTATTATTTTAGTGACTGTATAAATGCCTCATTGAGTTAATGTGGAATAATTGACAGTTTTTCCTTTTGAAATTTGGTATGTTTACAACTTTCACTACTGAAGATAATTTTTCAATGAAAAAAAATTTAAGTTGTACCCAAATATTATATATATCACAATTGACCCTAAAATAAGAAAAAGATAAAATATATTTGATTTCTTTTTCTGACCTTGTTGGTTCTGGGTACTGTTCTTTGTGTCATCCTCGTTCTTCTGTCTCCTTAGCATCAGGTTATGTAAGTGTTTGGTCACTATTTTTATCTATTTTTTGGACCAGTTTTTCTCTCTGACACCTCTTATCTAGCAACTGAACTATTGTAGCCGATTCCAGGTTGATGCCAGATCCAGTCTCAGCAACATGAGTAGCTGAATTAACAGCCCATAACTCCATATCTTCAGTTACCCAGGATCTCAACCATTCCAGTTGGATGTGTCCATACAGATTGATTAAAAAAAAATCTATTTAATAGGAAATAGGTGGTTTGGAAATTCATCTACAGCAAAACAACACAAGTAAAATTATTTACTCAAATTTCTGTTAGTATATGTATGCATGTATGTATTTAAGACAGAAAATCTCCAAAGCTGTATATCACATAGTATTTTGTGATTTTTGTTCTGGTCTGTAAGTGTTTGCTTTCTTCTGTGTTCTCATTTGTATGTTTTACTAATCATATGTGTTTGTTCGCATGTATGCACTTATTTAAAATTGGTAACTATTATAGAAGAGGCTATATTCAAAAACAGTCCCTTGAATATAATTTTGAGTTTTGATTGCCATGTCAAAACCCCTAATATTTGAAATTTATTGATTTGTTCCCTAAAGTAATTATTTTCTTGACCTATATTTTGGCTTTATGTCCATAATTTATGTTTAGAATTGAACTATATTGTTTTCCACCATATTGTTTCATTCAGGATGATTTTACAGGCAAGTAAACACAAAATCTGGCTCCAAGTGGCTTAATTAGTATGGGAGTTGATTGACCTAGGCTAGTATTTTAGGGAGGAATTTATGGTCATTCTGAGGGGGCATTAAACATTAAAGGAGACATAGAGTGTCATTCTCAGAAAGAGAAAGTGAAATAATACATAAGCATACTGAACGCAGGCTGTGAACTATGAATTCATAGTATTCATACCTGGTTGTGGAATCAGGTTGCAATAGCTTTAGTGAAGCTCTACTTTTGGAGAAGAATCAGAGAAGAGAGAGCATGCCTTGGAGATGAAGTGGTGAAGAAAACGAAGTAAAGAGGGGGAAACTGACTAGCATGCAGAAATAAGAGAAAAGAGAACAGCATTTTTTTTTTTTTACTCATAATCATAAAACAAAATACACAGGATTGGGCAGAACTGACAAAAGAGGGGACTCACCAATAGGAACTCTGCACTTGAAATAAGAAGCAAAAAAATTGGAAAGCACCAATATAAAACCACTGTAGATAGTCAGAGGTTGTAAAATACAGATTTTCTGTGGGTAGAAAATCTCAACAATAATATACCATGAAGCTGAGGAAAACTCACACAACATCGCAAAGTGAACTAAATATATAAAAAATAACTAGAAATATGAAATATCAGTTTGAACAAGCAATACAAAATCTTAGGGTGCCTGGGTGGCTCAGTCAGTTAAGTGACTTCGACTTAGGTTGTGATCTCATGGTTCATGAGTTCAAGCCCTACATCAGGCTCTGCACTCACAGCAGAGCCTGCTTCAGATCCTCTGTCTCCCTCTTTCTCTGCCTCTCCCATGCTCATGGTCTCTCTCTCTCTCTCTCTCTCTCAAAAGTAAATAAACAGTAAAAAAAAAAAAAGAAGAAGAAATACAAAATCTAAGGTAGATATATAAAAGGATTTAAAAAAATGAAACTTGACTGATATTGAAAAAGAAATATGTATATGTAAGAGACAAAATGATGTCAGAAATGCAGAAAAAAATTACAAACTGTCCAAGATGGCACAGATTGAGGAACGCTTAACAAAGAACATTGAGTCAGGGCAGGAAAACAATCACGATAGTAAATGTGAGATTTAAAAAATGTACAGTTAATCAGAGCAAAAGTGGTGGAGATGGAAAACAGGCAAAAGAGGTTGAACTTTTGTATTATTGGTTTCCCTGAAGAAAAAAATCAAAATAATGGACCCAAGCTAATATTACAAACTACAATCCAGAAAGATTTCCAGAAATTAAAGTAGATGGTATTTGTAGCTGTCCTATTATATTGGGATAATGTCATGCTATTCCTTCTAATGGACTTGCATGGAAGTATTTTGGGAGACCTTAGGAACAAATCACTTAATTGTGTGTGTGTGTGTGTGTGTGTGTGTGTGATTTATCATGACTTTTCCTCCTGCCCCAATAATCTTGAAATTCCACATTTAGATAGAACTGCAAAGAGAACAATGCCTCTTAGAATACCAAACCACTGCATGGAGGAGATTCGAAGAGAGATTTGCTTGGACTCACTTTGAACTTTGAAATAAAGAAACTGTTTTACTCTACAATTGGCAATGTGATCTTGTGGTGGCAGCAGACCTGAATCTGTTCTGTCCGATACAATTATTCATATTAAAATAGCATGAAACAATGAATAAATGAAACAAATGAACAAAAAGAAACTGAGATATGATTTTGTGAAGTAATATACGTGAATAAATTATAAAATAAATGTCAAACTCTAAAATTGCTGAACTCTGGCCTTTTACATCAGAATTCCTTTGGGCAAAGACTAGGCATTATTTATTTACTTATTTTAATGTTTATTTATTTTTGAGAGAGAGAGAGAGAGACAGAGGCAAAGTGTGAGTGGGGGAGGCTCAGAGAGGGAGGCACAGAATCCGAAGCAGGCTCCAGGCTCTGAGCTGCCAGCACAGAGCCTGACGTGGGGTTCAAACTCATGAACTGTGAGATTATGACCTGAGCCCAAGTCAGACACTTAACCAACAGAGCCACGCAGGCACCCTAGACATTCTTATTTTTAACGTGTATTTATTTTATTTATTTTTTTTGAGAGAGAGGTAGAGTGGAGGAAGGGCAGAGAGAAAGGGAGAGTGAGAGAATCCCAAGAAGACATTGCACTGACAGTACAGAGCCCTAATGTAAGGCCAGATCTCATGAACTGCAAGATCATGACCTGGGCTGAAAACAACAGTGGGTCGCTTAACCAACCAAGCCACCCAGGTGCCCCTAGGCATTGTTATTTTTAAAAGCTTCTCCAAGTTCATAGCTGTGGCTGAAGACTGACTTTAGTGAAATGAAGTCTGTACATAATTATGAAAATGTTTCAGTGAAAATCTGTTTCAAAACAAAATACATGGAAAATTTATCATTACAGAAATCGTTATTTTTCCTCTCTAGAAGATAATTATTTCAATGTGATTCCATATCATCATGTATGATTTGCACCTGTTGATGTTTTGCAAAATTCTTCGTTTCTAAGATGATTGCTTGTGTAGTTTGTGCTTCTGCTATTAGAATTTGCATCATCCTCTGAAAAACTACTTGTTTCTGAACTAGGGTTCTCATTAAAGTTTTCATGGCTGATTGCAGTTGATGTGTACTGTGTAATCACAAAGCTTAGTCACATAGCTTGGAACAAGTATGGCATCTAGTCTTTCTTAGAAAGTAATTAGGTAAAATTTAACATCTTTAAAACTAAAATCGCCTTTTCTTTAAAATAAAAGTTCTTTTCCACCTGTCTTCAATTTCATTTTCATGTCACATTTTATCTTTTTTTAAATCCCCCTTAATGATTCTTCTTTCTATGTTTTCCTATTTTTATTTATTTTGACTCAGCATCCTCAGGAACTTCTGCATCTTTTGGAAAAAATATATTTTATCACTTCCCCTGGAAAGATAGCTTTAATGGATTATGATCTAAAAATCTATCTTTATCACCGATCTTTTCTGTCATGAGAACTCTTCTCATTAACAATTGTCATCTGTATATAATTTTCCTTGTAGTGGCTCTGAATAATATTATTTTCATCTATTGTCTCATCCCATATAAGAAGTGGTTGTTTCTTTAGGAAAGATTTCCTTTCAATTAATTTTTAAACAAGAAACAGGCAAGCCTGCCAGGGGTCTTGTATATTGACAAACAATTCAAAAATTAGTTATGATGCTGTGCAGAGGAGGCATTCAAAAAAGCCTGAGTGGGCATGGGAAAGTTGAAAACCTGGACAGGGTAGTTTAAAAGTGTTAAAGAAGAAATATTCCTGAGAGTAATCCATACCCTATGCTACCCAACCTGCAATTTCATATCATTGCTAATATCTAAATGCATTGTCTTCTTAATAATATATTTAATTGGACATTCCACAGGTTGAATTGTTAATCTTCTGAAGATGTCTATGGTGGTTAGAAGCCATAAACCTTGCAAGGTTTCATTAATAAGCCAATTGTTACAGACTTAATTGTGTCTCCCAAATGATATGATGAACTTCCAACACCAATACCTAAGAATGTGATCTGATTTGGAACTAAAGTCATTGTAAATGTAATTAGTTAAGATGAGGTCATTTTGAATTAGGTTGGGCCCTTAATCCAATATAAGTGGAGTGCTTATAAGAAGAAAAGAGACAGAGACAAAGACACAAAGAGAATTCCATGCAATAATGGAGTCTGAGATTGGAGTTGCACATATGTAAGGCAAGGAATGCCAAATATTTCATCACATGAGAAACTAAGAGCCAATCAGATTCCTCCCCCCCACCCCCACCCCCACCCCCCCATCCCTCCGAGACTTCAAACAGAACACTGCCTTGTGAACAACATGATTTGGGACTTTTAGCCTTCAGAACAGTGGGAGAAAAAAAAAATTTCTGTTGTTTTAGGCCACACGTTATGCCTTGTTACAGTAGCCCTAGGAAATGGATACAATGGTGAATAATAATTTCCCATCCAGCTTGAGTCACATCTTGCTGGGAGTTTGGGGGGCTACATTCCCCCAATATATCATAAACCCATTTGTATTGCATTTTTCCTACTTGTTTTCTGCTTTTGTTTTGGGAATACCGTAACCATATGTTAGTAATATAACACATAGATTTACCTTCATAGCCATCAATCTTGAAAAACTATTTATGGATAAATAAGATGTGATGTACACACACAATGGGATATTATTCAGCCATAAGAAATGAGATCTTGCTATTTGGAACAACATAGATGGACCTAGAGAGTATAAAACTATGTGATAGAAGTCAGACAAAGACAGATACTGTATGATTTTACTCATGTGTAGAGTTACACAACAACAACAAAACTGAACCAACAACAAAAAAGACAAACAAAAAAGCAGACTGTTAAATACACAGAACAAATTGGTGGTTGCAAGAAAGGAGGTGAGTGAGGGGATGGATGAAATAGGTGATGGGGATTAAGAACACACTTATCTAGATGAGCACTGAGTAAGGTGTAGAAACTTTGAATCATATTGCACAACTGAAACTAATGTAACACTGTACGTTAACTCTACTTGAATCAAAAAAAGAAAACCTACACTAGCATGTAGAAAACTCAGCCAATGTGTAGCAATATAATTAACTAGGCAATGCCTAGTATGTTATGCAGAACAATTATTCTAATTGGCCAACACTTATTTCACACCTGTGTTTAAATATTTTGACTAGTACTCTTGGAACAAATCATTCAAATCTTCATTTTTGAAAATTAAGAATAATGCTAGATAGTTAATTGATTGTAAAATACTTAAGAAAAAAATGGGCTTCACAAAACCAAAAATAAAAACAAAAAACAATAAATTACAAAACGACCTCCTGGAGTGGAGTGTCAACTGATACCAGACTAACCTGAAGCATAACATTAACTGCAATGTGACTATTAATATTGGAAATGCCATCTGGGAAGCAGCTGGGTAGCTCAGTAGGTTAAGTGTCCAACTTTGGCTTAGGTCATGATCTCGCAGTTTGTGATTTCAAGCCCCACATCAGGCTCTGTGTTGACAGCTTGGAGTCTGGAGCCTGCTTTGAATTCTGTGTCTCCCTCTCTCTCTGCCCTCCCCCGCTCGCAGTCTGTGTCTCTCTCTCAAAAAATAAACATTAAAAAAATATTTTTTTAAAAAAGGAAATGCCATTTGAGTTTTTATTGACATACACTTAAATATATGTGAAATCTTATAAATGTGCATCAGCAAAAAAACAAAACAAAACAAAACAAAACAAAACTTCTATTCACTACAAAACAGGTTGTAACACCCATGACTACCAAATCTAGAGGAAATGATTTTCCACCATGTCTTGCTGAAAGGTGCAAATGGACCACAACAGAATAGTCAACTGGTAGTTAAAGTACTTCCTTGATATCTGAGGAATAAATTCTTTTAACGTGGTCTCTTTTATTTTATTGAAATGGTCATCTTTAGGTCTTTAAAAATACTTGAAAATTGTTTGAGGCTACTATTGGCTGGGGTTCCTAGAAATGTTTGGAATTATGAGTTTACTCATAACAATATAAAGAAGTTTGGATTCTTAATTTTAAATGCCAGGGAAATTCTTTTTTGAGTCTCCTCACCCCTGTTATTTTCCTCCTGATTATGGCAGTTAGCTGTGCGCTAGAATGACTATCCTGCTGTGGTGTTAATCAGATGAGAAAAGACCCTGCTGGGAGATGTGGTAATTACACTGGGATAGTTCATCTCTTTCTGAACTCTCCCTAGGTCTTCATTTTTCCTAACAGCAACAGTGATACTAATTAAAAATGGATGTTAATTATAAAAGTTTAAAATATCCTTCCTTTACAAGTTAGTATAACCTTTTCCACCAATGAAAGAGAGAAGTTTTCACATTCTTGTAGCACTTTTGTCTGATGCTTCAAAATGAGTGAAAAAAAAAGCATTTTGTAAATGATAAATGTTCCTTTATACAGAGTCATAGTTTTCACCTTCCTTTAGGTGCTATTTTAGTCCCTAAGTTCTTTTCATTTATTAATAAGTAAACCTTCTATTAAACTTTATGGCTTATAAAATTGGCATCCTGCTTACAAAAAGAGTAGGATGTTTATTGAGGCTTTGAAAATCAATCTTTATTTATAGAGGGTTTCTAAACATCAACTAGCTGATGTTTGTTTGTTTTTTTCTCAAGAATGACAAATGCAAATAGAATTTGATGTTAATGTATGTATATATCCATTGAGGTGTTTCATCTAAACCTGTTTTTTCCATTGAGATTCAATTCACGTAACCTGGTATTGCAAATGAATGTGAATAATATTTATTAATAAAACTGTGTCTCTGAAAAGAATAAAATCAGTCTAAAAAATCACAAGTGTATTAGGAACGTATATTGGTCATAGATAATGGAGAAAATTGGTAGTTAGATTGTTTTAAGGGGATATAAATAGAGATATTATTGTAAAAAATCTCAGGCATTTATATGTTTAATTTAAACATAAAACAGTAATTCATAATTTGGAATTATCAGTTAACTTCAATTTAAATTTATTTTTTTTTTACTTTGCATAGAAAGTATTAAAATGCCCAGAAAACATGCTTTAAAGAATAAACGCTTCTGACTCATAAGCACCCGATAAAGTTCTAGCAATTATTCTCTGAAATCTGGGACAAAGAAGCTAATTGAGTGTATTATTATAAAACTCTAGGGGGAGAAACAACAAGTTCAGCAGAACTGTCAAAGGTTTAGAATATTTCTACTCTTTATAGGATTAATCTCTCTGGAAGCACGAGATCTGAAGCAAAGTATGAAAGAAGCAATCACATTTTAAGTGCTAATGTGACTGAAGACATTGTCATTTTACGGATAACCAGAGCATCTTTAAATATTAGATACTCAAAAAAGTTAGGGTTTTCAATTTAGTCCTCCATCAAATTCTTTCAAAACACACTTACATATTTTTAATCAAATAGGTTAAATATTAATATCTCATTTAAAAACAAACCTTATTTCACAAAATTTGCATATTTGAATACTGTAAATAAATAATGCCCAGTACAGTATATTTTTTTAGAAATTTTTGATATCCAAATTTATTTAACTTTATGATACTTTTTGTTGAATCTGACATACTTTATTTCTAAAATTCAGAATATATATAGTTCATGTTAAGGATACATAATTCAAGTTTACTGTGTAAACACTGTCCCAACAATGAACCATTTATGAAGGCTGGATCTTCCAATTTTCTAACAGACTTCCAAAAAAGGTTTTAATAGCCATAGACTTTATGTGGAACTAAAGAATCCCAATCAGTACAATTTGAAAACCCTAAATAAATGAGCATAGTGCTAGCGAAATGATACAACATACAGAGAGTAGAAGAACAAACTAAAAACCTTGGTTTTCAATTATTTAGCCATATGACTTTTAGGAAGTTAATTACTATATTTGAGTTGTAATTTCCTCATTTAATTTGTTATGAGAATTTAATGTTGTAACTGTATTAGGGATGCGATGTATTTATATGATCTAAAATAACATGTAGGAATCCTATACAAGGCTTATATCATTCTGAGTTCTTAAATATTTCCATATTTGATGTACTCATGGGAAATCTGAAGGCTCTTTGGAAAAAAAATCAATAATGTGGTTGCACTGGGAAATATACGGAAGAAATTATTTGGTAACTTGTTGCCTAAATCTATATGAACAGGTTATGATGGAGCTTTCCTATAGCACCTCTTGACCAACCAAGTTTTCAAACTTCCAGTTACAAAATCACACTACTTTATGCAAGTGAAGTTATATTTATGGATTGCACCATTACAAAGTCATTAGTGATATACCCTTGCATAACTGTTGGATGCACATATTCAAAGCAAAATAAATGAATACTCCTGATATTGATGAAGCAACTCAATCTCTCATTCTGCTCATATTAATAAGAAATAATGTAACATTCTCTCCACAGTTACCATAATGGAGAGGAAAAACTTTACTGTAGATAGGTCCACATTGGAGGTATATCATGAACAATATGTGTCATAAATCCTGGGACTTTCCCAGTAGGGACATTGGTCCTCATATTCATAGATTCTGTATTTGTGAATTTACTAACATACTAAAATGAGTTTGTAACCCAAAATCAATACCATAGCACTTTTGTGCCCATTTGCAAACATCCATAGGCAGTGAAAAACTTGAGTCATTGAATGCTCACCTTTCCAGCTGAGACTGAACAAGATGTCTCTCTGCCTTCTTGTTTCAGCCCTCATACTGTACACAAGTGTCCTTTTTGGTCTGTCTAGTACCACAGTGTAGCATTTTTGTGGTTTTTTTAATGGTGATTTCACTGTTTACAATGGTCCCAAGCTAGTCCTGAGCTACTATCTAGAGCCTAAGCTCAAGTAGACTGCAATTTGCCTTATGGAGAAAATATGTGCATCAGGCAAGGCCTCATTTAGACATGAGTTATAATACTGTTGAATGTGAGTTCAATGTTGACGAATCAACCGTGTGTGTGTGTGTATGTAGTATCTATACACAGAAACACACATAATAAAAGGTTATATATTGATTGGTTGGCACAAGTGTTATGACCAGAAGACCTAACTCTATATTTCCCCTAAGACCATTGATTCAGTATTCACTAATTCTGTGTTCTCTTAAACTTTATAGAAAACAACTGCTATGAATAATTACACTCGCCATATTTCCCTACCTTGATATTTTTTATTTATAGAAATATATTAATTTATTGCCTGGTATAAAAATTTTTCAGTTCTATCAATCATACTTGGTATTTATTTAAATGAGTTGAAAATTTACATCTGCACGAAAACCTGCACATGGAAGCTTTAGCTGTAATTGTCAAAGCTTGAAAGCAACTGAGATGTCCCTTAATACTAAATGAATAAACAAACGGTACATCCAGACAATGGAATATTATTCAACGAAATAAAGAAAGGAGCTATCAAGCCATGAAAAGACACAGAGTGACCTTAAATACATAATGGTAAATGAAAAATCTCAATCTGAAAGTGCTACATATTATATGATTCCAACTATATCTGGAAAAGATAAGACTATGAAGACAGTAAGAAATTCAGCAGTCAATTGGTTCAAAAGAAGGGAGAGAGGAATGAATAAGCAGAGCGGAGAGGACTTTTTAGAGAAGGGAAACTACTCTGCATGACACTATAATGTTGGATACATGTCATACATTTGTCAAAACTCATTGAATGTACAATACAAAGACTTAAACCTTGATGTAACCTATGAACTTGAGTTAGTGACAATGTATCAATATTGGTCTCTCAATTGTAACAAATGAACCATGCTAATTTAACATGTTAATGACCAGGCTGACTCTGGTGAGGATGGTGGGGATCAGGAGGATATGAGAACTCTATACTTTCTGCTCAAATTTTCTATAAACTTACAATTGCCCAAACAGTAGTCTATTCATTTGAAATAGAAAAAAATGGATGTTAAGTCTCTTAGATTCAAGTGAGATAAGCCCAGTTTAGCTAATTTAGCAGAAATAAAATGGGGATTTAAGAGAATTGCGAGTTCAGGAGAAATAGGCATTGAGGCACCTTAAAAATACTGGAAATTATAATACAGAATTATTGCAGCATCTGCAAGTAAAAATACTATTCATTCTGCCGCCACCGTAGCCGCTATTGGACATTGACTGCTATAAAAAACATCAGCCTTAGTGCAATCCCAGCAAACTTGAATGTGTTGCCATAGATACTCCCCACACATTGGTTTTTCTGCTGTGACTTCTTTTTGTGTCACTATCTCCTGACGGAAAGTCTGTCGCCATTTAGGCAATGCACTGAGTCTTGGTCTAGTGTTTCTATCCTAGTCGTTAAGGGAACTCTGCCTTCATCTAAGATGTTCAAGTTAAGAATTCTCCATGCATAGGAAGAAGGCTCAGATTCTGAGAAGCCATAAGGAATATTAACTGTTCACTGTAGTAACACAATGCATTAATAGAAGAGGTAATGTAAAGATATTGTCAACACAGCACGTTTATTCATTGTAAAAATTTACTTAATGAACTAGCAAGAAAGTTATGCTATTGAAAACTCAGACATCAAATCAGGATTTGATATACATTTAATTTTTTTTTTAGATGACAACCTAAGGTCTAACTGATGCTTTTGAAGCAATGCTTCCATTCTCTTTTTTATTTCTCTAATACCAATCTGGGTAATTTCTTGTTTTACTCTGTTTACAAGTTACTTCAAAGAACATTTTACCTATGCTAGACTCCATCCACTGCATTCAGTTTTCTCTTCCTATAACTTCACTGCAATTGCTCTTATGAAGTTACCAATGCCTTCTAAAAATTTTTCTATTTTAAATTTCATTTAAAATAAAATTATAGGGGTGCCTGGGTGGCTCAGTCTGTTAAGCGTCCGACTTCGGTTCAGGTCATGATCTCAGTTTGTGAGTTTGAGCCCCACGTCAGGCTCTGTGCTGACAGCTCAGGGCCTGGAGCCTACTTTGGATTCTGTGTCTCTGTCCGTCTCAGCCCCTCTCCTGCTCACATTTTGTCTATCTCTGTCTCTCCAAAATAAATAAACATTAAAAAAATTGTAATAAAATTGTAATTACATACACTGTTGAGGACTCCCACCTTGCAACACTCTACTTCTGTTCCATGAAATCACTTCTCTGTTTCTGCCTATTTCTTTGACTGTTTCTTAGCAATTTATTTAAGAACCCGTAAAACCTAGAGGGTCATGAGGCTTCCTTATAGACTCTCCCCTGGATGAACTCACCCAAGACTACTGCTTTAAGCATCACTTATATACTCTTAATTCTTCCATCTAATCTCTGTATTTCCATTTTTCTTTAATGTAGACCCAAATTTCCCCAGTGTATCTAGAAATGTCCTCTTATATCTCATGATCCTCTCCAAATTAACACATCTTATAAGACTAAAATCTATTCCTCCACCTCTAGTCCTTTCCTAAATTAAACATTACTGCCACATTGTATCTAGTATACCTAACTGTATCTAGTATATTTAATTAAACATTGCCACACAGATAGGTTAAATCTTGTACATTGTTCTAAAATTTGCATTCTGACTTGGTCATCACAGGCAACCTGTCCCATAGTCCTATACTTTCTCCCACCTAAATAGAATGACCCTTTTTCTCTTTATTTCTATTTCCAATGTGTTGGTTAAACCTTTACTTTTTCTCCCCAAAGCTATTACATTTTGTATGTTGCTAACATTTTTACATTCTCAATCTCTTCCCTCACTAGAACCTTTCATACAATGTGAATAGTGAGATTTAACATAAATAAACCTCTTTCAAATTCTTCAATGTTGTGACACAGCCTATAAAACAACATCCGTGCCTTAACTTTGCAGTCAGCCTTCACAACGTGGCTCCTACTACCTGTTCTTAACCCTGGGCTTTGTTCGTAATGTAAGCAGTGACTCGATTGTTTACATTTGCCTCTGTATGTCATCTTTGACAATTCTGTGTCAAGTTGGGAGGTAGAATGGTGTATATAAGGAGATGTGGCTAGGATTTAGATATATCTGAGGATGAATCCAGGCTCTTCACCGTACCTATGACTTGAGAAATATCATTTCCCTGGGCTTCAGTGTCCTGATTTGTAAAACGGAAATACATACCTGACAAAGTAGTGATGAGTTGTAGACAATTTAATATAGCCCAAGAGTATGGAACCCTGTACAGACCTTTTGTAATCCACCATTTTATCCGTTCAAAAAATCAATTATTGAGTAGTTACTATATGCCAGACAATACTCTGGAATGAGAGGTGTGCATATTTCTATGAACAAAACAACCATATTTCCATTGATTTCCTTTGTCCCTTTCTCTTTTTGCTTTTGACACTTCTGATCCATATATTTTTCTGATCTTACTCGTCTGATAAACGACATTTGCAGACACTGCAAAATTTCAAATGCATTTCTCCCCTCCCAACCTTGTGAAGTTTAGTGGAGCTTGTATGCACATCCATTATGGTATTTGTTACTTGATTTCAGTTTATTATTTGTTCTTACTGTCAGACAAAAACGTTTTGTACAGCAGAACTCGTATCTTATTATTTAAGTAGCTATCCATGGTAAATAGCATACAATGAATAAAAAGTCTTATTCTCAGATGTTTTAACCTAGGTGTTTACATTTCCGCAATTATATCTTTAAAGCTATAGGTCAAGCATAGTGGTAAAAAGATTGGAGATACAAAAGTATAGGAATTATTGCTAAAAGGTAATTTGAGCAGAAAACACACATCCGTGAAAAAAAAAAAAAGTTGAATTGAAACATAGTGCTCATGGTTTTTTTTGGTTTTTTTTTGTTTTTTTTTTTTTTTTGGCTAATTAGTAGTTCAGGTAATAAATTCCTTAAGAGTTCAGGGTAGAGAAACATCACTGTGGATTACTCCAGTTAAGTGAAATTTCCATGGAGAATTCAACTTTAATGAGAGGAGAGAAAAGGCAAAGACATTCCAGGTGGTAGGAATGAAGTAAGCAATGGAACAGAGCCAGGGATTTGCGGCATATTTTATGGGGAAAATATTAAATCAATTTTCTAAAGTAAAGAATTCACTTAGGGAGGTAGTGAGTGATGAATCTGGAGACACACAGACTGGCTATGAGAGATCTGAAGACCAGAGCTTTAGTGGGGCTGTATGATTTAGGTAGAGAAGAGTTACGACAGTCGATTCAGAGATGGAAGCAGAAAGCATTGTCTCAGAACATTTGGTCTGGCTGTGAGATGCTCGATGGTTGGCCTTCAGGGTGCCTTTAGATCTGGAGAGATAGTTAAAAGCCAATGCTGATTATTTTTATGTGAATTAATTACGACCACGGCTAGCATTTTTGTATACTCTTTAGTCTTCTAGTAAATTTAATTCATTCTTGATGTCAAAGTGATGGCAACACTTCTAAATTAAATATGACAAGTTCTTCTGAAATACATAGTTTCCATAATTGTTTTCAACTTTACTTATTTCCAAAAGATACCTAAAATAGGTTGTATTAAAATCATATGGATTCTGGAGTCATATATTATTTTAATAATAATTGAGATGACTAATATGTGTATTTCCTTTTTATTCATTGAAAATTTGAGTTATTATACTGTAGAGGAGAGAAAATAAGTGGAATAATTTCTGCTTTCACAATGTTTACAATCTATTATGGAGACAGTTGAATTCATCAGCATGATATAAAAAATCAGTGGTAGATATTGTAAGGGTTTATAAAAAACAAAAAGTCTCATGGAAGCACAATTCTGGCAGGCATAATTAGAGCAAATGCCACTGAAAGGCTTGCACATAAGCTCTGTTTTAAAGTATATGTGGAATTTTGAAACACAGAGATGGATGAATAAAGGCATGACTGTAAGAGTGTCAAACAAATAGACAGAGAAGAACACGTGTATGACATATTTGGAAATTGACATATTGACAGGAAATCACTGTGGTGTGAACAAAGGATAAAAAGAATAGTATCCTGAGAAATAAAGAAGGTATAATTAATTGTGGCCATGCCACTGGAGTGTGTGTGTGTGTACGTGTGTGTGCATGCATGTTCATGAATGTGTGTGTGTTGGGGAAGCAGGGCTTTAAATATAATTATATTAATTTTTAATGTTATTTTTTGATAAAGTAGAGAGCCATGGGAGAAGTAGAAGGAGGACAGAGCAAGAGACTTCAACGGATGTGTTGGGGCCATAACACAGGCATAGGAAGGAGTGTGGACTCATGTTGGCCTCAGTGAATCATTGGAGATTTGTGAGCAGAATAACAACATGGTTCCTAAGGTATCTGGTTTAGGGAAGTAGCTGTGTCAGTAATATATAAGAGTTGAGAAACGAGAGCTTGTGATAAACAAAGAGAACATTTAAAAGATTTCTGCAAAAGTTCATGTAAGATGTAAATGTGCCCTGAAATGCTGCTTTCTATCCAACACAAGCAAGTACACGTAGGGAAAAATAAACTGTATTCTAACAAGTAAAATTTAGTTATACAATCCATAACCAAATACTGTAATATATATTGAGGTAAAACTAAATTTTATAATAATAATTTTTCAGGTATAGAAAAAAACTAATTATATACACAACCAACATATTAAAAAAAGAGGTTTTCTTTATTTTGCCAAAATCATAAAAACTTCTAGAAGCCGTTATAGCAAAATGTTTCTTTTCTTTTAAAGTTATTTATTTTGAGAGGGAGAGAGAGAGAACATGCACATGTGTGCAAGACAGCACATGAGTGTGGGAGGGGCAGAGAGAGAGAAAGAGAGAGAGAGAGAGCGTGAGAATCCCAAGGAGGATCCATGGAGTCAGCACAGAGCCCAACATGGGGTTCAATCCCAGGAACCGTGAGATCAGGACCGAAGTGAAAATCAAGACTAGGGCACTTAACTGACTGAGCCACCCAGGTGCCCCTATAGCAAGGTATTTCTATTAAAAAGCTATATTCACTAATAAATCAATGCAAATGTTTGATATTTAGTATTTATAAAACATAACCTTAGAGATATTGGATATTTCAAAACCCTGAGAAGATTAAGACTTACTATCGTCAACTACACATATGGTCATTATTCTTTATAAAGATATATTCCTCTTGTCTAAATATAATCTCTTACTGGCCATGTATTGTTTCCAGTTCAACAAGAGAATATATTATAAGGAGTATATTTTGTTTTATTATACACATATAATACTTTGGAATTCTGAGCAAATTCAAAAAGCTCGAATCATCCACAAAGAACCAGCAGTTTATATATTAAAAGTGGTGATACTTTTATAAAAAATACATTCTACAAAGTGTAGGAGTGGGCTATAAAAGGCAGGGGTTACAACATACCTTACCTATCTGCTATCGTTCCTGATGACGGGATGGTCATTGTCAAATACCATGCCCTTGTCACTTAACTGATGGTAGACCAGGACCAGATCCGAGGACTTAACTGTTAGTCTAGGTTACCTTTCACCTTCCATGGAGTTCTTCTGTTGGAGAGTGCCATGATGTCACCAATATTAATATACTATAACTTTGCTTTAATTTGAAGCATTATTAACCTTAAAACAATATTTTATCCAGGCTTCCTCATTAGAAATAGTGTATGTTTTATAACTGAGTACATATTTTTAATTTATTATTAGTATGATGACATTTTAATTGGAAAGCTTTATTTTACCAGCACTTAAGAGTTTAAAAGTTTACAAAAATCATATAGCTTTCAACTTATTTTATTTGTCATAAAGTCAAATGTTGTGAAATGTTCTCTATAATCTTGATATTGTCTTCATTTAGCAAGTTAGCAAGTTACCTAATTTTAACTGACTTGTAAGATATTCCAGAGATTTCACCCTTCCATGTATTTATTTTTCTTATAATTAAGGAAGAGTTTTATTTCATAATATAGTTCACAAAATATTTTGCGTGTATGTATGTCTTTACTATACTTACAATATTTATTATGTAAAAATTAACTCCCATAGATTTCATTGCTATTCAAGAAAACTCCAACAATATTTTACATATTCCCTCCCCACCCCTGTGCAGAATATATGCAGAGACCTTTAAGCCTAGAAGTTTCCATGAATACTATAAGGACAACTATCATTTTTTTTAATTTAAATTTAGCTCTTTGATTATTTTCTAAAATGTACATTGTCTTAATAACATTAAGTTACTAGGTAACCACTGGTTTTTCACAGAAATATATGTACAATTTGATTAATAAGATAACTGGAAGAAAACTTCTTCAATCTCCTCTCTGATTTCCAAAGACTATAAATACCTTATGAATTTCAAGGTTCTAAAGGAATATGGTAGAGGTTAGAATCTCAAAAGTTGCATGAAAACTACTAATATCTTTATTTGGAGTAATGGATGTTTAAAATTGTATTTTGGTTTTCATCACCTTTTAACTGATTTTAGTGTTCTTAACTCATTTTGTGTACTTTCTCTTTTGGGAAACACAAAACTGCATTATCTCAGAGCTGACTGGAGATGAATCCAACAACTGACTTCTTTCAGAAAGGCTGTCTGTGTTATGTTTTATGTATGTATGTGTGTGTGTGTATGTTTGTGTGTGCGTATGTATGTATGTATGTATGTATGTATGTATGTATGTATTTAAATAAGCAGAGTCAGATGATTCCTTTCCTGGCTTTATTGTTGAGTTTATTCCATTTCATCTGTGTTATCCTTCCACTTTTTCTACTAGGAGCTTTTAGTTTTTAAAGAAAGTTTTGTCATAGTTGTTGTGGTTTCTCTCCCCTTCCCTTCTATACCTGTGCGATTTCAAAATTCATTTTCTTTTCTCTCTGCCATGACCCTGACACTGAAAATGAAAATTATCTAAATATAGTAAGGTATAATATTTAAGAATGTTTTATCTGCTTTCCAAATCAGAACATGTATTAGTTTGCTAAGGCTGCCCTAACAAAATATCAAAGACTGTAGGGCTTGAACAACAGAAATTTGTTTTCTCTTAGTTCTAGAAGTTGCAAATCCAAAATCAAGGGGTCAGCAGGTTGTTTTTCACCTTCTGTGACCTCTCTCCTTGGTTTGAAGATAGACCCTTTCCACGGTGTCCTCATGTGATCTTTCCTCACTGTGTGAACATCTCCAGTGTCTGTGAGTATAAATTTATGCTTCTTATTAGGATACCAATCATGTTGGATTAGGATCCACCCTAAAAGTGTCATTTTAACTTAATTACCTCTTTACAGGCCATATCTGAAAACAGGGTCACATTCTGAGGTACAAGGACTGAGGGCTTCAACATACGAATTTGGTGGGGGCAAAATTCATCCCATAACTCAACCCATTCAGAAAGTAATTTAAGGGTTAAGTCAGAGAGCATTAACCTTGAAGTCAGAAAATCTGTATTAAAGAAAGTTTCATGCCATTTAATAAGCAATTCAACATCTCTGAAACCCAGTTTGTCATTGTTTGAGAATAATAATGCCCATTTCGAGGTAATTGTTCTATGCTTGCACATATAGAAAGCCTGCCATATTGCCGTATTCATATTCATAATACATTTACTGAATATGTATATTATATCAATGTCACCACACATTTTTGTACATCCTAAGACTAAGGAGGTAATATGATAGAAATGCTGAAATTTAAATAGTGTTTTCATTTTGCCTTTGTAAGCAACACATTTTTTGTGAAGAATAAATTTGACCATAATATATTAAATGTGTCCTAAAATTATGAGAGCATTTTTGAGAAGCCAAATTGAAAGACTTTATTTCTATTTAGTCCTTCGTAATACTCTGGTTCATGCATCATTGATTTATAGACATTTGTCACAAACAAGATAGGCCCATATGTTAAAAGCACTTGCCATTTTTTTTTGTGACTGCCTTCAATCAGATTGAACAGATTAATGATTGTAATAATCAGTCATCCTGATTTTCAACTACATGGTCTTAACTATTCTACGATTTCAGGTTGTCCCTTTATCTAAATCATTAAACTCTTTAGGATTTATTAAAGCCTCTTTTTAGGCATATTGATCTGCATTCAATTTGTACCTCTTTGGAATGCCCTTTTCCAGCATGAATTTTCATAGCAAAGTATTATTGTTGATTGATGTGTTCATGTGTTGTTATATTGCTTCACCTTAAGTACCTTTTTTCCCCCCACCAAATCTCCTTGAGTCTACTATTTTAAATGCTTTAACCTCTTGTATGTCTTTGTAATGTCCTTCCATGTAAGATCAGGTACAGTGGGCTGACTGTATTTTCTAGTGCAAATTAAAAACCCATTTGTTCAGCTTGACTTCTGCTTAGTGACAGCTCTGTGTATTTTTATGCTTAGTGACAGCTCTGTGTATTCACATGCGATGTGAATACATGAAGGACACAGCACAAAATCTAACTGCATTATACTCCATCTGCATTGTGAGGTAAATGTGGAATAATTACTACTGTCTAAGTTTTTATTCATTTTTTCATTAAAGCTGTTATCATGTCAGGGACAAGGATAAATAATACCCAATACCTGGCTTTTATTAGTTTCTGTCTTTGTTAAATGTGAATGACGTGAAAGGCAATAAGTAAGGCTGTAAAAAATCATAAATAAAACATTAGCACATTTTTTTAATAGTGCAGGTGTAAATGTCACTAATGAAGTAAGAATAAATATGTTATGTTAATTACACTGGTTTGCCTTAGTGTAAAATGTGAAAGGAAATGTAGTGCTTGACAAGAATGAAAACAGGAAAACCAAATTTTTTTTACCATAGGAAATACTCATTTATTTTAATATTTGCCATACAAGAGTAGGTTATATTACAGATTTGGCCATGTGCTAGACCTGTTTTACAGAGTGATATTCCAAGCACAATAAGTCACTTATGGCTATAATAGTTTCACCGGGTGGCCTCAAACAGATACCTACTTATACAGACTGTGTCCTACAGTGTGTTTTTCTCTGTTTCTTCAGGGTCAAATAGCACATAGTACTTGCTTCTTTAATGCTTCGTATCCTTTTCTTCTGTAAATCCTCTCTTGCTATATAACAATTACTCTTTAATATGCAAAAATACAGGAAAGTCAAGTGTATTAGAATGTCATTTAACCAAGTCTAAGTAGATTAGGAATTGACACTTTAAAAGCCAACTAATAAAAGAAGTTCATGAACTATAAACAGTAATTAAAAAATTATTTGTTTTGTTTATTTTGTGTGTTCCTCTGTTTAATCTAGAAAGAGCAAGAAATGTGTTGTCAAAGTTCATGGCTCACTTTTGAAGCTCTCATTGTATCTATTAGTGTGCGTTGGGAAGATAGACTATTACTTCATCCTTAGAGTAGAGAGCCACACAAAGATCAAATTTGACTAATTCTGCTAAAGTGTCAACTCCAAATTTCATTCATTCTTTGCTTATCAAATATCATTGTATCCAGCAAATCAAAAACAAAAAACCCTAAGGGTCATTCTGCTCTATTTTACAGGCAATGATGGTAAAATTGATCAGGCTTAGCACATATATAAATAAAAGTCCCCCTTTTAGAGATGAGTTATCTTTGGATCAGAAGGGATATTAAACTCTTACAACTGCACATAGCCACCAAGTCTCAAAATCAGAATTCATATTAGAATCAACACAACATTTGCAACCAACCTGCAATGCTCATGTGTCCTAAAGGATTATCTCTAGCCCAGACCTATGTCCTGAGGATCACGTCCACTTACAAATCATAACATGGCTTCTCAACATATTCTTTTGGATGGTGCAAACACATCTTAATCCTAAATTACTAAAAGTCTGTCTTCTTCAATTTTTACTTATTTCAATGAATGATGCCACCTTGAAACCAATTTCTTAAGCCTGGAACCTAGCTTTCACTTTTCACAACTTCTCCCCTGAGAAGTTGTCACTTCTACATCCAGTATATCACTTGGCCCTGTCATCTTTGCCTGACAGATATGTCTTACATCCATTGACATTCACTCATCACCAGTGACATCACTGATTACTGCAGAACACTTTCTTCCTCTCTTACACACCTGCCCGGATACTGCAGTGGGCTCCTAACAACTATCCAGAGACATCATCTTGTCTCTCTTCAATCATTTCTTCACACTGCTGTTAAATGATTTAAAGCCCACTATACCACTGTTCCTTCATGTTATAACATTTTTATCCTTGCTGTAGTTCAACCACTCTAGATTTCTTGAAGTTTCTCAAATATACCTTACCAATGCCTGCCACAGTGCCTTTGCATATGTTGTCCTACCTGGAAAGGTGTTTGCCACCAAAAACTTACTTAGCCCTTGTCTACATCTATTCATCTTTCTTTTTTTTAATATTTATTTATTTTGGGGGAGAGAGAGAGAGAGAGAGAGCACGTTTGAGCAGGGGAGGGACAGAGAGAGAGGGAGAAAGAATCCTAAGCAGGCTCCACACTTAACAAGGAGCCTGATGTGGGGCTTGATCCCACAACTGCGAAATCATGATCTGAGCTGAAATCAAGAGTCAGAGGCTTGATTGGCTGAGCTACCCAGGTGCCCCCATCCTTCTTATTTAAGGTCAAATACAATTTGCCCAAAATATAATTAACTGAGCTTCATATTAATATGACCTCCATTTTGCATTGTTAACAATATTTTATGGCCTTTTTGTTTATAATTGAATATTTACTTGTGTGATTATTTAATGTCTTACCTACTATGTGTACTGATACACTTTCTGAAGGAAATGTACACGTCTTATTTTTCACGTTTTTATATTCTATAGGTTTAGCACAGTGCCCAGGACAAATTATACAATAATTAGAAATATGTTGAAGTACTAAAATCATGTTTCATGCTAAAGTTAATGTTATCTAATGATGTAAAAACATCACGCTAGAAATAGCATCTATTTTTCAACAGCTTATTGTGAAAGAGATCTCCTTGAATAAATTTTGAAGGCTTACGGTGGACATCAGTATAATCTTCACTACATTTCATTATTTTTTAACATTTTGCCATCCTTGCTTCATCTAGCTTTCTGTCTTTCTCCTTCTTTTCATTTTGCTTTTCTAATCACTTGAAAGAAAATTGTACACAGCATGACATGGAAACCTATTCCTAATTACGTGAACATTGTAGTTCTTAAGAACAACATTCTTATCCATATTGTACAGTACACACCATTTTCACATTCAAGATATACAAAAATGGAAGATTATAATGTCTTGAAGGTTATAATAAAATAATTCACATATATGTATATTTTATTATAAACCTGTTATATAAGATATATAATAGGCCTATCATTATATGTGTTACAATATGCTCAAAAATGAATTTGATAGGTTAGCTTTCTATAATTATTTTAAGTGTCAAAAAGAGGATTTAAACTGAGGTCTACAAAACTCCAAAGCTCATTACTATTCCACCATATTATCAAAAATCATGATCATGTTATTGACATTGTTTCCAGAATTAACTAGAAATTAGACAATATTTTGAGAGCTTAAATAGAAATGTCACATAGGAAGGCATACTATGTACATTTGAATGCCAACTGAAGAATAGGAGATATTCTCAGTTTTTAAAATATTTTCTTCTCTCGGGGCGCCTGGGTGGCTCAGTAGGTTAAGTGTCCGACACTAGCTCAGGTCACGATCTCGCGGTCCGTGAGTTCGAGTCCCGCGTCCGGCTCTGTGCTGACAGCTCAGAGCCTGGAGCCTGTTTCAGATTCTGTGTCTCCCTCTCTCTCTGACCCTCCCCCATTCATGCTCTGTCTCTCTCTGTCTCAAAAATAAATAAACGTTAAAAAAATAAAAATAAAATAAAAATTTTCTTCTTTGAAACTGGCTTTATTACTGTATGTGAATATATGATATTGTTCTGAGCCCATTATGGTATAAGAATCACTGATAGGTTCTAGAGTTGTGACTGAATTATTAAAATTTGTGAGAGTAACACTTCATTCAAGAAAAGAAGAAAGAAAGAAGAGTTAAATAAAATAGACTTTTAAAAAATAGAAAAGATCAATGAAACTAAGAGCTGATACTTTGAAAAGATAAACAAATTTGTAAACCTTTAGCCAGACTCATCAAGAAAAAAAGACAGAGGACTTTAATAAATAAAATTAGAAAATAAAGAGAAGTAACAACTGACAAAACACAAATACAAAGGATTATAAAAGACTACTATGAAAAATTAAATGTCAACAAATTGGACAACCTAGAAGAAATAGGTACATTCCTGGAAGCATACAGTCTTCCAAAACGGAATCAGGAAGAAATAGAATATCTGAACAGATGGATTACCAACAATGTTATTGAGTTGATAATCAAAAAGACACTCAACAAACAAAAGTTCAGGATCTGGTGGATTCTAGTGAATTCTACCAAACATTTAAAGAAGAGTTATTTTTCTCAAACTATTCCAAAAAAATAGAAGAGGAAGGGAAGCTTCCAAATTCATTCTATGGGCCTCGCATTATCTCTATACCAAAAGTAGACAAAGACACTACCAAAAAAGAAAACTAAAGGCCAATATCCCTGCTGAACATAGATGCAAAAATCCTGAACAAAATATTGGCAAACCAAATTCAACAATACATTAAAAAGATTAGTCACCATAATCAAGTAAGGGGGATGTATTCTAGGAATGCAAGATTGGTTCTATATCCACAATTTGAAACATCATATTAAAATTTTTTTTAAAAACCACATGATCATCTCAATACATGTAGGAAAAGCATTTGATAAAAATTCAACATCTGTTCATGATTAAAAACTCTCAACAAAGTGAGTTTAGAGGGAACATACTTCAGAATAATAAGGGTCATATATAACAAACCCTCAGATAACATCAAACAGACCAGAAACAAGACAAGAATGTCCACTTTCACCACTTTTATTCAAAATACTGGAAGTCCTAGACATAGCAATCAAACAGGAAAAAAAAAAAGACTTCCAAATTAGTAAAGATAAAGGAAAACTGTCATTATTTGCAGATGACTAGACATAGAAAACCCGACTCCACCAAGAAAAACTATTAGAACTGAGAAATTAATTCAGTAAATTTGTAAGATATAAACAATTAATATACAGAGATCTATTGCATTTCTATACACTAATAATGAAACAGAAAGAGATATTAAGAAAAAAATCCTATTTAAACTTGCAACAAAAATAATAAAATACCCATGAATCAATTTAGGCAAAGAGTTGAAAGATCTATACTCAGAATAATAAAACACGGATGAAAGAAACTGAAGACAACACGAAAACATGGAAAGATATAACATGCCTATGAATTGGAAGAATTAATATATTTTTAAAATTTATTTAAATTCAAGTTAATTAACATATGGGGAATATGGTATTAGGACTACAATTTAGTGATTCATCACTTACATATAACACCCAGTGCTCATTTCAACAAGTGCCCTCTTTAATGTCCAGTATCCATTTAACCCATCCCCCACCCAACACCTCTCCAGGAACCCTCAGTTTATTCTGTATTTAAGTCTCTTATGATTGATTCCCTCTCTGTTTTTATCTTATTTTTCCTTCCCTTCTCTCTATGTTCATCTGTTTCATTTCTTAAATCACACATATGAGTGAAATCATATGATATTTATCTTTCTCTGATTGACTCATTTCACTTAGCATTTACTGTCTAGTTCCATTCACGTTGTTGCAAATGGCAAGATTTCCATATTATCCAAAGCAATCCACAAATTCAATGTAATCTCTATAAAAATACCAATAGCATGTTTTCACAGAACTAGAAGAAATAATTCTAGAATTTTTATGAAACCACAAAATACCTCAAATAGCCAATGGAATTTTGAAAAAGAAGGAAAAAACAGGAGTCATAACAATTCCAGACTTCCAGATATAATTAAAAGCTATAATAATCAAAACAGTATGGTACTAGCACAAAAAATAGACACACTGATCAGAGGAACAAGTTAGAGAGCTGAGAACATTACCCATAGTTATGTAGTTAGTTAATCTATGTCAAAAGTGGCAGGAATATACAATAGAGAAAAGACAGTCATTTCAATAAATGGTATTGATGAAAGTGGACAGCTACATGCAAAAGAATGAAATTGGGCCACTTTCTTACACCACACACAATAAATAAACTAGAAATTGATTGAAGACCTAAATGTGAGATCTGAAATCATAAAATTCCTACAAGAAAACATAGGCAGTAAATTTTTTGACATTAGTCTTAGCAATAAGTTTATGGATATGTCTCCTCAAGCAAGGGAAACAAAAGCAAAAAATAAACTATTGGGGCTACATTGAAATAAAAAGCTTTTGCACAGAGAAGAAATCCATGAACAAAATGAAAAAGCAGCCTACTGAATGGGAGAAGATATTTGCAAATGATACCTGATAAGGAGTTAGTATCCAAAATATATTAACAACTTATACACTTCAACACTAAAAAACACAACTAATCTTTTTAAAAAATGGGCAGAGGACCTGAATAGACATTTTTTCCAAAGAACATATACAGATGGCCAGTAAACACATGAAAAGATGCTCAACATTACTAGCCATCAGGGAAATACAAATCAAAATTACAATGAGATATCACCTTACAACTGTCAGAATGGCTACTATCAAAAGACAAGAAATGACAAGTACTGGTGAGAATGGGGTAAAAAGGAAATGCTCATGCACAGTTGATGGAAATATAAATTGATTCAACCACTCTCAATAATTGTACTGAAGTATCACAAAAAAATTAAAATAGAAATACCATAGGATCCAGTAATTCTACTGCTGGGTATTTACCTCGAAAAAATAAAAATATTACTTCACAGTAATATGTGCAGTGTTATATCTATTCAAACATTATTTACAATAGCCATGATATAGAAGCAACATAAGTGTCCTCTGATAGATAAATGGGTAAAGAAAATGTGGTATCAGAGTACAATGGAATATTACTCAGTCATAAAAAAAACCCAATGAGATCCTGTCATTTGTGACAACATGGATAGCCTTAGAGGGTATTATGCTAAGTGAAAAAATGCATACAGAGAAAGACAAATACCATATGATTTCACTTGTATGTGGAATCTAAAAAACAAAACAAACAAACAAACAAACAGAGATCATAAATACAGAGAACTGATGGTTGCTGGAGGGAATGGCGGTGGGAGAGGGGCAAAATCGATGAAGAGGATTAAGAGGTACAGACTACTAGTTATAAAATAAGTAAATCATAAGGATAAAAAGTACCGCATAGGGAATACAGCCAATGATATTTTCATAATATTGTATGATGACAGATGGTGACTGTACTTATCGTGATGAGCATAGCATAATGTATAGAATTGTTCAATCACTATATTGTATGCCTGAAACAAATGGAATGTTATGTGTCTACTATACATCAATAAAAAACATGTACTTAAAACACTATTCCTTGACCACATCTGGAAGAATATTGAGCAGAGTTGACCAGAAGACTCATTCTAGCAAAAAAAGAGTACTGCCTTTCAAGTCATAGCACTTGAAAGAATTGTTGTTCCTGCCATGGGAAACTGTCAGTTCCTAAACACCTTCATAAAAGGTATGGATCTCCACCAGAAAAAATCTCTCTCCAAACCCACATGTCCCTCACAGTGAATCTCTGACTGAGGAAGAAGTTGAAAATGTAAGGGTAATTTTTACCACACCATTTTTAGCAACCAGAGAATGGTCTCTAGTCATGAAAACAAACAAACAAAAAGCAGATAAACTGAAAAAGCAGAATGGAAAGGCTACTATGGAGGAACATCATAGAATTAGACCAAGAACTCATAAAGATATATGAATACAGAACTAAAGGGTGTTTCTGGCCAAACATATGATTTTCCAAGTGTGCCAGAAATTTTGTTTTCATAAATTTGTATTATGCTTCTTGAAGAAGGGTCCCTAAATTATATAAACCTCAGGCCCAACAAAAGTTCGTATTTCTATATGAGACTTTAAGAATATTAAGAGAGGAATTGAAAGAGTTATCATTACTGAACTTTGAATCAGTACTTTGAGACACAGCTCATAAAACAGCACATTTTAAAAAATAATGGAAACCACAGGTAAAAAGCAAAAGAGAGATACAGAGTACATATTCAGGATAACTAATATAAAAACATTAAGTTTTATGAAATGTCAGTTAAAAAAACAACAGAATTAAAAGAATTATCACACTTACAATATAAGAAAGCTTTTTAACTTGTTGAAAATTTTTTCCCTATAGACAGAAAGTAGATAATGAGCACCAGCAATATTTAATTCACTAATTGAATGAAACCATATTGGGCATCTTCAATTAGTCAAGCAGAATTCTAAGCACTGGGGATTCAGCAGTAGGGAAAAGATGCCAGGCTTTTTCCTTTCACAGAGTTTAATGTAGTCAGGGGAGGCATCCATAAATGAATAAGACTATATCATCACAGAAGATCATGTCAGGGCAGTATACATCCTGAAATATGAGAACATGGTATGAAATGGTAGTGAGTTGTTGGGTGTACAACTAATTATAACATTGAAATATATAATCACTAAGTATACAGAAAATATCTCAATATTTTCCAGTAAAAAATATTTTTGTATTAAGAATTTCAATACAGAAACAGTGGGACATTAAACTATGCACAGAGTCTTTCTAAGGCAGTCTTGTGCCACTGCCCCATCCACAGGCCCATGAAGCTGGCCCCACCACTGCCTCCTAATGGCAGCGAGTTGGAAGGGAGCCTTGAAAAACGCTTTCCAGGAGTTAGCTTTACCGAAACAGAGAGGAGCAAAGTGAGGAAGGCTGCTGAGTGTGTCTGTAAGCAAACAGGCCAATGGCCAGCAAAACATTCAATGAGTAAGCAAAACTTGCGATATTGACATTGGTGTGAAATATTAAATGGGATAAAAAGTATATGAAATGTACAGTTTACTGAAAATCTGTCTTTCAAAATTAGCAGAAAAAATTGTTTTACTCACTGAGCTATACTTTAGAGAAACTTCAAATGATACATAATTTTTATTTCATTAAAATTATTTTGGATTCAATAAATTAAAAAATTAGTTTAAACACAGCATAAATTTATTAATGACATCTTACTGAGAATAGCTTAGAGTAAAAACATAACTCATTTGTATTTATGAAGCTTTCAGTAAAAGGTTGGGTTTCTCTTCATTTCTTGAGCTATTGATGCTATTTCAAAAGATCTACCATAATATATTTCAACTATATTTCATTTGAATCATGTATTTGTATGAAGACTTAATTTTTTCTTCCTCCCTGGAATGGTTCAGAATTTCTTTTATCTCTAATTCTATATCTTGTACATAAAAGCCCTTATTCTTTCTTCAAAGGCATTCTAGGATAGTATCTTAGATCACTTTAATCTAGTTGCAATATTTACTTTTTAGAGTTTTTTAATGTGCATCTGTCACATTTTAATTAAAAACAAATCTTACTTTATAACATTAATTTTTACCATAGTTGAATTAAGAACAAATCATGTTTTAGAAAGTAAGCATTTAAGGCAATACGTGCATTTACTAAGTGTTCACTAAAGTTTTAATTCATATTTATGTTAGAGAATTTGATGAACTTCCTGAAAATAAGATATAAAATTGTTACTCCACTGGCCATAATGAGCCAAGAATGGAATTGGTTTAAAAACCCTATTTGCAATAGTAACAGAAATCCATAAAATTACTTAGGTATAAAATTCACAAAAATAGATGAGTTATATATTAATAAAACTACTAAAATACTTAAAATATAATAAAATCCAGAATATAGGGAACAATTAATATTCCTGGAGATTATAATGTTGAAAGGAAATTTACTGCAAATTGCAATTTATTAATATATATTAACAAAATATAAAATGTTAGGATATGAAAATAATATTTATTTGTTAGGCTAGAATAAATTCTCAGAACTGAAGATATTCTTTGGAAATAGTAACTGAACTTGAGAAATATTTTGAATTGTGCAGTAGAATGGATTTTTATAGCGTACAGCCCAGCAATTCCATTTTGGTATAAAATGCAAATAAATTTTCACTGAAGGAACTATGAAAGAACACTTAAAACATAAGAATATATTTTTCTATAAGCAATATGTTAGAAACAAACTATGTTCATCAGCAACAAAATGAATAAATTGTGAGTATAACCATACAGTTAAATACTATGTATTGATAGATATATATATAAATTAGATTACATTGATGAACATCATAAACCTGGTATTGAATGATGAAAAGTTTCCAAAAGAATACAATCAGTATATTATTTCCATAAAGTTTAAAAACTTGATAATCAATGCCATAAAATATTTATGTATATATTTAAACATGTATAATATAAAATAAACAAAAATGTATAATAATAAGAAACACCAAATTCAAGATAAACAATGAGTGCACAGGTGTCTGAAGCTGACTTGGTAATATTTTATATATATATATATATATATATATATATAACTGGATGGTGGGTACATATAGGTTTTTGGAAATAGTTTCACAAAGTTCTAAAAGTCTTTAATGTTTTATAACATATTTTTATTTTTATTTTTTTTATTTATTATTTAAATTTTTTTTGTTTTTGAGAGAGAGAGACAGAGCATGAATGTGGGAGGGGCAGAGAGAGAGGGAGACACAGAATCTGAAACAGGCTCTAGGCTCTCTACTGTCAACACAGAGTCAGATGCACGGCTTGAACTCACTGACGATGAGATCATGACCTGAGCCGAAGTCAGTACCTTAACTGACTAAGCCACCCAGGTGCCCTTATAACATATTTTTAAAGAGCAGATATCTTACTATACATTATTACCTTACATATCTTAAATCAAAATTTAATTTTCAAGAGATTGGTAAAACATTAAAACATTTCATTTATATCCATGCTTATTACTATTGTTGTTACTGTTATTGACAAGCAATTTGTATCATGAGTGTTTTGGGTTTCTTTTTTATGTATATCTGTTTCACATTCTATAATCACATGTGTGATCAGAACACTTAATATTAGAAAGTATCAGATATAAAAATGTGCCTTCTTGAACTAGAAATATTAGCTATTACAGAACTATGGTACCAGTAGTATTACAAAATTTAATTTGTACTATGCATATCAAATAACAAACACAAAAGAGGACTAGGGTATGAGAAAGGCATTTTCCATCAGATGATAAATCTTTCTATAAACATCCAGTAATCAAAAGAGAATGGATTTGTACATAACCAAACAGATAGCTGAAAGAGAAAAGGTTGATTCCAAAAGATGAAAGTACATATGAAGCCTTAAGCAACACAAATAATACAATTAGTAGTGTTGGTATTAATGGTATTAGTATATATGGAAAGTTTACCATGCCCAGACATTAATTGTTGAATGCAAATTAAAACATCAGGGAGTTATTTGGTGCTCACCAGGAATGGTGATCTTTTGGGCAACAGGTAACCTCATGCATTCTACTGTTAATGATCATTGTTAAAACTCATTTGGAAAAAATATAGGAGAATCTATTAATATTCAAAATATACATTTTTAAAAAGTGAAGTACAATATTTTGGACTCTACTTACATAGAAATAAAAAAACCAAAGAATTTTCCTAAATGAAAAGATGCAGGTTAATTGCTACCCAGAAAAGAAGTTTGTAATTGTCAAATGTGTATAACAAATTGAATGCTCATGATAGGAGAATTAAAGAGAATAGAGAACATAAAAACATTAAAGAAAATACAGAGAGGGTATAAGATATATCTATTTTAAAAATTTATGTTGCTCACTTTTGGCAAGGATATAGGTCAAAGATAGTTAACAGAGTAAATAAGTAAACATTTAAGTATACTTCTTAAAATAAAATAAACTGTGAGTATGCACGTGACTTTATATGTGTTTATGATCACAGAGAGAAGTGTAAAGGGTACGCATAAATCTATGTTCAACGGAAATCTGAAGAGTTTGCACCGTAAGGAGAAATGAATACATAAGTGTTTCTATATATTATTACTTCCTTTGTTACTATTAGCATTTGTTATTTGTAGGAGAATATTTTAAAAAGTCAAACAGTATACAATGAAGACCCATGTTGTAATATACTTTTGTAGAAATCCTAAGTCAAGTACTTTAAAGGAAATCCATATGCTTTAGAACCAGAAGGATATAAAGTCAAATTTCTCTCCTAGTGTATTAGTATGCAATTTTTATCTCTGTAGAATATGCATATATTCCCTTTCAGAGTTATTTCTATAGGGCATACATATATTCCCAGTAGAATTTACATATATTCCTTTTTCTCTCATTTTTTATTTTGATGTTATGTGATGGTGATTAATATCTGAGAGTGGAGACTACTGAACCAGTAACTGGAAAACCAAAAGAAGCTTCCATTCCTTTGTCCAAATTAAGTCTTTTGATAATGATTGCAGACATGATGTGAAATGCTTATTGTTCATGAATTATAGTTAGCCTGAGAATATTTTGCTGCAAAAACCCTTCCTGATTCTCTTTTAATAAGCAATAGCTGTAAGAGAGTTCTGCTTGGCAAATCAGAAATCTGGAGTAGAGCAATATAACACTGGCTCTCCTGAGGCTGAACCCACTTGGTAATGTATTTAGTAAAACGAAGCCTAATGCAAAAAGTGCACAGGCTTGAATAAACAAAAAAATCTCCTTCATTTTATAAGCCTTTTAACAAAGTTGTGGATGAAAAGATAAATAATACAAGGATAGGAAATTATCCAGGTCTACAAAGGAGTAGGTTCATTGTTTGAGAACTAAAAAGGCTCTCAGTGGAAAGGCTCTCACATACTTGACACTTCCATATCACCTCATCCCATCAGTTTCCTCTTCTTGTGTCCACAATTGAAGTACATTTCCATTTCCATTTTAAGCAAAATCCTTGAAAGGGTATTTGAAGTTGTTGAGAAAGAGGGCTATGGAGGAGGTGGCAGAACCATTAAAGTTTCAAGGAATGAAAAGATGAAAATAGCTTCACAAACATAACAGGAATGATTTTAAACATCAGCATGTTTAGAAAATTGAAGAACCTGAACGAGTAATCTAAAAATAAAAACAGAGAATGAAAGCCATGAGCACTGCTTTTCTATCTCAACTAGGTGTATCTTTACATCTTCCTAGGTGATGAAATTCCTTGCTGTAGCTCAAATCTAAGGGAGAAAAATGAAAAAAATAAAATAAATATTAGAGTTTATAGATTCCTTCAGTTATTGAGATAGAATCATTGGAAAGGAGCTTACATATGATTTAGTCAAATCCCTCAGGGAAACTGGGGCACAGAGAAGTGATTTATGCACATTTATGAGAGAAAAGTCAGTCATGATTGGAACAGGGATTAACATGTAGGATTGTTAGCCCTTTTTTGGTGATTTTTTGGTATATTAAAAAAAAAAGAAATAATAAAGCACTTTATTTATCCAGTTGATAAACAAGTATTTATTGGGCACATCTTACTCATCAGGTATCTTCCCAGGACTGCGTATGGAGTTGAGAATAAGATATGTTCTTTTTTGGGACATAGTTTAAATTCTAATATGAGAGACATGTAATTAAAAAATGAAAACAAAAGATTCAACATGATAAATTCAAATGATTGTAGCATAACAAACAGAGAAAATGTGTGAATATAATTCAGGATTATTGCAAGGCACTGTTAGCCTTGAAAAGAGCAGTTTAATAGTAAAGGATGGAAGAAATGTTATATGAGATTATATATGATGCTTGTACAAATAGGAAAGAATTGAAACACCTGAAGGAAAGACATTTGAGATGGATTGTTAATAGGTTTCATCTGGTTTGTACTAACTTCATGATTTGAGAAATTTCAATGGCATTTTCAATGAGGAAAAGCTAATATAATTAACCTGAAAAATTCATCTAGGCAAAAAAGTTAACACTGGCAGAAATGAAAGTTAAATCATAACTGTTCAAGTGAAATAAATAGTCCTGCTTCACTGTATAAAATAATTGCCCCCAAAAGTGATGTACAAAGTTAGTCTGCTGGTTAGAGACAACATCACATGGTTGATTACATGATATGTAAAATTACCCAGTACTGTAGAATAATAGGTAACAGTCCTGCTTGATGTCGATTTTATTTTTCAATCCATTTTAAAAAGATATTGCTTTTCAATTTATTTTATTTTTTTGAAAGCTATCACTAGATGTTGGGACAAGCACATTTCTAAGACTTAATTCACTCCAGAAATAAAATAGACTGCAGGGTAATATTTTTTAGCCATTCCAGGTTATCCTTTAAATAAGTTACTTTCCCTGCACTAGAAGCTCCCATGGTCAGTTCTGTAGCTGATTGCATAGTTCTTTCCTGATTAAAGATAGCTTTATAATGGGTGCCTGGGCGACTCAGTTGGAGTTGGAGTTGGACTCAGTTAAGCGTCCAACTTAGGCTCAGGTCAGGATCTCACGGTCGGTGAGTCTGAGCCCCGCATCAGGCTCTATGCTGACAGCTCAGAATCTGGAGCCTGCTTCGGATTCTGTGCCTCCCTCTCTCTCTCTCTGCCCCTCTCTCACTTGCTCTCTTTTAAAAATAAATAAACATTAAAAAAAAGTTAGCTTTATTTCATTTGTTTAAGCCATCATCCTGATTTGAGAATACAAATTGCTTCATTGTATTCAGAGAGTCTAAAAGGTACCCTCAAATAGGAATAAATAGGAATTGAAATTTATTCTGCAACTAAATATTACTGTTGGCTGGGGTAGGTGAAATTGAACGACTACAAACAAATAGAAAGGGGCTATTCGTAATGATTCGAGCTTACCTTGTAATAGAACTCCAACTTATTGTAGGAGATAGTTTTAATGAATAATTTGAATTTTTGATGCAATAACACCCCCACCCCCCGCCCATGACAGACATTCAGTTTTTGCATGTTAAGGAAATAAGGTCTTGAAGGGATGCTTATTCACGGACAACATACATCCCACCCCAAAATCCCCAGCATTACATAGTGTGATGCAAACGATTCTTAGAGATATCAAATTAATTAATTTGAATTTCTGCTCTTTTTGTTCCTGTTGGGTCTGGGGAGACAATTGTGGGATAGCTCTCAAAAAATGGGAGTAAGTATCATTCTGATTTATACCCTTGCTTTGTGGTCTTGAGAAAGACACACAATGAATATACTCACTTTATCTTTAATAACGGTAGTTTGACTTCAAAACAATTGAGGGATTTTTTTCCCCTTAAAAGAAAGGCATATTTTCTAACATCCACTTTTACTGGAAGATACCCATTTTAAGATCTTCAAATGGGTTTGTTATCTGTAACAAATGCATGAGTTAGGGCGTATGATTTTAGAATAGAAACCCATAAAGTTAAAAGCAGAGAACTGAAATACTACCCACTGAAAGGTAGAATCCAACTGTTCATAATTGCTTGTGAATGCAGAAAGTGAGAAAAAGAAAAAAAAAGAGCCCTAATATTTCTGATTCATTTTCATGATCCATTGGCCAGCTGCTATGAGGAGAATCACTAATGAAGCATGGGGTTTCATGCTGTTTGGCCCCACAGCATGAGCCATGCTTCACCTTATGGTCACATTCTTTACTCGTTCCTAACACCAAAAAGGTCCATGTGTTCTGAACACATTAAAATAAGATATGTACATATTATTCAGCTTTCTTTGAAAACCACTGACAGCTACCATACCATTGGTGAGAGTGACAGTGTTCAGCAGAGCATTGTTCTGTGAAATAGAGTACAGAATCACATAGTGTGAAAGGAAAAATGTAAAATCAAAAGTTTTCCAGAAGCTATTATTTAGTATGGCTTTTGTTAAGGAGTTAATACTGTCATAGCTCACCTGTAATTTTTGTTTCTTCTTCAGAGAAAAATTGGGTTTCACAACGAATGAGATTGTAGTGTTTATTACATGTTTTTGATGTTCCCATCACTTATTAGTTTTGCGTTGCATTTCCTAGCACTGTAAAAATCTATGTGGTCTTTGACATTACAGTTTACAATTGAGTGCTGACAGCATAACGATGAGATTTTCTCATTTATTCTTACAAGTATTAAAAATAAAATTCTTAAATGGACTTTAAGTTCTGGCATGTCAAAAGTAAGCAGCATTGTTTTTTCTTAAGCCACCTTCTGTTTATAAGAGATTGTTCAATTGATTTGGTAAGTAAGTGGATATATGGAACTCTTTTTTTTTTCCCTCTGCATCTTGTCCTGGTTTTGAAATTGAGATTGATTTTCAAATGTAAACAATTTGTAGAAATCCATCTGTGAATACTAGCTGTCATTGGAAGATAAGCATGTATCTTACATTAATCTACTGAAATATGCCCTAACTCAAAATGTTTAATCTAAGTTAGAAAAGCCATTAAGTGTGCTTTCTTACATTATTTAGTTCATTATATCATGAATTTGTCCTATGAATAATACATTATGTACATAAGGAAATTAGAGAAATTATAGTAACACAGAAGGCCCCTCTATGGCACTAGCTGAGTTAAAATTACAGCCAAAGCATTCTCCTAGATATTGTGGATAAAACAGAAATTTGCTGTAGTTACGACTGTTATATAAAGCATAATGTGGGTTTTTTTAATCCTTAGAAATGTCATATTTTTGTTTTCTCTAAGAATGCCTCCTCCTGGGTTCCCCAGAAAACAGGATCTGAAGACCTGAAATCAACAGGAAGGCAACCTGTGTAGACACATTCTCAGAAAGGTCACCTGTTGACGGGAGGCAAGGATTGGACAGGGCTGGGGAACAGGATTTGGATATTGTGGCAACAGAAGACTCAACCTGGACGAAGTTCAGCTTAGGATCTAGGATGGACTTTGAGACAAAGAGACCAGGACCCTAAACTCCCGCAGAATTAGTCACTGGATATGGGCTCTGGGGAGAACAATACGTAGCCTTGGGCAAAGTGGTTCTCTTCCCCATAAGAACAACTCCCAGGGAGGGTCTCAGCTTTCACCATACTGTCAATTTGTATCTACCAACACTATTTTGCATGAACTTAGGCATGTTCAAAACTTCACCATATTATTTAAAGTTTAGCATTGTTTTCATAATTAATAATATATAATAGTGCCTCAAGGATTGGGAAGTATCAGAAAATTTTCATCCCTTTTAAATCATGAAAATGCTATTTGTTAATTTTTCTATGCTGCTGCTGATGTTGATGGCTCATAAATATGTATGTTGTTAAATCTGTGTATGATATTTGCCAAAAAAGCATCACCAAAGATATGAGTATGCCCTCATAATTTCTTGAGAAAACTTCCATATAAAATCGGTGAAATCGATTTTATCCTATCCTGTAACACGTATATGATAATGTTAGAGGAACACATAAATATCTGGTGACCTGAAGCTCCCCCCGCCCCCATATGTTGAGCTGTATAGTTACTTAAGAAATTCTACAAAAATAAACACCTAATATGTACTAAGGACAGATAAACTGTTGACCCTTACACAATGCAGGGGTTAGGAGTGCTGACTCCCCTGCAGTTGAAAATCTGTGAATAACTTTTAACTCCCCAAACACTAAACTACTAATAGCTGGAATCCTTACCAATAACATAAACAGTCGATTAACACCTGTTCTGTATGTTATAGGTATTATATACTATATTTTTACAATAAAGGAAGCTAGAGCAAAAAATATATAATTAATAAGATCATAAGAAAGAGAAAATACATTTATAATACTGCATTGTGAAAAGTCTGTGTATACGTGGATGCATGCAGTTCAAACCCATGTTGTTCAAGGGCCACTTGTATAAAGTATCTTGCACTCATGGGAGCCAACTTCTGGAAATTAGGGATTCCTTTCTTTAATTAGATTCTCTTTATCTTTAAAAAACGCACTGGTGTAAAATAACATGTTTTTTTTTTTTTGAAAGGGAGCTTTTTTCTTTTTTAAAAATCTCATAATAATTGCTAAGTTTTTATATATGCACTGTAACTTTAGGGATATCATTCAGTAAGCTGTAAAAAGTAACTATGAGTTTATAATTTAAAACATCTATTTGTGAGTGAATGCATAGTGACATTTTGTCTTTGCCTTATTGAAATCATTTTATTTCTTGGAGTCAGCTAACAATTGGCAGTGGTTATGTAGATAGTACTGTACCTCTTTCCAAAAGATACATTGTACATTCCTAGAGTGAAGTTCTTGTCTCTTAATACAAACTTAATTCTAGTGTAACTTCCAGTAGGACTTTATACAAGGCTTTCCCTCTGGCTTCTCCAAGTTTTTGAATTGAACAAGAAAAGTTACATAAAATGTTAATGTTTAGATATAAATTTCTGAATACAAAGTCATGTGAGAAAACTAGACATGATTTCTGGAACTTAATCATTGTCAAAATAGTAGAACACAGAATAAAGTTTAAATAATTTTTCAGATGTAATTTTTAGAGGGATAGGCCTAAAGTGTGAGGAAGTAAAAAAAGAAGAAATGTGTAGAATAGTATATATGTGTACAGAGAAAATTCTGTGTTTTCTAACATTTTATTTAAAATGTTCGAACATTGTGCAAAGGAGAAACGATTTACTGTGAATACCCATCACTTACCATTAATATTTTACTATAATATTTTACATTAATCTAGCTCTCTTCCACCCATGTTTCTTTTTTTGTTTTTAATGTTAGTCATGTTATGATTTTAAATTATTAATCAAGATTCTCACAATAGTTATGCAGATTACTGCAAAAATACTTTCTCATTCAATCCTGCCCTAAACTATTCTATTTAAAACTGGAATCCTCCCAACAAAAACAAACACACATGCACATATGCACGCGGGTGTATGCACACACACACACACACAAACACACACACACACGCACACACTTGGGGTCCAAATTCCCATTGCACCCATCTACATTTTTACAAAACCTTAACACTTCCCAACTTGCTATGAGAATGTAAACACCATAAAGATGCTTATTTGGTGGCAGTTTCTGTCTTTTGCTTGATAATTTATTTCAAAATTTCAGAAAAGAGCATGGTTCATAATAGGAACTCAATATATATTGTTTCTCTTTCATTGTACGTATAGGTGATGAAAAAAGATGTCTCACTGCACAGTATCCTTACATTTACACAATACTACTACAAGTTTCTATATGCAATTGTATAATTTATTTATTTATTTATTTATCTATCTATTTATTTATTTTTTATTTAAAGAAATTTATTTTAATGTTTATTTATTTTATTTTTTTCCACTTCTTTCTTTCTTTCTTTCTTTCTTTCTTTCTTTCTTTCTTTCTTTCTTTCTTTCTTTCTTTCTTTCTTTCTTTTTAATATATGAAATTTATTGTCAAATTGGTTTCCATACAACACCCAGTGCTCATCCCAAAAGGTGCCCTCCTCAATACCCATCACCCACCCTCCCCTCCCTCCCACCCCCCATCAACCCTCAGTTTGTTCTCAGTTTTTAACAGTCTCTTATGCTTTGGCTCTGCAATTGTATAATTTAAAGATACCCATATAATTACAAATTGATCCAAAAGCCCCTTCCCTATAATGTCCTCTATTAATTTATCATTTTTTTTTCATTTTTTCCCTAAAGCTCTGTTTTTATGTAGATCTGGAGATCTAACTTCCATGGCATCATTTTAATTAAGAATAACTGCAAATAACCCAATTTTATCTTTAGTGTGCCTTACCATCACCATTGTCATTTTCTATTTGCTTATTCTGCCATTACGTATGGTTAAGTTTCTACCACTTGCTTCTACTTCATTTAGTTGTTTCTAGTACTTCTATATTAGCACAGATATCAAAATTAATAAGGGAACTGAAAGCCAGGGACACATAAACGGTCTCTCTTTCCTTCCTTTCTCTGTGTCTCTCTCTCTCTCTGTGTCTCTAAAATTATGTATGGAAGACCAATAAACTTTCAAGATCAAAAGAGTAACCTTAGAATGACAAAGCAGTAGGTTGGGCTTTTAAGCGCCGCCCCCCCCCCCCCCAACCCGTCATACCCTGAAACTGACACAAAGCCAGCCTCCTAAGCTACTGGTTCTAAGCTGTGGAGCACTTTGCTGTTTTGACAATCTGTTTATTATGATGAGGTTTCAGCTTTGACTTAATCTTGACATCAGTTGGCTTTTTAGCTGAAAATCTGCAATTGAGATGGTGAAGCTGTCACTCTTGTTGACCTTTTAACAGCCTGGTGACAGAGAGTCACCTCCTTTTACTAGACTTTAGTTAACCAGAGATTCTGTGGGCCAGTTTAAACCAGAGATTTGGAAACACAAGCTAACAAACTGACAAATAGGATTAAAACATTCAATGTGTGAAAACATGGTTGTTATTCTAGCAGATGATAGAAGAATTTGGGGTTGGCTTGCATAAGCTGCTTTTCAAAGCACATGAGCCAAATTCAGCAGATAATTTTTCATTTCTCCCTTTGACTTTGCTTGCGTAGATTCCTCCTGAAAGTAAAACTATTCAATTCTAGAGAACTGAATATTTTAGACTGAAGTCTTTCCTCATAAAATTCAAGTGCAGTGTGGAAATTGGATATCACAAGTAAAAAAGAAAACTATAAAAGAGAGTGTTTACTATCTTCAATATAAAATATTTTTTATATATTGCAATGATAAATGTTTTAAAATTGTTAAAGCATAAAAAATCCATAACAGCCAATAATATTTTCAAACATATATAATAGATTGTTTATATAGTAATTTTCTAGTTACCTTAGTATAATCTAATCTTGAAATTCTGAAAATATTAAACTATTAATTAGTATTTATTCCTTAAGTTGAGGGACACAATTTTAAGAAAGAGTGTTTATGGGGGACACCTGGGTGACTCAGTCAGTTGAACGTTCAACTCTTGATTTCAGCTCAGGTCATGATCTTGGGGTTTGTGGGATGGAGCCCCGTGTGGTCAGTGTGGAGCCTGATTGGCATTTTCTCTCCCTCTCTCCCTGCCCCTCCCTCACTTGCACTCTCTGTCTTTCTCTCAAAATGAGTAAAAAAACATTAAAAACAAACAAAAAAAAAACTTAAAAAAAAAGAGTGCTTATGGTATACATTTTATTTTTGTTAAAAATCTCACTCTTAAAATTTGTATGATTATCCTATGGTATTTTTAGAAAAAGCATTTTCATGATCCATATTTGGGATCATATTTCCTCTTCTTTCCTTACAATTTCCCCTTGCAATCCTTTTCCATTACATGCCTAATTCATATTAATCCTTTAATAGTAATTCTACTTCATCATTATAATAAATCATTTTAATGAGCATTTTTAAAAACACTTCTGACATTCTTATCAAGCATTTAATAGCGCAAATTAAGTAAATGGCAAATTATGATTTCATTTGTGTTCACTGTAATGTTATTCATCAGACATTATTTTGGCATTTGTATGAATGCAGCCCTCTATTTCCATGGAAATTTATTTTTATTTTGTTCTTAATTGAGTCAACTTGACTCATTGTTCTAGATGGTTTAGTTAGTAGGCTCAGAGTACCTAAGAAATAATTCAGGTACAAATGGAAGAAAAGAATCTCTACCCTTTTAACAAGTGTTTGTTTGGCCTATAATAATTAAACTTTTGGAAAATTTACATAGCTTATAGAATTTCTGCCTTATCCTCATAAAAATGGTTTGGGGGTTGCAGGGATAAATTTTGCTTTTACAGTGTGTTCTACAGTTTAAGGGCCATTTAACTTTCATATTGTGCTTGTTGCGCTAATTTTTAGTAGCTTCTTATCTCTTGCAGATCAATGAGACTGCATTGTCTACAACACAGACTTTCTTGAAGAGTACTGGGGACATCTTATCACTTTGTCACCTGTTTAGACTGTTTTGCCACGCATCAAAATTGGTTCTAATCTCAGTCTAGGTATAGGACCTTACATAACCAATACTGTTATCGGTAGACAAGTGATTAGGTAAAGTACAATTCATTAGGGTTTTAGTAAGCCAAGAAGGAAATACTTGTAATTGAATCAACCATTTGCCTGGACTAAGCTCTTGGTCTTGATTACAGGAAGGATACTCTCCCACCAGATGGATGTTGTGGAAAGTGGATTAGCTACTTGTGATTCCCTGTGTTCATGATAATTGCTAGATCTCAGAAAAATGTTTGAATTGGGAAAATGTTATGTGTCCAGTTTGGTCACAGAAAACAAAAGTACTCTGTTTAGAAACGACTGTGTATCATGATAAAAATAATATAATAATGATGGTAAAAGTAAATTACAGTTATTGAATTGGTTTTGAAGGCATAGTCAGAAGAAAAAAATTTAAATATTCCAACTATTATAGTCATTGATGGTGACTGTTTTGTTTTGTTTTTCTTCCTTTCCACATTTCCTGACATTTTAAGAATCCAATGTGATGACATCTACATTGTGAATTATGCTTCACATTAGGAGGTAAAGTGATTACTCCTTTACGTTAGCTGTCATTGTACATTCTCTTTAGTCTTTTCAGATATGAGCGTGGGAGAGCCGGAATAGAATTAGCAGCCAGTACTGAAGCTGAAAGGAGAGAGAAGAGACTCTATTCTGGGGTAAATGGGAGGTGTCTGAACAGCCTCCATTGGAAACTGAACATGTACTGTTTTTGTGTCTATCTGAAATTCTTCTGAGAGATGGAGGACAGAATGGGCTTCCAAACTACAAATCTTGAACTGAGATTGATATGAGAGACAGTGACATAAATTTGAAGGGGCCACGTCAGAAAAGAATCCAGACATTATTGTTACTAAATCAGAGCAGAAAGAAGAACTCAAGTGATTCCTTAAAATGAAATGTAATGGATAATGGTTGTAGAGATGGATCTTTTGTTCCTTGTCTGTTTGTAGCAGGATATTTTCAGACTCATTCATAGAGAAGGCACAAGCTGTTAAGGAAACCAAGCCAGTTCAGAAAAAAGAAAGAAAAAAAGACCTGGGACAGGCCAGGGTCTAAATAGTGAACTTTTGGTCTAATTAATTATGAGGAGTCTGCTTTGGCTCTGTTGCACGAGTATAATAATATTCTTTAAATCTGTTTTCCTAGGATTTGATAAAAGAAGTATATTTTTAGATAATGACTCTTAAAGCAAAAGTACTCTTTTTGGAAATGACTGTGTATCATGATAAAAATAATATAATAATGATAGTAAAAGTAAATTGCGATTATTAAATAACTATTACGTTCAAGGCATTGTACTAAGCAGTATATGAACATATTTTCATTTACCCTCTTAAAATTTTTGTAATCACCGTATCCTAAAAACCAAATGTAATATTGGAAGCATTATGTCATTTGATCAAGGTCCCTGAGTACTACAGAAAGCTAGAATATAGGCTGAGTGTGTCTGTCTCTCATCTTTTGAGCATTGATGTCTTCTACCACTATCTACCTCACCTCTATATGTTTACTTTGAAGGTAGCTTTACTCCGTGGGTAACTTTTTGCAAGCCTTCATAGAGAAACCGGTTTATTTTTCTATAAAAAAATCATTATAAGGTCTTTTTATTTTAAGTATTCTCACTAAAATACCTTCACATGTATCAACTTAATGATTAAATTTTACATGCAGCAACTCAAGTCAAAATCAAAGACAAATAGTAATAGAAGGCTTTCAAGCATTCACAATGGAGTATTAAGAGGAATTCAATACAAGGAAAATGAGTTTTCCTTTTCATTTTAAATAATTACTTGCTGACTACCTAACTTTTGGGGGGAGGCAGATTCAGAAATTTCAGGCTCTGGATTTGGTATTTGTTCTAATTTACATAATTTAAAGCAAAGTAAGTTTTATTGTTGAAGCTTCCTATACAACAAAGGAACATTTTTAGGTTAGATGAAAATGCATGTATTCTGCTAGTCATGAAACTAGAATTATTTTCCTTCATGCTTAGTAAAATGCTTCTTAGAATATAAAATATTCTACCTTTAAGTAATAAATACTCAAATTTTTTCTTCATTCCTTTTTAAACCTTTTGTATTACTTCTAGGTATTTCTAAATAGGCTTCTATTTGGAAGTAGACATCAGTATTTCTGTATTGTGGAAAGAAAGGTGTTTTATTTAACTTTGATTCCTTTCTTATTCTCTAGCTTATATTTGACTTTGGATATGAAGATAAGAAGCATGACTATTTCAGGCCAGTAACTGCTAACACAGTTTTAACCACAAAGGAACTTAGTAGTTGGTGTCAAAGTGCCCAGGTATTTGTTAATTTGACTCTGGTAATATGACTGCATATCATGTCCTTACACTTTGGAGCAGAGATTTATAAGAAATCACATATTTGAAAAAAATGTAAAAAAGGTGATGTTTATGCAATTAAAAAAAATAGTCCTCATCCTAAAGTTGGCTCATATCATTCATTCAAATTAACCTCCTGTCAACTCAGAAAGTCCTGTGAGAATCAAATAGCCCCAGGGACACCATAGTCCAGTCAATAACATGCCAATAAAGCCAGCGGTTCTTATACACAGTAAGGGCATGACCATTAATATCTGTACTTTTTCTGGACTTCTTTTTTTTAATTTTTTTTTAACGTTTATTTATTTTTGAGACAGAGAGAGGCAGAGCATGAACAGGGGAGGGGCAGAGAGAGAGGGAGACACAGAATCTGAAACAGGCTCCAGGCTCTGAGCTGCCAGCACAGAGCCCGACGCGGGGCTCGAACTCACGGACCATGAGATCGTGACCTGAGCCGAAGTCAGCCGCTTAACCGACTGAGCCACCCAGGCGCCCCACTTTTTCTGGACTTCTAATCAGGATAGACTTAGGAACATCTCGTGTTAATTCTGCAATGCCTGGGGGGAATTTACAGTTTTGTTTTCTCAATAGACCAAACTGTTAGTACTTATCCAAGCTTATACCTCAAACTCTTAACCATGAATTTATCACCACTATTTTTTTTTTCATAAGTTGAAGTTTTTTGAGACATTATTTAAGTAGACTGGGGGCAAAACTAATATATCTGATCCTAAGAGGGTGCCTGGATAGCTCAGTTGGTACAGCATTGGGCTCTTGATTTCGCCTCAGGTCATGATCCAAGGGTCCTGGGATCGAACCCTTTGTCAGTCTCTGCACTGAGTGTGGAGCCTGCTTAAGATTCTCTCTCTGTCTCTCTCTCTGTCCCTCTCCCTTGCTTGCGTACATGTGCACACTCTCTGTCTCTCTCTGTATCTCGTAAGCAAAATAGAACTAATCTTAATATACAGTTATTCAAATGCTAAAATAGATCTAAAAGAAAAGTCAGCCCCAATATGGGGAAAATGATCTAGGTTATTCTAAATTCTCAAATTTATGCCATCATCTCTAGCTCTGAAAAATAAATCTAGTTTTCTTATCAGAATGGTGGCTGATTAGTTTTTAGCTAAATATGTCATTAAAATTAAAATATCAAAGTAAAGATTACTGCAAATAAAAATCACCAAAGAATCACTTATCTATTGTGTTAAATTTGTTAGATTAATTTCAATGAAAAAAACTAAATAAAGAACTTTCCACATAAGAATAGCAAGTATGTTTATAAGGATGGAGGAATAAAGCCATTCATATAGCTAAAATTCTACCTCAAATTAAAAATAAAATGGAAAGCTTTACAAAATGAGGCTACATTGTGAGGATGAAAGCCTTACAGTTAGAATGAAAATATGGATTTCCTTATTACATATAGGAAGTGTTGGATGTCTACATACTGAAAGTGCATAAAAAGTCTCCAAGTATAAATATTTTTGCTCAAATAAACTATTTTATCAAGTCCCATTTGCTAGTATTCCCTAAGCACTACTGAGCATTGTACATTATCATTACACACATTAAGACCTTTTATATGCTTCAGTTATTTATGAATCATTGGTAGATTTTGTAAGTCAGAAAACAATGGCGATTGTGAAAATTAATATTCAATAATCATATTAGTTTACACAAATTATTAAAGGCAGTATTACTAATCTCTCCTTAAATGTAATTGGATTCAAAATACTATACTAAAAAGTAATTTTTGATACTTTTTCTGTAACTAAGAAAAATTGTATTTTCATTAATGTTTCTACTTATAATTTTCAAATATTTAATTTAGAACAACTGAAAACAATATTTTCTAATAGGTAATAAATTATAAACTATTACACTGTATAGCCAAAACTGTATTTATGATTTAGGGATGAGTTTTAGACTTTAAGTAAATAGTGAGAGCATTTATGTAAGGAAGTAAGAAATGTTGAGTTTGTATAGCTGAATTATTAGGGGTTGACATTTTTAATACTTCCAGATTATTCTACAGGTTAAATCTTTACAAAAAATGAGAAACAGAAATCTGAACTAGAAAATTTTTTTAATTGATATTGTACTTCTATTATTTATGCACTACGAAATTGGTACTTTTCTTGGACATTTGCACATTAAATATTAAATTTAGCACTTGGTTGAGAATAAGAGGCCACACAGTTCATCTTAAATATACAACTATGAAAAAGGGCAGGGAATTTTGCATGTTTAACAGAAATGGCTTCCCTTCACATCCATTTCTACCCAAAGCACGTCTATATCTGATACTCAAATCTACAATTAAAAGGAAGCAGTCATTGTACTTGGGGGAAAAAAAAGATAATACCACATGATGTGCTGCATATAAATAAAGGTAGATTGAACATAAAATAATGAGAAAGTAAAGACATACCATACAAGTATTAATTATAAGGAACACTGTAGTAACTCTAACAATATCAGGAAAAAAAAAGTAGACTACAAGAAACAGAATATTTTCATGGATAAAGATAACACTTCATCATGATGAAAGACTTAATCAAAAGAGATTGAAGCACTCTATCTCTTCATCATTAATGAAAAAGTAAAAATCAATGAAATATATAATGGACAAGCAATATAGAAAATCAATGAAATTAAAGATGGTTGTTTGAAAACCTCAGTAAAATCAATAAATCTCTAAGAAAATATAAATGGTACAAACTACTAATACCAATAATGAAAGAAGAGAAAGAAACTCTAATTTTATAAAGCCAGAATTACTGTTACACAAATCTAACCAAACTATCATGAGAGGAAAAACTGTGATCTTTTCAAGGAATGTAGAAAACTATTTCACCAAATTCAACACCCAGAAAACTAGTAATAAAGGAAAATTTCTTCTACCCGATGAAGGACAGTATGAAAAATCAGCAGCAGTCACCATGGTTAATAGTGAGCATTCGGTGTTGTACGTAAGCGATGAGCCACGGGGATCTACCCCAAAAACCAAGAGCACACTTTACACACTGTATGTTAGCCAGTTTGACAATAAATTATATTAAAAAATAAATAAAATAAAATAAAATAAAATAAAATAAAATAAAATAAAATAAAACAGAAGCAAATCATACAGTCAAAAAACCCAAAAACAAAAACAAAAAAAAATAGTGAAAACTATAATATTTTCTCCTGATGAAACAATGATTTCCACTCATGCTCTCATTTAGTTTTTCATTGCAGGTTCCACCCAGTACATTAAGGCAAGCAAAAGGAAGAAAATGCATACAGATTATAAAATGTAAAACTCTCTTGAATCATAATAATCATATGTATTTAATATAAGTGAATATCCTAAATCTATAAAAACCTATTAGAAATAAGTAAATTAGCAAGGCCATAGGACATAAAATCAATATACAATAATTAAAAAAATTTTTAACATTTATTTATTATTAAGAGACAGAGAGAGACTGAGCATGAGCATGGGAGAGGCCAAGAGATGGGGAAACACAGAATCTGAAGCAGGCTCCAGGCTCTGAGCTGTCAGCATAGAGCCCAATGCCCGTCTCGAACACCCAGACCGAGAGATCAGGACCTGAGCCGAAGTCGGACGCTTAACCCAGACGCCACTCAATATACAACAATTAAATAAAAGACAAATATTTAGGGTTAAGTCTAAGAACCTAGAATTAAAAAAAGAAAGAAAGAAAGAAAGAAAGAAAGAAAGAAAGAAAGAAAGAAAGAAAGAAAGAAAGAACAAAGGTGGAGGGCCTAACTTAACCTGATTTCAAGATACACTATAAAGCCATAGCAATCAAGAGAACGTGACATCAATATAGACATAAACATCAACTGAACAGAACAGAAGGCCCACAAAGACATTCACACACACAATCATCTGAAACTCTATAAAGGTGCCAATATAATTCAATTGGGGAAAGATTCTTTCCCAAGAAAATAAAAAGGGTGCTGAACTTTGATATACTCGTAAGATAAAAACAGGAATCTTTATAGAATTATACACATCTTTCATATCCTGAGATACTCTTAAGCCATAAAAAAGAACAGACTACTGATCCACACAAAGCATTATGTGGAAGAGGTCAGATCCAAACATAGAACATTCTGGATTATCACATCTATGTAAAGTTCTAGAACAGTGAAAAAAAACTTTACATCAAACTGTATTCATCTGCAGGAAGAAATAAGTTTTGTTTAGGTAAATATCTCACTTTGGGTCTTTGATTTCCTGATTTTAATAAATCTTTATAAATCAATTCCTAAAAGAGAAAATCTAAGACAGAATTCTTTGACCTGTGGTTAAATTAATTACATTACTTTTGTTCACTTTATTTAACTACTGGAGTCTCAAAAATGTCTGTATGTTGTGGTAGGTGACACTTCTTATAATATTCATTTGGCTAAAAATTTTAGAACAAAAATAATGAAAAAATTGGTTGTGCTTTCAATTTGGTCAAAAACAAGCACCTCCAATTAGGAGTTTTTATCTGGGGTGACATTAAAAATATTAAAAGTATAAGTGTATAAATATTGCCAAAATGTTTCTTTCCATTCCTCTCTTCTTTTTTGGTATTGCTTCAGATTTCAGTCTGGTGTTGCACTGGACAGGGAGTTACAGATTTGAAGAAATTAAAAAACAAAATTAAGAAACAAAAAGGGTAGTAAGCTTTGTATAGCTAGTGCTTGGAGAGAAAAAAAGATAAAGGAAGAGAAAGAATTAGGACATAGTAAGTGACTGGGAAAGGGTTTGGGAAATTATGGAAAAATGAGATATGAATAACAGAACTAACCTGAATGGAACATCAATCAGGAGGAAGATTTTAAAGAGATTTTGCTATATTTCCAATGTTATTATTTGGCTTTTTTTTTTCATTCTCAAGAGAAACTTAATATAAAGCTACATTAATTTATACTTTAAAAATCAGATTTAAGATTGCTTTTATCATTCTTATGCAGAGCTTTTCTTCAAATGGCTCAATTTCATTTGTATCCTTCATATATTCAGTTAGGATATGACATTACAAAAGTTAGACATTTTGATGTCTTTAATGTTTATTCATCAGAATTCGTCCCTGTAATTCTTAGTTGTAACATTTTTTAAGTTTTGAAAATTGGGTATAGTTTCCAGTTAAATAGTTCTGTCAAAAAACACACTCATAATAGTAAATAATTAGAAACGAATCTCTTACAATAGGAAAATTGTTGATGGAATAAAGTTGGTTAAAAAAAAAAGGCCTATACACTGAACGCAAAGATTATAAAAATCGATAGCTATGATAATGTGGTTTTTACTATTTTGCAAGAAATCATTGCCCAAACCTTAAATTAAAATTCCATCAAACATGCTACAATACAAAAACTTACATTCTGTTTTATTCTTTCCCCCCTAAATTTGCAACTTTTTTTAATTCGGAAAGTAGAACAAACTCATCATAAGAAAATCAGAAAATATGGATATGACAAAAGAATATACAGAACAATCATGATCCCAATCATCCTATGTTGGGTTTGGTGTTTATCCTTCTATATTCCTTTACTTGTATATTATGATTAATAGTATTATTGCATAAGATATATTGTGCCTGCTATGCATAAATTTGCCATAATTGGTTGAACAAGTCCTCTGCATTGGGGCTGTAAGGTTTTGTGTGGTTGGTGTGAGATGAGTTAGTGACTAAGACTGAAAACAGTATTCACCAACTGGCCCTACATTCCTTTGGCCAGATTTTAGTCTCATGACTGTCGCCAGAGACATGGGCATGAAAAATGTGATCCATCAGCACTAGTGGGCTTCTAGATCTTCCCAATGGTGAGTAGAGAGCAAGATATAGAAATAATTACCTAAAATTTAACATCTGTGAGGTATATCAATCAAATTGAAACAGAATAAACTTATTTAAAATACAGATCAGTACAAATGTCTCAAACTAGTATGTTAAAAGTGAAATGAGTGAGGGTAATCATTTTGACCAATCCTAATTATAAAAGACCTATTTGGATAAAGTATAATTTAATATATTCCTTAGATTTTTTATTTATCCTATGCAGTTAAAAAAAATCAAATGTACCCACTGAATTGCTTGTCTATATAAAGAATCGGGTTTTAAGAACTTAAAAATTAAACAAAAATATCATAAAAGATTTTTTTTAACTTCCAAAGAGCTCAGAAGTGAGGGGGAAAGATCCTTCAGTTTAAGCAGTGTCATATTCTGTCTGAAAATCAGTTTCTCCTTGATATGTTTTTCCTGCAGCAAAGTATTCTGACAGAGTCAAGTGTAATTGAACAAAAAGTGAAATTATTTCCTTTTATACAAAGGATGCCACACAATATTTGAATTTATATGTAACCTTGAATTGTCATTTCCTTTTATATTCAAGGTATGCCTATTGATTAGCTTACAAATTTTGTCACAAGTGTGACCCTGTCTTCATAGTTACTGTTAAAAATACTATTGTGAAAAAAAAATAAATAAAAATACCATTGTGTCACACTTTCTATCTTGTCCTGATGGCAAATAAAATTAGAATTGGAATAGTTCAATCAGGATTGTGGCTTGGGTCAACATTAAAGTTAAAGATATGTTCACAAACCTAAGATCTATGAGGAGAAGCATTGTCATGTTCAAGGCCATATCCTTGGCACTTCTATATCCTATCACATAGTAAGCATTCAACAAATATTTGATAAGTGAGATAGTAAGGTTTTTTGTCCTCCTAGCTCTGAGATGTGTAAGCTTTTATTTGGGAAATAAATGACATATCTTTTTCTCTGGTTTTGCCATGTATAGAAGGAGGCAATGCTTATACGATGGTGATTATGGTTTATTATGAAGTTAGACTACCTGAGTTCAAATCTCTGTTCTGCCATTTATCAGTTGTGTGATCTTGGGAAGGATGTTAACTTCTGTACAATAATTTCTCAGCTAGAAAAAGGGGAGATAATAATAACTCATATCTAATATGGCTGATGTGATAATCTAATGTGTTTACATCAGCTCTTGAGAGACCAAGCACTAAAAGGACACTGCTTAGCTCACTTAATGAAATTTGTAGCTAAATTGTGTGCCTACTTATGTCCACATTACAGTATAACTTGTTTTGTTTGATGCCAAATATGTAATACAAAATTGTTAGTGTCTTGTAAATTAAGCAGTAGTTGATCTTTTAAAATGCTTTTTAAAAAATGTCTTAATAATGGTTTACATTTATAAAACATTTTGAAAATAATCAGTTACTCATGTTTTCCTCTTAGTACAAGAATTCTTCTAGGTAGCTTTCTTATGTCAATCAAATAACAGCCATAAAAATACAGATAGATAAATAGATTTTAATGTCTCAGAAACTAGTGATATCAGTTATAAAACTTTTGCCCAAACACAAGGGTAAGGATATAATTTTCAGGGGGCTACATAATGAAAATATGAAGGATATAGATTACTTTCAATATAGTAGTATATTTTTAAACTCCACTTTCTTTAGAAATTATGAATAGATTCTATTTGGGCTTGTGTCAAAGTAATTTTCCGTGGTAGGAATCTTTCTGCTAGTCATTTTCATTCATTTTATTTGTTTGGATTCACTTTTTCAGTGAAAAATTACACATTGGTTTCAGGATTTTCTCTGTTGAATGAACATAGTAGACCCAATCCCCAAGCTGCTGAAGTGAAAAGGTAACTTAATGTCATCAGAACTAGGAATGTGAAGCTGAAATTGGTGACATATAAACAGTGCTAGTAATCATTTTCCATATAGAAATATTATTCAAGGGTCTCTAAAGAGTTTCTTTAGAAAGTAATAAAATGGTTTTCCATTATATAAACTAGCCATTTGTTAAAAAGAAAATGTAGCTAGCTGGTCATTTAGAAAGTTGGAAAATTGAATTTACTCTATAGTTGAGTGAGGAGGGTAAACAGTAGAGTGTGGGGTTCGTAATAACCCTCTTGAGGTCACATTATTATCATTCTCATTCTGGTGCTCTTAGACAAAGTTGATACAAAGATTTGGGGACTTTACATGGTGCTTCAAAAGACTCCAAGAAAAGAAATCTGTCATATCTAAACTAAGAAGGCTCTTTCAATGAACGCATTCTATATAAATACATTCTTGCTGAACTGTTAGCCTTTTAGATAGAGTCTTATAAAATTAGCTCTTAATCTTTGTATTCCAAGATATCAATACAAAAATCAAACAGATTTGAGGAGATCTGCAATTCACTTTATTCCTTCTAGAATATTTACATCACACTTCATTGTGTCCACTTGAAAACACATAATTATTTGAGATCTCTAATGGATATTGTAATACTCAAACAATAACCAAATAAGCACAAGATAATAGTATATACTTAGAAATGTGTTATATGGATTACAAAAACAATCTTAAAGCAAAGAAAAAAACTGTCCAATGATTGGATAGTTAAAATAATTTCTGATAGAAAAGACTATGAATAGTGTAGTAAAGAACACAGATTTTTGAGCTACATAGATTTGGATTCCTATCTTCAGTTTTGCCTATCAACCACCAGCAAACAGGTTTTTCCAAGTAATTTAGTCCCGCTATTTGTTTCTTGATCACTAAAATTAGAATAATGATATTGGAATGATATCAAGAAATTATGAGATTTATATGAGATAATCATCTGGATTTAATGAGATTATAACTGACTAGTCCAGAGAAATCACTTTCTAATTCATAATCATGAAGATTTATCATAGAGGTATTTGCCTTTCACCTGCTTATTCTCATTTCCTGAAGTGGAGAAGATATTCTTACTTCCAGCATTGAGTTAGCTTTTAATGATAATCTAATAATTACTGAATCATCATGAAATGGGGTGATACTAAAACTTTTGTCACTGGTAAGATATTAGGCATAATCAAATAAAAACAGATGCCAGGTATGAACTGCCAGTAAGTAAGGACTAATACAAACCAAGAGAGTATCAGCCTAACAGAAAGCTAAATACAAAGAAAAAAAATACATCATATTTACAAAATGGAGATAAACATGTTAGTAGTTAATATTGACAATGTGTCCTGTGACACCATGGTTTTTTTTGTTTGTTTTTGTTAGGGGTTATACTTGGGTTTTTCTGCAAACCTAATATACTTTGTGATAGGTGATCTTGCTCAAGATGATAGCAAACAGTTTGTCAAATGAATGCACAGAAAACCATAATTTATTTTCATTTTTTACAAATATATTGGTGTTATGTTACTAATAATTCAACCAAATTTACAGAAATTTATTCTTTCCTATAGTGAAGTCATTGTTATATGGGATTTCATACAAATTCTACTACCTTTCTCCAATTAAAAAATTTTAATTATTTAAAATCCATAATTTACATTAGGGTTCACTCTGGGCATTGTACACTTTATGAGTTTTGACAAATGTGTAATGACATGTATCCTCTGTTGTAGTATCATACAGTCCTCTGTGCTCTATTTATCCCTCTCGCCCCCAGAGCCCTTGGCAACCACTGCTCTTTTCACTGTCTCCATTGTTTTTGCTTCTTCCAAACTGTCATATAGTTGGAATCATACAGTATGTATCCTTTTCAGATAGACATCTTTCACTTGGTAATAAGCATTTAAAATTCCGCCATGTCTTTTAATGTCTTGGTAACACATTTATTTTTAGCACTGAATAATATTCCACTGTCTGTACATACCAACGTTTATCCACTTTTCTATTAAAGGACATCATGTTTGCTTCCAAGTTTTGGCAATTATGGATAAGGCTGCAATAAACATACATGTGCACATTTTTTTTTATGGATATAGGTTTTCAACTCCTATGGGTAAAAATACCAAGGAGCAGAATTGCTGGATCATATGGTAACAATATGTTTAGTTTAGTAATAAAATGCCAACTGTCTACCAAAGTAGCCACACAACTTTGCATTTCCACCAACAATGAAGGAGAGTTTCTGTTGCTCCTCACCCTTGCCAGCATTGCTCATTTTTTTTTTGGATTTTCACTATCCTAATAGGTGTGCACTTATCTCATTGTTTTAATGCACAATTCCCTAATGACATATGATCTTGAGTATCTTTTCATATGCTTGTCTTCTTTCTATATAGCTCTTTGGTGAGGTGTCTGCTTGAGACTTCTGAACATTTTTAATTTTTTTTGCTTAATGTTTATTTATATCTGAGAGAAAGAGCAAGCACAAGTCAGGAAGTGGCAGAGAGAGACCAATAGAGAATCTGAAGCAGGCTCTAAGCTCTGAGCTGTCAGCACAGAGCCTGATGCGGGGCTTGAATTCACAAGCTGTGTGATCATGACCTGAGCCGAAGTCAACGCTTAACTGACTGAGCCACCCAGGAGCACAGGAGACCCATTTTTGCTCATTTTTAAATTGTTCATTTTCTTATTTCTGAGTTTTAAGAGTTAGTTATATATTTTGGTTAACAGTCTTTAATCAAGTATATTTTTTTCTGCGAATATTTTGTCTTGGTATGTGGCTTGTCTTCATTTTCTCTTAACATAATCTTTCACGTAGTAAAAGGTTTTTTTTATTATTTTAATAAAGTCCAGCTTATTATTTTTTTCTTTCATGGATTATACCTTTGGTATAGTGTCTAAAAAAGTCATCACCATAACCAAGGTCACCTAGATTTTCTCCTATGGTATTTCCTAGGAGTTTGATAGTTTTCCATTTCATCTTTAGGTCTATGATCCACTTTGAGTTAATTTTTGTGAAGGGTAGTAAGGTCTGTGTCTAGATTTATGTTTGTGCTTGTGGATGACCTGTTGTTCCAATACCTTTTGTTGAAAAGACCATCTTTTCTCCATTGTATTGTACTTTCTCCTTTGTCAAAGATAAGTTGAATGTATTTATGTGAGTCTATTTCTGATCTCTATACTGCTCCCTTGATCTACTTGTCTATTTTTTTGCCAATACCACACTGTCTGGAATACTGTAGTTTTATGTAAGTCTTGAATTTGAGCAGTTTCAGGTCTTTGATTTTGTTCCTCTTCTTTGTGTTGGAAAAAATAATTTAATAAAATCTAGACTGAGGATTATCTTGCAAGTATATCTCATATTCTAAAGAAATAATTGAGAAAATATTTTATAAAAGAGGCACTGTGTGTTATACACTTGCACACAACATCGTCTCAACTATTCAACTCTGCTGTTTCAAGTAAAACAGTCTTAAATAAAATATAAATGAATTAGAGTGGCTATGCTACAATACATCTTGATTTGCAAAAACAGATGCTGGGTCACAGGTGCTAAACCTGTTTTGTCTACTACCTTATAACTGGTATCAAACAAAGTCTCGGCAAATATCATGGATTTAGTAAGTGTATGGTGAAGAGACAAATAAAGAATATTTTTCCATTGGAAATATCTATTGATATTTTATTTTTAAGGTATTTATTTAAATTTCAGTTAGTTAACATACAGTATAATATTAGTTTTAGGTGTACAATATAGTGATTCAACACCACCCCGTGCTCCTCACAAGTGCACTTCTTAATCCCATCATCTACCCATTCCCCCCTCCCACCTCTCCTCTGGTGACCATCAGTTTGTTCTCTATAGTTAAGTGTCTGTTTCTTGGTTTGCTTCCTTCTCTCTCTCTCTTTTTTTTTTGCTCCTCTGTTTTCTTTCTTAAATTCCACATATGAGTGAAATCATATGGTATCTGTCTTTCTCTGACTGGCTTATTTCACTCAGCATAATGCTCTCTAGCTCCATTCATGTCCTTGCAAATAGCAAGATTTCATTCTTTTTTTTTTATGGCTAAGTAATATTCCGGTGTGTGTGTCTGTGTGTGTGTGTAAGTGTGTGTATGATATACATATATGACATATATGAATATATATCATATATAGATATATATATGATATCTGATATCATATATATGATATATTACATATATATAAGTGGTATACCACATCTTCTTTATCCATTCATCAGTTGATGGACATTTGGGCTCTTTTCATAATTTGGCTATATGCTGCTATAAACATTGAGTTGCTATAAACATTGAGGTGCATGTATCCCTTTGAATCAGTATTTTTGTATCCTTTAAGTAAATACCTACTTGTGCAAGTGCTGTATCATAGGGTAGTTCTATTTTCAGCTTTTTAAGGAACGACCATACTGTTTTCCACAGGGGCTGAATTTGTGTACCAGTTCTAGCAATCTTTTGGTGGAGTCTTTCAGGTTTTCTATATAGAGTATCAAGCCATCTGCAAATAGTAGAAGTTTGACATCTTTCTTGCCGATTTGGATGCCTTTTATTTCTTTTTGTTGTCTGATTGCTGAGGCTATTTACTTTGTAAATAACAGTGGTGAGAGTGGACATCTCTGTCTTGTTCCTGACCATAGAGGAAAAACGCTCAGTTTTTTACCTATAATTCAGAAGTGTATATCCTATTTTCAGCAAAGCTTAAACTCCATTAAAGGGATTCTGGTTATAAGAAGCTAATAGTTCATGTATATTCCTCACTGAGAGGAGTATTATTGCTTATTACTCTATGCATAATGTATACAATATAGTCATCCACATCTGATAATAGTTTGTACAAGTCAATAAGGAGTCTATAACACAAGAAGAAAAAATAAATAATATTCCCATTAGGTAAACTTAATGTCTGCATTTTTAATACCGAAGGCTCTGTGTATTGTAATGGAAAAAATATATTTAGCTAAAATACGTATTTATAATGCAAAAAATATATTAGCTAAAATACATATTGTAGATGCAAATTTCTCATGACTCTGAAGTAGATACTCTCATTCAAACACAAGATATAATAATAACATTTTTTTAGTAAAGTTCACTGTAGAAGTGAGACATTATTTCTGAAAACTCAGTTTATTTCATGTTTTAATTTAGCATTTCAAAATGTCTGTAAAAAGTTATTTAGAAGCATATTTATTTCTGTAAATTACAGTCTATTTTAGTAGTCAATTGTAGTATTAATATTCATATTAATTCTAGCCTGCTAATATTCCTTATTCTAATCAGAATATGCAAACCTTTGTTATTATTCACTGTTGCCATCCATTAACAAATCACATGGGAAAAATGTTCTTTAATACATTTTGCACTGAGAGTGCAATCTGAAATAAGGATTTTTTTCTTGTGGGATCCAAGAGGCATATTGGTATAGGTAATCTGAAATAGGAAATGATGTAAAATTGGAGAATCTGCTTAGCCATTTGTTGGGGTTATTACTGAGGATGATGAGATTATACACAATGCTTGGCTAACTGAAGTGTAGCTCAGAGATTTCAGGTGGGCTGCAGTTAAGCCTGGGAGGGCCTTGGGTCTCTTGGGATGCCTGTCTAACCAGCCTGATTGTGGAATGCTTGGGGGCCGGCCCTCTTAGGTGTTTCTGCAGTCCTTGGAGAACTCCGTTCTGTACCTTGTATACAAAGTTTAGCAAAACAATAGGACACAAAGACCCTTGCCATATATCTCTGATTTGATGAGTTTCTTTTGATTGTTCCCCTTGAAGTCAACCACCCTTTGCTTTTGTACCTGAAATGTTGTCCGCCCTCTGTACACAAGCCATCTGAGATTTGTGACCGGCCTGACACTGCAAGAAAAGAGAATAGGAGTGAGGTGAACGGGGTCTTCGTCTTTGAACGTTGACCTCCAAGCCTTCTCCTCTCCTTCTTGGCAAAGTGTAGAGTAATCTTTCATGCCTCGGGGCAGGGTTTGTTGGTCATTCCTGGCAGACATTGAATATCCAAGCAAGGATCTTAGTGGGTTTCATTAGTGTCAAAAGGGATCCACTATTTTAAGTAAATTCTTCAAGCACAGTGAACTAATTGGTCTAATAACAGCCATTATGTTTATTGAATTTGTTTCCATAGTAGCATATTTAGACCTATAATAAATAAAGGCTTTATTAAAAACTTATATTACTAATGAACAAAGGCAAGAGATGATAAAAGTAAAAACAAAGATTTAATATAGTCTATTAAACTATAATGTCCCTATGTTTTAACAAAAAGTTCTCATGATGCACAATCACCAGTTACAATATTCACTGCAGTGGCCCCGCTGTCCAGCTCTCTGATACTGACCTTACATATGAGTCCTAATTTCATCTCTTGAGCAATTTATAGGGCGTTTCCATTTGCATGTGCTGCCCTTGCCTCAAAGTGCATGGTTTAATACTGACATCATATTTTTCTTTATGTCTCAACATTCCTATCTCTTAATAAATAGGTCTAGAAAGGTTAAGTTTTCCTTCAGGGCAAGTCCAAACAACAATTATCAATGCTTCAAAAACTTAACCTTTCCTGTGGTCTGCACTGAAATATTGTCTGTGGGTCTAGACTCTAGCTCTTTGTAAAGAAGGCATCCAGTGAAAAGTAATAAGACTTTAACTATAATCTTCAAATTATCACTTGATTGATGTAAGAACTGAGGCTTAGAGAGCTTTGCCAGCTTGCTCAAAATTGCATTGCTGATGAGACTGCAAGAGGCTTTAAGAGAAAAAAAGCAGATATTTGGGGAGAAAAGGTAGAAGGGACTGTCTGTGAAAGAGACATGAGTACACAATTGAGAGAGTAAGGAAATGTGCCAATTGAACAATATTATCAAATACTGATGTGATTAGATATTAATACTATTAATGCTGAAGAATATAGGGTAATTTTCTTGTCATTTATTTTTTGTTTCAAAATTGACCAGTTTGAATTCACCTGATTTTCTTTGATTTAGGTAATGTAATTACTTATCTATTACATAAGAATTTGTATAATTTTTAGGATTTTGAGTGTTCTCCCTAATGTTCTCCCTAAATTGGTTTCTCATCCAGAATACAAAGAACCTTCTAAGCATGTTAAGTCTTTTTTGGTGAAAAAAAAAAAAATGCCAGTTGCAGAAGGTTCTTACTATTGTAGGGGAAATCTCAACCTACCCTGGTCCACTGGAAACATAAAAATGTTACTGAACTAATAGGCTTCTGATTTTGTAGGTTATGTTTCTCACTCTTTTTCATAAGTGCTTCCAAACAAGGTACATAAGGTATTCACTAATCCTTGGTTACCAGTGCTAATCAACATTCTTATCTAATCTTCACATTTAACCAAGTTTCTACTGCTAGCCTGAATGCTTTCTCTGAGAACAATTTGCTACATATTCAACAGACTGAAAACCCTTCTGGAATTGGCATCATTCCTTAGGAGCAGAGCTTAACCAAAGACTGAAGGAAGACAGAATATGCATACTTCAGCTCACTTGCCTTTTCGACATATGTGTTGTATTCTGTTTCCTGGAATTCGCATGTGTCATTAGGCTTCAAGTAAAACTAGTGGTAACTTGATGGATAACAACACATTTTCAATATAATATGATGAAAAGTAAATACCTATGGATTTCTTGGTTTTATAAGTCAAAACCTAAGAAAAAAAGATTTTCTTTTTAACTGAATTGGCTTAATATCTTGATAACACATATCATAGGAAAATTCATTAGTTTACTAATTATAACAGCAAACCAAGGAGATAAATAAATAAATCAAAAGTTGTTTTTTTTTAACGAAATGGCATCTACTTTTTTTCTGTTAAAATACTATGGGTGATTATAATGCATAGTCATATTTATTTCCTCCTATTAATGCTAATAAAAGCAGCCTTTTTTTAAAAATATGAAATTTATTGCCAAATTGGTTTCCATACAACACCCAGTGCTCATCCCAACAGGTGCCTCCTCAAAGCCCACCACCCACTTTCCCCTCCCTCCCACCCCCATCAACCCTCAGTTTATTCTCAGTTTTTAAGAGTCTCTTATGGTTTGTCTCCCTCCCTCTCTAACTTTTTTTTTCTTCCCCTCCCCCATGGTCTTCTGTTAAGTTTCTCAGGATCCACATAAGAGTGAAAACATATGGTATCTGTCTTTCTCTGTATGACTTATTTCACTTAGCATAACACTCTCCAGTTCCATCCACATTGCTACAAAAGGCCATATTGCATTCTTTCTCATTGCCACGTAGTATTCCATTGTGTATATAAACCACAATTTCTTTATCCATTCATCAGTTGATGGACATTTAGGCTCTTTCCATAATTTGGCTATTGTTGAAAGTGCTGCTATAAACATTGGGGTACAAGTGCCCCTATGCATCAGTACTCCTGTATCCCTTGGGTAAATTCCTAGCAGTGTTATTGCTTGGCCATAGGGTAGATCTATTTTTAATTTTTTGAGGAACCTCCACACTGTTTTCCAGAGTGGCTGCACCAGTTTGCATTCCCACCAACAGTGCAAGAGGGTTCCCATTTCTCCACATCCTTGCCAGCATCTATAGTGTCCTGATTTGTTCATTTTAGCCACTCTGGCTGGTGTGAGGTGGTATCTGGGTGTGGTTTTGATTTGTATTTCCCTGATGAGGAGTGATGTTGAGCATCTTTCCACATGCCTGTTGGCCATCTGGATGTCTTCTTTAGAGAAGTGTCTATTCATGTTGTCTGTCCATTTCTTCACTGGGTTGTTTGTCTTTCGGGTGTGGAGTTTGGTGAGCTATTTATAGATTTTGGATACTAGCCATTTGTCCAATATGTCATTTGCAAATATCTTTTCCCATTCCATTGGTTGCCTTTTTTGTTGATTGTTTCCTTTGCTGTGCAGAAGCTTTTTATCTTCATAAGGTCCCAGTAATTCACTTTTGCTTTTAATTCCCTTGCTTTGGGGATGTCAAGTAAGAAATTGTTATGTCTGAGGTCAGAGAGGTCTTTCCCTGCTTTCTCCTCTAGGGTTTTGATGGTTTCCTGTCTCACATTCAGGTCCTTTATCTATTTTGAGTTTGTTTTTGTGAATGGTGTGAGAAAGTGGTCTAGTTTCATTCTTCTGCATGTTGCTGTCCAGTTCTCCCAGCGCCATTTGTTAAATAGAATGTCTTTTTTTCCATTGGATATTCTTTCTTGCTTTGTCAAAGATTAGTTGGCCATACTTTTGTGGGTCTAATTCTGGGGTTTCTATTCTATTCCATTGGTCTATGTGTCTGTTTTTGTGCCAATGCCATGCTGTCTTGATGATTACAGCTTTGTAGTAGAGGCTAAAGTCTGGGATTGTGATGCCTCCTGCTTTGGTCTTCTTCAAAATTACTTTGGCTATCTGGGGTCTTTTGTGAGAAGCAGCCTTTTGAATCTAGTAACTACATCCTAAAATTATGGCAAGTGAGAAGTATCAAATTTTAAGACCTATCCTTCTAGCCTTTACATTATTTTAAAAATGTTTACTTTTGAGAGAGAGAGAGAGCTCCTGTGCATGAGTGGGGGGGCAGAAGGAGAGGGGGATGCAGGATCCAAAGTAGGCTCTGTACTTACAGCAGAGAGCCTGATGCAGGACTTGAAATCACGAACTGTGAAATCATGACCTGAGTCAAAGTCAGATGTTTAACCGACTGAGCCACCCAGGCAGCCCTAGCCTTTCCACTTTAAATTGCTTATAAAGATATACATGGAGTTTGGATCCTACTTTTAGGAAGCAGATCACAATTGCTCATAGATATGCACACACACACACACACACACACACACACACACACTCAAACACACACACATATGATAACTTCTAGTACCAGCAATAGTGTTGGAAAGCAATTCAGTCATGGACAGTGTGAATATAAATTGTGACAAACTTTGGAGAAAATATGTGGCAGTGCAAATTAATATCAAACATGTATATTACCTTTGACACATCAAATCAAATTTTAGAATTCTAATAGAAATGATAACACCATGCATATACCTTGTAAAACTATAGTGAGAGAACATGAGAAAAAAAATTAAATGTCCATCAGTGGGGAATGGTTGACCTTTTCTATATCCACCCAGTAAAATTGAAATATCATATATCCATGTCAAGCCATCATAATTAAGTATGAAATCTTGTTGCAAGATTAAATATATAAGAGGGGGAAGAGAAGAAAAGAGAGGAGACAGCTGAAAAAAATATCAAAGAAAAAAAAAAAAGATAGCTACCAAAGCTACCAAAGGGGCTAAGAGACTGACAGAGACTCTTTTAAAAAAATTAATACCATAATCATACTTAAAGCAAAATCTAAAAAAAAAACAAAAAAAAAAAAAACAAAAAAAAAAAAAACCAAGCAAAAAACAGGATTGTAAATAAAATACACACATGAATTTCTTAATGCAAGTATTAAGAACCTTCATTTAAATATAGAATTTGATTGGGACACCTGGGTGGCTCAGTAAGTTAAGTATCAGACTGTTGATGTCAGCTCAAGTCATGATCTCACTGTTCTTGAGTTCGAGCACCACTCAGGACTCTGTTCTGATGGCATGGAGCCTGCTTCAGATTCGCTCTCTCATCTTTCTCTGCCTCTCCCACTCTCCCTCACTTTCAGAATAAACTAAATAAATATATAATTTGATGAAGAGAAGCAAAGAAACTTCTTCCTTCCCCCCTTAACACACAATTATGTACATAGTCAACATTTAGCATGTTCAGCCTCTGAAAGTTCATCAACCATGTTTTTTGGGGGCCTTTTTATTGTCCACAGGGATTTATTATTCACCTTAATAAATTAATAAAGAATTTTAGTGATGTTTTCCTCCTGAATATCTTAGATAGACAACAATGACTTGTGCTCAAAAAAAAAGTCTTTATGAACTCAAAACATTGTGAAACCTTTTTTATAAAATATGTCTTAGCCATGAAATACAAAATCAAAACTTTCCTTTAACACTTAAATTGTTACCAAATCATTCAATACCATTGTTTAGGAAGATCATGGGGAAATTAGTGATTTCAAGAAACACAGAAGTTTATATGCAAAAGTAACCTCACATTTAAATTTCACTTTGAAAATTTACTTGATCAAAAAACATTTCTTAGATTCTTTTATTCATTTCTAATTTACAGCATTATAAAGTCAAATTTTGACTGTTGAAAACAGTTGCCACAGATGAAAATGTTTTCCAACTGAATTTTCATAGTCATTACAAAGTTAGGTTTATAATGCAATTGCTGACAGGCTTTTAGCATCTTGATGTTCAATATTCATTTCTGCTACAAGAAAACTCAAACTAAAAACTTTTTTTTTGGTAGCTGACACTGTTCAATGCTTGACTGGAAGACTATTTTAGGACAATCAAAAGGAATAATAGCATACAAAAATTGATCTGATTTAATAGACACAATTTTGGAAAGGAATAATTTAACATAATGTGGAAGAAAAATCTTGTCTGTTTACTTAAAGACCAGAAAGCCCACAGATAAGCAGATGTTCAGTACTTCCCTTTGGTATTTTGATATTTAAGGGACTAAGCAGAGTTAATACAACCTCGTCTTTTCAATTCTACTAACTTTCATTGGATTTTCATCCTTTCCCTGTACCTTTTTATTTTTATTTTTCCTATTTTTTGTAGTTTCAAGTTTTTATTTAAATTCCAGTCAGCTAAAATACAGTGTAACATTAGTTTCAGGAGTAGAATTGAGTGATTCATCACTTGCATATCATACTCTGTGTTAATCACAAGTGCCTTCCTTTTATAAAAAAAATTTTTATTAAGTGTACTTATATTTGAGATACGGGGGCAGAGAGAGAAGGGTACAGAGGATCCAAAGTGGGCTCTGTGCTAAGAGCAGACAGTCTGATGTGGGGCTCAAACTCACGAACTGGGAGATCATGACCTGAGTTGAAGTTGGACACTTAACCAACTGAGCCCCACAAGTGCCCTCCTTAATACCCATCACCCATTTAATCCATTTCCCCACCCACCTCCCCTTCAGCATCTCTCAGTTTGCTCTCTATAGTTAAGAGTCTGTATGTTGGTTTGCCTCCTTCTCTTTTTTTTCTTTACTTCTCTGTTTTGTTTCTCAAATTCCTCATATGAGTGAAATCATATGGTATTTGTCTTTCTCTGACTTAATTCACTTATCCTAATACTCTCTAGCTCCATCCATATTGTTGCGAATGACAGGATTTCATTCTTCTTCATGGCTGAGTAATATTCCACCACATACATATGTGTGTGTGTGTGTGTGTGTATATATACACACACACACACACACACACACACACACACACACATATGTATACCACTTCCTCATTATCCATTCATCAGTCAATGGACATCTGGGCTCTTTCCATAATTTGGCTCATGTTGATAATACTGGTATAAATATCAGGTTTCATGTATCCCTTTGAATGAATATTTTTGTATCCTTTGTGTAAATACCTAGTAGTGCAATTGCTGTGTCATAGGGTAGTTCTATTTTTAACTTTTGGAGGAAACTCCATACTGTTTTCCAGAGTGGCTGCACAAGTTTACATTCTCATCAACAGTATAAGAAGATTCCCCTTTCTCCATATCCTCACAAACATCTGTTGTTTCCTGCATTGTTAATTTTAGCCATTCTGACAGGTGTGAGGTGATATCTCATTGTAGTTTTGATTTGTATTTCCCTGATGATTAGTGATGTTGAGCATCTTTTCATGTGTCTCTTAGCCACCTGCATGTCTTTGAAAAATGTCTATTCATGTCTTCTGCCCATTTTTTACCTAGATTATTTGTTTTTGGGGTGCTGAGCTTGATAAGTTTTTTACACATTTTGGAAACTAACCCTTCATCAGATATGTCATTTGCAAATACCTTCTCCCACTGCTTATAGTTTTGTTTATTGTTTCTTTCACTATAGAGACAATTTTTATCTTGATGAAATCCCAATTATTTATGCTTTTGTTTCTCTTGCTTCTGGAGACATCTAAAGAGAAGTTGCTATGACCAATGTCAAAAATGTTACTGCCTGTATTCTCTGACATTTTGATGGTCTCCTGTCTCACATTTAGGTCTTTCATCCATTTGGAATTTATTTTTGTGTGTAGTGTAAGAAAGTGGTCCAGTTTCATTCTTTTGCATGTGCCTGTCAAATTTTCCCAACACCATTTGTTGAAGAGACAACAGACTCATTTGTTGAAGAATCTTTTTTCCATTGGATATTTTTTCCTCTTTGTTGAAGATTAGTTGACTATAGGTGTGGGTCCATTTCTGGATTTTCTATTCTGTTCCATTAATCTATCAGTCTGTTTTTTTTTTTTTTATGTCAATACCATACTGTATTAATCACTATAGCTTTTTAATATAACATGGATCCCAGAATTGTGATGCCTTGAAATTGCTTTTCTTTTTCAAGGTTTCCTTGGTTATTCAGGATGTTTGGGATTCCATACAAATTTTAGGATTATTTGTTTGTTCTAGCTATCTCTGTGAAGAATGCTGGTGGTATGATAGGGATTGAATTAAACGTGTAGACTGCTTTGGGTACTATCAACATTTTCACAATACTTGTTTTCCAACCCATGGACATAGAATGTTTTTCCTTTCTTTGTGTTATCTCCAGGGCCAGATGGCTTCACAGGAGAATTCTACCAAACATTTAAGGAGTTATTACCTGTTCTTCCCAAACTATTCCAAAACATACAAAGGGAAGGAAAACTTCCAAAACTCATTCTGTGAGGTGAGCATTACCTTGATTCCAAAACCAAAGATTCCACTAAAAAAGAGAATTACAAGCCAATATCCATGATGGACACGATGCAAAAACTCTCAACAAAATACTCGTAAAGTGAATCCAATAGTAGATTAAAAGAATCATTCACCACAATCAAGTGGGATTTATTCCTGGGATGCAAACGTGGTTCAATATTCACAAATCAATCATAATGATACATCACATTAATAAAAGAAAGGATAAGAACCATATGATCCTCTCAACAGATGCAGAAAAAGCATTTGATGAAGTAAAGAATTTTTCTTGATAAAAACCCTCAACAAGTAGGGATAAAGGGAACATACCTCAGCATCATAAAGGCCATATATGAAAGACCCACAGCTAACATCATCCTCAATGGGGAAAAACAGAGTTTTTCCTCTACAGACAGGAACAAGACAGGGATGCCCACTCTGTCTACTGTTATTTAACATAGTACTGGAATTCCTAGCCTCAGCAATTAGACAACAAAAAGAAATAAAAACCACCTAAATTGGCAAGGAAAAAAAATCAAACTGTCACTATTTGGAGATGACATGATACTCTATATAGAAAGACTCCACCAAAAAATTGCTAGATCTGATACACAAATACAGTAATGTCGCAGGATATAAATTAATCTGTTACAAAAAATCTGTTACATTTCTATACACTAATAATGAAGAGCAGAAAGAGAAATCAAGTAATCAATCCCATTTACAGTTGCACCCAAAACATAAGATACGTAAGAATAAAGCTAACCAAAGAGGTAAAAGATAGGTACTCTGAAAACAGTACAAACACTTATCTCTGCATCTTTTTAGAAGCTGCTTCTGTGGGATCTTATGTATACTATAGCCTCTTAGTAAGATATATAAAAAGCAAAAAAACATAAATTTTATTTATCCAGTTATACCAGCAGTTAATTATATAATCCAATTTTGTTTCATTTGTACTTTAGTATGAATATTTGTATGTCTAAAGAATTGGGAAAACCCATTTTATTTGCACATCAGAATTAAACTGTCAATATAGATGGAATGATTTCATGGTTAGTTGCTATTTGCCAATATTGTGTCCCAAACTAGAAATCACTTCCAATGAAGAAGAGAGGAAAAAAAAAGACAAAGAAAAAAGAGACAGAGAAAGGCAATGACATTTCTGCACAAAGAAGTTTGAAACTGTGTCAATTACTTGAAAAATCAATTTAATGTAAGCCCAGTCTCAGTGTGTTTGGTAGCTTGAGTTTAGATAACTATTTATAAAGTTCATTTCTGCAACTTCGGTTTAATCAGTAACATTATGTAATGGTAGGAGACAAGTCTCAGGGTGCTGAAATCTGAAACAGTTTTGGCTTCCTATGTGATTGATAAAACCTGTTTGAAACAAAAAACTTAATTCCATTGTCAAATGCAGTATCAGTGAGGAGCCTTATTTCACTTTCACGGTAGAACAATAGGAGATATATAATTCTACCTAAATTTGTCTCACTGTTCAGCTTATAATTAAACACACTGTCACATGTGCATTTTCTACTTTTATATTAGTGATTAAGAAAAGAATGGTTTCACCTAAATAGTATAAATTGCTATTTCAAATGGAATGATTCCTTTATGTGTTTATATAAATCATCCACACTTAATTTTTCTCTAAAAATTTTATTAGAATTATGTATACACATTTATAAAGATTTGTAAGACATTTGCTTGCTTATGTAGTTTATAGTTTTCTAAATGTTTAGTGGTAACAGTTAAATTAGTAACATACTTATTTCTTTAAATTATACAAACATAGTTTGCATGTGTGTCTTCAAATTCTAGGAAATTCTGAATATACCATTTACTTTTTCAGAATGACACCTTTTCCTTGAGTTTTATGATTTATATTGTAAGAAATTAATATATGGGGCAGGTGGGTGGCTCAGTCAGTTAAGCATCCAACTTCAGCTCAGGTCATGATCTCGCAGTTCATAAGTTCAAGCCCCGCATCAGGCTCTGTGCTGACAGCTCAGAGCCTGGAGCCTGCTTTGGATTCTGTCTCCCTCTCTCTCTGCTCCTCCCCTGCTCACATTCTGTCTCTGTCTCTGTCTCTGTCTCTGTCTCTCAAAAATAAATCAACATTAAAAAAAAATTAAAAAAAGAAATTAACATAGAAGTATATATTTTCTAAAAAAAATGTATATCTATCTATCTATCTATCCAAATATGATTTTATATTCAAATTTACTCACTATGATGATTCTATGCTATTCCTCTGGATTATAACATAGAGTTAAAAGCTTTCCACTTATGTTGTATTCTTAGTACATCATGTGCATAATTTGAAATAATAATTTTGCTAAAATTTCCATCCAAATGGAGAATTATATGTCAGTTGGGGTTACTGGAAAGAATATGGATTCTGGAGTCTTAGAAAAACAGTTTCCAAGTACTGGATTCAAGACTGCCTATTACAGGAACTTTCTCTCCTTCAGTTGTTTTTTTTCTTTCTTTTTCTTTTTTTGTTTTTAATCTTGCATTGAAAGGTGGTTAGGATAATTAGAGAAATTTTATTTAAGGCACTAAATATATCATACCAATATTGCTTAAGAAATCTAATGTGTTACACTCTTTATTCACATGGTCATTTATTTATTTATTTTTTACCTAACAAATATTAATTATTACCCTCTTCTATGTACCTATTATAGTGGGAGAGAAAGGAACATAAATAATAGCAGAACAAGGAGGTTTTGCTTAAAAAGCATATAGTTTAGTGTGCCACATGTTAAACAGAAACATGCCAATGTAGAATTATGCTCAATATTTTTCGGAGCATAAAGCAGGGGTCTCCTAATTCTGCTTGTGCAGTGGAGGATAGAGAGTTAAAGAGAAAGTGATATTTGATCTATGACTTGAGGGTTGCGTATAAGTTTGTTCTTCAGGTAAATTGAGTTTATGGGTAGAATAGTCAGGGAGGGAGAGATTAAAATGAACTGGAAACTTTCTAGACAGCGGGATAAGCATATGGAGGTAAAAAATAAACCGACATATACAGCTACCTGAAAATAAGAGCACATGGCTGAGATTCAGCCATGTGTGCAAGAGATGAGATTTTATACCATAAGGAGTCACATAAGCCATCTGTAAAGCAAAGAGATAACACTAGCAGATCTGAGTCACCCCTTCCCTACTTGAGGTTAATTTAATTGAGACACCAATTTTTCTCTAGGACAATAACCAATTCAGTGCTATGATAACTTGAGATAAGGAAAGCATAAAAAGTGAACTCCACATTTATCTTAGCTTTTTTTCTGGGTGTGTTTTCCAAAGGTGCACAGGAAAATGGAATACAAGCAGAAATGCCTATATTGCTGCACGAATGAAATGGAGATTGGAAACCAAGACAGCCAGCGCAACTAAATTTTGGAGACAGGATATGAGAAAGGTAGAAATTGCATATAAGGATTCTCCGAAAGCTATATAAAAAATTTCCCTGGTGTCCTTGGCTATACATATTCAAGGCAAAACTTTGGGATGCCTAAGACAGAACAGATGCTGGGAATCTAAAGAGCCAAATGGAAATGTCAGTGTTTTCACAGTGCTGAAATATTTTGGTGTATGAACCCAGCCAGAGAGAACACTGAAGATTCTGACTATTCAGCTGAGATTGTGAAAGGCACTAGGAGAAAGATCAAATAGAAAAAAATCTGCCTTAATGGGCCTATAATCCAGTTTCAATACGATCAAGGTGATCCATGAGAATTAGACTGCACAATAGAGCAAATATCAATACTCTTCAGAAGACACCATAATCCACATTCTCAGGGCATATTATCCACAATGTTCAGTATAAACGAAAAATCTCTAGACATGTTAGGAGATAAAATAGTCTAGTGATATTCAGGTGGCGACACTGTCAATATAGCATAAAGGAACGCTTGAAAATAATCCAGATATTACAGCAAGCACAGCATCAAAACAATGAGGACTAACCTGTGAAACAGGGAAAACAGTTGACAAAATCATGTCAATAAGATGAGCTAAGACCAGGCTGGTATTAGCAAACAGAAAATGGGATTAGAACAATTGGAAACCACTTATTAGAAAATATCCTATCTGAAGCATAGAGAGGAAAAAATAATGGAAAAGAGAGACAGCATAAGAGAAATGCATATGATAAACAAAAATGAACCATCATGCAACCAAGGTTATAGAAGTAGAAGAGAGTGGGAGAATGGAACAGAAGTAATTTTTTTAAAAAAATATGTTTATTTATTTTTGAGAGAGACAGAGAGACAGAGCACAAGTGGGGAAGGGGCAGAGAGAGGGAGACAGAATCTGAAGCTGGCTCCAGGCTCTGATCTGTCAGCACAAAGCCTGAGGCAGGGCTCGAACTCACGAACTGTGAGATTATGACCTGAGCCGAAATCAATGCTTAACCAACTGAGCCACCCAGGTGCCCCCAGAAGTCATTTTTAGAAGAAATATTGGGCATTAATTTTCCAAATACAAAAAGATACATCAAACCACACATTCAAAAATGTGAATAAATAAACCAGAAGAAGAAACACAGAGAAAACTACAACTTGGAAAGTCATAAGCAAATTTAGAGAATGAAATGTAAAGAGTAAATTATAAAATCAGGCAGAGAAAAAAATATTATCTTTCATAATCAATAAGAAATATATAGAAACTTTGTCTCAGCAGAAGACAAAGAAATGCTATCTATAAAGTGATGAAAGAAAATAGAACAGTTAACAAGTAATTCTATATCCAGCAAAAGTATCCTTCAAAATGAAGATGATATAAAAATAGTCTCAGCAGGGGTACCTGAATGGCTCAGTCGGTTGTATCTGAATTTGTCTCAGGTCATGATCTCACGGCTGGTGAGTTCAATCCCCAAGTTAGGGTCTGTGCTAACAGCTCGGAGCCTGGACCCTGCTTCAGATTCTGTACAATGTCTTAATGCTTTGTAAACATGTAAAATTAAAATACATAACTATGACTGCACAAAAAGTGGGCACAGGAAATAAAGTTATTCCACTATCATTATTTTTGTATTGTTTCATATGCTATAGAAATACTAATTTGTTGTCTCTCATAATAAAACATGTATTGTCGTCTCCAATACATTTTCAACTTCTAAGATAACCAGCAGAGGATAGTGATAATGACACAGCAAAAAACTAGTAGAAGACAGAAAAATGAAATAATTGACATTTACAAAATATCTAATATAAAGAATGACAAGAAAAGAAGAATAAAGGAGAAAGTAACAGGGATGTCTGGGTGGCTATGTGGGTTTAGCGTCTGACTCTTGGTTCGGCTCAGGTGGTGATCTCACAGTTGGTGAGTTCGAGGGCCACTCAGGCCCTGCACTGACAGTGCGAAGCCTGCTTGGGATTCTCTCTCTCTCCCTCTCTCTCTGCCCCGCTTCTGCTCGCTCATGATCTATCTCTCTCAACATACATAAATAAACTTAAAAAAGGGAGAAAGTAACAAAACAAAGAGCCATATGATAGATGTAAACCCAACTATGTGAGCAATCATATTATAAGTGAATTATCTAAACATGCCAATTAAAACACAAATATTATGGGGCACCTGGGTGGCTCAGTCGGTTAAGCGTCTGACTTCGGCTAAGGTCATGATCTCACAGTTCGTGAGTTCGAGCCCCACGTTGGGCTCTGTGCTGACAGCTCAGAGCCTGGAGCCTGCTTCACATTCTGTGTCTCCCTCTCTCTCTGCCTCTCCCCTACTTGTGCGCGCGCTCTCTCTCTCTCTCTCAAAAATAAATAAAATGTAAAAAAGAATAAAACACAAAACACAAATATTATGAGACAGGATTTGAAAACAGATAACTCAAAATGTTTTAAAGACATACACACATTTAATGTATTTAATTATATATGAAGCTGACAGATCCAGAGTCATTCCCTATTCTAAGCATGTGTAATATACAAAGCAGGAATCTAACACTGATGACATTACTAATGCAATTGTTTTACCACGCTTTTCTCAGCCATAAGTCAGGAGATGTGCTCTCCTGTGGCACATTGCATAGGTTCAGGACATACAATTTATATTTCCTCCTTTGTCTTTCTCTATAAACACGTTGGTAGATTCTCTTTTCTCTACATGCAAGAAAGTGATTTTTCTCCATTATCTTGTCCTTGCCACGTTTTCACATGTTAATATTCCATGACCAGGTTTTGTCAACATTAGCTGTCAGTGTTAGTCTAGTATCTCAAAGTGAAAAAAACCAAACAGACATCTGAGACTTCAGCTGTGAGTGAACAGATACAAACCAATGCTAATGTGGGCCTGGAAGTCAAACAGACACCATCAAATAAGATGATACCTGTAGGCCACTGGAACCAGAATTCCTAAAATGACCAGAGCCTTCTCCCCAGTGATGCACTTCCATGTGTTTTAAAAGCAAAAATTCCAAATTTGACACCAGCGACATAAACCTAGTTCTCTATAGCAATGTCATTGTCTCCTTTGGTCCTCACAGAGCTCCTATGACTATTGCCTCGTTTGTTGGGCGAAAACAGGCTGTGAGACATGAGTAGCTTGCTCAAATTCACACCTTTAGTACACAGAAAACTTGGAATTATTATCGAAATTATTAAAGCCATTTCTCTGAAAGATGGAAGACACAGCAAAAATCAGACAAATGTGCTCAGAACGTGTAATCTGATGTTTTCGTGTATGGCACACTAGAAATAACAAGTATCAGAAAAAAACAAATTTGGGTTCAATCACAACTGTGCCACCTGCTGGTTATGTGATTTGGCCATTATACTTGACCATTTCTGAGCCTACATGTAAGATGAGAAAACTCAGGCATGCTTTTTTATATTACTGTGGACTTGCAATGAGGTAAATTTAAGAAGTCCCTAATGGAATAACCATCATAGTTGGTCTTCAAGCTATGGCAGTTTCACTGTTAAAAAACAAGACCAATTATACTTAAAACACAAGTACAGTCTAGTACTTCTGTGTATATTTTTCATTTTAAGACCTAAAATTAATACATAGGTATTAAAATATTAATCTCAACAACACAGAATTGTTGACTAATGTTACATTTCCTTTTGTGGTGTGTTTATAATAGTTGTTAATCTACTTTTGCTTGTTAAATTATTTTGCTGTATAAAGTTAATCATACTTTACAGATAATGAAGTGATTGCAGAGGGCTCTTTCTTTTAGTAAAAAAAACAAAAAAAAAAAAAACAAAAAAAACTGAGGTCTTATATATTAACTGATTGGCTAAATTAAAAATCTGACAGCACCCTTCATGAGCCAAACCATATGCCAGGCAGGTAATGATATATGTGTTGGTGATGTCACAGTGTGTAAATAAGGAAAGTTTTTAGCCTCTAAGGAACTTACAGTCTGATGGCTGAAGGTGGACCTGTCAACAGCAAATACAAAACACAGAAATAAATATATGCCCACTAGTGATATCTGAAGAGGGGCGTACAAGAAGGAGGCCTTCACTGAAGGAAGGACACTTTCACAGAGGTGAAATTGAAAAAAAAAAAAACAAAAAAAACAGAGAACAGAAAGATTTTCTCGCAGAAGGAATAATGTATGAGAAATATGAAAAACAGGCAAACAAAACATGATATACTCAAGAAAGTATGGAAAATTCCATTTACCTTGAGTACTGCATATTGGGGTGGGAAGGACCGGAATCTAAAGTCTTATGAGATCTCTAGACGTCACGCACTTAAACCTCCTGAACATAACCAGGGGCTGAATTTGTAAGCCCATTCTCAAATCAGCTCCTGAGTCCGTGATTATTATCTGACCATTCTGCTTATTGGAATCACAAGGGGAGCTACTGAAATTGCCAGGGTTTGGGCTTTACCCTAGAACAACTGAATCAGAATCTCAGGAAGAGAAGTCTACACTCACCTGATTCTCATGCGTGACCAGGTCCAGGAACCACTGAGCTAGTTACTCCAACCAGGGTAAGATGCTAATAGATAGTACATTAGAGTCAAAAAGTCTTTCCTGTTTATTGGTTTAAGAAGAAACCGTCTCAAGGTCATTTTCAGTCTTCAGGGTTCTAAGGTATTCTTTTGGTTTCTTAGGAGAAAAAACTCAGACATTCTACTTTGGTATTTCGGTGTTTCTAGCAAAGTACTGTGTGTGTGAAGGTATTCTTTAAGTCTGCTTATTTATGAAGATGATGTTAAAGTCACTGTTTAACTCAGAGCTTTCGATCTTTTATTGGGTCTTGGCTGTGCACTTAAGATATATATATATGTCTTTTTTAAGTATATTAATTATAATTTTTGTGCAATTTGTTCAACTCATGTGTATTACAATCACATTATAATACAATGTGTTGATCTATTGTACATTATAAAACATACAATGTAACAATTTGCCGTGATGAAATAGAGAACAATTTAACAATATTTTAAAATTAAAACCTCCAAATGAAAAATAAAAGGACTGTATAAATTAGACTTTTAGATTTTAATATAAATTAGATTTTTATCTTCAAAAGACTTGGTAAAAAACAAAAGGACTATCATTAGCTGGAAGCTTTGCAAGGCATTTACATTAAGGCATGGATGGAAGTACCTTTACAAACCACCTACCAGAGGTGCCTAGGTGGCTCAGTCGGTTAAGTGTCCAACTTTGGCTCAGGTCATGATCTCACAGCTTGTGAGTTTGGGCCCCGAAGCAGGCTCTATGTTGACAGCTCAGCGTCTGGAACCTGCTTCAGATTCTGTGTCTCCCTCTCCCCCCCCCCCCCCCCTTAAAACACCCGTCTGCTCACATTCTTTCTCCCTCTCTCTCTCAAAAAATTAAAATAAAGAGTTAAAAAAAATTTATAAACCACTTACTAGAAATTGCTGTTTACTAAATCGAAGCATGGCACACACTGAGAAGTAACCATTAGCTTACTTATTGGGAAACATTTTTCTTTCTTTAATATTCCATAATTTCTGCTATTTGCATGTGCAGATTATTACAAAGCTCTTTGATTTAAGGGTCGATATTTCTAGGATTTAAATTGTAAATACCAGGCTTTTCAATATCCAAGTCTCTCAATTCATATTTTTCTTGTGAAATTTTGTGATGCAAATGGCATTACTTTTTGTTCTTCCATTTGTTAATACACTAAACCTAAACAGAGAACCTATATTACTCAGAAAACTGAACACAGATATGTTATTTCACTCCTTCCCAACTACAACAACAAAAAACCAAAACAAGCAAATAAACAAACCAAAGATATTCCACGGGAGGGAATCGCAGACAAGGAGAAGATAGTAAATCAATTTCAGAAGCTTGAAAGCAGATGAAGAAGTGTTTTACCAAGAAAAACAAATCTAAAATTTTCAATTGTAAAAGCTTATATAAACTTTATAAAAAGAAAATGTCCATAAATATGAAATAGAAAAGTGTGTTTAGTAGCCTTTGAAACAATGTTTATCAATAGATTTGTAGAAATGCCCACAATATATTATTAAGTAGAAAAGCAAGATGAAGAAACGTGAATCAAATGTGCTGTTTATTTTTAATTATAACACTAAAGGTAACATATAAACAACATAGGTCATAGGGAGAGAGCGATAAATAGAGAAAAAGACATAGATACAGAGAGACGAAGACGGATACATAGGTACAGATAATAGATTTTTAAATATGATTACATAAGGTATGAAAAATTTTACAAGAATTTGTTAATGTCAGTACCTACACTGAGAGAAGGGGTAGTCAAAGCAGAAAGCAACATGAATGGGACAAAAAAAGAGGAAAAAAAGTATTAAAATGAAAATTTTAAGGTATCCGTAATAAAAATAATACACAAGATATGATCCCGTTAATTAAAAATTAATTGTGTGAGTGATTTCAGTTGCATGCTAAGTGATAACAATAGAAATTTTATTTGTGTGTATTCAAGAGATTTTATTCTCTGGCTTTTAAGATAAACATAGTGTTTATGTACAAGTTTATAACAAAACTATTTTAACTAAAAATAAAATAAGTGACAGTGTTTTTATTAAACTTTAATTTTGTTGGAAACTTACATAGAACACATAACATACCATTTACTGGCAAACTACTCTGTGCTTTCCCATGTGCTAAAAAGATGCAAAGATGAATAAAACCCTAGGGTTTTTAAAAATACATCTTCCTTTAATGTAGGTGTCAGTGTAATTTTTGTTATAACATGTTCTTTTTAGAATAGTTATCTGACTAACATCATCTGGAAAAGCGTTTGTAAGTATTTCCAAAGATTTACCCATGAGCCAGAAAAATAATCTTTAAAGTATGTTTAATACTTATAAATCATTTATAAATTGGAATGTTTTTCCTAACCTAGTTCCTTACTAGAACTTATGCTAAATCTAGATACGTGTTTCTTACATATTATATTAAAAAATCTCTTTGGCAAGGATAAACATCTTAGATAGAATTCTATACTGTGTAGAAACTTTGAGGATGAGAAATACATCTAGAGGATACACAATATTCCAGTTAGCTTTGCCCATTAGTGCCTGAGTTGTCATGCACTGTGTGGTCAGCAGGCAATTGAAGGAGGCTGTACAATAAGTATAGTGCTTAGAAGGATGCGCATGAAACTTAAAGAGAATTGGTCTCTACTCTAGGTTCTAACAACTGCCTAGGCAAATGGATTTTGAGGAATAACTTTCCTGGCCATCAGTTTTCTTGCACTATATCAAGAAAAACCAAAATCCATCTGGTAGAGTTGTTTAAAGACATTTATAAAAAGGGTGCAGTTAATGCAAGTATACAATAAATTATAGTGTTGTTATTCCTAAAATTAGTGGTATCATTATTACTAGTGATAGCAGTAGCAGATGTAATGTTGGTCACAATAGTATTAACATAATAAGTTTAACCATAATTGGGTTTTTGAAAAAAAATGGTGGAGGACTTGTATAAGCCACCTATGTTGTGCATGGCTTATAGATATCCAAGGACAGACTTCAAGGATACTGTGAAGTTCTTAAACTTTCATCTTCTGAGTCAGGTCTGGAATATGTCAAGATTCTCTGAACTATGAAGAAAGAACAAAGAGCAACTAAAACAGTAACTCTGACTCTCAAATTCTACTTCAGCTGCATTATTTGCTGTATATGGATCACTCCATGACCCCAGAGTCTGCCCCTGGTCCATATTTTGTTGCCACAGACATAATATAAATCTTTTTCTTTATCATTTTTTCAACATTCTCTAGCAGAAGTGTTACTTTCTAGAGGCAATGCATATATAGTCATCGAGTGAGAACTGAACCAGAGGGTAAGCAATGGAGTAGTTTTGATAATTGCCCTTAGGATCAAACATGAATGGGCAGAGAAGTAAGAATCTCAGAGGAGAGACAAACATTAAAAATGATGTGGGGCTGATGGATGAGAAGTCCTGAAAGGGAGGTAGAATTTCTGGCATCAAGGCAACAGAGAGAGTGACTTGGAAGTACAAGTTTGAATACCAAAATTGGGATTTTTGAAAAAAAATATACGCATATCATTTTTGATAGTAACAAGTCTAGGTATTAAGTTTTAAGTTAGGAGCAAACACCAGGTACAAGGTAAGGTTTACCCAGGAAAAAACAATCTTACAGTGAGAAAAATCAATATAATCTTGCTATGGTCTGACTATTTGTGTTTTCCCATAATTCATATGTTGATATCCTAATGCCCAAGATAATGCTGTCAGGACGTAGGGCCTTTAGGCAGTGATTATTAGGTCATGAAGGTGGAGCCCTAATCAAAAAGAAGAGTGCCTTTGTAAAAAGAACAGAGATTGATCCCTCACCCCTTCCACCACATGAAGATATAGCAAAAAGATGCAAAGCAAGCTCTCTCCAGACACCAAATCTACTGACACCTTAGTCTTGAACTTCCAGCCTCCAGAACTGTAAGAAACAAATTTATGTTGTTTATAAACCACCGAGACAATAGTATTTTGTTGCAACAATCCAAAGCGGCTGAGACAAATCTTTTTATTGCCTTGGCTTTCTCCATCTCACAGAGAGGGTTGTTTGATTTGGGAACCCTAGGTAATCATTCAAAAGAGAATCCATGTCCCAGGAGGGGCCTGTGGGGCACCAGGTCCTTTGATTTTTCTGGTTGAGATAGGCCACATGGATGAAAAGATCATTCTCTCTCCTCTGATTTTGTCCTCTACTGACATCCATTTACCAATCATAAAAGGCAAATAGAAATCTAATAGCCTTTCATCTGGATCCAGTTTTGTTTTACTGAGTCAACTCATTGCTATTCTACCCTGAGGCACAGAATGAGAAGAGCTATCAGGGTTCCACAGGTTTTTTCTCTTCTAGATAGGGTATGATGATAAGGCTACAGCTGAAAAGGAGAGGAGGAAATAATCATTGGAAATGGAAAAATCAAGAGGAGTCAAAGTGTTGTGTAAATCAGGTAAGTGGTTGCTTAATTTAAGAATGATGAGAGGGGTTCTCAGGCAGTTAAGCGTCTGACTCTTGATATTGGCTCAGTTCATGATCCCACAGTTCTTGAGATTGCACACCACATCAGATTGTATGCTGAAAGTGCTGAACCTACTTGGGATTCTCTCTCCTTTCTCTGCTCCTCCTCCACTTGTGCTCATTCTCTTTCTCTCTCTCTCTCTCTCCCAAATAAGTAACTAAACATTAAAAAAAAAAAAGAATGATGAGAGTAGTGGCTAAAAATCAAAACAACAGCAACAACAACATAATAACGGAGGAGGAGGAAGCAAAGGAATGGTAGAAGAAGGAGAGGAAGAGGAAGAAGAAAAAGTGAGACACCTGGGTGGCCCAGTCAGTTAAGCATCTGACCTCGGCTCAAGTCATGATCTCACCATTCCTGAGTTCAAGCCCCGTGTCGGGCTCTGTGCTGACAGCGCAGAGCCTGGAGCCTGTTTCAGATTCTGTGTCTCCCTCTCTGTCTCTTCTCTCCCCCACCCATGCTCTCTTTCTCTCTCTCTCTCTCAAAAATAAATACACATGAAAAAAATTCTAAAGAAAAAGGAGAGCAGGAGAAACTAAACCAAGTAGTATACTCAGCTTCAATGAATGAGTAATAATCATCTCACTTTTAACTGATTTCAACAAGGAGAGTTAGGCATGATAAAATCTATGGCATGTATGGGTAAAGAGGTGAGGAAGAATGGTCTAGCAGTGACAAGCAAGGAGACAATTCATCAATTCATTCTAACTCTAGGTCCTATGGTACATGGACTATGGGAGAAATATCTCTCATGTGAGAAATATGAAACAGAAAAGAATCTTCAGACAATAGCTATCTTTGAGTTAGAGCTGGGAATTGAAAGGAATGTCCAAAGCAAAGGCTCAGGACACAATTTTCTGATGTTAAAACAGATTCACCAGTGGGTATAACTGGTCTGAGGGAATTTTGATGAGATGTGGGGAGATCTCAAAGCACATTGTGATGAGAATCATGAGGAAATGGCAGGGAAACTTCAACTTAGAGAGGACATGATGTAAGGAGGAACGTGAGCAGTGACCAGACTAATATTGACAGCGTGTTAGGCTAAAAGAGGGAATAATTCATAAATTTTGCTCCATCCTGATTACAGTTTAATCTCTAGATTATAGAAGCAAATTCTTGGTTTCAAGGTCTTGTGGGGGTTAGTCTTAACAGTGGCAGGCAACAGATGTTCTACAAAGATTTGAGCTGGGAAGAGGTGAGCAGTTCTCAGCTGTTGGTTTTAAATTCCAGGGTGGTCTTAAGAATGGTGTCATAGCCCAGGACACTTCTCACAGTTGTCCCAGTTCAATACCATGTCTTCATGGTCCTCTCTGAACACTGAAGGGCTAATTGTGTGCTCAACAACTCACTTTAGCATAAAATTCATTTTATTCATTAATTCATCTTGTTATTTTCCATTTCAGTGCAAGATAAACTAGCATTATGACTACTTGACTTTTTCAATATTTCTTTCTCAACAGTCTAAAATTACTAAAATTGAAAAGGAAAATATTTGGAGTTGTCTACGTGCCAGGGTAAATAGGTTCCAGTACCAATTCTAATGTGGAGGCAGGGAGATTCACCACACCAACATGTAATTCTTGGGACACCAGTTGGTTGTCCTATAATTTAACTTAATTATGACACTATCTATCTGAAAGTTGCATCATATTCCACAGGTTAAGGGTTCAGTTCCACAAGATTGCCTCGTTCCTCCCCCATTCCTTTCAGATGCAAGTAACAAATTCAGGCTCTAACCTTTGCTTCTGACCAAGCCGCTTCCTCTTGTTCAGAAATAAGGCCCCACCTTAGGTTCAAGGGCTCAGGGAACTGAGACTAACATTTTATTTTCTAGATCACCAGTTTTTTATAAAAGGATATAACTCAAGAAGAGACAGATGGAAGAGATACAGAAGGCATGGAACCCATGACCCATCCCAATGTGCCACTCTCCCAAATCTCTAGGTGTTCCCTAACCCAGAAGCTCTCTGAACCCTGCCTGTGCTTTTGGGTTTTATGGAGACTTCTTTACATAGGCAGGACTGATAAAGTCATTGCTCATTGGCGATTGATTCAACCTCTACCCCCACCCCTCTCCCAAGAAATCAAGGGTGTAGGACTAAAAGTTCTAACCTTCTAATCACATGGTTGGTTCTCCTGGCAACCAGCCCCCATCCTTTGTGGTGTTAGAAAAGTCATCTAATTAACATAACAAAAGACAACTTTATGCTCTCATCACTTTGGAAATTTCAAAGGTTTTAGGAGCTCTGCGCCAGAAATATGGATGAAGACTAAATATTTATGTTTTATAATGAATCACAATATCACAAGGATAAAGAGTTGCTTTGAACAGCATTAAATAGGTGGAGCCCTTGAGTATGGAGATGCATTACATTCAAATAAAAAGAAAATAAAAAAAATTCAAAGACATGTTTTCTTTTTTGTTTTGTTTGTTTTGTTTTCATATGGGACATTTGTTGCTGGTTGAAATGGGGAGAACCTGGGCCCTGAGGCCTTAACCCAGCCATCCCTAGGATGTCACCAGAGACTCTTGCTCTTGTCAGGAGAAAGAATTCAAGGACAGACACAACATGGGGGAGACTGACAAGGGCGGGAAAGTTTATTAAAGCAAAAGTACACTTTCCAGATGTGAAAGCACGTGAGCTTGAGAGACAGAGAGACAGAGAGAGAGCTGCATCCCAGGGATTCAGGTTTGTATCTTTTATCCACAGTTATTAACAAAGGGTGGAATCTGCCTTACTTGAGGCCGGGATTCCTTGGAAGGAGGTTTCCATACTTTTTCTTCCTTATTTGGTTAGGGGTTTCCTGTTTCCTGTCATGGCCTCGTGGGCCTGTCTGGTTTCATCCAGCCTCTTGTGGTCCTGTTTTGGACTGATGCCAGGACAGGCCTTGGACTTTCCCTGATAGCTGGCCATGCCTTGCTCTTTGCTAGCCTCATTAATTGGCTCTTCTGACACATTTACAATACCAAACGATTAAGAAAAGTTAGCTTATGCTAAAATAATCTTGGAAAGAATAATTCAAATAATATTTTACATTTACTGTTAATGATTTTGATGTGTGAGTATATCAGAAGGGAAAATATACTCCTACTATAAATAATAAGAATAATATTTTTGTGCAAACCTGTTGCTAAATATTCATAAACATTATTTTAAGAATTAAAATGTTTTATTTAATACAGATTTCTACTTCTACATGAAAATTTACAAGTAGCTATACATACGATACAAAATAATTTTCCAAAATTCCATGGTTTATTTAGGCCCTCTGTTTTCAAATGCTTCATAATCATTATGAAAAAGAAGAAAAGAGCAGAAGATTCCTGATAGCACAACCATAACCATTTTTTTAATGTGGTAAAAATGCTCCCTCCCCACTTTCTCTAGAAGTAGTAAAAATAACTTCAAATCAGGTAACAATAGAATGCTTGTTGGATTGTAGTTTCAGACAAAACAGGTTTTTTCTTACAGTTGGGTTTGAAATGAAATCTATTCAACTTTAGGGATTTAAAGCTTGTATTTGTGAATATTTATGTTAAACTATGATAAAATATTTTGTTTGGTTCTTTTTCCCACTTTACATATACTACTTTATCTCAGAATTAACAAAGAGACTTCTATAATATACACTTTTATTTAAAGTAACAAGTAGAGCTGGAAGAAATGAGTATAAGAGTGTGTGAATTTTATATTAAATATCTTTGCCTCAAGAAAACACTCTTAGCCTCCATGAAGAATTCACTAAGCTGTTCTTAACCACTTGGATCCATCTAGCCCTGGATAATATGCATAAAGCTTTATTTCTGTTTTCTGTTCTTTCATTTGTAGATGAGCAAAATGAAGTCCGTTTTTTTTTTTTTTTTTTTTTGCCCATTTCCTACACTTGAAATTCACAATTATTTAAAAACCTTGTACTCCAAGTTCAATTACCATATATTAGTAGTGCCATGTTTTATTTTGGGATATGTAAAACTGTATTTTCTAAGTATTTGTTTCCCCTTTTAAGAAATGAACTTCCATAGTGCACATGCCACAAATAGGCGGCTCTATAATCTATACTTTATAGATAAATGTCACTGTTGGGGTGGGAGGTGGCAATTTTATTTTTATTTTCTATTGTCAGTTTTCCTTTGAAGCATCAAATAGGATATTGATATTTTTTGGCACTTAAGCTATTTACTTATTGTGACTTAACGAGCCGTTATAAAGTGAGCCATATTCCCACCGTGCATTTCATACAACTATTACTAGAACTTCTTTTCAGAAGGATTTATCTACTAATCAATATCCTTCTTATTGTGCCATTTCCAGAAGTACTAAAGAGACTTCTCTTCTGAAACAGGGTTTGACTCTCTCGTGTTTTACTCTCTCTAATAATGTACAGTGTATAACAGTGAATCTAACAGGTGGACCATGTAAGTTCTTGTGATGTGTCTATGGTCACAATTAATTTTGACCTTTCTGGACAAGGTGAACCTCCCCCCCCCCCCCAATTGCATTATCAAATAAAAAGCAGGGTTGCAGAAATTTGAAATTGTATTTGAAATCATTCCCTTGCTTAAAAAGAACACATTAGGACGTCAGTTATTAGATGTTTTTAAATCGCTGTTTTTGAAAGGTTATTTTAGTTTATAAACTCAGTGACAGATAACAATTCATGATCAATGATAAATGCGATCTGGATTCTTTCTCTTCATTTTCGTAAACTTGAAATTGTGGTACTGAACTGAAATAGGTAGTCGTGAATTCTGCAGGGACTGTAGCCAAAATTTCTTTTGAGCAGAAGCATTCTCCATGGGATACATGTTTTCCATAGATGATTTACAGGTTACAGACACGCTGTGACCTCTCTCCCAATTGCAAACAGATTAAGCAGGGCTGATTAACCGAGACTAAAAACACTGGGTTATTTTCTCCGGTGGGGGTCTTTGACAAAGCCCTCCTCTCTGAACCCTCCGACTTCATTCGCTTGCAAATCGCTGTGCCTGAACAGGTCTTCCTCCCCCAGCCCCAACCCTTGAGCCCTGCAGCGCCATCAGCGGCAATATCTTCCTACGTGAGGGACGTCTCTTATTAATCAGAAACGCTGAATGGAAACCAATCAGACAGAGAGTTTCTTTGGCTTCAGCTTCCTGCCTGTCTGAGTTAAAAGTGATGCTCGGAGAGGGAGGCACACTGAGATGCATGAAGCTTCAGCTGTGAAGATACTATAAAAAGAGAAGAGTAGGAACGAGACAGAAGCAACACCGGAATTGTCAGTGCCGAGCAGGGCTAAACTCAGTTCCGCTACTAACCAAGGTAAATGCTATTTACTTTACCTGACTATACAATCTATTCAGTTTTTGCTTTCTTATACTGAAGTAGTACAAATACTGCTTTTCTCCTAGTTGCTTTATTTTGCACTCTCTCTCTCTCTCCTTCCCTCAACATTTGTTGGGAAGCAGGTAAGAATTTATTTTGTAGTATTTGAATAAGATATTAAGATGCTCAGTGAAAAAAACTAGCAATGCTTGCTTCATATTTTACTTTTACAAAACAGATACCTATCTAAGCTCTTTTCATCGTGCTAAAATTTGCACATGGAGCATTATTATAAAAATAAAACTAAACTTCACATTGCGTTTGTTGATTTGGAGGGGTGTTGAATTACTCACATTAATGTGTTTATGTATGCTATTATTATATTAATTTGAAATGGTCTCCTGGCTTTCTCATAACTTTTGGTTCCAAAATGTGAGTCAGAACTGTCAAAAATAAAGGCATCTTTATTCATCATTGAATAAATAATTTCTTTAGTTTTAATATTAAAATAAAATAATATATAAACAGTACAAATAACACACGTAGAGATGGACAGACATAGGCTGTCAGGATTAAGGTGATCACTATACCTCGCAAAGAAGATTTCTCCACATATTTATGGCTCTCACTCAAGTCAACATTCTGAATGTGCACCTCTGTTGGCTATAATTGCTCTCCATTATCACAGGCAAATGTATCTTAATAGAGTAAAGATTGGATGAAAATCACAGAAGGGAGAGCATCAAAGGCAAAATTGGCATGTTTTTTTTGAAATGATATGGAAAATGCAATGATTTGATCAAGCATTGTTTTATTTTTCTTTGCATACTCAACATAACCATTCATATCAATTAAATTCTTAAGCACATTAATTTCAAAAAAAGCGTGATGAATTTCAACTACAAGGTTGTCAGCATTCTATAGTATTGACACTTAGATACTGGTAACAGTGTGTGTTCTCAGAATCTAATTTGAAAACCAAAGGTGCACTAAAAGAAAGGTGATCACCTGTAGTAAGTAGCTAAGTTCACATTTATTTGTATGATCAACTTTTGATGAGAATGTAGTGGACTATAGATCTGAGGAGAAATTGGAGGTCTTTTCTGAAGATCTGTTGTCATTTAATATTTTATGTTATAGACCTATGAGATTACTAATAATAAAGATATTTTTCCACAAGGTTTTCCAAATCTATGTAGCACAAAAAATTAATGATTTCATGACAGGAAAAAGTGGTAACTTTTGCATGGCAGGAAGAAATCTTCATTTGGCTCTTTATCTATGGAATAAGAAGAGTTACCCATCTTCAGCCATAGCTGACTAAAAAAGAATTTGATCATTCAGTGCTCTTAACTGGAAAAGAAATGTGTTTAAAATCTACTGCATTCAGTGGAGAATAAATCCTATTTTCATTGCCTGCTTCATTGCCTAGGCGATGCTATGTCACATGTAGAACACATTTGTGTAACCATGAATCTGGCTAATCCAAGTTTGAACAGTAGATCTTTTAAAAGATAAAGAAAATGAAATAGGACGTTGTTTCAGCACATAGTAGCAAAGAACTTAGACATAACAGGAGCAGCATGCATTTGTGGTCTTGGCATCAAACACAGGAATTCAACCGAAGTTTTCACAAAGAAAGAGTACGAAATAACTATATGCCCTTAATAGATGTATCCTGAGATGTTGAAATACTGTCAACTTTGTAGTTGCTTGTTTTGAAAAATGAGAAAATGTAAGGTAAAGTGCATGGTACGAGCAAATCTAATTCTGAGAATAATGAATAGAAAAATGCTTCAGGGGAAGCAGATAGTAGTATCAATTTGAAAGTAATTCTCTAACTTTAAGTCAGATAGATTTGGTAAGACTAACAAGACAAGTCATCTAAGATAACATTATTTTCTGGGATGAAAAAATATGCCTTTCCCTTTATTACATTAGCTGATAGCTTTTAAGATAATTTTGAAATGGTCTTGCATAATTACTCACCAATGTTGTATTCATTGCATATTTGAAGTAAAAATGTATTGTACCATTGCCTATGTGTAGCAAGATCACAATATCAAAGTTGGCTTTGAAATGATCTTTTTAAATGTTGTGTTGTTTGACTTGATACATTTCATGTTGGATCAGAAGCTCTTCTGAATGTCACCTTCCATGAAGAGATTTCATTTGGTATTTTCCTACAACCCCTGTATATACAAAGTTTAGTCTCTGAAGTGTCCCTTCTATGGTGCATTCACCAACTGGGATTTAAAAAACAATAACCGGAGAAATTTTTTCCACTGGCTTACCTCTCTTTAGACATAGTGATTTGAAGTACATACGCCTTTTCTATAATATTTGCACAATGTATAGGTGGAGTTAATCAGAATGCTTTGGACAATGCTTCAAATTGTTTAACATAAAATATATGAGTAATATGGCAATATATTGTATGCAGGAAAGTATAAATTTAGATGAAAGTTAATATAAAGAATACATGTGAATATGTCATGAATAAACATTGGCTGTAATTTGTTCTCTGTGAAAGTGAACAGTCTAAATGAATAATTACTTAGCATTAATACAGATGTTTCAATGTAATGGATCATTAGATTGCTATGTTCTTTAAGACTAATTTTGTTCTCTCAAATGAAAATTTAAATCTAAAGTATAAATAAATCTAACATTCGAAAAAACAGTGTGATAACTTACAAAACGTCCAATGTGATATTTTAAATATTTATATATTTAAAGTATATATTTATACTTATGACTTTGATATCAATACTTTTGATATTATATTTATAAAGTTATAAATATAATTTATATTACCATATTATAAGTATTAAATCAATAGTAATATTAACTGTAGAGTAAGTTTGTTCTATTGTCAAAACTAGACAAAAGTCTAGTTAAGTTCTTTGATATTTACTGCTTAAATTATCTACTTAATTAAAATTAAGTTTTCTCAAGAAAGACGACAGCATGTGAAATAGAACCAAAACCGCATTGGTTTTAACTAGCTTTGTCTTTACCTGATGCTAATTTGTAATAATTTTTCATTGTAGAACATCTTTCCTAAGGTAACATAATTTTGTTCATTGTATCTTGCATATTTGTTTTAAAAAATGAGTTGTGTCTTAAAATATATCCCCCCAAAGTCTCTTAATACCCATGATATTATCCTATTTAGGTGTTTAAATAAAACTAGAACTTTAGAAAAGGGATTTTAACCACCTTCAACTCTGATATTACATGAGAAAATGGAGGTTTAAAAAGATAAGATTATGTATCCAATGTTGTCAAATTGTATATTAAAATTGGCAACATTATGTGAAAATAAATAATGTTGACTCATGAAAATCATTTGGTATACACACACACATACACACAATGTTTAGTTGACAACAGTATCTCCTGGATTGCTTTAAACATTCTGAAAAAGTTTTTTTTTCTCTTATGAGTCACTTCAAATCCTCTGCCTGGAACCACCATTATCTTTATCATTAAAATATGGTAGGAAATGCACAGTGAGGTGAGTGTCTTTATAGCACTTTTATACATTTCCATAGCAGTCCTAATATGTTAATGCTCTTATCCCTAAATTTAGCACTAGTAAGAGATGGTCTTACAGCCACATTAAGAATGCAAAGTGCCTGAATAAAAGCATGATCTCTGGAGCCTAAGCAAGACATTTTATATTAGCACTACCAAGAAACATCTCCCCAAACATAAAAGTCATGATAATGGATCTTACTGCTTAGGAAGGGAAAATGGTAACCTCATAAGGTATTGTTTTTGTTGCTGTGAGGTGTGTGTGCATGCATGAGTGTGTAGGAGAGAAAGAGACTGGGAGAGAGAGACACACAGAGAGAGAGACAGAGACAGAGAGGGAGACACACACACACACACACACACACACACACACACACACACACAAAGAGGGAAAGAGATTTATTTTCAAGAGGAAAGGTGGGGAAAAGGAGAACACCTAAATATTTTCTGAAAGTGACAGAGTTTTTATTTTCTTTTTTTCCTTTTCTGTGCTTTTGCATTACTTTGCCAAATTATAAATCAATTGCAGGAGAAATGAGTGCTCTTGTATTATTTTTCTCTTCAAGAGCAAGATAAGTCCTGGTCTTTCTAATTAATCAATGAAATACCAGAGTGTATGATTATTTCATAAGTATGAATTAAAAAGCTTGCCTTTCATATCACTTTTTGAGATTAGCTTTATAGTTGTGAAGAGCATGGATGACTTCATTAAATTTTTTACTCTCAACACTTATTCATCTTCTAATGGAAATAGCAGTGGCTAATAGTTTTTATTTGATTTTTGAGTTTAAAGTTGAATGTGTTCCTATTTAACTTTTTTTTGTTAATGTATTTAAGAAATAGATATACCTGACAGAATTTATATTAGAATATGCTAAGCTTACTATACTTTATTATTAATTAAGTATCCAATGCATGAAGAACTTTTTCCCCATTTTACTGAAACCCAATTTCAGGAAAGTCATAGTAATCTAGAAATAATATTCACAGGAAGCCAGTATAACAAGGGAGATACAACACGTGTAACAATATGTAGTCTAACAAATAAACACCAATAACCACTTCCTGTGACAAAAGACATGTGAAATATTCTGCTTTTCTAAAACTGGGACATCGAACCTGAAAGTTTTCAAGGGGAGTTTTCCCCCAGATAATCAAGTAACTTTCTCACCCTCTATTTTTTTTCCACTAAAGTAGGTTACTGCAATAATTTAATGTAATTGCCGGAAATATTTTTTAAATATTCACTTCTATGTGTTATCAATGCTTTAAAATGCAAAGAATATACCATAAATTCAAGAAATTCAAATCTTTTTCACTGTAGTGGTAATTAAATCACAGATGAAACATCCGAGAAAACTCACAGGTCAAATTACAAAGTAACCTATATATCTGTACCTTTCTGTCTTAAATATACATACCTGCATCTATATCTGTGTTCCCATTCATAATTCTGTATACTTGTATCTGTAGGTATCTCTGTGTGTATGTATGTTTATGTGTGTGTAGACTCAAAAAATATATGGAAAACACAATTATATCGATGTATACATCAACTGTAGTTCTAAATTGTTAAAATGGTATAACATTCATTATACACTAAAAAGCTCTTTTGTCAGGTGATTATAGATGTTATATTATAAATAAATAATGACATAGCAATACTATATATTTTTTTAATTTTGGAAAAAATAAACTCATAGTCCATGTGTTATGGCTGATCTGGATAAGTTTTTGAATAGGGGGAATTAGACTTTCACTTTTTAAAATCCTAACCAAAATAATTTTTCTCCACTGAATGTCCGCAACTCTTGAAAACCTCATAAAAATATAATCTCTTTACCCATTCCTACCATGGGAGGTAAAGTATCATGTAAAGTAGGAATTATAATGCTATCTCAAATCATATTGGTAAAAATTAGATTATTATTACTATCAGAAAATAAAATCCTCATTATTTTTCATTTGCTATGTATAATACAAAGAAAGCACAGTTACATGGTGGAATTTTAAAGTTATTTACTTGGTCATTTTCCCTAGCTGAGGATTAGATCAAGGCATTTTATACTTATATTACTGGGTAAATTATTTGCTTAACTGAAAAATTGTTTTGTATTAAAAATGTAATACTAAGATTAAATATCATTTCCTTATATCTAATAGGATAAACACAATACTTAATACAACAAGGATAAATATTTGTATTATTACCACTCCTTCTAGATTAATGTTATAACCTATTAGTACATTATAAATCAACTATGTGTGCATGTACTGAGCAGGAATTAGATTAACTATTAAAAGAAAGATAATATTTTTCCTTCTCCCCCAGATCTTGCCAGTTTATCTAGATGATGTGATATTTTATAGGTAGATTTAATTCTGTTATATTTAACATAAAGTTTAGATTTGTATTTCCGACAGTACTTACTCTTCGAAAGATGAAACAATTGATGTACTATTACAATAATATGTATGATTATGTATGCAAATCATATTTGTCCGATTTTTATGCTTAGCTTAGAATTGAGACCTCTGGGGGCGCCTGGGTGGCTCAGTCGGTTAAGCGGCCGACTTCAGCTCAGGTCACGATCTCGCGGTCCCTGAGTTCGAGCCCCGCGTCGGGCTCTGTGCTGACAGCTCAGAGCCTGGAGCCTGTTTCCGATTCTGTGTCTCCCTCTCTCTGCCCCTCCCCCGTTCATGCTCTGTCCCTCTCTGTCTCAAAAATAAATAAACGTTAAAAAAAAAAATTAAAAAAAAAAAGAATTGAGACCTCTGATACAATCATTAACAACGAAGAATGTTATTGTCATACCTGCAATAAATATATTTTTCTTTATGATAAAATTAACTTTGGTCACTTTAAAATAGGTAGTTCTATTAAAATACAGTGAATATCAATAATAAACATCCTTTTTAATATTGCCATGTTATTTTACGCATTAAAATGAAGAGTTTTTATCAGCACTGTATCTATATGTTTATCTCTCTATACCGACATAGATATGAAGATATGTATGATGTGTCTCAACTTCACTACTTTGGACTTGAAACCCATGTAAAATATCATTTTCAATGGCTGAATATGGAATGCTACTTAAAATAAGAAATGTCCAACTTTGGAATTTTTTTGTGATTTTAGACAAATAAGACAATTGTTCTGATATTATTTAAAAAATAAGTATATATCAGGAAGCTACTTGATATAATTACTTATACCCAAAGATGAATATTGAAACTGATGGAGACCACATGATAGAAAGGAGACTAGGAAGAGGTGGGGTTTCATGCCATGCTCAGGAGAAGAGTCACACAATTTGAATTTTCTAATGAGGCCATCGCGGATGTCTGACATCTTCCCAGACCTATGCTGTTTTTAGGCTTGCTGCTAAACAAATGAAGCACTGCCTTTGGTATCACTGCAACCCTTTATTTAAACATGAGCATGGAAGGGTGCTGGGTACCTCAGCTGGTTAAACCTGCGACTTCAGCTCAGGTCACGATCTGACACTTCATGGGTTTGAGCCCCACGTCGGGCTCTGTGCTGACAGCTCAGAGCCTGGAGCCTGCTGCGGATTCTGTGTCTCCCTCTCTTTCTGCCCCTTCCCAGCTCATGCTTTCTCTCTCTCTCTCTCTCTCTCTCTCTCGAAAATAAATAAACATTTTTAAAAAAATTAAATGAAATAAATAAAATAAATAAAATAAACATGAGCATGGAGATTCTCCTCCATTATACCCAAGAGTAAATTGTGGTCATGGAAGTCTTATGTTGACATTGAGTAAATATATTCAGGGAGGAACAAAATGTTATTTCAGAATAAAACTGTCATTTGTATATGACTTGCATTCATTTCATTCAATATATTTATAAATTGTACTCTTCTAAAATTATAAGAAAATGTAAGTAAACAGCCCACAGGAAAAGAATATGAGGAAATTCTACCTGGAATGAAAATTTGATCCAGATTATGGGTTTGGACAAACATATCCCTAACTATTTATAAACAATATTTTGTTCTATAAAATATGGATTTGGAAGCAGATTTTAATAAATAAGTAACTTTAAATTATAAAATTCTATATGTATTCAATACAATACAATGGCTTTCTACCAATAAGAGATTTCTTATAAGCTATCAGTGATATATATTTTATTAAAAATTCAGTTTTAGATAAGTTTTCTAGATGTAATGATGTTTTTATTGTTTCTTATTCTTGGAATTTCGCTTCTCTAACCTAGAACTTGTATGGAAACTGCTCTTCAATTATCTCCATTATGAAAAAAATATTTTAAAGCATTAATTAATCAATCTACTACAAGAATATTTTCCACTAATTTAGTATATAGGAAAGTAAGCATATGTTAAGTTTACAGAAGGGGTTTTAGTATTTAGGATGTGATTAAAAAGTTTTAAACAACATATATACTAATAAAATGTATCACCTGATATACTAATAACTATACATATGCATATATGATACACTAATACGTTACTATTTCTAATATGTTTGGTGACACGTTTTATGTTTTCTCTTTAAAATATATTTATAATATGTAGGAAAAGATATTACATCCATCTTTTATCCTTTCTCTTATGCTTTAATTTTAAATCATTTGGTGGCTAACACAGACTTCACTTAAACTGTGCCTTATCCACTGCCTTCTATCAAATTGAGTACAAATTTATAATGATTAATAGAAAGCTGATTGGTCTGTTCCATGCAATGAACTGTGATGATTTCTTTCTCTTGCTGTTTTTCATGAACACGTGCTATCTTACCTTTATTGCAACTTTAGCTTTGCTGCTACTTCCGTTTCCAAGTTTTACTGCTTTGCTTCTATCCCCTTCTCATTATTCCCCACCCCCACCACACCTCCACTTCAAAGACAGACTATTTAACTACCAGGGCCTGTCTTCCTTAACTTGGCTTGCATTGTGGGGAGATGATTCAGCAAACTGTAACACAAAAGTAATTTTGCCAACATGAGAAATTCCTTAGATGTGGAGCTAATAAATATTGGTCCATATATTCATGGGCGATTTTAGAAACACTTCTCCATTCCACCTTTCCCCTACTTTCACTTTCTAACTGACTGCCAATGGGTCTTAAAAGGATTAAGTATTACCAAGGTCACAATTCATTAAGAAGAGAAGAGTAGAACAGGAGACTTACTGGTACTGAAAAGAGTACCATAAGTCCTGGACCATAAGTCCAGGAATGCAGTCCTCCATAAGGATTTTGGAGAATTGGTAAGAAAAATTGGGGCTCGAAAACCTAAGGCTATCCTTACATTCTGAAGTTTCATAAGGTATGTTGTATGTGGAGACAAATTGGAAAACTGTTTTGATATTGACTGGTTGGCGTCAGGAGACCCAAAATCGATGCATACAAACTTTTCACATTAAGAAGCTGGTCTTTGTCCCATGTCCACGTAGTAGAAATGTCATCTGTCTTACAGTTTGCAGGTATAGGCAGAAGCAATGCTTCTCATAACATTAGTACATTAATGTAGTATCCACATGTGTACAGCCTATTCAGAATCCTGTATGTACCCTTTGTTCTTTTCTTTTAAATTCACCATCAGGAAAAAGACCTTCAGATACTTGGCAATAATTAATTTATTCATCCACCGGATGATTATTTCAGTTTCTTATTTGTGAACTTACTTATTATTGAGTGCCTGCTCTCGGTCCCTACGCTCTGTGCTGTGGTGAAACATGTGCTAGGGAGAACTTCTCACGGTTGTTGTTTCCAAACAACTTCAGTTGTTAGAGAGTCTCTTCTTTCCATATGCGACAAAATTTATCTGCTTGTAACTACGCTTTTTATTTCGTCTTAGCCTTGCCCATATAGTTTGGAATCATTACTCCACTGCTATCTGATAGCATTAAATTCATTCAAAGAAAACTGCGTCGATCTTATACCTAGTCATCAATATAAATATCCCTCATTATTTCACTTTTAATATAAGTAACATTTTACAGACTGCCTTACCATTCTAGCTACCCTGTGTGAGGTGAACTTTTGCTTGATGCTGTCTCTAAAATTGAAATAAAAAAATCCTAATGTGAAATATGGGGCACACAATAACTGGGACTAAAAACTCCCTTTTAAAAGCTACTTTTCAAATTAAGCTAAGACCATGTTTTTATCCCTTCTCACTGCTTCCATATGACATACACAGAAAAAGAATTCTTTATACTTGATAATTATTTCTTATAAGATGTTTCCAAATTCTGACAGATATAACCCTTGTCACATCTTACATTGGTCTCTTCCTGTCTAGTCATTGGGGTGCTTCTCCTGTAAGAATCTTAATATCTCTTTGTTGTGTTATTATAATAACCTTTTAATTGCTCACCTCACTTACAATTTCTTTAACAACTGATACATTCCACAAAGCATAATTTTGTCAATTAAGAATTTGGTCAAGTAACCCTGTCTCCTGTTACGCTCAGCCCATAATCCCGTTACATCTAGAAGTAAATCAATACTCCTCAGCTTTGAATCCAAGTCTTCAGCAGTTGGTTTATTTTATGTTTTAAGTTTTTGAGCTAAATTGGTACTCTTAGAAATATGGCCACAGCCTTAAGGAGCTCAAAGTTTAGGCTTCAAATGATCAAAACTATTCTGAAATCTTTACAGAAATATTGTATTTATGATTTAGTGTGAGTTCCCTGGAAAAAGGCCAAAGCTTTCATGATATTCATGGAATTTTCATATCACCCCAAAATAAAATATGGGCTGCTTAACTTGAATCCATAGAATTAAAATATCAATATTTAATAATACTACTTTATTGGAATAAGAGTAAAAATGCAGTATGCTGGCAATGTCAACAGACTTAGTTTCTTCCCAGCTCCATTTACTTGTTCTGTTTTGTTGGTAGGTTATCTTCACTTCTGGGTCCAAATTGTCTTACATATAATATGCAATAAATAAAAAACTTAGAAAGAGTCCTGGGGTCAGACGTCCAAAGTACATGAGTTGGAGAAAGTCTTTAATACTTCGGAGTTCTAGGAGCTTAATGTGTTAAGATATTAGCAGTATCTATATTATAATGTATTATGAGGAAACATGATTGTCCTTGGAATAACTTCTGTTATTACTATTATATTATTAAGAATATTATTGCTCAGGCTCATTATATTCAGGTAAAAACTATGGGTACTCCATATAGAAAAGCACAAGGGACCTAACTTAATTCGATTAATTTCTTTGTTCTTGAAATTAGGTAAGATAAATCTAGAAGCATTACGAATATACATATATATATATATATATATATATATATATATATATATATATATCATATGGTTCCTTAAGTTGACCCAACATACAATGAAATATTTTGTGTTGTAAATTTATTATATTAAAATTAATTTAGAATATTTGCTATCATAAATAAATAGTATAAGTTTTATTGCTTGAATTGGAATAAGTATATTACACTTGGATCTTGGAGACAAGAATGAGTTATAAAAGCCTTTTAAATATAAGTAACATTGGATAAATTTTCAATGGTAATAAAATTTCATAGTATCTCATATTATCACATATTTTTTTTTCATCACATATTTTAATGCCAGGTATTTAATTTTCCTTTTCTAGCATTTTATGGTTTCTCCCTTTTATTCATTGATTTATATTAGTGAGTATAAAGTGAATGACATTCTTGACCTTAAAATGAATAGAGCTTATCAAGGTGGTTTATTTGTATAAGAATTTTACTGCAGTTTGGGAAAAAAAAAAAGTTCAAACAAAATTAGTGGTAATGATTGCTTGTGAATAACATTGATTAAAATTACCATGGAAGTGGGGGGGCCTTCATGGCTCAGTTAGTTAAGCATCTGACTGTTGATTTCAGCACAGATCATGATCCCAGAGTTATGGGATCAAGCCCTGCATCAGGCCTCGAGTCAGGCCCCATGTTGGACCCCGTGTCAGGCCCTGCATTGGGCTCTACCTCGCACTCTGTCAGGCTCTGTATTGACAGCAGGAGCCTGCTTGGGATTCTCTCTCTCCTCTTCCTGTCTCTCTCTCTCTCTGTCTGTCCATACCTTGCTCATGCACTCTCTCTCCCTCTCAAAATAAATAAACATAAAAAAATTAATTAATTTGAAAGTTGTATTTGTGGTCAATATTAACAATTTGATAGTTTATCCATAATATGCATAAAATGGAGTTAATGTTACTTATGAAACACAGAAACCATTTTAAGTTATATTACTTCATAAATTTGTTCTATAATCAGGTATGGATGCCAAATATTTATTCAACGTTTACTATGCATGTTGCATTTTTCTGGGTGCTGAGGTTATAGCAGTAAACATGATAGAAGAGATTCTAATCACAAGAAGGTATTCTCTAGAGGAGTGATACAAATAATAAACAAAGATAAATATGGTATTGATAAATGCTAAGAAAATAGGCAGTGTGGCGGAGAGTTACCGAAGGGGTAGATAGAACAGGTTGCATGAGGGAAGTTTTATTGAGAAGGTAATATTTGAATTGATTCTGAATGGAGAGAAGGAAATACTATGAGAAACATTATTTTAGGTGGAAGAAATGGCAGACTCAAAAGCCTGCAATGTTAACAAATTTTGCTCATTTTATAATCTACTCCTAATTACAGTTAATTGTAATATATAAACACTACATTGTCATATTATGCCTATTTAGATACTTATAAATTTAGTAATAAGAACATGAGCTGAACATTTTCCAGTTTTCATAGTAATGCTATATTAATAATAACCTGCATTCTTACTTTTCTTTTGCTTCATCAAATAAGTACTTCCAATATAATATATTTATTTTTCAGGTATACAAAGTTAAACTGTCATTAAATGTTACTATTCATTACAGTAGTGGGAATTTCAGCTGCTGTATAGTATTTAAATATTAACTATGAGTGTTCAAATTATTAAGTTGTCTAGTTTCTCCTTTTATAAGTAGAAGACTCAAGCTGAGGCAAGGAAGAATATCTCATTGTGACAAAAACTAATATGCCTGTGTATAGCTCTGTATATTTCTATATTATTAGCTATAATAATAGGACTGTTAGTCTTACAAGTCTTCCCTACCACAACAACCCCCAAAAGGAAATCCATAATAGGATTGATTCTCCTTTATCCTAAATGTTGAGGGAGGTTCTATCTTTTTGAAGGCACTAGAAAGAGCAGAATCTGTCCTAGAATTTTCTCAAATGCCTTGAAATGTGGATTCCTTTCTATCTATGTGATTTTACCTTGGATATGATTTTCATACTTCTAATACAGTTTCCAAAAGAATTTAATCATGTGACTGAAATTCTCTACTTTTAAGGGTATATTTTCTGCAAGTTCTGTTTTCGTCACTTTGTTCGGTCATGCCTACCTTTATTTTCTGACACTTTCCTGGTTTCTCTTTCTTTTTTACGGATCTCCTCTGTTCAAGGATCTCTAGTTAAATTTTCGGAGATAATTATATTAAAAGAACTCTTATTTCTTTGTACCAGAACTCTAGATAATCTTTTGGTTGGCATTCAATATTTCCCTAACCTTATCTAAATTAGATGACCCCAGTCATATTCTCTTGGGTCTTGGGTAAACAATGTATTTACTGAAAAGTGACCTTTATCCTCACAAAGACTTGTTGGACACCCCTCTTTAAAAGGACCTGTGGACATAGTACTCAATGGATATTGAGAGTTCTACACCATTTGTACAAAGTAGACAATTATAATGACAACATGCTGCTCCCCAAATAACATGTAGATGATATGCTTATCACCCTACTTAATAGTGTTTACTTGGCTAAAATGTATTTAATAGTTGTAAATAAAAATGGAAATGTGGCAATTTGGAGTTTTAAGATCATATCAAAAAGTTTATTGGTTGTTTTCAATGGGGAAATACAAAAGTAAAGGTGTTTTGGGTGAATTTTGTTTTGGATGAATTATGTTTGGTAATTTTTACATTGCTTAATAATAAAACTGGTTCATATACCACATTGGAAGGTATGGTATTTATAAGTTTTTGTCTGAGACTAATTCTGTATGTACTAATTCCCTGCTTCTCCCTTTTCTAGCCAAAATCTGCCTGCCCTTCCCTTGAGCTACAGAGCAGGAACAAATCTCTACAGAGTAGGGACAGGTATTTACTTAAAGATTAACTGTAATGGTTAAGATGTCAGATTCTTGAACCAGAAACACCAGCTCCACCTCTTGCCTACAGTGTGGTCTCATTAATTTATTTCATCTTCCTAAATTTCAGTTTCCTCCTGTGAAAATGATAATTGTATTCATTAGTATTGTTGACAATGATTACGATCATGCATACATCAAAGTGCTTATCATAGTAGCCACTTAGTATATATTAATTTTGCTTACTACTATTAGTAGTAGTAGTAATATTATATTCACAATATACTCAAACTCTCAGTTCCTAGTACTGTTTTTAGAGAATTTTACCACTGTATTTGGGAAAAGTAGTTACAATATTCTGTACATGTTTGTAGGACTTTCCTTGTCTAGACTGCAAAAAGAAGTTAAAAAATAAAAAAATAATTATACCCCCAATAGTTGACGAAAAGATACTTTTGGACCATGCTAAGACTTTACTTGATTAAACAACATATTTTCTCCAAGGAAATATACACTGGCTTTTAAAAGTACCATATGATCAATCATGAATGCAGAGAGTACCAGTAACAATAAGAACAGATTGGAAAAGTTAAAGAAACGTTGTTAAAAATTATTTAAGCAATCACACTTGTAAAAGACAAGGACCACTAAAAACAAAACAAACAGGGGCGCCTGGGTGGCTCAGTCGGTTCAGCATCCCACCGCGGCTCAGGTCATGATCTCGCAGTCTGTGAGTTCGAGCCCCGCGTTGGGCTCTGTGCTGACAGCTCAGAGCCGGGAGCCTGCTTCGGATTCTGTGTCTCCCTCTCTCTCTGCCCCTCCCCCGCTCATGCTCTGTCTCTCTCTCTCTCTCAAAAATAAATAAACATTTAAAAAAATTAAACAAACAAAAACCCTCCCAACTATAGGAGTATGAAAAATATGTTTGAAAATTTTGAAAAATATGATTCTTGGAAAATATTTCTTCAATTTTCATTATAAATAAAAATAGAGCCAAGTTATCATAATGGTTTCTAATGATATTACATGCTACTTTAAATTAAAAAAAAACCGTATATTCTATAAAATGTGATCTCTCTCTTGGAAGGGAGATTTTAAATGGAAAAAGCATGATTCAATATAATTAAGGATTATTATAACAAGAAGAAACCTGACATTTTGTTTGACTGATTTTACAGATTAAGGATAACAAGCAAGACCCTGAGATGTTTGTTCAAAGTGATCCTAGAGGAGAAAAACCAAGAGTAGAATCCAGGGCTCCAGGAATAGATTATGTGATTAAGATTATTTTATCAATGTAAATCCTTATATTTTTACAAAGTTGTTTTTGATTCATAACCTTTTACATGTAAAATGTGGCATGCTGGTGAGCATGTGTAGCTAAAGGTGAAAAATAACCACAGTTTGATTCACCACTGTGGTTGGGCCTGGTTGTCTCTACAAACCTTGCTGAACGGATAGATGAACCAACCAAACTCTGTATGTAGAGAAAGAAAAAGAGATTTATGCCAAATGATATGCTAAAAGAACTAAAGTATAGTTGATTAATTATTTACCAAATTTTACATGGTGGGATTCCACTCCAAGCTGGTGTGGTAAAGAGAGCAATGAATGGGAAATAAAAAGACCAGAGAATAAGGGATGTGTATTCATTTATCAAACTGGGATTTAATTTCTTCACTCTAAAAATTATCTACTAGGAAACATCTAAGGGCATTATTAGTTCCAAAGTCAATGGATCTTTGCTTAAAATAATCATATTAAACTTTCAATTGTTTCTCAAACCAGCTTCTATCTTGGGGTGGGGGGTGGGGGGAGAGCAAACAATAGAAATAATGGAAATGCTTGGTAGTATCCAAAGGCCTGGATAACATGTTCTCATGACTGGCCCTCTTGAAGACATTTTCTTTCTTTCTTTTTAAAGCTTATTTATTAATTTTGAGAGAGAGAGAGAGAGACAGAGAGACAGAGAGACAGAGAGACAGAGAGAGACAGAGAGCATGCACACAAGCAGGGGAAGGGCAGACAAGGGAGAGAGAGGGAGAGAATCCCAAGCAGGCTCCGTGCTGTCAGGATAGAGCCCAATGCTGGGCTGGAACCCACGAACTGTGAGATCATGACCTGAGTGGAAATCAAGAGCCAGAAGCTTAACCAACTGAGCCACACAGGTGCCCTGAAGACATTTTCTGAGATGTGGATTCCTCTGTGTTAGGTCTAATTGCATCTGTTCAATTGACCTTCTCCATATTGCCTAAATGTCCTCCACTGATACCAGCATTTCCATGTATAAAAAGAATATGATATGTAATTTCATCATTGTCCACAAATATTCAGAAATGTATCCCTTGGTCATGTCTATAGCACCAGTCTCTTTCAAACATTCTGTCTGTTCACAACTATAATAATGAATTCAAATTATCAGCTGCCTAAAAGAAATTAAAGTTTCAGTCACATATTTCAAACCATTTTTGTGTTCAGATAATTCAAATAGTGTAATCTGCTCATTTGATTGAACTTATGTATATATTTACAGTTATAAAACTGTGCTATTTTTGCATTATTTACATATGCAAATTATTTCTATATTATAGCAAAGATTGCACAATATGGAACAATTTGTTAATACAACTGTTCAGTCTTTGGGAAAAAAAGAAAGTATGTCAGTTTGCCAGTTCTAAAGACAAAATTGGATTCATTTGAAGAACAAACAATTCTAATGTCAAATGAATCCCTAAAAAACATTCAATTTGTAAAAGACCAGATTTTTTGAAAAAGAAATTAAAGGTCAGTTATTTCTTCGAGACATTATATATTGGAGTATTTTAATAAATCTGTCCTTGGATACCATATCATTGATTTATGTCAACAAATAATCTGTTGGTGACTTTAGGTTTTAGACCCCTCAGTAAAACTGACAAGAAATTACTATCCTTAGCCATGTTTTATCTATAGTGTTATGAGAGTAATAAGAAAAGCATGAATGTGTAAGATAACTTCTCCCAAATCACAAAAGAGCAACACCCTCTGTTTCAACGTATTGTCTTGAGAAAACATAACAATACCAATATCTGATAGTCAATTAAACATTTTGCCTTCACAATCTATTTACATGAAAATTAATTATTTATAGGTAAATTATCTCCTCTCCTTTTAATTTCCTACTGGAGTTAGATTTCTTTCTGATGTTCTGAAGAAGGAGATTAATCTATTCATTAATTAAATTAATATCATTGTAAAATAACATTTTGTAATAAGGAAGTACAGATTCTGTTTCTCTTTGGCCCTGAACCTTTATTTATAATGTTATCTTGCCCTAGTCTATGGGGAAAATTGATAGCAGCTGTGTTAGATAAACCACACTTACAATTAGCATACAGGATCTTGTTGCCAATGGTATTGCTGAGGTTATGTAAAATATTATATATTCCTGGCATAAGTTTTATAGATGCATCATATTTTATATTACTTTTAAGTGTTTTCATGTACATGGAAACAATGTCAGTATTATTAGTCCTATTTATATAAATGTAGAGGTAAATCATGTGATTCAAGTTACCTGAGGCTTATGTGATTCCTCCACTTTCTATACTCTCTATTAAGAGATCTTGCTTCATGTACATCCCATCTTCTGTAATTTACTTTTGTAATTATATTATGGTTGAAAAAATAATTTTCTTCTAGGGGAATGTACAATCTTAGGACCATAAGCTAAGTATAGTACATAATAAGTCAATGTTAATAAGCCAACATCAGACTAAATTGATATGCAGACACAGTGTGCAACTCATATGTGAATTGGATTCAAAATCTCATAGTCATAAAATCAAGCTATTCAGCACAATACTTTAGCTCCCCCTTTTGGATGGCCCAGACTGCAATACAAAAAATATGAGAAAATGCCCTCGTCTGTCCTCTTTCCTACTGTCATTTTATATTTGAGGTAACATGTATTCCATTATTTGACTGCATAAAATTAATCATTTAAATCAGTTTTCTATTGAAAATAAGTCAAATATACTTCTGTTTTTTTTTTCTGGTTGAATGTTATGTACACTTAATTTTAAAGATGTATTTTGACACGGTGTTTTAATATATATGATTTAAAATCAATTATTGTTTACTTACTTTTACAAGGATTTTCAGTACTATTTCTCCAAATAAAATATTTGAGCTTAGTTGTGTCATAAACTGTACTAGTTATGCTTAAAATATATAATAACCAAGAAAGACTTTTCAAAGTATTGAACACCAGATAGTATAAATTTGGGGAATTCTTATTTAAAAGATTCTAACTACTTTCATTAATGACATAAACAGTAACACATCAAGATATATAAAATAAGTAATTTGTGCAAACTCTTAGTTTGCAAACATATGCAAACATATTGTGTTATGCAACTATATACACATATGTATATACACATATGTATATACACATATACACATATGTATATACACATATGTATATACACATACACATATATATATGTGCACATATAAATATATATATGGACAGTTAATCCTTGAACACAGATTTGAACTGCATGGGTCCACTATATATGGAATTTTTTCAGTAAACACCGTATTGTACTGTAAATGTATTTTCTCTTATGAGTTTCTTAATAACATTTTTTTCTCTAGCTTACTTTAGTATAAGATTACAGTATATAATACATATAACATACAAAATATGTGTTAATCGACTGTTTATGTTATTGGTAAGGTTTCTGGTCAACAATAGTGATTAGTAGTTAAGTTTTTGAGATGTCAAAACTTATACATGGATTTTCAACTGGGTGGAGGTTGGTCGCCCTTAACCCTCACACTGCCCAAGGGTCAATTTTATATAATAAATACTTAAAATAGTTAGTATTTTAAGTATTACTCATTATTCAAGCTGACCATACAAAACTATGCGCATATATAGTACATATGTCAATTTCTCAAAATATCAATATGAGCCTCTCCAAAGCTATATTGTCATCTATCACAGCATCTGTCACGTCAGGTGTGTACCTAATTGTTCCAATGTTCAAAGCTGTTCTTTCCTTTCATACCCAAATACCTAATTCTAGTTGCATGATAAAAGCAAACCTAATCCACCCTACCAATTATTTCTTTAAAATTTCTAGGAGTGTTGTAAAAGTTCTGGATTTCACCTGTTACCATCTGCTTAGGAATGTTCTTCAAGTTTCTCTGCTGATCTCAAGGCCTAACCCTAACTAGGCTCCTTCTTGCTTCCCTTAGCCCTACTAATACTAGCACAGAACAGTAATTAATAATAATAATATAATTTGACACCATTTACAGAAAGATAAAAGGAGTGAAGATAATGTTAGGGAACCGGAAAGCATCTGGAAAGAAAAACTGACATGTAGCACATAGCTGCTGAATCTAAATTCCATAGTCCAGGTGGTTTTCCAGGACTTGACGACTGGCCATCTCCATGTGATGCCATGTGACTGCAGAACATTTCTCCAGCATGTATTACCTTGGTACTAACTGTTATTTGGGAGTTCAGAATCCTCTGTCCTTCTCAGACTCTGGGAAAGGATTAAAAGATGTAAAATATGTGTGCCTGGGTGGCTCATTTGGCTAAGTATCAGACTCTTGATTTCAGCTCAGGTCATGATCTCATGGTTGGCGAGACTGGTCCTTGCACAGGGCTCTGTGCTGACAGTGGGGATTCTATGTGGGGTTCTCTTTCTCTGCCCCTTCCCTGCTCACATGCATGCACACTTTCTCTCAAATAAACATTAAAAAAAATTGAAAATAATTGAATGATAACATTATCTCAGAGATGCCGACTTTTTTTGTTTTAAATGTTTTTATTTTTGAGAGCAAGAGAGACAGAGCAAGTGGGAGAGGGGCAGAGAGAGAGGGAGACACAGAATCAGAAGCAGGCTCCAGGCTCTGAGCGGTCAGCACACAGCCTGATGCAGGGCTTGAACTCATAAACCGGGAGATCATGACCTGGGCCAAAGTCGGACGCCCAACCAGTTGAGCCACCCAGGCGCCTCTCAGAGATGGCGAACTTTTAAACTAAATTTTACATTATTAAAGAGAAAGATTAATACCCCTGTATGACATATGAGCATTTGGATTTTTCCATCACTTAATCTATAACCTACATGATTTAAAGGACTCCCTGAGAACAGAAAGAGCTTTCACAAAGACAAATCATGCCGTCTTATAGTAGAATCCAAACTAAAAAAAAGGTATTGATTTTGTCAATATTTTATCAGTAATAACTACCCATGGGTTAGATCTATTTTGTACTATTTTTTCTCTCTTAATTTTAGGTAGATATAAAAAATACTTAATTTTCTATATATTTAATATGTGGTTAAGGAAAGACAATATATGTCTGAGAAATATTCTATATATAATATGTAAAAAGTAAATTTCTTTAGTTCTTTTTTTTATGTTTTTATTTGAATTCTAGTTAGTTAACTTATAGTGTAATTTAGTTTTAGGAGTAGAATTTAGCAATTCATTACTTACATATAACACCCAGTTTTAGCTCTTCTTTAAATAAATGGAAGCCTATATCAGTTTGAATGGCTTTCTATTTGGCGGATGCCCCCTATTTATAAAACATATCATTTGCAACATAGAAATTGATCCGAATAATTTTCTGAGAAAGATAATGGGTCTTAAACTTTATTTTTTAAAACATGGATAAAAATTAGAATTAATGTCTCTCAGCCTTACTAGAACTAATGCCAGCTGCTATTATGAAAATTAAAGATAATATAATCCCTCTCTCAAACACACACAGCCCATCTTGGAAAAGAGCATATGTGTTAGGAAGCAGTGGGGCCTGAAGCTGAAAGGGTAGCGTGGGTTCAAGAATGGATCTCTGAAAAAATGAGCAGAGGGATTGAACCTGATGTAGGCAGCAGCACCAGAGGCTCCTTTAACAATGTAGATCAGAGTTTACTATCATGTGCTCTGAAATGAGATCATCTGGTTTCCTATTCCAACACTGTCATATCCTAACTCTAATGCTAGGGAGGTAATTTGATTCTTCTGAGCCCAAATTTCTTTATTTGTATAAGCAACCCGTAATAGTTTTCCCAATATGTTCATTTGTAAGGCTCAATGAAATATACTTGAAAAGTATGTGTTTATGATGATAAAGGAGATACAATGTACAAAAAGTATTTTAAGAAAAGTATTTTTAGGTATATATGTCAGATACCAGAGAAAAGCCAGATTGAGGAGAAATAGAAGATATGAAAAGTTTTGGGGTGATAGATTCGTATATTTATTAAACTTGAAGCTTGTCGTGTTGGAAAAGATAAGACAAGAAAGGAAAAGAATGATAAAAGTTGATAACAGTCTGGCACTTGGAACTCCAAGTGATCTGAATACAACTCTTTAGAAAGACTATCAGGTTATTTTAAGTGAATAACAATATGTGTTTCCTCTCTATGGATTGAGAAATAAGGTGTTCTTTGAAACTTTCAATCTGCTTCCTTAATCTTTCTCTCAATCTCACCAAAATTCCATAAATAAAGAGTTATCATATCTTAAATTTTTGATTCTTCAAAGCACTTTTAATAGTTGGTGAAAGAAAACAGAATTTCACTTGCTGGACAATTTCCACATTGGATTTAAGCTACTCTTGAATTTAAAACTACTACTTAAGCAAAAATTATGTGGCCCATCATGCTAAATTTCATCCCAAAATGGATGTAACCAAATTCTCAGATTTTTAAATCCAGCCATTGAAAAATTCAAAGTTCACATATTACTAAACTTTAAGCATTCTTATAAGATGAATAGCATATAAGTTTTTAAGTATATTGGCCAAATGAGCCTTCCTTCTGAATCAGTGGCCAACTGTAAAATTCACAGTAGTTGAAATTTTTATATATAAATCTTATAATTGTGTTCACATTGAGGCATTTTGTGACGAGTGATGTATTTTTTCATCAAATGACAGTCTCTCTCAACTTTATCCCTCTCCTCAACCTTGTACGGTCTATTGATTCCAGCACCGTGTTGCAGAATTGACTTGTGAAGGTATGGCGCAAACCCACACTTGACAGTGCATCAAAGTTCTGGGGAAAAAAACAAGATAAATTTACTAATAGTAGGTACTCATATGCTGGTACTGTCTGTCAGAGATTTATTGAGATGCTACAATATCCATTTCTGAGGATGGATGCAATTAAGGGAAAAATAAATTGCTCAAAATCTGTAAAATGTAGAAATGTTAAAGGATAGATTAGCTGACTAATAAAAATTATATAAAATGTCAGTAGATGTTGTATCTGTCTTTATACATTTCCTCTGCCTATTTACCTACATTAGTTCTGATGATGTTGATGAAAATCATGATGATGATGATGGTCTCATTAGATTAGGATGACAAAATCATGAATTAAAAATGATTGTTCGCTGAGTTATTATCTATCAGGAAATTATGACATACTGAATATCCTGAGTCACAGTGTTGTTGACAAAGGTGACTCTTAGAGGCTTAGTAAACAGAATCCTATTAGAAAAGATAAGCTGTGTCAAGTATGTGGCAGAGTATATGGTCACAGTATTATGCAATAAAAACAATAATTAAATAATTCTGTGACTCACTATTAATGTCCAAGTAACCAAAGCATACATTCTAGAATTTATATTTAGTAACAGGCTCCTTCCTAAGAGGCCATATTTGAGAATCTGATTTTGGCTTTGATGAATATACTTCATATCTCTGATGCTTAATGATGTTATTTAAGCAGCAAACATATGTTCCTTTGGCAAATATATGATGAAAAAAATAAAAATAAACTGGTCTTCTCATGTGACAGATTTAAATGAGTTTCCTACAGAGAAGGATCCATAGCAAGAGGTGTAAGGAACTTCAGCTAGGCCTAATTTTAGATTAACTTGGATGCATTTTTGCTTCTTAGTTTTCCTTTTATAGCAAAGAAAAGATGTCCTAATGAAGATTAGTAGTAAGAGTATGATTAAGGTGAGAATAATATTCTCCCTTGGGAATGCAGTGGGTTATAGAGATATTTCAGTCCTTTATTAACCTCTTTGTGCAGGATTTCTAACTAAATTTTAAGCATTTGTAACTTTACAGTCCCTAAAAAAATAGATTCAATTATGTGCAATGTGTGTAATATGTGTAAAGTGAAAGATAACATGTTCAAATTGTTGAAATAGTACCTACAGTTAGGTATTCCATTACATCCCATCTTATAGGCATAAAATAAGCACATTGAGTCATTTGAACTCTTGATCCATTATTCCTCCATCAAATCAGATCATAATTCTACACAAACCCCTGGGTACATGATAAGGGTAATTAATTTTTAATGCAAGATACTTTTGATTCACAGGTTCTTATTTATTGGAAACTCTCAGGAAAACTGGGGTAGCTGAGAGTAGAGTATGGGAATAAAAATAAAAATAAATCAATGAAATAAGAGATCCTTGTATGAACAAACAATAATTATGGCTCATAAGATGGGAGTATAATTGATGCAAGCCTCTGCATGTGAGGTTCGGGCAGGGGGATGGGAAGTAAGCCTATTCCTTAACAAAATTTCCTTATAAATTCACACACACACAGACACACACCAATAAATCCTATCAGTGCTGATTTCACTACAATGTTCCTTGACATATTGTTTTAATTCAAATCCCTTGAGTAGTTCAGTAAAAGAAAGGAAATAACCTATGTTAATTACTTTATTAATTATCAATATTCATACTGTTTTATTCAGATTACAGCACAGTGGTGTGTTATGGATACTAGAGCCAGACTCCCCTAGTATAAGTCTCAATTACCATTGGAAAAGTCCAATGTCCAAAAAATCACGAATAATACAGTTGTGTCAAACTTAGGTGTATTAACTTCCTGCAACGAGGCACACTTCCCATCATGGGGAAGTTGGAAGTAATTTGGTCAGAGAGAGTTAGGATAGGCTTATTACAGAATTTGGGAATATGCTAGGATATTTGGGAAGTGCTTATGAAAGCAGAGATCAGCACTTGATTAGGTCATATCAGGAAATCAGGGCAATTTTATAGATGTATATTATCTTCTATATAGAAAGCTGGAAAAACAGTTTGAGATTGTCTTTGAAAAAGTAACCAAGAAAGAAAGATATTTGGTCATTTTGGGGCTACCTAGTGTCTCTGCTTTTGCCTTATCCATTCACAGCTATCGAGTGAGTTCATCTGATGATGATATTCTGTTCAATTGGTGTTCAGCAGGGGAAACTATAGCATAGCTCTTAGTCAGCAGGCCAGGTACCAGCTGTCAGCTCTCAGACGTGATTTTTATTTTCTCCCTCACCACCTAATAGATGTTTACCTTGGGCAATTTATTTAAACATTGTGAACTTTCATATTTTTCATGTATAAAATCTGAACAATAGCGCCTTCATCAAATAGATTTTTGACAGTGTGATTTCAGCAATTTCTGTGATTTAAGATATATGCATCAGTTATAAAGGCCTAGGGTGTGCAAGAAGTTTCAAACAAAAATTTTCTTTTTCTCTCCCATTATATATCCATCACAGGTTGGCTTGCAGGGGTGGGGGTAAGCTCCTGTTGTCTTTATTTGGGGTCCTAGGCTGGGAAATCTTGCCATACTTGGTATGGCAGAGGAGAAAAGATCCCGCAGCAGTTCATAAACGTTCTTCCCAGATAGAGCACACATCACACCCACCCAAATTTCACTGGCTAAATAGCCCCAGGAAACTTAACGATGGAGGTGGAAAAATTCCAGTGGACTAGAAAGAGAAAGACATAGGCTGTCTCAAAACAGAATGAATGATTACCAAAGCTGTGAGGAGTGTCTGGTCCATGACATGTACTTAATAAATGCTGGATAGATCCATAATGAATGAGTGTTATATTATTATCATCTCTATTTTCCTTCCCTCCATGAGATTTAATAGTAACTATTTATTATATGTAACTTTATTTTCAGATAGATTTTCCAGATGATATAAACCCTGGATTTTTTAATGAAAGTATCTTGACAATGACTCATTAAGTAAAATTTTTTGTAACTGTGTTGTGCTTATATAGCTGATTTGCAAACGTAAACATGCTAATGGATTTAAAATACTTTTAAACTTTAGTTAGAGAATATTTGAAATTTGAAACCTAGGAATAGACCATGGTTGTTGCTTGTTTCACCTTTCTTTCTTTCTTTCTTTCTTTCTTTCTTTCTTTCTTTCTTTCTTTCTTTCTTTCTTTCTTTCCTGTTTGGCTCTTATTTGACTGGTAAAATCAAATAATCTGTAGATCCATTTTGAAGTTACCAAATGATACACTAGATCCATGTTATGCTGTGACTGTGTATCACTAATTGAAAACATAACCATGGCGATTGCTATAGTAACATTTAAATTGGCATTGGTGCCAAGATCCTTACTATCGATCTGACAGAGTTCATTTCACAGTGCATTTCAAGAAAATAAATGGAATTTTGCTGGTGTTTTTATTCATATAGGCTGAGGAAAAAGAAAAAAAAAATATGTATAAGTGTTTTAAACATAAAAATATATATTTAAAAACCACACACATTTTAGAAGTAAATATATATGTTTAAAAATAGATTATTAGAGAAATGCTTAAATATAAATGGTCACGGGGTGCCTGGGTGGCTCAGTCGGTTAAGCGTCTGACTTCAGTTCTGTCATGATCTCACAGTTTGGGGGTTCGAGCCCCGTGTCGGGCCCTGTGCTGACAGCTCAGAGCCTGGAGCCTGCTTCAGATTCTGTGTCTCCCTCTCTCTCTGCCCCTCCCCTGTTCACACTCTGTCGCAAGAATAAACAAACATTAAAACAAATTAAAAAAAAAAATATATATATATAAATATATATAAATATATATAAATATATATATAAATATATATATTTATATAAATATAAAATATAATATATATAATAAAATAAATAAATATAATAAATAAATATAAAATAAATAAATAAATATAAATATATAAATATAAAAATATAAAAATAAAAATAAAATAAATAAATAAATATAAAATAAATAAATAAATAAATATAATAAAATAAATAAAATATATAAATATATAAATAAATAAATATATATATAAATATATATAAATGTTTATATATATATTTTTATATATATAAATATATATATAAATTTATATATAAATGTTTATATATATAAATATATATATAAATTTATATATATATAAATATATATATAAATTTATATATATATATAAAACTATATATATATATAAATGGTCATGATTTATATGTGATTTCATACTTTAATATTAGAGTACTTCATATAATTTTCTTCCACATTACATTACTTTTTAAGAAGGAATTCCAAAAATAATATATGTTGGGGCGCCTGGGTGGCTCAGTTTGTTGAGTATCCAACTTTGGCTCAGGTCATGATCTCGTGGTTCACGAGTTTGAGCCCCTCATTGAGCTCTGTGCTGACAGCTCAGTCTCTCTCTCTCTCTCAAAAATAAATAAAACATTAAAAAAATAAAATATATGTAATTCAGTATACTGAACATTAAGTATTTAACTTAAATTATTTAGTCAGTAAACATATTTTTTAATCTTGTGCTCTGCATTGAGCAAGATGATTTAATATATGGATGAAAAAAACCCCTATTCCAATTTCAAATTATAGTCAAAAATCAAAAATCATAGTCAAAATAGTCATAAGTAACTTAAAAATATCTAACCTTAACTGAAAATTTTTCTAACCTTTTAAGAGAATTAGTAGCAACCAATGAGTATTATTATTATTATAACTGTTTTACAAAGTAAGTAACTGAGACATAGAGAAGGTTAGTGTCTTACCAAAAGTTATATGACAGCCTTCCAAAACAATTCTAAGTTTATGGTCTTAAAAATCCTTCATGTTAACTCTCTGTCCTTAATGTTATGGATTTAATGATGTTGAAGAACAGAAAAAAGAATCTTTTAAATTTACCTGATAAATTCAAGGAAATATTACAAATTGATAATAAACATTTATATTTAATTAGCACTGTGTTAGTTTTGTAGGGCTGCTGTAACAAAACACAACCAACTGGGTAGGTTCAAACAATTGAGATGTATTATCTTATAGCAATGGAGGCCAGACATCTAAATAAAGGTGTTGGCAGGTCTATACTCTGTCCACTGACTCTAGTGGAGAATAATTCCTTATTTCTTCCAGCCTCTGATAGCTTGGTTTATGGCAGCACAACTCCAGTCTCTACCTCCTCCTTCACATGGCCCTCTTCACTCTATATTTGTGTCTCTTCTTATAAGGACCTATTGGATTAAAGTCCACTCTAATTCAGGATGACTTCATCTTAACTTGATTACATCTTCAAAGACTGTTTCCAAATAAGTTCACATTTTTAGGTACCGTGTGTGAGGAGTTGACTATACCTTTTTGGCAGAAACAATTCAACCCAGAACAAGCATTTTCATAGGCTGTTGAAGCAATCATCAGAACTCTTGTCCAAATATTTCTGGATTTCTCTCTTCCAAACACATCATAAGATTGTTTTACTCCCTTACCTCTGAATTTAGACATAACCATGGTTATGTTTTGCTTTGCCCACTGAAATGTGGGTGCAAATGTGTCTCTTCTGCATGGGAGGCCTAAGGGCCAACATGGGATTCTCCATGTTTCCTCTGTCTTCTCTTGGCAGTCATGGAGTACAGTGATAGAAGTTCTCCTGCCTTGGGTTCCTGGTGATAAGGTTTATTACAGTCTCCCAGGACAAGAACAGTGGTCATATACTCTGAGTATGCATTTGTTTCTAAAGCTACTGCAATTTTGTAAGTTTTAAATTACTATAGCATGACAGGTACATAAATATCTACTAGAGGTGATATGTTGTCCTAAAAACAATAAGAAATCCTAAAATTTGTAGCATTAACTTAATTCCTGGCTATCCAGCCATAAAGAAAGCCTAATCAGAGGATCAAGAGGTGGAAATTCACTTCATAGAAGAGCGTAATATTTGTCGTAACTTGGAACGCAGATCCTGGACCCAGTGAACTTGTAGCCCTAAGGGAAAATGTGGGAAATCAGAGTAATTGAAGGGCATATTTGACACCATGCCTGTATTGTCAAAATGCTATTAGAAAACAGATAAATTCAGAGCATTATTGTCAGTTTGATGGCAAAATATTTGAAGAAATGCAAATGGCATAAATGGACCAACAAGTTGAGTGAAAGAGCCAACTTTTTCAATGCTCCTTGTTTAAAAGAAATAATAGTTTGGTTTGAAAATGGATGATTGAAACTTTTGTAGCAGAAAGCAAAGCAAAAGAATGACCATCATGGCTATTTTCAAACTTCTGAACAGATTATGTCAGCAAAATTAAGGACCCAGTTAAGTGTTTGGTTCTCAATACATCCTTATACCAGATAAATTGTCTCATGTTAAAGACATTGAAACTATGTTTTGTCCAGTAAAACCTAATAAGACTAAGAAACCTATAATGAAGTAGACACAGCAAGACCTGTGGAGCAGTGGTAAGGAAATAAATAAATATAGAAAAATCTAAGAAGTACGTTTAAATGGAACATATTTCTATGGAGTGACACTTGACACATGAAACTAACTGGAGCCAAAAAGAAAAAGAGGAGTTAGTTTTTAAGAACTGTCTTGCCAGGCCAGATCCAAAACTCTGGGTCTGAGTGAGGTTAAGATGATTCTGGGGCCATCAACTTGCATGGCCAGTAAGTTCGCTAAGAAATTTGCTCATCTTGCAAAGAGTGATACTATTCACTCTGCCTTCTTCAGCAGTGGTCCATGAGGTCAACAAATATGAAAGAATTCCAGAAAATGAAGAGGCACAAAGACTACTAGATAAGGGAGATCCTCTCAAGAGACAAAACTGGAGAATAAGATCTAATTATGGCTTAATACTCTACTGTCAGAATAGTAGGACAAGCAAACAGGATTTCAAAACAGCCATCATTTTCTGGAGAAAACTTGTTGCACTTATGCTGCCCCTGTGTCACATGCTATCTTTTAATCTCTGGTCATGAGAAGCCTCATGTAGATTTGATATAGAAACTACTTCATGCTATGTTTCTTCTACACTCCCTCGATTTGAACTTGATGACAAGTCTGTATGGAACTTGTGAGTGGTATCTTTGCACATTTTTCTCCAGGAGGAAGAATCAGCCTCATATTTGGTTAATGAGGGCTTGAATTGTCATAATCATCTATGTTATTTACCAGATATTTCTAACTTCTGAGTGTTTGCTAGGAAGGTATTTCACCAGTACCTTTGAAGTTAGACAAATTCAGCTGATTTGGTCAAAAGGGAGTGTAATTGAAGTGTGTAAACTGATGTGTGTGGAGATGTTAAATGACTGAATGTCACTTGCAAAGTTACTTTTTCTTGCCTTGGTAAAGGTGGAAGTAGAGAGAGAAGCATGTCTGTCTCCCTTAGCCTGAAATTCTGATAAAGATGAAGTGGAACCATCAGCAAAACTAAAAGACAGCCTACTGAATGGGAGAAGATATTTGCAAATGACATATTTGTAAAAGGTTAGTATCCAAAATATAAAGAGCCTTTACAACTCAACCAACCCCCCCAAATAATCCAATTAAAATGGGCAGAAGACCTGAATAGCCATTTCTCCCAAGAAGACATATAGATGACCAGCAGTCACATGAAAAGATGCTCAACATTACTCATCATCAGGGAAATGCAAATCAAAACCACAATGAGATACTATCTCACACCTGTCAGATGGCTAAAATAAAAAAAAAAAAAAAAAAAAAAAAAAAAAGGAAACAAGTGCTGGCGAGGATGTAGAGAAAAAGGAACCCTCGTGCGCTGTTTGTGGGAATGCAAACTGGCACAATCACTGTGGAAAACAGTATGGAGATTTCTCAAAGAATTAAAAATAGAACTACCATATGATCCAGTAATCACACTAATGGGTATTTATCCAAAGAGTGTGAAAACACTAATTTGAAAGTACATGTGTACCATTATGTTTACTGCAGACTTATTTACATTAGCCAAATTATGGAAGCAGCCCAAATGTCCATTGACAGATGAATGGGCATATAATAGTAATAATTATATATATGTGTACATATATATACATGTATACATGAATAAATTATTATTCAGCTGTAAAAAAGAGTGAAATCTTGCCACTTGCAACAACCGGATGGATCTAGACAGTATAATGCTAAGCAAAATAAACCAGTCAGAGAAAGACAAATACCATATGATTTCACTCCTATGTGGATTTTTTTAAGTTTTTTTTTATTGTTTAGAGAGACAGAGAGAGAGAGAGACAGCATTTGAGCAGGGGAGGGGCAGAGAGAGAGGAAGACACATAATCTGAAGAAGGCTCCAGGCTCTGAGCTGTCAGCACAGAGCCCAACATGGGGTTTGAACTCACAAGCTGGGAGATCATGACCTGAGCCGAAGTCACGCACTTGACCTATTGAGCCACCCAGGCGCCCCACTCATTTGTGGAATTGAAGGAAAGAAACAAAGGGGGGGGGGGAAGAGAGAGAAACCAAAAAACAGACTCTTAACTATAGAGAACAAATATTTGGTTACCAGAGGAGAGGAGGGTGGGGGACAGGGTAAAATAGGTGAAGGGGATTAAGAGTACACGTCTCTTGATGAGCACTAAGTAATATACAGAATTGTTGAATCACTGTAACGTACACCTGAAACCAATTCAACACTGTATGTTAACTATACTGGAAATAAATTAAAAATAAAAGAACTTCTGGCCTAAGTGAATTGAAAATGAGATCCTGAGGGGGGGGGAAAAAAAGATAAGGTGGAACCATCTTCACTAACTGACCTATGATAAACATGCTGTGTGTGTGAGAAACATTATTTTAATATACTGTTATCATTGCATTAAATAGTCCATTCGAAATAGAATATCCAGAAAATATATCATTTATTTTATGGGTATCAGCTAATTTAACTCAAAGCATCCTAAAAACCCACAATAATACAACATGCACAGCAAGGTAAGTGGAGAACTCATAGTAAAATAAGAAGTTCAAAGGCATCTGGTAGGACTAGGACAGCTGTGATTTGAAACCAGGCATCCAAGTTCCAAAGTTAATGCTTTCAAACAATAAGCTGTAATAGTATGAGTCTTAAAATTTGAACAGTTTCCCAGGCCAACTTCACAGAAAAGTGAAATCAAGATAGATAGAAAGATATTTGCAAATTTATTTGTCACTAACAAAGACTGTAGCATGTCCTAGGAATTACATGTTAGACCATTTGAATATTTAGAGGCCATTTGAATAATCCAGGTAAAAGAAAATATATATTTATTCGAAAACCATTGCAATATATTAATTACATAGTGAAGGTTATAGTTTCAATCTAATGGTCAATTTCCAGTCCCCATAGTTTTGATCACTTGGCTTGATGCCACTACCTCTTAATATACTTTCCTTTCTGGCATAAAAAAACCTCCTACTCTCACTCTTTCCTCTCTTCCTATACTCTCCCCTTCACTTATCTTTCTCAGACACAACTAAAACAAGCCAGGCACTCCATTGCTATAGGCTTTTACTCTGGCTGAAAATATTTCCCTTGCATATCTACTTGTATAGTTCCCCTTACTTCAAAGTTTTATTCAAATAACACCTTCCCAATGAGGCCAACCTGGAATTTCACCTCTCTTCCCTTCCCCAGACCCTATATTCAGATTCCCCTATATTGCTCTACTATTTTTCAATAGCACTGAATACTTTCTCTCTACTGTTTTCATATTTATTACATTTATTGGATAGTGTTTATCTTTTCCGGCTTGAATGTAAGTTACACAAGGGCAGAAGTCTTTGTTTGCATCTCAAGCATCTAAAGTGTGCTATGCATCTGGCAAAAGTAGGCACCAAATAAATATTTGAAAAAAAAAACTGAATGGCTCACTTCTAACAGAGTAGAAGTTCATTCAGACTATATATGTACAATCTTACGGGCTTCCCTAGATCCAGTCTGAGACTTGGATTTGGATATAGGTGATTGATTGAAAATGTGCTTCTCAGGAGATAACTGTAATAAAAGGGAATAAAGCAGGAAAAAGAAAGATCATAGAGACATATTCTCAGATTGAGTATAGCCTTGCCTGATCCACAGAGAGAAGACTCTGGAATACAGTTGACCCACCTTGAGGCAAAGGATCTATTTGCCCCTCATTGTTACTGATGATAGTGGTGAGTGGAGTAAGTCCCTAGTTTGGTGGTTCTCATCAGTCCAGAAAATTTCTCAGAAGGAGTTAGCTATAAGCAGGTAGCAGCCATACCTAACAACAGCTGGCTAGTAAGTAGACTGGCTTGGTAAACAGTATCCGTGTGGAACACACAGTGTCTACCACAGACTCCAGATTAACACTTCTAATAAACCATGGATGTGCTTATGCCTTTAAAATGGTTACTGTAATAGTTTACAATGACCTTCTCAAGTCTCATTTATAGTTTCCCAGGCAAATGCATATTGCTTTATTGCACATTAATAGAATATAATTATTTAATGAACTAATCAATAGTTTCAGGTTGAAGGAAAGGAAGACTATAATTATATATTATTAATCTACTATATTTCAGATTCTTTTTATACACATGATTTTATTTAATCATTTTATCTCTGTATAAGATAAGCTTATGATTCCCATTCCAGATATAATGAAAATAAAACCTAGTTAATAAACTTGCCTAAGCTCATTAAGAGAGTGACAAACTCAGAATTTTAATCCATATGTCCTCCCCGTAGGTTTACTGTTCATTCCAGTCTTCTGCCTAATGTTATTATAAAATTACATATTCTTCAAAATTTAAGTCTTTTTTTAAAATTTTGTAAGTAGTTCTAAGAAATCTTAACATAGAGTTTATATATTTAAACTGAAAATATATTACATCAATATTTGTACTATTCTCGAACTGAAATTTAGCATCCCTCCCAATAATGATTTTTTTTTATTTTTTTTTAAACATTTATTTATTTTTGAGACAGAGAGAGACAGAGCATGAACGGGGGAGGGACAGAGAGAAAGGGAGACACAGAATCTGAAACAGGCTCCAGGCTCTGAGCAGTCAGCACAGAGCCCGACACGGGGCTCGAACTCACATACCGCGAGATTGTGACCTGAGCCGAAGTGGGACGCTTAACTGACTGAGCCACCCAGGCGCCCCCTCCCAATTATGTTTATGGGTATTACTACACAGAAGTATTAGAGGTATCTGTGATTTTATCCTCAGTAGGAATTAAATATCATACTAAGTGCTTCGTATGTTCATTTTTTTCTTTGACACCATGGTACTAATAGATCTGCTGATGGGTTTTGTAATTTATTGCATTAATCAAGAAGCATATATATTATTTAACCAAAATCAGTTTTTAAAATGTTTTGGTAGCTGTATTTTAATAGGATTGATTTTCTTTTCTTTTTTTTTTTTTTTTCTTTTCAACGTTTTTTATTTATTTTTGGGACAGAGAGAGACAGACCATGAACGGGGGAGGGGCAGAGAGAGAGGGAGACACAGAATCGGAAACAGGGTCCAGGCTCCAAGCCATCAGCCCAGAGCCCGACGCAGGGCTCGAACCCACGGACCGCGAGATCGTGACCTGGCTGAAGTCGGAGGCTTAACCGACTGAGCCACCCAGGCGCCCTGGGATTGATTTTCTTTTTAATACTTATGTCTCATATCTTAATTAATGATTTAAAAACATTATCCTGTAATCAGATTGACAAAAAGTTTCATGAAACAAAAAGACTGAAATTCCTTTTTAAAATCCAAAATATTCTCTCGTGCTCGCCTTGGCAGTACAGATAGTACAATTCGAACGATACAGAGAAGACTGGCTTGGTTCCTGTGCAGGGAGGACACACAAATTCATTAAGCATTCAACATTCAAAAATAATAAGAATAAATAAAATGAAATCCATAATACCCGTGAATATTTGAAATATTTAAAATATTTAATTAAAAATTTTAAAACATTGAATAGTTAAAATATTAACTTATCTATGTCTCCACTGTGAAAATTATTATAAATGTCTGGACATTTACGTTATAATTTGCTCTTCCACAGCTATTTAACTTCCCTTCTTCTCCTCCAGACTGCCAAGCACATCCTACCACTACACCCTCTTGTCCCCATTTTCACCCCTCCCACTCTAAGACATAGGCAGGCCAACAGTTTTGTCTGAACTACTGGTTTCTAGACCTAACTCAAGAAACAATCTCTGTCTAATCAAATACAGTGTTAAATATGGACAATTTTTAGCACTGTTCACTCTTTCTTAAATGAGAAATACTTAGTGTAGGCTGATGGCATGTGAAACACTCATTAATTTGCATTTGACAGACTCTGATGTTCATTTCTGTCACTGGAAGCTGACGTGAAACCACAGGCAGGAAATTCACTTATACCTTCTCCACTAATTAAAAATTTGAGATATAAAAATAAGTTTCTCTTTAATTTCCCTGATAGATGACATATTATTGAAGAAATTCAAGATGTGATATCACACACACACACACACACACACACAAACACACACGTATATTCATACATAATGGAACATTACTAAGCCATAAAAAATGGAAGCTTGCCATTTGTGATGGACACACAGGGATTTTTACTAAGTGACATAAGTCGGACAGAGAAATGAAAAATGCTGTGTGATTTCACACATATGTGGAATCTAGGAAACAAAACAAACAACAACCAAAGCCCAGTAGAAACAGATTCATAGATACAGGGAACAAAGAAAACATTACTTCTAATGTCAGCAATCTCTTCGGGGTGTTTCATAAATAAACATTTTTTTTTTATGTATGTAAGACTATATTTCTGGAATGCAAACTCCTCAAGGAGTCTGTTATTCTTTTCACCTATAAAAATGCCTAGAAAAAGAGTAAGCATTTTGTATATATTTGGTAGAAGAATTAATATGTAGATTGTTCTGATGACTTCATCATGTCATTATGTTGCATGTAAGTTGCATGACTTTCTTACCCTTCCCCTTTCATAGACATTTAGTTCATTTCCAAATTTCTCCAATGTTTCTGTCAGAATGTTTACAGGCAACAGATGACATACTCATTGACTGAGACTGGTTTAATAGACAGTGAGGGCAGTGTTAAAGGCACTAACTAGGGATGGTGGCATGGCAGAATTCACAGCAGCATAAACTTGTTACCCCTCCTGGATCTACAGGAGGAAGGCGCCTGAGTAGACATTACTTCCTAGAGAGTACCGGTTATTCTAACAGAGCACCAGCTATCTGAAAGAAGCTGTGGCTCATTGTAAAGAAAAGCAACTGGCCATTAAGGGTGTGGTGTGAAGACTACCTCCATCTCCTTCTACCCATCATCTGCTGCCTATGCTTCACACCGGCTAAATGCACCCAAGGACCAGTGAGCCCACTGACACAGTTCCTACAAATTTATCTCCTGCTGCACTGAGCAAAGTAAGAACTGAGAGTGCGTCTGGAGGTGCAAACATAAAAAGGTCCAGTACATCTAATACTAAACATTGCTTTGGTAAATATGGTTATACCCAAGCCTCTCTTTCAAATGCCTAATTTCTTAAGAAACTTTCTTAGAATTTTATTCATTAAACACTGTAAACCATTCTAAGGCTTTGATCCTTATTCACAAATTACTTTCAACAAAATTTTATGCATTTTACTCTCATCATTAATAATATTCTTCTTTTTGTATACCAAGGACTATGCCCACCCTGCTATGCCTTAACAGCACTCAGTACTATCCTTGCTTTTTTCAGATTTTGGCTTTCATTGTCAAATATTAAGCCAGGTAACCTTAAACCTTAATTATAAAATTTGCATTTCCTTACCTTCCGTTGAGACTGAAACTGTATTCTTATTTTTGTACTGCATGTGTAATTTCAACCACTCTCATGGATTTAATAACCCTGGAATGCACTGGTGAAACTCAATAGTCTCAGTCAGTCCTGACAATTCCTTAAATTCCAGACTTGAATGTCCAAATGCATGTGGATTATCTCCACTTGGATATTGAATAAAGCATGTTCTAAATCAAAACCTTGATTCCCTAATTCCTCATACAACCTGAACTTCTCTAGCGCCTCTAATGGGCAAATGGCAGCTCTAATCGGATGTTCAAGCCAAAGCCTTGGATTCATTCCTACCTACTCCACTTCTGTTAATTTCATCCCAATGAGAACATTCACTTATCAGGATTATTTGGATCACCTCACCATTTTCTCTGTCTCCTTTCTTTCCTTATAAAATCTATTTTCCCATACGCCAGTCAGAGTTACCATTTAACATTAAGTTATGTCAGGATCCTCCGCAGCCACAAACCCTCCTGTGATTTCAATATTATGAAGGTTAAGACTCCTTATCATGGCTTGTAAGACTCTAGAAGTCTGTTGCCTCTTGAATCTCATAGACTAGAATTATCCCCTTGTTCACTCAGCTGTAGGTACATTTATGTCCTTTCTATGACCTGAAGGCTTCTAACATGAACATGCTTTCTTCCCCTACCCCTTCCCTGCTAAGTGTTTGCATTTTGTTAGTTCCTTTCTCTGGAACACTGTTCCCATTGAAATCCTCATCACTATCTCCCTAAGTCCCTTCAGCTTTATGCTCAAATATCACCGTAATCTAGAATCCCCTTCTTTGATCATATTATCAAAAGTAACAGAACCTCCCCCAACACACATAATTTATCCCCTCTACCTGTTAAACTCACTTTATTTTTCTTAAACTTTATTTTTAGAATAGTTTCAGATTCACAGAAAAATAAAGAACACAGAACATAATGTTCCAATACATGCTTTACCTAGTTCCATTTACTATTAATATATGATGTTAGTATAATATATAATTTTTTATAATAAATGGATCTATTTTGATATATTGCTATTATTGAAGTCCATACTTTATTAAGGTTTCCTGTGTATCTAATAATTTTTCTGTTTCAGAATTCCATCTAGGATATTACATTTCATTAGTAGTCATGTGTTCTTAGGCTTCTCTTGGCAAAGACAGTTTCTCAGACTTCTCTTGCTTTTGATGACCTAGCTGGTTTTGGGGAGAACTGGCCAGGTATTGTGTTGGGAGGCCTTCTATTGGAATTTGTCTAATGTTCTTCTGTAATTAGCCTGAGTCTGGCTTGGAGGAGAAGGCCACGGAGGTAAAGTACCATTTTCCTGATATTGTGTCAAGGGTACTTAACATCAGCTTGATTTTATATTGTTGATATTGACCTTGATACCTGGCTGAGATAATGTTTCTCAGGTTTCTACACACAAAAAATACATAAATATAATAAATAATAAATAAAATAAAATAAAATAAAAGTACTTGTTTCTTCTGGGGCACTTGGGTGGCTTAGGCGGTTAAGTGTCCTACTCTTGATTTCAGCTCAGGTTATGATCTCAGGGTTCATGGGTTCGAGCCCTGTGTCAGGTTCTGTGCTGGCAGTGCAGAGCCTGCTTGGGATACTCTCTCTCCCCTTCTCTCTCTGCCCCTCTCCCCTCAAAATAAATTAATAAAGTTAAAAAGAATAATTGTTTCTTCCAATTTTCATACTATACTCTTTGGAAGGAAGTTACTATGTACATCACGCACTTACGTAGTGGGAATGTAGAATCTTCCTGCTTGAGGGCAGAGTTTCTATATAAATATTTGGAACTCATATTAAGGGAGATTTGTCTTCTCTTCCTCGCTCATGTATTGATTAAATCATTTATTTATATCAATCTGAATGCATGGATATTTATTTTACCCATGTAATTATAATGTAATATTTTAGTTTCTTGCTCAAATTAATCCAGTTTTGGCCATTGAGACTTTTTTTTTTTTTTTTTTTTTTGTTCTGTGAGCTTTTGAAATACCTCTGTCAATGGTATGTTTTTGGTGTTTGTGTGTTTGTTAAGCACCCCTTTACTTCCAGACCTTGCAAGATGCTCCCAGCTCATCTTATATGTTTCTTGGTCTAGTCCTAGAGTCAGCTATTTCCCCCAAGGAGCTCTGGTTCACTTAATTGGAAAACTGTATTAGAAACCAAGATCTGGGTGCTAGGTTTATTGGTACTGGGTGGCAATGCGCTAGGCCATCTTGGCTGACAGAAAAACAAACAAACAAACGAACAAATATTCTATACAAACTTGTACATATGCACACTTCTATAAATATTTCAATATGTAGCCATCTGTAACTATATCAAAGTATACAACTTTTTCTTAATGCCTCCAATTCTAATCCATCACCACATGAATTTCACTGTTCTCCTCCTTTTGCTTATCTGAGAATTCCCATAACAATAGTAAGAAGACGGACTCCCAATATCTGTCATCTATTTACTTAATTGTTCAGTGTCAGTATACATGTGTAGCAGCATGAGACTTGTTAACCTATATCCTCAGGAGAAGCAATTTTATTAACTAGAATGCAGTTTGTTGAGAAAGTTATCTTTTCTCCCCTGAATTGCCTTTGCCTTGTTATCAAATATTAGTTTACTGAATTTTTGTGGATCAAATTCTGTACTCTATTCAATTGTATGTGTCTATTCTTTTGGCAAAATCATGCTGCCTTGATCAGCGTAAATTTATAGTAAGTTTTGGAATTGTCTGCCACTTTATTTGTTTGTTGTTGTTGATGACTATTTGTCCTCTGCTAACATTTCTACAAGGTAAGGTACTTTAATTCATTACTGTATCATCAGTGTCTAGAACAGTGTTTGCATGATTTTTCTTAGACAGTGAATGAATACATGCCCACAATTCATTGGCGCTTCTTTTAAAATACTTACATAAGTCCACTACTTTGTTACGAGTTCTGAAGAATATTTTCATTTCTTTAAACTTTTTTATTTTTTTAAGTTTATTTTTGAGAAGAATATTTTATTTATCAATGATACTGCCTCATTTTCTATAAAGCTTGTTGCTGTCTTTTTCCCCCTCCTTTTCTCATGTATTTAAGAAGTTCACCAGATTGTGAGATGTGTTGAGACTTAAGTGCTCTTCTGTCTCCTACAGAAATTGAACTGCTCTTTCCCACATAAAGCCCTCGCTTCATCTGACTTGCTACATTGTTCACAGACTCTCTGTTGTGCTTGGTGAGGTGTTTTTTTGTTTTGTTTTGTTTTGTTTTGTTTTGTGTTTTTCCCTCAGCCGAAAGTGTTATTGCATGTGCTCATGTGATAGGATGCTGTGGATTCCCATAGGCTTTCGTATAGCCCAATTTCATGCTGTATATTATGTCATTTCCTCATACCAACGTGGAAATGTTTAATCTAGTTTCTAGTGTTTTAAGAACATATTGACTGAAAATGTCATTTGTTTATGACACTATCAAATTCTACCTGCCCCACACACCAATAATACCTCATTAGCCAACATTTTAAACAAGTCCTGAACATGGACCTCTCTCACTTAGCTGTTCCATCTCTCACACTAAGTTGCTTATAAGGCATATCTACAAATTAAAATATATACAAAATAATACCCCCTAAATTGTCTCCTTTCCCTCCCAGCCCTGTTATATATCGAATAGATGTAATAGTATCGGAACAAACTTCAAAGGGGGTATAAAAAGATTATACATAAGTTTTGATCCTTGTGATCCCCATTCAGGGGACCAACACTGGGGGAAAAGTGCCTATTCTTTTAATTGAAAGTCAATGCATTTTTCATATATAACAGGGAGTTATCAACCATTATTTATTTTCCTAACCTAGTCTCACTAACCTTATAGATTGTGATTATCTTTCTAAAATTCTGGAAATACGGTCTTTACATCTCTTTATATTACATATATATATATATATATATATATATATATATATAATTATTTATTTTTATATATGTCTTTATATTCTATTATGTACAATGTTATAATTGTTATTTTTTAAAATAATTTATTTAGTTAGCATATAGTGCAACAATGATTTCAGGAGTAGATTCCTTAATGCCCCTTACCCATTAGCCCATCCCACCCTCCCACAACCCCTCCAGCAAACCTTAGTTTGTTTTCCATATTTAAGAGTTTCTAATGTTTTGTCCCCCTCCCTGTTTTTATATCATTTTTGCTTCCCTTCCCTTATGTTCATCTGTTTTGTATATTAAAGTCCTCAAATGAGTGAAGCCATATGGTATTTGTCTTTCTCTGACTAATTTCGCTTAGCATAATACCCTCTAGTTCCATTCACGTAGTTGCAAATGGCAAGATTTCATTCTTTTTGAGTGCTGAGTAATACTCCATTGTATATATATACACCACATCTTCTTTATCCATTCATCCATCAATGGACATTTGGACTCTTTCCATACTTTGGCTATTGTTGATAGTGCTGCTATAAACATTGGGATGCGTGTGTCCCTTCGAAACAGCATACCTGTATCCTTTGGACAAATACCTAGTAGTGCAATTGCTGGGTCATAGGGTAGCTCTATTTCTAATTTTTTGAGGAACCTCCATACTGTTTACCAGAGTGGCTGCACCAGTTTGCATTGCCACCAACAGTGCAAAAGAGATCCTCTTTCTCTGCATCCTCGCCAACATCTGTTGTTGCCTGAGTTGTTAATGTTAGCCATTCTGACAGGTGTGAGGTGGTATCTCATTGTGGTTTTGATTTGTATTATCCTGATGATGAGTGATGTTGAGCATTTTTTCATGTGTTGGTTGGCCATCTGGATGTCTTGTTTGGAGAAGCGTCTATTCTTGTCTTTTGCTCATTTCTTCACTGGATTATTTGTTTTTTGGGTGTTGAGTTTGATATGTCCTTTATAGATTTTAGATACTAACCCTTTATCTGATATGTCATTTGCAAGTATCTTCTCCCATTCCGTCAGTTGCCTTTTAGTTTTGCTGATTGTTACCTTCGCTGTGCAGAAGCTTTTTATTTTGATGAGGTCCCAGTAGTTCATTTTTGCTTTTGTTTCCCTTGCCTCCAGAGACGTGTTGAGTAAGAAGTTGCTGCAGCCAAGGTCAAAGAGGTCTGGCCTGCTTTCTCCTCTAGGATTTTGATGGCTTCCTGTCTTACATTTAGGTCTTTCATCCATTTTGAGTTTATTTTTGTGTATGGTGTAAGAAAGTGGTCCAGGTTCATTCTTCTGCATGTCGCTGTCCAGTTTTCCCAGCACGACTTGCTGAAGAGACTGCCTTTATTCCACTGGATATTCTTTCCTGCTTTGTCAAAGATTAGTTGGCCATACATTTGTTATCATTGTTATTTTGATAGGACACTGGCAAAACCTGATTCAAGAGCTTCTCTTTGATATCAGTCTATACTGCCAGTTTTCTAAAGACCTAAAACTAAATATTTAAAGCTGAGAGTTTACTTATGTTAACTATTCAGAAATCCTTATACAAACCTGGCAGCTTTTATTTCTTCCAACAATTTCTGTTTTTATTGAAATCATGTACAACATCATTCAGGTAAGTGTAAAATCTCAAATTGTAATGTGACAATAATTGAATATGAGTTTGTTGAAAAAAATCAATAAATGATTTTAGAGATCTTAAATATGTATTGAATAAATATGATAACCCAATAATCAATTATATATATTCATATGTATGCCTACATACATTTAGATAATAAATGGAAGAATCATCAATTACTGTGAAAAATAGACATGTTAAAACATATAGCCCTAAATAGTTCCTTGATTATGTAAGACTAATTTTAATGTCTATTTAAATTCATAGAATTTGTTCTTTACATTTGTGTCACTTAAATGAGTTGTCAGACTTGTCTCTCCAACTGATATATACATCGATATCTATCTATCTATCTATCTATCTATCTATCTATCTATCTATGTAAAACAAAACACAATGCTATGTTGGAAAGATCACTGGCCAAGGAATCAGATAACATGTATATGACTTTTGCCCAAACCGTAAAATAATTGTGTAATCAGAAACAGCTTTCTTCATTTCTCTTATCCTCATATATCTTACTGAAAAAATTTTAAATTATATCACCAAATCCAAATTTTCTAAAAAGATAAATGGTTAATTTATGTGGAAGTACTTTGTTGATTACAAACAGTATAATAAGATATAAGTATACAATTGTGTTATAGTTACATTTCATTTGAGAAATTACCTGAAAGACATGATTGGAATTATTAAAATACTTTATCTGAGTTTACACTATAGGGATAAGAAATAATGATATAATTTAGTTTAGATGTGGATTTTATATACTGAACATCCTACTTAATTACAATAATGCACAGTTGTTGTTTTGTTTTGGTTTTTTTTTTTTTTTGGATTCACAAATAGCCAACAGCCTTTTTTCACAAATGCAATTGAAATATAATTATGGGAACAAGGGAATAATAATAAAACAATTTTCAGTTTTTAAAGTTAACAAGATTCAAGTGAATTCCCTGATTACAAAATCAAAGTTAAAGCAAATTTAAAATATTGTACTTTATAATGCATCTGATGGTATTTACTTATCAACAAAAAATATGATTAAAATGCAGAACATTTAAGGCTGATAGAGATAATTAAGCATAGAAAATTTAGTAATCAGCTTGTTGCTATTGAATGAATAAAGGATAGGAAGAATTTTTAATAAACCCCATGAGATAAGAGCTTGCTAACTTTAAAAGAAAGTGCAATAAAAAACGTTTTATAATGTGTACTTTTGTCTAAAAGCAGAGGAATGTGCGGGTGTTAAATTGGCCACAGGAGGCATACACTATTATTCCTAAATGTGAAAGAATTATGCTAAGAATTATGAGGAAAAGAATCTACTTAGTGAAAGGGATTCAAGTTCAAACAAACAGTCTATAATTTATATGAATCATGTTTAAAGTTCATATTTAATCCCACATTATGCAAATGTTTATGCATATTGCTCTTATTTTACTGAAAAAATGGACTGTAGTCCATTTGTTGGGAAGAAAACCAACAGAGTTCTTTTAAGGGCATATTTCCTCCCAGCTGAGCTCTTTCCTTATCTCTATTAGCTTGTTTAGGCAATGGAATATTAAGTCAATCTGATTTGTGATCCCAGACTCAAATTGAGGATTATCTATTTAGGCGTGAGTCAACTAATTTTATAAATACGTATTAAGCACCTACTATATATCAGTAACTATTTTATGCAGAATACAGTGACTTACAGAGTATCTCACCACCATACAAGTTACATCATAACTAGAAAAACCCGTCAATAAATACATAATCCACTAAAGCGAAAGAGATCATTAAAATCATGGTAAATACTATATAGGAAATAAATGGATGGTATGAAAGAAATCAATAAAGACTGAAGTGGGGTAGGGTGTTTTTGAAAAAGTTGTTATAGAAGACTCCTCAAGAAAGCAGAATGTGATAGAGAAACTGAAAATAATAAAACGGAGATGGCTATGGATGAACCAAGTAAGACTGTTGCAGGTCACACTGGGAGGAAAGAAAGACCCTGAACAGGGCAAAAGCAGGTGAAGGAGGCCCCAGGTGGGCGCACGTGGAGCATCATTATCCAGCAACAGTACAATTCATACCAGGAGCACTGACATCAGTCCAACAGAATTCAAATCCTGAATGCCTTCCACCTTTCCCACAGGTGTCTACCACCTTGTGATAACAGCAGGTTACTTAAACAAGCAAGGCCTCAGTTTGCCCCTTTGTCCAATGTGACATCCCTTCCTGGTAATATTTCTGTGATGGGAGTTAAAGAAACGATGCTTGAAAAAAGACTCAGAATAGTGTCTAGAACACAGAATGTATGTTAAGATAAATGTTGGTTGCCAGCCTCACAGATGTCAGGAGGCTATTTCTGGAGCAGTGCAGCCCAAGGCAAGGGGGTACCTGGATTTAATTCTCAGTTCTCCTGGGTCTGCTTATATAAACTTGGGCAAGCCAATTAACCTCTCTGTGCCTCAGTTTCCTCATCATAATATAAGGGATTATGGAAGAACTCATTTTAAAGAGTTGTCATAAATATATACATTGAATTAGTAGGACAGCGAATCATTTTGCTTCCTACGATTAATATGTTAGTAATAGTACCAGTATAAAAGTGGCCAAAAATAAGAAAAAAACTTGATTCTTCATTTTCCTAATAGATCATCTTTCATAAGAGGTGTCCCTGCTATAAGCGACACCACAAAAATGGCACAATAATTTACTCAACACACAAACTAATAATCTAAAAGCTATACTTTATGTATCTTTTTTCACCTTCGATATTTAGAACATAAGCAGGTAGCATCTACTCTTATTGACATGTCAATACTTGGATTGCATTCATGCCTTAGGTCCATTTCTCCAGAGCTGGATCCTGAAGCAAGGATTAGCATACAATTGATTGGTTAACAAATTGCTTCCAGGTCAGAAAGTGAGAAAGAGCATGGGAAAACAGAATCCAAACAGGGTGTGATTTCAAAGTTTCAGCCTAGCATGAGTCTGTAGGGGAACTCTGGGATGTAAATAAAGTGTGAATTTCCACATTTTTGCACCTGTTAGACAATGGCTCAGGGATTTCATGGGAGATGATTGTAAACTTGTAGGAACTTTAGGCACCCTGTGTGCGTGAGCAGAGTGGTTCCAGTAGCCAAAGGAAGTCCTCCAAAGAGAGTTGCAGGTGCAGGTCATTAGAGGCAAAAGCCTGAAAAAATTTTAGTGCATGTGGTGTGTATGCATGTGTGTGTGTGTGTCCATATTAAAGAATGAAGGGAACCTGAGCACAGTGTCAGTGTCCACTGGAAACCACTTCTCCATATGCCACTGCCATCTTTTTCTTAACTTGAGAGATAGACTCTAACTGATCTCCCCCTTAACCAAATTTCTTGCTTACCCTCTAACCTACTTTCCACTCTGCAGCCAGATTGATCTTTTCTAACCATTTCATGTTAAAAATCTTCCAACTGATTTCCATTGCACTGAAAATGAATGCATTTTTTTTTTACTCTAGCTTATAAAGACCTATGGGATCCTGGCCTCTGCCTAAGTCTCTGGCTCCACCAAATACAACTTAACTTTTCTGCTTAAACGCTTATTTCCATCTAAAGTGGGCATCACAGTTAGAACAGACCACAGGAAATGAAGAATGCTCTCTAATTTCTCTTGCAAGAGTGGTCAGTAAAAATGATGGTGAAAAGAGATTTCCCACTGGGGGGAAAACAGGTGGCCAGTGTGGTCAACTAAGGAATTTGTCGTATTTTGTCAAAGTGAGACACCAGCTGTTCTTGAGATCCTTCGGCTGCTCATTTCCTACTGCACCATCACTGTTCCAACCATGCAGGGCATGTTCTGAGCTAGTGGCCACCAGATGGTACTTTTCCATTGCACTTTTTCTAAGCACTTTTTGACACTGTAGTTTTCTGATATTTATTTCAGAGTTTTACATCTGTTGTGGTTAAATTTACCAATTTTCTGTAGTTTACAGGATTACGAATAGCCACATAAAGTACTAAGAAAGACAAGTACTTGAGATTTCAGAGTCAAAAAGTAATGGATTTTAATTTCTCTCATTTTGCAGTGTGAGGATTTGTGATTATATATGTGTATTTTGTTAAGTAAGAAGTTTTTTTAAATAATAGGTATGGAAATTAGAGTACATGTGTGCTGGACAGAGCCAATAGCTGTGGACCATAACAAGCATCCGTACCATTATCTGCCAATCACCATTCCTTATCTGATATATGACTATGACTATAGTGGAAGCAACCATGGATGATGATGATGATGATGATGATGATGATGATGGCATTAACATGTTGACAATTTGTATGCTAGCACTATGCTAACTTCTTTACATATATTATCTTTTGTAAAACATTGTTTAAGGCTGTGTATCTAGTTCCAATACTTACTACTTGTGCATTTGCCAGATTACTTAAATTCTTCACATGCAGTTTTCTCATGGGTATACATTGTTGTAGAAATAAAATAAATTTTTTTGATACAAATAAGTATTACTTTGTATTCCTAAAGGTTTAAAATAAAATTAATAACAATGTTTTGTGAGTCAGGTAATAATTATTCTACCTTTCTAGGAGTAAGTAGTTGAGACCAAGTAAATATCACCAAATCTCACAGATAATAATGGAAAAGCCAAGTTAGAGGCACATGTTTGACCTTTATGCCTTGATAACAACAACTGACTCCAGAGACTTATGGTCCAGTGTTGGGCATCTGGCCTAAGCCAGGTAAATTAGAGTCCATTCCCACAATTTTTCAAACTCAAATTAGAAAACACTGTCAGTTTCTTTCTGGATTGGAAGATGTTAAATCTGAACTTTATATATTCCTATATGCCATCAGGTCGAGGAGGCTTAGTTGAAAGCAAGAGAGGAGAGAGGAGTGATTAAGAGAGAATAGTATTAAAGTACCCACGCCCCTGATTCCTGTTTTCATGAGCAGGAAAGGCCCAATTGCTTCTTTGCTCCTTTCATTTCTTCCTTTCCCCATTTAGTTTGATTTTATATTCCAGTGAATTCTTCCTTTGCCTACGTTAGTTTGAGATGGGTTTCTATCGCTCACCAATATCATTACCATCAGCAGCAGCATTATTAGGATTTCACATCTTCTGAATGTTTCCAAATGAAACCAATTTGTTTTGCTAATAAACAAAATTAATTCTGAAATACCAAATGAACTAGTGTTTTTTTCGCTTCAAGAAAATTCAACTTACCATATCAACAGAGAGACAGTGTTGCAAAATTCTCGATCAAGTTATCTCATAGCTAATACCCCCATATCGAATTTTACCACATCAATTTTGTGCACTCATTTTTCCTATTATTTTAGGAAATAAATATGTGTTGTTGTTTTTAATTATCAGGTAAAGTGTGTCCATTTAGAGCATGCTCTTTTCAGCCTCAAGTAAATTTGAGTGAGTTATTCAACTGACTGTCAGGAAAAATACAGTTATCAATTATAAAGGATCAACATAGTATGGTGTTACGAAATGCAGGACACAATCCAAAGTGTATTTGGTACAAGTTAGTTTGCCTTGAGGAAATACCTTATCATGGTACAGAAGAACAAGGAGGAAGAAGATGAAGAGGTGGAAGAGGAGAGGGAAAAGGAAAAGGTGGAGGAGAAGAAACATTGTAAAAGTTGATAGCTTGTGCACTGAAAACAGTGTTACTAAAGGTATATAAGCTCATATATATGTATATATTAATAAATACACTAGTTTTTATTAGTCTTTAAGACTCAGAACATTCAGTATGATCTTTGGTATATGGTAGAGCTTAATTTTTTTTCAAATACTTGGTATTTTAAATTACAAATATGTTCTCATTTATATGCTGCAATATAGTGATATTAAAGTCACCTGTTAAATTTCTGTTTAGTTTATTTGTGCTACACGTCTCCTCACCTCGCTATATGATATGTGAGCTATATGATGTGATATGTTTAAGGATAAGTTCACTGATGTAACATGGAAAAATAATGTATATATATTATTTATAAAATCTTAATATTTAGAAAAGTTTTATAGCTTACAGGTTATGTGAAAATGAAACACAACCTAATAAGCCATTTTTCTCTCTCTACTCCTCAGGGGAATTGGACAGTACATTGAATTTGATATCCTACTGAAGCTGCTTATAATGAGGACATACTATTGCCTATCACTATTCATCTGGACCTATATGTTTCATACAGTTGATGCTATTCCATTAGAAGAAAAAGCTAGTAGGGATTTGCCAAGCAAAAGGGTTGTGGATCTGACAAAAGATGATAGTAAAATGTTACATCGTACCAAGCGTGGCTGGATGTGGAATCAGTTCTTCTTGTTGGAAGAGTACACAGGTACAGACACACAGTATGTTGGCAAGGTAAGAATTTTTATGTGATAAATCTAGAAGCTGAAAGTGATGGCAATTTATTTACTTTTTACAGCAACTTCCCATATTATTAATGATTATTTTACAATATTTGACTAATTATGATGTGCAGAAGGCATAATATTGCAAATGTTTTCAGTAGGGTAGTATGGGTAATGTGATTTACTCAGGTAGCTAAATGTGGGTCAGTGTCCATAGCATTATTAATCAGCAATATATGATTTATATTTATATGTTTATGGATGTGCATCTAAAATGTTTTAAAAACGTTCTTTGAAATTTAATTTAAAGCATCGGATAAAGAATAACTTAGTGTGCTATGTGAGGCAAAACAAAATGCAATTATAGTATACCAAAAATTACTAAAATATATTGGTGACTACTAATAAACAATTTATCATAATTAAGAATAGTCTGCTGTGTATGAGAAGTAAATAAGTATAAATACTTCTCTCTCAGTAGTCTGTTTCTTAATATCAGTCAAACTGAACGACTTCTCGCCTGTAATCCAGACCAAAGGGCTCAAGGAGAAGGAGAAAGAAAACAGAAGTAGAAAGAAGGCAGTACCTTCGGGAAGGTTAAAACCATCCTAACAGCAATAGCGGCTCATTAGCAGTCTGGAACAAACCGCGATAGAGAATACGTAACTCTCCTTCTTGTATTCAACTTTGAGAAAATAGACTCGTAAACTTTCTCTTCCTCTTTTCTGTCTTCCTCAAAATAGATGACATGATCGTTCCAACATCCAGAATTTTCTATTTATCTAGTATCTACCAGTCTCACTCATACCATTCTACATGCAAGACAAATCCTTTGTTTATTGGATTATTCCAGATATGTGCCTAATGCTGAGATACGCTCAAATTCTAAAAATAAAACAAAATAAACAATGATGAATACTAATATTGCTCATAAATCACATACTTTTTTTTCTCGATTCTTTGCACATGATACTAGAAATGACTGTGATGGTCACAGTATTTTTTGAGTTACTAGCAACACGAGGCAGATGAGATAGAATGGGCCAAAAATAAAAACATAAAAAGCATCTGATATCACAAAAGTCATGCCTATATTGCTTTTAAACTAGAAACACATTTATTCTGTGAAATTGCCAAAATCTTGATCTAATTTTTCAGTGTGTGTGTGTGTGTGTGTGTGTGTGTGTGCGTGTGGCAGTGTATTTTTTCAACTGCAGCTTCTTTTATCAGAAGCCTATTATTTCCTCTTCTTTTGATACCTCCTCCCCTGGTTCCACAGGTCACACTCATTTTGCCCCATATAGTTCACTTGCTGATTCTTTTTTTTTTTCCCTCTTATTTCTCCTCAGGTTAGTCATAGGGCATCCCCCAGCATCCCTCACTTAACATCACTTCTCACACCATAGTTAATAACTAACATCAGGATATTTCAAGTTCAACTGACAAATGTTTGTGTCTAAGGACTTGAAATTGCCTTATGATTCTTTTTCTAAGGCAGTGTATAAAGGGCACATTCAGTTCGCAAGGTCTTACATAGAGGGTTTCATCCTTGGAGATTCACAGATGCAGAAGAATAGCTACAGATAAAAAGAGCTGCTCAATCGTAAGGCAATCAAGGCTCCACTACAAGCATTTATTTTTAGCTGTAAACAAAGATGCTTCCTTCTAAAAATTATGTGTGCATTGATTAACAGACACCATTACTGCACCGACATTTTAAAATATGCACTATGGGTTAGAACTTTTTGTACCATCCTGCTTTTTTTTAATTAGTTCTGTAATCTGTCAAAAATAGTTACTAAAATGTGTGCATAGTTTTATTTAATTAGTTTTCATAAAATATTTGATCACTTGTCTTTGGACAATAACCTGTTTTTTTTAAGCCATACACAAGTTAAGGTGTTCAATTTTTTACTGGCTATTTATCCTTGACAACCAGATTATGAGCCAAAGGTAGAAAACCGATTATAATAGTAAGAATTTTTGTCAAATGAAGATAATCAAACCAAAAGGTTATGTCAACTATTTTTATATTATATTTGGAAAGCAATATATATACGAAAGAGAAGCTTCAACAAAATAAAACACTCATTACTTTTTCGAAAAAAAATGATTTCTCTGTTTTGAAATAGGGCCTTTTCTTAGATATGCCATGCACCATATATGGAGTTCACTATAAAAGTAGGCTTCCAACTACTGTTTACTTTCATTAACTTCTTAAGGGTCTGTGAACTCCTAACCTGTTCTCTTGGCTTTCAACATTATTATTCATTTGCATATGCACAGCCTAGCTAGGACTCTACTTGGTCAAACTTGAGTCCTTCATTTAGGACTCAACTTGGTCAAACACATGAACACCAAACAGATGGTCTTTTTGACCACATTGCTCTGTTTGCCTAGTCTTCTGGGATCCACTACCGTGGCAACCTCCATGTGATGTAAAGGCCTACCATATTTACCGTGTACCGTGATTCAAAAAGAATAATGTAGCCTCTAATGCAAAGAAATTTTCGTATTTTTTCCTAGTTTTGCAGAGGCTTGGCATTGCAGACAATATTAAGGCCTATTGTAATTTATAGGTGACATAAAATTGTATAAAGTTGGAAGGATATATAATCCTTGGATAAAAAATTTAGGGTTTGATCCTGAATTTAAATGAAGAAGTTTTAAAACAAGTAAGAAAATAGTAGCAGTAAAATGTAACAAAATGTACATGCACATAAACATGCAATTTACAAGGGTCAGTCCTGGTTTTGCAATTTAGTAATCGCATACAATTTAGAAATTAACTAAACTTTCCAAACCTCAAATTCTTGTTAGGTTAAATTGTTATTAAGATCTCTTTAACTTTAAAATTCTGATGTTTTCTAGGATTGTGGATGGGACTGCATTTGTGTACAAGAAGGGATAGTAAAAATTTAACAAAATTTGCATGTGGATAAATCCAAGGAGGTGGGATTGCACATGGCATGATATGCATGTGAAACACTTGTGTGCACATGCGCACACACACACACACACACACACACACACAGAGAATAGCTTAACAGGATGAAGTTAGACTACTACTGTCAAAGGCTCAGAATTCCATGCTGAGTTGTTTTATATACAGCATGGAAGCTGAACCCTGTTGAAAGCTTTTGTACTAGTTCATTATTGGTAGAGCACAAGTCTGGGATGCTTGGTTTGCTTTCATTGTTAGGATGGACTGGAGGAGCAAAAAAAAATGAATCACAATGATATTTTTAAAAGGAAAAATAAGGGGATATTTCTGTATGTCATTTCGTATTTTTTGCAAGACAGGACAGAAAAGTGAGGAATGTTAAAATTAAGAGTAGTTTTTGTATGTTAACTATACTGGATTTAAAATTTTTAAAGAAATGAAAAATAAAAATAAAATTAAGAGTAATTTTCGTTTTCCACAATAATTCAGTCTGAAGTTTGGTTGCTCATTTTTGATGGATGCTATCAGAGATATATTAATTCTGTTTTCTGTAATGAGGGAAATTTTTGGTTCTTACTTAAGAGGATTACAAAGTTATGACAATCGCCATGTAGCTTCCCCATAATTTGAATAGAAGCATGTGGCTGAATTACTTAAGCAAAAGAGTAATACTGCTCAAGAGAAGAATTTAAATAAATTTAACAAGAAGTATAGCAAAGGCTCCTACAACTCTGTTAGAGAAACTTCATATGCACTTGCTTTCTTACACAATAGGTCGAGATCCTGAGGAATCCCTAGTTGTCATGAATTAATAATTAATAGATCACATGCCTATTATTGAGAATTTATAATTAATATCTGATTAAAACACATTTATTACTTGGAGAGATACCAAACTTAAAAGTATAGTGTTTATTCCTTCTGAAAGAAAACACTGGTATTTATAAAATAATTGAAATATCAGCTTAACCGACAATTATACTTTAATTCAAAGCATTTGCTTTGCTCACAGCAATCAATATTGTGCTATGGAAATGCCTATAACCAGTCACCATTTAAATACAACATATTTTTACCGAGTTAGCTCTACATGTTTTTATGTTTAATTCAAAACCTTTTACTATACCATAGCCAAAATTACCATGAGTATAATCAGAATCTCAAATTGGAATGGGATTTTAACATTTATCAAGCTCTTGGTTACAACTGGATACAATTTACTTCTTACTAAAACAGTGGAAAACACAGGTACCAACTGGAAAATGGATGGGAGTGTGGTTTATATCAGATTGAGTAATGAAACTGTGGGATGACTCTCCTTTACACTTACAGATATTGACATATGCACTAAATATTGATATCCCCCCAAAGCATACATAAAATAATGTACTTGGATAGGCAATTTTCTCTTAGGCTTTCAGAAAATGGCACTTTGATGTGTACAGAAACAGAAATAAAGTCTCAAAGTTCCTGAAGGATGTTTGATAAATTTTTATAGTGTATTATAGTGTTTTTCAGCATCTAAATAAATTATCTTTGTAAAGCTTTACTATGGTGCAGTACATGTAGCAGCTGTTTCAGATTTATGGGCACATTGTATCCCAAAATTCTCTTTATAGGTTAGTTGTTTAAAACTAAAAACACATGAGAAAAATATTAAGCATTAAGGCTAGGTTCTCTGGAAAGTCTACAATGGCTTATTTCACACTGAGATCTCTAAAACTCTGCTTTTGTACTAGAATGCTAGTATTTAATTCTTACTGTCAAGCCCCTCATCGCTTGCACTGCATTATCACTTCCCCGAACCACTGCATTAGCACACCTAATGAGTTTTTACTTGACTTCATTATTATTTTTTTTTAATTCCTAAAAACCCATTACACACTGTTTCTTGAATGATACCAACCTCTTGGACAAAATATCTATAGAAAAATTGACTTAAGTAGATTCAAAGTATTCGATATCATTGTACATTCCAGCCCGTATTCTATGTTCCCACAACAGTATAATATGGCTTTAGTTCTAGACAAAGTGAAACCTTTCCTCTTCCATAGGCTTCACTTCTATTTTATCATGGTCACAGACAATTTTACAGGGAGTATCTAACCTGCTTTTTCATAATTTCATCTCTTCTCCTTGCTTTAAGTCCTATCTCAACGGCATCCTCTTATATAAAGCCCATCCCCATTCTTCTTGGCTAGAATTTCCCATCAAAATTTAACCACCTTTCAAAATCTTATTCAAGGCATAATTTAAATTATTCTGGTCTAATATTTTACCATCTAGAATCTGTGGCCTTTGGGCTTTCAATCTGTGTTTGATTTCATTTTTTTCTTCCCCAAAATGTTTGACAAAATATATTTATTTACTCAAAATTAATATTCAGTTGCTATCTTTATTAAGCACTTATTACTCTGGATCCTGAGAGACTGGCACTTTGAAACATAGAAACAGCAGAGAAGGTTTAAAATAAATATATCTCAGTTTTCCTGGCACATTTTGCAAAAAGTCAATTCCTTTCCTGTATTTCCATTATCCTTGAAGCCCCTAATTGCAGCTGCAACCCTCTCATTTTGCTCTATGCCAAAACAGCACACTTTAGAATCATTTGCATTCCAACAATTTCTTTGCCCTGAATACAGGTAATTCAAACAGGCATTAAGAATTAAAAGATAAGATGAAACAAATTCTGACTGATTAAGGAAACATAACTACTTCTAGAAAAATTTACATTTAAAATTTAACTAAACTTTTTTTCCCCCTGGAATATAGTAACCGTTAAACCATTTAAAATATTAGAGTATGGTAGAAATGTTTATTAGTACGATTACCAAATATATGTGTGATTTTCCCTGACATCTTCCACCAACTTCAGTGCTTGTGAAATATTTCTAATATTTTAACAGTCTCTTCCTCTATTGCCAAACTTGCAAAAGATCCACGCTTACATATTCATCAGTGTTTAAAAAACAAACAAACAAAACAAAGAAACTTAAGAAATAGTAGAAACTCTAGGAAGGTCTAGAGGGAGGACTGTGAAAAAATATTTAAGCACAAGCATCATTTAATAATAAGCATTATTATTTTAATAAAAGTTATTAGTGTTCCTTACAAAAAACTAGGTCCATAAAATTAAAAGTTAATGTAAAAAATCTCAAAGATAACTGTAATCACACTATGAAGATAAGGTTAAAAGTTTACATATTTCTGCTTATTTCCAGTTATATATTTTAGCACTGTTGATTTCATATTACTTACATATGTTTTAATTTGTCTTTCTCAGTTAATTCTGTGTTTCTGCACATTGTTAAAATTTCAGTATTTGCCATATAATATCATACATATAATTTTTAAATTAAATTTATGTGTTTTCTGAAATTTCTATTTAGACTGGTATTACACACACACACACACACACACATTTCTGTGATGAAAATTTGGTAGCTAATAACTTTGAGTGTATTTTAAATTACACTTACTAGATTACTTTATTACTGAAAGTAGAATTCCAAGAGTAATAGATATGAATGGATTTTAAAGCTCTGGGTATGCATTAGTCAGTTGCATTTCAGAAAATTTATGATGCTTATCTTCCAAAAATATGCCAACGTAAGGCATTAGTGTGTTTATTTGTAAAGTTTTTTTACAAATTTATTTTACAAATAAAAAGAATAACAAAGTTATTTTACAAATAAAGATATTTATTTGTAAAGTTATGACTATGTTAATGTGGATCTTAACCCTGTGTATTATTATTCAATTAGTTTTAGAAACTGAACACCTACAATGCAGGACACCAAGACTGAATCCTAAACTAAGAGTAAATAAGATGTACTGGTCTCTATCTTAGAAATAGATAGAAATAATTTGTTGTAAATAAAATAGTCTCTATCTATAATAAGCAAAATGCTATTATTGCTGGCCTGTTGGAGAAATACCTGATAGAAGTTTCAATTTAGATGATGGAAAATACTTTTTTCCTTATCTACTAGACTGAATTCCTAATAGCTAAATTCTACCTAGCCTAATTTAGCACTAGAATCACCCTCCAAGTTAATAACGTATGCATGTTTGTTTCTTTGTTAATTTAGGACTGCCATATTTCCCTATTCCCATGAACGTAGACTATTTTTTTTACCAGATTTTAACAAAATATTCAAACTTTGCTTGTGCAAACTTTTTGTAATGTGTCCACAGTAAATTCTAATGACTCATACTAATAGTCTTATAGCTATTGTGGTATTGTTCATGGAAAAGGAATTAGGACAATATCCTAAAAGATGTTCAGCCTTTTTTGCACTGACTTCATAAAGTAAATGAGGCCACTCTAGATATGCCACTGAATATACATTTAGTGGAACTCCCTCAGTAAGTATTCTGTTTCACAGCCAGAATGTTTTAGGGATGCTATTACAATAAATCATCATACTCAGAACTATACGCTAACAGACAGAAACACAAAAGTGAGTTCAAGATCAATAAATAAATGTATTGGCAAATCTAAGAGGAAAAAGGCCTTTCTTTTTCCTACAATGGGAAGGGATATATTTGTATGTGGCCATTTTGTGAAAGTTTCAGCTCCTTTAATGGTTACTATAACAAAAGCTTTTCTTGAAAAATTAAAACATTGCCCCACAGTTATGTTCTATTGATCTTACTCTACAAATACAATAGGATACATCGCTATTGCATATTAATGGTTTTTAAAAATGCAATTTAAAAACTATTTTCGTAAATGTGTCTTCTATATTTAAAAGGAATTATTGCATACCTACTGGGTACAGTATTTTGCAATCTTATATAAGCTTGATGATAGTATTATTCAGTTCTCTATGGTTAAAAGTTTTGTGTCTCCTTATTCCAATTCTTACTGTGAGAAGAATATTAAAAAGTTCAATATTTTAATTTCTCTCTTTACCTCTGTCAAATATTCTTTATTTGTTTTTATGCAATTATCAGATGCATGGCCAATTATCTCTTAGGTTTCTGATTAATTGATGCTCTATTATTATGAAATATCACCCTGCATCTTTCATAATACTACTTGCTTGAAGTTTACTTTGCCTGGTACAAACTTGCCACACCAATTCATTTATGATAATATTTGTATGGTTGATCACTTACATCATTTTGCTTTCAGCCCTTCTGTACAATTTAATATAAAAAACAGCTCTTGTAAACATCTCAGAAGTGGTTTGTGCTTTTCTATCCAATCTGACAATCCTTAACATTTAATTAGTGTTAAGTCCACTCATAAACAATGTAATCATTGACATAATTGGATCTAAGTGTATCATTTTCTTGTTTTCATTTGTTCCATTTATTCTTTCTACCTTGGTTTTTGCTTTCCTACCATATTTTGGGTCAACTGAGTGTTTTCTTAAATGTCTAAATTTGGTCTCCTTAACCTACTATAATATAAATCAAATAAATATTATATATTTTTAGCATGCAATGCAATCATCTTACAACAGTATGATTTTATTTCCTCTGTAGGGTTTTAGTCTATATTTGTCAGATATTTTCTCTCTGTATATATTATAAATTGCACCCTGTGTTGCTAATACTTTATTATTTAAGCATTCCATTATTTATTAAAAATTTTAAAAAACACAATCTTAGGTTACATTATGTTACATTATGTTGTGTTATATTTACTTATGTAGTTACCATTTCCAGTCAGTGCTTTTTATTCTTTCATATTGATCTGAATTTCTGTGTACTATCATTTTCTTTCAACCTGAAGATTTCCTTTAACATTAATTGTAGTTTGTATCTGATGGAAACAAATTTTTTGTTTTTTTTTAATCTGAAAATATCATTATTTCACAAGTGATGAATGGATAAAGAAGATGTGGTAGATATATACAATGGAATATTATTCAGCCATCAAAAAGAATGAAATCTTGCCATTTGCAACAGCATGGATGGATCTAGAGTATATTGTACTAAGTGAAACAAGTCAGTCAGGGAAAGACCAATACCATATGATTTCAGTCATATGTGGAATCCAAGAAAGAAAACAGATGAACATAGGGGAAGAGAAAAAAAGAGAGGGAAACAAACTATAAGAGACTTTTAACTATAGATAACAAACTGAGGGTTGCTCAAGGGGAGGTGGGCGACATGGGTGATAGCTATTAAGGAAGGCACTTGTGATCAGCACTGGGTATTATATGTGAGTGATGAGTCACTAAATTCTCCTGAAACCAATATTACACTAGATGTTAAATAAGTAGAATTAAAAAAAAAAACGTGAAACAAACAAGAAAAAGAAAAAAAAATACTTGTTTTACTTTTTATTTTTTTAAGTTTATTTATTTTGAGAGAGAGAGAAAAAGAGAGGGCAAGCAGGGGAGGGGGAGAGAGAGAGGAAGAGAGAATCCCAAGCAGGCTCCTTACTATCAGCAAGGAGTCCAACATGGGGCTTGATCCCATGAACCTTGAGATCATGACCTGAGCTGAAATCAAAGGTAGGACACTTAACCAACTGAGCTACCCAGGCACCCCTAAAAAGAAAAATATTTTAATTGAATGTAGAAATATAGATTTACCTGTTTTTTTTTTCTTTTTGTACTTAAAATTTTTGCTACATTGCATTGTGGATTTCATTACTTTTGGTAGTAATGCATGCATGTCATGTGTATTTGTCTCTGGTTGCTTTTAAAGGTCTGTGTCCTCAGCTCTCTGACTGTCTGTTTCAACAGGGGTTGTACTTTGATACCTAGATGTGTTTTGTTTAACCTGTTTGGGACTCACTGGCCTTCTTAGACCAGTGTGTCCGTTTTCATCCAATTTTTAAATTGTATGTTTATTTGTATTTTTATGGCCTGCTCTCTCTTCTTTGGAGGAGGAGAACTCCAAATACAAGTATATTAGAGCATTGTACATTGTCCCATACATCATTGAGACTGTGTTCTATATTTTTATATCTGTGTCAATATATTTTTATATTGGTGCTTTAATATGGATCATTTATTTTTGGTGTCATCAAATATATTGTTTATTTTGTTTCTGTGTCCACACCACCATTGCACATTTTTATTACAGAAGCTATAATTTCCAGTTCTAGGTTTTCTTTTCTGTTTGATTTTGCATGTAATTTATGAAATCCCTAATATATTATGTCCATTATTTTAGTATGCCATAAACATTCTTTAATATACTTATGATAGCTATATTTAAAGTCTTTGCCTGTTAAATTTAACACCTGAGTCTTATTTTCATCTATTTCTATTGACTATTCTGTTTTGCTGTATTTTTCTGCTTGTTAAGTCTCTACAAAATTCAGATTACATACTGGGTATTAAGGGTAACATATTGTGGAGATTCTGGATTTTGTTTTCTTCCTCTGAAGATTGTTGACTTTTGTCCCAGAAGGAAGTGAAATTATGGTATTCTACTTTGATTGTATGTAGGCTTTTAGGATTTTCAAGGAAGACTATTTTGTTTATTCCCTTAGCCCTGTGGTATAACCCTAAATCCTAGCATATCTTCCTGGCTCCTAAGTTATCACTTTTCTGCTGTTTTACTGGAAATCTCAAAGTGTTCACCAAACACATTTACCTACAAGGAGCTTTAATCTTAAACTCTTCATTCCTAGTAGCTGGAATGGCTAACCTCTCTGCTTAGTTAATCTTCAGACTGTTCCTTTTCTCTGGATTCCTTGGAGTCTTAGTCTGTACATGGTCAGTTTAGAAGTCAGCTACATGTTACATGCAATGTATATTCAAGGTTTAGGGCTCTCTCTTCTGTGGCTTCCTCTATTCCTGGATTTCTTCTCTCAATTTTTAGCCATTATGATGTCCCTGAATCCTGACCTCCGATGCCTCATCATAAAGACTGCTGATTTCTGCTTGAACCCTGTCTTCTTCATGACATATGAAATGTGGTATACTTGCAAGAAAAAAAGGGGTTAATGTGGAAATCACTTTATTCCCTATTTGCTAGTAAGCCTCTGAATTTTTGCTCCTGGTTCTTATCTACTACCTTTATAAAGTGTTTTGTATTTTTAGTTTTTTGTTTTTTTTGTTGTTTTTTAACTAATTTGTAAACAGTTAATTATTTCAAGAAGAGTGTTGTTCCCACACAAATTATGTTCCATGACTAAAATCAACTTCTATGTATTATTCCCTTCTTAAAACTTGTGTTTCCTTTAAATAAATGTCTTATGATTGAATGTATGTATAAAATGAAGCCCTATGAGACAAAGTCAGTGATGAAAATATAATTCAGAGCATATAGATTAAAAATTATTTTATTCTAGGGCACTTGGGTAGCTCAGTCAGTTAAGTGTACAACTTTTGATTTCGGCTTAGGTCATGATAACATGGTTTGTGAGATCGAGTATGCATTGGGTTCTGTGACGATAGCATGCAGCCTGCTTAGGATTCTCTCTCTTTCTGCCTCTGCTTCACTCTCTCTCTCTCTCTCCCTCACTCAAAATAAATAAACATTTTAAAAAGGAAAAAACTATTTTATTTCATTTTCTTTTCTTGAATAATTTTTCTTTTCCACAGTAGAAGGAGCTGAAGAAGGGGCTGGGCATTCTTATAAAAGGCCCTAAGAATATCACATAATAAATTTTAATTTTCTGCTGTAAATAACTATTTTAATTGGAATAGTATTGTCAATATGTTAAGAATGAAGCAAATTGCTTGAAGAGAACATTAAGTCATTAGATAATATTAAGTCATTAGGTAATAGTAAGTCCTAACACTATACAGGAATAATGGCAGTGACAAGGCAGAAGTCTTTATATCCACCACTGTTCTTTATATCCACCACTTTTTCTGGGTGTGTTGTTTCTTTTCTTCTCTTTTCTTTTCTCTTATTTTCTTTTCTTTTCTCTTACACTCTTTTCTTTTCATTTTTCTTTTTTTTTTAAAAAAAAACATTTAACATGTATTTATTATTGAGAAACAGAGAGAGAAGAGCATGAGCAGAGGAGGGGCAGAGAGAGGAGGAGACACAGAATCTGAAGCAGGTTCCAGGCTCTGAGCTGTCAGCACAGAGCCTGCCACTGGGCTCAAACTCAGAAACCACGAAATCATGACCTGAGCCGAAGTTGGACACTTAACTGACTGAGCCACCCAGGTGCCCCTGGGTGTGTTGTTTCTTCATCTGTCAACCACTGTTGAAATTCAGTCACTATATTTAATAAATTAAAGGATAATAAACTTTTAGGGAAAAAAAAACAATATTTCCAGTAATTATGTTAATGTATGTTTTAAAAACACATTTTTAAGTTCTTACTTGCAACACATTTTTAAGTTCTTACTTGCTTAGAAAATCATTCTTTGTAGTTGCTGTAGTATATTTCACTTTAATAATAATTAATAAAAATGCAACATTCAATATCTTTAAAGGCCCAAAATACTAGGTTACTGACAAAAGCTTTACATTTACGAATCTCTGAATAAAAAGTTTTATTGACTTTTCTATGCTTACCTCAATAAAGCATGTCTTAAACTGTCAAAAAAAATCTTCACTTCAAGTAAGTGAAGGCATTTTTTATGTGTATATGAAAAAATAAGTGTCTTGGTCAAACCACAGACAAATAAGTATTTGTTTAAACATGTTATGAAATCAGTTTTATAATATACAACAAAAATCATAAAGTATATTCCATTTTCCCAAAATTTGTCATTAAATACATTTTTTATAAGTTTAATTTCTAATTTACAATGAGCTAAATTTAGTAAGTGTTTTTCACATAAATGAATATATATATTTTACTTCAAAATTAATGTGAACAAAACAATGGTGAACATTTATTATAAAATGGATATTAGGAACACAATGAAATATAAAATATCATAAATACAAAGTTATGTCACTACTGTTTCCCATAAATTCTCATAATAACTCCTCTAAAGTAAGTCAGGAAACTTCAGTATCTTCAAATTATATAAACCTGAGGTACTAGAAAAATTTCATTTTTCTTCTTCCTAGTTCTATTAGGCTAATATTAGCAAAGAACTTGCTTTGTTGGTGATAAATTGGAAGATTAAATTGAAAGTTAAAATCTTTGACCAAGAGACGAAAGATAGGGACAGAGATGAGAAGGGTAGACATGCCCTTAGACATTGCCTAGCCCCTATTCGACAAAGTGCCTTGTCTGGTTAGTGCTTATGGGAGGAATACACAAAAAATGCTTTAGTCAAAAAAGTTACTTACTTACTTACTTACGTACTTACCTATTTATTTTTTTGGTGTATTCCCAATAGTTTATTTTTGCTTTTGTTTCCTTTGCGTAAAGAGAAATATACATAAATATATTGCTAAGGCCAAAGGTCAAGTATTTACTGGCCCGTGCTGTTTATGGTTTCAGGTCTCACATTTAGGTCTTTAATCAATTCGAGTTTATTTTTGTGTATGGTGTAAGAAAGTGCCCCCTTTCATTCTTTTGCATGTAGCTTTTCAGTTTTCCCAACACCATTTATTGAAAAGACTTTTCTTTTTTCCCATTGTATTATTTTTGTCTCTTGTCATAGATTAGTTGACCATTTAAGCATGGATTTATTTCTGGGCTGTCTATCCTGTTCTACTGATCTATATGTCTGCTTTTGTGCCTGTACCATACTGTTGTGATTACTATAGCTTTTTAGTATATCTTGAAATCTGGGATTGTGATACCTCCAGCCTTGTCCTTTCTCAAGACTGCTTTGGCTATTTGAAGTCTTTGGTGGTTCCATACAAATTTTAGGATTATTTATTCTAGTTTTGTGAAAAATGATACTGGTATTTTGAGAGGGATTGCATTGAATCTGTAGATTGCTTTGGGTAGTATGGACATTTTAATGACATTCATTCTTCTAATTCATGAGCATGGTATATCGTATTTGTGCCATGTTCAATTTCTTTCATCAGTGTCTTAGTTTTCAGAATATAGGTTTTTCACTTCCTTGGTTAAATTTATTCTTAGGTATTTTATTCTTTTTGGTGCAGTTTTAAATGGGATCATTTTTTGAAATTCCTCTCTCTGACACTTTGTTATCAGTGTATTTAAATGCAACAGATTTCTGTATGTTAATTTTGTATCCTGCAACTTTACTGAATTCATTTATTAGTTCTAAAAGTAGCCATTGATAGATGAATGGATAGAGAAGATGTAGTCTACATATATAATGGAATATTATTCAACCATAAAAAGAATGAAATCTCGCCATTTGCAGCAACATGGATAGACCTAGATGGTATTATGCGAAGTGAAATAAATCAGAGAAAGACAAATACCATATGAATTCACCTACATGTGAAATGTAAAAAAACAAAACAAATGAGCAGGCTCTTAATACAGAAGGGAGATGGGAAGGAATGGGCAAAATAGTTGAAGGAGATTAAGAGGTACAGTTTTCTAGTTATAAAATGAAATAAGTGAGCCATGGAGGTGAAAGGTACAGCATAGGAATACAGTCAATAATATTATAATAATGTTGTATGTTGACTTACGGTGACTACTGAGTAGTGTACAGAGTTGCCAAATCACCATGTCATATACCTGAACTAATATGACATTGTATGTCAACCATACTTCAATATTTTTTTAATATACTGAAACTGTGACATTCAGAGTGCCAGTAAGTTCAAAACAACAGTGCTAGAGTGATTCTTTGACTATGAGAATTAATAACATTTAGAATTAATTTCATAGACATTATTTTTGACCATTTCTTAGAAGCTTTAGAGGAATTGAAAGAAAGTCAGTGAGGCATAAACACAAATTTAAAAATAACTCTTAGAGATGCCAGGAAATTGGTGTTACATATTTGCCCCTCAACTTTTGCCTGCTAATGTTACTCTCTTTGCCTTGGATCATTTAGCCGTTATCTCTGTGTCCTCTGATACTCTTTAAGTTCTAAGTCAAAGGCAGTAATATAAAATGTGACGATTTGGGATGAGAGTGTAAAAGTGCCATTAGAAAATTGTAAATAATTTTAAAACTAGACCATTAATAAATTGGTCTCCTTTGTGAAATGATAACACTCCTCCTCTTAAAGTGTGCAAGGAGAGGATAAATGTACACTGAGAGTGGAAAATTTATAAATGATGAACAAAGCAAAGAAGAAAATATAACCCCCAAACTCACTGATAATTATGGTTATAATGAGATAATTTTTTTGGTATTCTTTTTTGTCATAAAATTTGTATATAGTAAATATCTGAAAATTAGAAATGGTGTTCTGCCTATGTACCTAAGATTTTATATATATACATATATATATATATATATATATATATATATTTTTTTTTTTTTTTGAGAGAAAGAGAGAGAGAGAGAGAGAGAGAGAGAGAGAGAGAGAGGCAGAGACAGATGAGAGAGAGAATCCCAAGCAGGATCTACGCTGTCAGCATGGAGCCCAATGTGGGACTCAATCTCACGAACTGTGAGATCATGACCTGAGCCAAAATCAAAAGTTGGAGGCTTAACCAACTGAGCCACATAGGCACCTGGGCTGTGTACCTAAGATTAAAGTGCGAACATATTTTGATGTCCCAGAATGATTTTCCAGAAATAGTTTTCAATTGCTGTGTAACATTGTGTCAAATAAAAATAGTATTATGAAAAACCCCATTACAAGTCACAAAATAGTGACTGTAAACATAAATGATCCTGAAACAACAGAAAAACATTTTAAAGAATGCCTGTGTTTGTATGGGTATGTGTTGCCAACTTGGTTTGTTTAAGATGTACATGTGCAAACTGATGTATGCACATCTTAACTGTACAGCTCAACGAGATTTTATATTTCTATTTGCCTATGTTAATATGACCAAGATCACAATATAAAAAATGTTTGGCATCCAAGAAGACACCCTCTCATTTAGCCTTTCCTAATCAATGACCTCCCATAGGTTACCGCTTTGCTGACCCCAATCCCTACTGATAAGTTTGCAAGTAGTTGAATTTTATATGCATGGGATTACACAGTATGTCTGGATTCTGTATTTCAATTTTATACAGGATAACTTCATCCATGACATTATATGTAGAATTAATTCTTTTAATGGCTACACAGTATGCCATTGCTTAAGTATGCCACAATTTATTCTGTTGATAAATGATTGATGCACTTCTAACTGGACGTTATTATATATAAAATGTGCTATGAAGAATCTTACACATTTTATTGTCACATGTGGATTTATTTCCTTTGGGTATATTTTAAGAGTAGGATTGCTGCATCATCGAGTGGGCATAGATTTGTCTTTATTAGATACTCATAAAGCATTTTCAAAGAAATTGTACCAATGTTACACTCCCTCCAGGAATTTGTGACTGTTCCATTTACTCCATGTATTTACTAATGCTTTTAGTTCCATATATGTTACTCCATATATATTACTAATGCTATGTAACTTTACCTTGCCATGTCATAAAGGTTTTTATACATACTAGTCATTTTTAGAGAGATATTGAAATTATTTTTCCTAATTTCAGCTCACTTCTTCATTACCATCATAGTGTATTTTTTTTTTTTAATTTTTTTTTTAACGTTTATTTTTTAATTTTTGAGACAGGGAGAGACAGAGCATGAACAGGGGAGGGTCAGAGAGAGGGAGACACAGAATCTGAAACAGGCTCCAGGCCCTGAGCAGTCAGCACAGAGCCCGACGCGGGGCTCGAACTCACGGACCGCGAGATCGTGACCTGAGCTGAAGTCGGACGCTTAACCGACTGAGCCACCCAGGCGCCCCTCCATCATAGTGTATTTTAATGAAGAAAGTTTCTTACTTTTAGTTCGGTTCAGTACACCAATCTCTTCCTTTGAGGCTATTAATTTTTGTGTCCTATGATTGAATTATCATTAGGGTAATATCTTTTGCTTTTTTTCTGGATACTTCATTGTTTTCTGTACCAAGTTTAGGTTTATAAGCCAACTGAAATTCATTATGGGCCACATGTAAAGTAGAGATCAAGGAGTGAATATAGGCCTAGATTTTTTCTAGTATTAATTTTTTTGTAAAGATCATTTCTGCATCTAATTCCAATGGCCACTTTTTGCATAATTCATGTGGCTGTTTAGGTGTACACATGTTTGCTAATCTTTTCGTTTGTCCTTATGTTTATACCAAATTCTTGTCGAAGCATTATTGTCTTAGTTTTTAATATAGCCATTTAAGTCCCCCAACTGTATTCCTCTTCTTTAAAACCACTGTGGCTTCTGAGGTCTTCTGCATTTTCATAAACTTTTAAAAATTAGTTTGTCAAATTCCACTAGTCTCAGGAACTGTTTTGGATTTAAGAGACTAAAATGACATACCTATTTTAGGAAATGTGTGACTCTGGATTGAATCCTGGGTTTTGTGGCATATTATCATAAATTCTTTATTAGAACAATTGCTATATTTGAAGAGGGACTTTTGTTTTAATGTTAAATATAATTATACTATTAAATTTGTTTAATTTTATAATTATTATCATGATTATATTAGACAATTTTCTTGTTCTGAAATATTCATTTTGAAGTATAAATTGGTAAGGTGTCTACAGATTGATAAAGGCAATTTTAACATTTATTTTTTTAACATTTTCTTAACATTTATTTTTGAGAAACAGAGACAGAGCATGAGTGGGGGAGGGGCAGGAGAGAGAGAGAGAGAGAGAGGGAGACAGAATCTGATGCAGGCTTCAGGCTCTGAGCTGTCAGCACAGAGCCCGACATGGGGCTGGAACTCACATACTGCGAGATCATGACCTGAGCCAAAGTCGAATGCTTACTAACTGAACCACCCAGGTGCACCATAAAAGCAATTTTAATTCATACAGTACATGTCATAATAGATATGACAAATATCATATACCTACAGAAGTATCTAAATGAAGAAGAAAATGATGAACAGGCAAAATGATTGAACAGTTATTTCACAAAAGATGATACCCAAGTGGCCAATAAGATATATATGATAAGGTGTTCAAGTTATTAGGAAATGCAGATTTAAACCACTTAAACAACAGAATGACTAAAAGTAAAAAGAAAATCCCAAGGGGAGGTGATGGTATGAACAAACTGAAACTCTCACAGATTCAGGATAAACTATAAATGCTATAAATGCGAGCAACATTGAAGGGCACTTATCTGGAAAAATACAATATGCTTAGATGATAGAAGACTCAAAAATAATCTAAAGATTAAATGCCATCCTATTGATATCCCTGTGTATTTCAGATCTCGAGTACATGAAGCTTAGACCTCAATTTGGAGATGTTAGCAGAGACAGGGGGGCTCTACTCTCTGTGATCCTCCCTAAGATTGTGCTGTACAATTTCTAGCCACTCTGGCAAACCCAAACTCTTACCACTGTCTTCTCAGCCAAATAACACTGCTTCTCTCTGTTTGGGCTCTAAACATATCGTCACTAACTCCCTAACTGGAAAGTACCTTCAGGGGAAAAGGCTGGTAATAGCATAGGCCACAAAAGGTATAACTCAAAGGAATATACTTTGCAGCACTTCCTCTTTTGATTCGCCATCAGTTTTGTCTGTCTGCCTGCATATCTATTTGTTTTGATCATGTTTTATAATTGTTCCCAGCGGGTATATTTGTCCAGTGCAGCTAAATACCAAGATTGCTTTTGAGAAACACTTCATAATGTGAATGTAGGGTTCATGGGCCACTAAGGCTTGTGATATTGTTAAGATTTAAATATTTGTCCAATGTGCCTAATAAAAATAAGATATACTTATTATTTCTGTTTCTTGTTTTATCATATTAGGTAGAACTTTCAGAGTGTTTTTTATCATAGGTAATAGTGTGAGTCGATTCCTTACTGTGATATGTCACTCTGAAGGATAAGTTGTTGGTACTTTGGGGGTTCTCTAGCATGTTAAGAAACATGGTGCTTCACTGTTTCCTTCCTGGCAAAAAACTCAGACCTTCCAATGAACATCTGCAGTGGCCATTTGTAAACCTTTGCTATTTGTTTCTTGTCTGGACCAGCAAGTCTATTTTAGAGTTATACTCTGCTCTTCTCATCGCCACATCTCGAATGCCCTGTGGGATTGATGATTAGTGCCCCTTCTTTCCAGGGCAATTTCCAACACCTCCACTCATTCCATCAATACCTCAGTAAGAGTGTGGGGGCAAGAAGTCAGGTGTCACTAACTAGCCTTCACCTCTTGAACTATCTAATCTTTCATACTACTTTATATATAACAGAATTATGTAAAATAAAAACCAACATCACCATTATGTTTTACCGTATTTTATAAAAATACTTCCATTATATCTTTTCAGACTTGGTTATTCTTTGAAAATATAGATTTTTTTTTTATTCTACTTTAGTGCCTGGAACATATTAGCACTCAAATCAATGTTGGTTTTAATCCAGTTTTTAAAGCATGGGACAGTGATATTATCATTGTTGTTATCACTGCACTCATTAAGGACAAGGCACAGTTAAACTAAGCAAGCAGATATTTTCCAAACCCACTGAACTGTTTTAGAGGAGTTTTGCAAAGGGGAAAATTATATATCATGCTTATTTACTTATTTGTCTTTAAAAGTACAAAAATCATCATTTTACTCACTACATATGGCCTTACCATGTAGACACAATTTTAACAAAATGAACCAGAAGAGAGAATAAATTAAGTTTTAAAATATATTGGGTAAGATAATTAGATAAAATTGAGTCATATTAAATACTATAAACATTAGATATTATTTTGTTGATTTTTCAATTTTAAATTATAAAAATGCAGTATTTTGGACCTTAACATCAATAACATTATGTTAAAAATGAGATCACAATAGAAAAAGAAAGAAAATTAATTCAAAGAATAATTCATTAACAGACATTCCCTAAGTAGAGAGACAGACACTCAAATTGGTGAAACTTCTTGTTAGAATCACTTGAAAAACTTCAGTTATGAAGAAGTTGAAATTGACAGATAATATTCATGCTTGTGATCAATTTAAATTCAGTTTTTACTGGATATCAATAGTTAATGTGGCTTGCACTGCTAATCTTCAAGGAGCTTTTTTCAGTAAAAGAATAGTTGCCATAAAAGTGATCGCAAGGTAAAGAACAAAAGCAAATGATATATTTATGCAGATACTTAGCAAACATTTTATAGGTTACAGACCATGGTTGCTTAGGTTTTCCAAATTCTTAAGCCGTTAACTGAAGCCATATAGTATAGGGGTCATATATAGAACACATTCAACAATCAATTTAAAGCCCAAATCATGATCAGGTATCATTTCAAAGTTGTGTAAAAATATAAGGTACTATTCCTTTGCTGCAGTTAGCAATCCTAAAATTAAACCTCATCATTATCACTCCTTAGTTCCTTCCTGCCCTCCACCTGCAACTAAATGCAAAACCAAAAGACATTTTAAAATGTTTGACCATATGCTGTGAGTTGTGATAAAGACGCTTTTAATATTTAGTGTGACATGGCCACAGAAAAGCATCTAATATACAAAATAGGTTCAAGAAAAACGAATGCATGAGTTTATTCCTCTTCTGTGATTGATCTGGTTCCATTAATTTACCTTCCAGACTCATAAGTGTGGTGACATACTTGTTTCTGCCACAAGTAGTTTATCGGTGTCTCTTGTCAGCTTTCTTATATTAAATCTTTAACTGGCCCTATTCCCTCTGATTTTTGTTTTGTCTTTCAAATTGCCTTTATATACTCTGTGAGAGTACTTTTTCTAAATTATCTTATCCTCTTTGAACATCTTTAATTGTTCTTACCTAGGGAAAATGCTCAAATATGTTCAGACTACTGTTATTTTAAAACCTTTAAGAATAGGGCATTCGCTATTCTTCTTGGGACAATCACCCCATACTTAATTTCCATTTAATCCTGAAATCTCCATTGTTTATTTATACCTTCCATTTTATTCATTGCATATTAAATCCTGTTCAAATTTAAAAGGTCTACATTTGATATCATTCTTGAGAGCTGTTTATCCACCTGCCAGCCAGTGGTTGCTATTTTCCCTGTCCTGTAACACTATGTTTTATAGTATCTTTGTATCTTCCTATCACACAGCTGTATCTGTATATGTGTATGTGTGCACACGCATGGTGAGCATGGGTGTGTGTGCCTGCATATGTTGTGAGTGATTTTTGTGCAGGCTGTGAAAAGAAAAATTACTTAATCCCTTTACATTCCAACGTCCCAGCTCAGTGCTTGCATGCACACGCACACATGCACACACACACACACACACACACACACACACACACACACACACACTTGTTAGAGAAATAAAAACAGCTTTCTGTGTAAAGAGACTAAATTTCTGGAGCAAATATCCTAAGGAAAATCCTGTTGTCAAGTGCTTTTCAGCCATGTAGTCGATTCTGGCAACATGTACAAATAATCACTTGCATGAAAATGATTCATTCTAAATTCTTTTCTTTTTGACTTGCAGGTCTTACATTTAATAAATTTTGTGCATTGAGGGCACAATGGATAATACCATTTAAAGTTGTTCCTACTGAACAGGTACTTCTCTAAAGTTGGAATGAAATAGTGGGAGTGATAATACATTGCTGTAGTTAGCACTCCCCAGAGTATAATAATTGCCTCTTGAAAATGATGTGTTCAAGGCAATAACCTTCATTTGTATTCTATGAGATATAATATGACCAATGAGTGAATCCTAATTTTCTCTCATGTCATTTCACTCCTGGTAATAAGTGCTTCATCTTGACCATTTTCATGGTGAATAATGCTGGAATCATACAGTACACATTCTCTTTTCTGACTTTCTGGTCAAGGCTAGAAATAGAGGCTCCCATTTTAGCTTTGCATAAAGCTGAAAAGAAGCAGAGTTTGCATTTATGTCAAAAGGAACTTCATAGAATAAAAGGTAGCTGAAATGTGTGAATTGTGATAAGAATGGCCTCTTCTATGTCGGAAGCATTTCTGAGGTTTTTACTGCTAACATTCTTTTCCCCGCTATGGATCAGAAAATTTAAAGGAAATGAAAGTTTATGTTGGTATTCAATTTGAATTATATGTAAAAATCTCAGGACCATATTTATTATATTTACACTAGACATTTGAATCGCTGTAGGACCTGCAACATTTATGAGAAAAAATCATCTTACTTACATGTACACAGGTATAGAAGACAAGGTCAAATTTGCAAAATGAGGTTTTTCTCAAATAAATAAGGTCTAGTCTATGTAAATATATGGAAAGAAAATTCAGTGAAGGCAGAGAAAGGAAGGTTCTGATTACTAATGCAAAAACTTCATGATGTACTCAATTATTCTATCATACTTCTTTGGAGTTGCAATGATTTAGTTATTTCTATGTTTACTTTAGATTAATAAGCCTGGTAAATGTGATGTGCCTTGAAGAACAAAGGTTGATCATAAATATCAAAGCAATGAAATATTGTGAAAAACATTTACATGAATACAGACCATATATATCATGTGTATGTATATATTAATTTAATGAGGTTTATTTCTCATTACAGGTTACATGAGTTGTTAGAAAAAACATGAATAAATTGATAAGGATTATTTTTTGCTGTAAAAACAGTGAGCTTCATAATCATTTCTTCACTAAGCTATTTGAAAACGTTTAATTGATTAGTAAAACCTGTAATTTAAGGTCAATAGCTTTAATTTAAATTGTATGTGTTATCAAGAAAAAAGACAATGACTACTTAGTTTTGTGACATTTCCATAGAAACAAAAACCTGACATCTCTTGAATTATCAGAATTCAAAATTTACTACTATATTTTGTTTTGAAGAAATTTTGAAACTCATCAGACTTACTCTGAAAAAGGTGTATAAATATATATGTATATATGTAATTTATTTTTCAATCTATCGGTGAAATCAGCAGACTAAGAAAAATAAAAGTCTAGGGTTCTTGCTGTCAGAAAAAAAAAAAAAACAAGGAAAAGAGAATTAATAGAAATGATAAGTGTAGATACCAAGCAAAGGAAATTTTGAATCTTTAAAGCATCAAACAATCTATTTAAACTCTACAACTATATACTGGCATCTGCTAGTTTGAGGCTCTATACTAGGATATTTCAGATTACAGTGAATGTTTACAAGAACCACACAATCCAATGGCAACAGGAGTAAGAACATACATACAAAAGAAAAAGCTATTTTTTGAAATGATTATCACTCTGAAAACCCTTCTCTGGCCAATTAACATTAGAACAGATTCTCTAGCCACAAAAACAAAAATAATATCAAAACAATAGTGGAATGCAATTCTTCTTCAATGAGCCTAGTAAAAGTGAAAGAGCTTGATACTTGGCAAGGGATTTTTGAAGTCCCTTTTAGATATAAGTATCCAAAACTACCAAAAAAATAAGATAATAGTTAATAGTTGATGCAGCAATTCCCCCACTAGAAATTTGTCCAGTAGATATATTCTTAGAAATATATGAAGACATATGGACAAGAGTATTCATTATAGCACTTGATATAATAACCAATGACAACAACAAAGGATCCAAACTAAATATCCATTCATTGAAGATTACTTAAATAAGAATAAACAATTCCTTCGCTGTGGAAAAAGAGTACATGAAACTATATAAAATGATATGAGAAGCTCTCTAAGATAAATTAGTAAAAAAAAACAAAAAGCAAAAAACAAAAAAGGGAGAGATTTTAGGTTTAAGGAGGATTAAAAAAACATCAGTTAATAGTTGCATACTTATATATCTGATATATATAGACTGTGTTTCTGGTCAGTGAGGGGAGGACAGATGGGATCTTTATATTTAATTTGGTTTATATACTTAACACTTCTATCTAATTCATGTGACGTGAAAATCTGTCCAGACTTGGCCCCATCACTCTCTAAATTCTAGGCACTACTCCTGCCAAAAGTTAGAACCCTGACTATCCTGAAATGGTTACTGTGTTCAGACCATCCACCTCTTTGGGATATATATCTATTCATCTATCAAAAGTCATCTCTTATACCATCAATTCCAGAAAACATTCTCTCAAATATCCCCAGGATTCTTCTCTTTCCTGAACATACTTCTATATATACTCTAATAATATCATTTTGTATTTCCATTGTTTGAATGCCTGGCATTCTACTAAAATGTAAATCCATTAAATTAATGTTATTTTTATCTCTTACAGATACTGTATTGCATAAGCTGATGGTTCACATTGGATCTATAATTTTATCTAATGAAAAGTAAAATAAATACCATAAGAAATAAAAACCAAAGTTTTCTTTAAAAAAAATGTTTAATGTCCATTCATTTTTGAGAGACAGAGATAGGGCAAGTGGGGGAGGGGCAGAGAGAGAGGGAGACAGAATCTGAAGCAGGATCCAGGCTCTGAGCTGGTGGCACAGAGCCCGATGGGGGGCTCCAATTTGGGAACGTTGAGATCATGACCTGAGCTGAAGTCTGACGCTCAACCAACTGAGCCACCCAGGTGCCACAAAACAGAGTTTTATACGTATAGATGTCACTTAAAATAGGATGTGAATACCTCTCACTATTTCCCCCTAGTAGAATGTATGCTCCAGTTAGCAGGCATTTTCACTTGTGTTTGTTGCTGTATTCACAGTGCCTAAAACCGTGCCTGGAATATATTTTGATACTAAACAAATGAACATTAGAACAGATGTAGAACTGTAATTGCATTCATAAGTACTCTTTCTGAGGAAACTTATAATTAAAGTAATTAAATAACTTTCTTAAGGATTTGAATTTATAATACATTTAAATTTGGATAGATACAGTTTTAATTTCAAACAGAACTTGGTCTCGAATCTTATGAGCAAGGCTACTCCTTTAGAGAAACTTACAGGTAAGTATGGGGTTTGCTGATACTGACAGTAATTAAATTACTGGGGCAATACATACAGGGAAAGAAGACAAGAGAAAAGAACATAAGACAACAGAAGAGGACTCCAGGACAGAAACTAAGGAAATGCATACGTTCCAGCCCAAGGGCTAGTCATTCCAGAAAGAGTCAGAAAACCACAGATAAAGACAAGCTCTGGGAGAATTAGAAAAATTCAACATTGCAAAGCTCAAACAAGGATAATTTGCAATAATTACATGGTAAATGATGTCACAGTAATGTATTTATGTAATTGGGCTAAGAGAAATACTGGGTTTGTTAACTGTAAAAGAACATTCTAATTTTGTGGGTAGAAGCCAAATTGTGAAGAACTGTCTTGGGAATGTCAGTAGAGTAAGTGGAGAAAGTTAGTAGAGGCTCTTTCGTTTATTGTACGACAAAAGAAAGGGAGAAATAAGTGGTACCTTCACAGAAATTAAATATTTTGTTTTTTGGGTGGATAATTGGGAGAAATCAGGTGATGTGTGTTTAGAAGATCATCTGAATACGGATCGCATATTAGATTGTTTCCTACCACAGCAGATCCTGAGAGCTTGGTATGAAGCTGTAGCAGGAAACACTCTGAACCAGAGCCACAAGAAGTAAAGACTCAAGACTGGAAAGAGAAGTTGAACTGGGACATAGGGCAAAAGCCAATCCCGTGAAGAGTTTTAGATCTGGAATTGCTCTCAGAGCTACCCAACACTGAGACAAGGAACCTGGGACTTTGTACTGTGCATCAAGCGTTGGATGTGGGGAGCTTCAGGGAAGGAGTTTAACTTGGGTGAGGTGGTTCCCTTTCACTGAGCTGCAGTAACAAGAGAATTTCATCAGTGACCTGGGGAAAGTGCCCTAGTTCTGAAGAGGAGATAGGTTGATCGGAACATACATAGCACTAAATTCAGTTGGCAAAAATGGTATATAATATTATAATATTATAGTATAGTACAGTATATAGGTTTAAACCCACCAAAAAGATTTACATGGTTATTTAACATATTAAATGCTTATGGAAATATAAAATGTTTTGCTTTATTTTACATGGTCATAGAGTTAATTTAAAATCTTTAATTTTGGTGTTACTGTTACTGCTGTTCCAATGCTTTTGAATCAGCTCTACATAGAACATGAGAGAAAATGAACCAAATAATCTAGTCCTCTGGCTCATTCTATTACTATGAAGTCCACATTTCTTGGGACAAGCCCAGAAGTGTTCACATAATTAGGCTAAAATAGTGGGTTCAGTTTCTAGTTGTTCAATTACTGTTTCCTGTTCATAAAGTGCACAAGGGTATCACCAACTGCAAAAGAGAGATATTTTATTTTAATGATGCAATAGGAAAACTATTTTAATGACGTAAAAGGAAAACTAGTTAAAAGTCAATGTATCCTGGATATTTTAATTACAAGAGATTCCATTCTTTTTAAGATAGATTTGCAACTGTTCAGTTAAAAAGGAATATAATTGGTAAAAGATATTTTAATAGTCTCTAGTCATTGATTAATCTCTTCATTGTCTGACACAGGAAAATCACTGGGAGACCAACAAGAATTAGTTATTAGCTGGAAATTTTTAGCAAAGGAATAAGAGACTGGAATTTTGCTGGATCAGAAGATGTATCCTTGTATTTTACAAAATAATTACACGACTTAAATATAATGGTATTGAGAACATCTATTTGATTCATGAAGGCAAAATTATTTTATTCAATCAACACACCATTTTTCTGGGAAGAGAAAAAGATCAATGGAGAAAAATAACCATCATTTATAGTTTTATATATTTTATGACTTTGATTCCTGTGCATTCATTGAGAAAGGATAGGCCATAACTCAGTAGACCAAATTCCTAGGGAGTAGGAACAACGGTCTCCTTGTGATGCTCTTGGAAATCTAGTCTAGTCTTTCTGCAGTGAAATATAAAATTAAAAAAATATTTCTCAATCTCCACGTTCTAAAATAGGTGTGTGTGTGTGTGTGTGTGTGTGTGTGTGTGTGTGTGTGTATGAATCATCATAAAGGCTTGTTCTATATTGAACATAAGTTTTATGAAGAGAATATTTCCTTGAACAAAACAATAAAGCAGAACACAATGACAGCTCTATTATAAAGTTTATGGAAGTACTATTCACAATTTCTTGATTGCACTTAGCATGAGCACTCATACTTTTTCTTTTCCTTTTAATGGAAAACTATAATATTAGTGCTTCCATGAACCTTGAATATAATTTGGTAAAAAGCCTTCAATTTAGTGAGATGGATTCTTTTCTAAAATCATAGTAGTATTTATTCAGAAAGATTTTCAAACTTTTAATCAGTGCCATTTCTTTCTAATAATCTTTAAGTTCAAGTTAAAGGTACATTTTTCCATATTCTTATTTTGTGATTCATTTAACATTCACTGAGTTACCTAATCTCTGGGAGTAACTTCACAATGTCCATTGAAATAATGTATCATTTTATAAAGAGTGACAAAGACCTAATCACCAATCTGCACTAATGTTCATGGATACATGGTAAGAGTCAATTTGCATTTGCACTCATTATTCGAGAAAAATATATACAATAATTAAATAAACATTCCCAGGCTTCTCTAGTTTAGAAACTTTTGGGAGAATAGTAATGGCTATTTATTTATTATTTATTTGATCTACGTTTCCATATCTAATTTATTTATGTAGTGCTGATTTTATCTTGTAATGTTCTGGCTGAGCTCAAAATTCAGCAACGCACAGTTGTTGTCAGCATAAACCAGGAAACATAGAACTGGCATTCAGTGTCTTTGTGCTTACCCTTATTTTTCTATATATTTTGAGAGAGTCTAAGATATAAGTGACATATCCAAAGTGACATACTTAAAAGTCCAGCAGATAGCATCTCACAGGAGATTAGAGCCAGAAGCTGTTCCACTGCTAAACTACAAAGGAATGTAAATTACTTTGGTACTATTTTATGTTCTACATTTTCTTCTGAGCAAAGCAAACACTATTCTTGAAAAAGGACAAAATCTAAATGCTATAGATTGAAGATTATATCACTATCTGTAGTTCTAAAGCGATCAATTCTAATGTGATTTACAGAGTTCTGATCAATTGTCATGGAGTATTTTTGTCTATTAAAGTAATTGTTTTTGCAAATAATAGTAACACAGATGATTGCAAATAATTGTTTTTGCAAATAATAGTAACACAGATGATTGTTTACTTTCTTTTAAATTGTCATGACATCACTGTGCAGATTAATTTGTTCAAAGAGAAGAGATTTTTCGGGGGCGGGGTAGGAAAATGTATTGACTTAGCTGCAGGAAGATTCCTTTTATTAAGAAAATAATTTTGGTGGGGCGCCTGGGTGGTTCAGTCGGTTAAGCGTCCAACTCTGATTTTGTCTCAGGTAATGATCTCCTGGTTTGTGGGTTCCAGCCGCACGTCAGGATCTGTGCTGGTAGTGCAGAGCTTGCTTGAGATTCTCTCTCTCTCTCTCTCTCTCTCTCTCTCTCTCTCTCTCTCTTTCTCTGCCCCTCCCTGCTCTCTCTCTCTTAAAATAAATAAACTTAAATTTTTTTTAAAAGAAAATAATTTTTGTTTACAAAAAATGTGATAAACTGATTATAGAGTGAGATCTTTGGGGAGAATCTAAACCAACAAAAAAATAATTAAAAGGAGAAAGCTTGGGGTTTTTGTCTGTGGATGGGTTGTCCAACAAAAGAGGACAGAGGTCAGGGAGATTATTAGCGACAGGAAGCTACCTGTTCTGTGTGGTGAAGGATCAGTAAAAGTCAGAAAGAAAACCTTGGATTTGATAGTAAAAAGGCTTTAACACAGTGAACACATAGTGTTAGATTTCTGTGTAGTAGTCACAGTGACTGTACCTGGACCATCATAGAATAGATAAAATCTATTGTCCTCTTAGCTTTTTTAATTAGTTTTATTTTATAATACATTCTACTCTGTTATGATAAACCTGATTTTGAGCAACTATTAATGATGAAATGGTTTAGTATGCTGTATAAGTTTTCTGAAATCAAGTAATAAGAGACTTTAAAAAGAAAAGAAAGTGGGACTGCCACGTTTCTGATAAATATAGTGCTTGAGAATTAAAAACAACAACGACAAAAACCTGGGTCTGTTTGTTTATTTGCTTTAATAATATTGAAAGTTTTATTTTCATATGGCCCAAATAATTAAGTATATGAATCAAAAAAATCATTATGCCAAAACCAGAAATATTCTGCATTGAGGTACCTTTATTATCTCTTTGACATATGAGACGATACTAACCCTTGTCCCATTAGGTGTGAGATAAACAGAAAGATAAACAGAAAACACTAAAAGAAGAGGGTTGTTGCTGTAAATAAGGAGACATTTTCAGAAGACATGATGAGGAAGGTTCCGCTTCCTCATTAGGCTTTTGAGTCCACATCTATAATGAAAGTTACCTGAGGGGTTCTAGAGTCTTATGTTAGAATCAGTTAGAGGGTTAGTCTTCAGTGTGCCTTGGTACATTCTTGCACTCAGTTGTGCCTGCCTTTCTTGCTTTTGATTTAATAAACAAACAAACAAATAAGTACATAAAAATCTCCTCAAATAAAATAAAAATTGCATATGGAATTGTTAGTAGATATGTTGATTGGTTCATTGGTTAGTTTGTTTGGAAATTAAGTGAGTTAATTTTTTTCTTATTTTCTTTACTTAAACAATTGTACCTGGGATGACTTGGACAGTTTGCAAGAGAAGAGGGAAGGGAATATATACTCTTGATAATGGCTCAGTGAATGTAGAGAGCTTTGCATTATAATAGTATATAGTAAAAGGGGATTTGTGCAATTTCATCTAAATTTTCAAGTTCTGAATACACCAGGTGATATCAAGTTTATAATTGGAGCTATAATACACAATTTAAAATTAATGTCACTTAAATGACAAAATATTCAGAGGTTCAAAATCATATCAATTTCCTTCTCTCTCTTCATATCTACCATTATTAAAACGATGTTACATTTTAGTTTGTTTTCTAATTGAGCTGGCAGTACTTTACAGAGATGTGTGTTTGAAGTCACTGGTTGTCTTCTTTTATGTTGAGAAAATTTCTAAATACCATTCTCAACAAACAGCCTCTTGTATCGTAATTATATTACTAATTATATTATTCTTTGAAAGTTTAATATGATGTCTAAACTTGTCAGTTGTTTTATGAATGGCACATGGGTGGTAAGCTCTTTGTGTCCATGCATGAGTTATATTGATTTTATCCTTACATTTAATTAACGATTTTACTGAGTATGGAATTCAGTTTCAAAATAATTTGAACATGAATATACACATTCACAACAATGGTCACTCCTTTAGCTTTCAGTGTCCAAGACTGTTGATGACAAGTCTACTGTTTACATAATGCACATTCCCAAACAACTGATCTCTTCACTGGAAGTATTTAGGATGCCTTTTCTTTAGGTAGTATTGTAAAAGTTCATGATAACACAAAAGAAAGAAAATCAAAGAGTAGCCAAAGTCTTGTTTCATTACTTTTTTTTTAAGTTTATTGTTTTGTTTTGTTTTGTTTTTAGAGAGAGAGAGACAGAGCATGAGCATGGGAGGGGCAGAAAGGGGGAGAAAATAGAATTTCAAGCGGGCTCCACTCAGCACGAAGCCCAACACAGGGCTTGATCTCATGACCTTAGCCAAAATCAAGAGTCAGATGCTTAACCGACTGAGCCACTCAGGCACCCCTTTTTTAAAGTTTTTCAGAGAAGTATTACTAACATAAAATTAACCATTTTGAAGTATATAATTCAGTGTAATTTAGTACATTTTCAATGTACAACCATCAAAAACATTTTCATTACCCCAAAAAGAAAACCCATTCCCATTAAGCACTCACTCAACTTATAGTTGAGTAGTATTCCATCGTATGAATATACCACATTTTCTTTATCCCTCATCCATCAATGGGTCTTTAATTCCACATTTTTGCTATTGTGTATAGTGCTGTTATGAACATTCATGTACAGGTATGTTTTTTAATGCCTAGAATCTGTGACATTGGTACATTATGTGACAACAGAGCATTGAGGTTGGTAATCAGCTGATCCTGAGATGCTTGTGGGGGAAGAGGGGAGGGTGAGAGAGAAGAGGAAAGGAGAAGAGACTGAGCTACAACCACAAAATCTCAGAGAGCTGCCATGTGAAAATCACTTGACCTGCTATTACTGGCTTTAAAGATAAAGGAGGGGCTTATGAGCCATGGAACCAGGCAGCCTCTAGAAACTTAAAAAGATGAGGAAATAGATTTTCCCTTAGAGTTTCCAGAAGGGAATGTGACCCTGGTGATATCTCGATTTTAGCCTGGTTAGACCTGTCATATTTCTGAGTGTAAAAACTAAAGATAATAAATTGTGTTAGTTTAGGCCATTAAAATCATGGTAAATTGAGGAGTGTGGGTGGCTCTCAGTCAGGGAAGCATCCAACTCTTGATTTTGGCTCAGGTCATCATCCCATGGTTCATGAGTTCAAGCCTTGTGTCAGGCTCTGCACTGACAGTGCAAAACCTGCTTGGGCTCTCTCTTTCGCTGTCCCTCCCCCACTCTTCCTTTCTCTCAAAATAAATAAATAAACTTTTAAAAATAAGTAAATAAATAAATAAATAAGTAAATAAGTAAGATTGTAGTAAATTGTTAGAGCAGCACTTGGAAGTTAAGGGTTTCTTAATATTGTAACATCTAACCTGAACTTTTAACAGCAATCAGAAGTTAACACTGCAAAGAAGTGAGGAGATATTTCAGATGGTGAGAGCTAACGTTTGAAAAGAGAGATAGAGCCAACAGCTAAAAAGAAAAAGAACAGCTGACGAATGATAGATTAGCGATGTTTGGTTTTAGTTTACAGTGAGTATTTAACAGCTTGTTATGAAAATATTCTAACAGTCCCATATAAACTGCTATTTAGGTTGAATTTTATGAGGACACACATGACTTAATCAGCATTTGACTTTTATGAAGTTTCATCAGGATTATTATAATTTAAAAATTATCATTAATTTTTCTTTCTTATGTCACAACTTTTTATCTTCATCACAGAAGGGAGTTTTTAAGATCCAAAAAGTGGAGATATAATTTTTTGAGAATGGGAAAAATTGAGCAGTTACCAAAAAGACAAAAATGCTCTAAATTTTTCAGAAATCCAGTTAGAGAGAGAATTCATATTCATAATTGATAATCACAAATGAAGGAAGCTGTGGTGAGTGTTGTTTTTAATTGGAGTTTAGACATTTATAGAAAAGAATGAACAATGATAAGTCAGGAAATCTGTTTAAATATTTTTCCACAATAAAATTCTAACATGATCTTAAACAAGGTAATTAATTTGTCTTTCTAAATTGAAGAGTTTATTGAACTCATATAATTGAATCAGTTATATGGAAATCCATGGTGAAGAAAGAAAGCCAGTGTAGATGTAATTCAATGAGTGAGGAGAGAAGTAATGACTATATAAATTTGGAGAGGTAGAAAGAGGCAAGGTCAGGTAGGTTCTTGCAAGCCACGGTAATCTGTTGATTTTCTTTGTGGTTTTTGATTATTTGCCTGGTTTTGGTTTTTGATATGTGTGTGTAACTTAGGGCAATGAAAAAACATAGATGATGTGTTTTAAGCAGGTGATTCATATAAACTGATTGTTTTTTGAAAAGATCAGTCTGGTTGTTGTATGGAACATGGATTCTAATGGAAAATGAAATTCAAGGAGATGGAGTAAGAGGCTATTGAAGTAATTAAGGTGGTCCACAGTGCTGGCTAAGATACACTAAGTTGAACTAAGATGTTAATAAAAGAGTTTTGAGACCATGGGATTTACAGATAGACTGGATGGAGAGGTTTCAAGAAAAGAGAGAAAAGAACTTCAGTGTGATCGATCATACAAAGGGTAGCACTATTGACCATGGTGGAAACAGCAGGTGAAGAGATGAGTAATGGCTAGTTCAGAGAGAAATAAGAGAATCTTGTTTGGACATATAAAGTTTTAAACGGCTTATTTGACACATTGATGGGTATAAAAGGCAGGCATTTACATATTAGATTTGAAAAGACTGGAAAAATTATGGATGAAGATGTCATTGTGAGAGTCATTACATATAATTTGTATGTAAAGTCATTTGACTAAACTGCTTACGAAGAAAGTATAAATAGAAAACAGGGATAAGGACTCTTATTGTGTAAAAATAAATTCATTAAAGTGGTATCCATGGATATGTCTCAGAGAGAATGCTTTGTGCGTGTACTTGCAGTACACTAGTGTATAAGCTTTATTTTCAATAACATTTTTGAAGTATAATAGAGAAAAATTAATAGAATAATAATTAAAATTTCAAATTCACTCTGTCATAACTGAACCTAAATTATATAATGTCTTTATACGTCAAGTTACTGACTTATTAGGTTTTTAAATAAGAATGTTTGACATATTACTAAGTGGGAAGTTTAATCTTTTCAAACAAAAATGAGGAAATATATTGCAAAATTAAGAAAACATCTATAAACATTGAGGTTAGACAGAAGTTAATGTGGATCATCCACTACAGCCAGTATGTTCTATGCCAAGACTGCATAGAAGATCAATTCTATAGCATGCATCCTAATTACTTTCTTTACTGTTTTTTTTAAAAAAAATTTTAATCTTTCTTCACTTTTGCGAGACAGAGAGAGACAGAGTATGAGCGGGGGAGGGGCACAGAGAGAGGGGAGACACAGAATCCGAAGCAGGCTCCAGGCTCTGAGCTGTCAGCACAGAGCCGGAGGCAGGGCTCCAACCCACGAACCGTGAGATCGTGACCTGAGCCAAAGCCAGACGTTTAACCGACTGAGCCACCCAGGAGCCCCTTTCTTTACTGTTTTTAAAATTTTTTCACCATTCAACTTTGTACTCTCCTCAAACTGTGTGTTCTTTAGGGAAAGGAGAATTTTGGTTTAATACAATGAGAATTAGTCTTAGAACAACAAAATTCCTTGGGAATTTTTTTTCTCTCTTTCTTGCTTGCTTGCTTTCTTATTTCTTTTATTGAAACTATGCATTGAAGATGAAAGTTTTGAGGGGACTTTTGAAGTCCAAGGAAAAATACATCTGTGAGAACAGCAGTAGGATGCCTATGATTAAGAAATGATAAACAATTGTTCTTTCCTTCTGAGCTAATAATAAGACAAATGATAAGGAATTGTCAAATTAGACTTGCATTGATCAGACACATTACCCAATATCAAGCCTGTGATATTTCATGTATTTGAAGGATACGTGTAATCTACAGAAATATATGAAGGAGGGGTGCCTGCATGGCTCAGTCGGTTAAGTGTGCAACTTTTGATTTTGGCTCAGGTCAGGGTCTCACAGTTGATGAGATTGAGCCCAAGCTGATAGCACAGAACGTGCTTGGGATTCTCTCTCTCCCCCTCTTTCTCTGCCCCACCCCTGCTCACACTCTCTCTCTGTCTCTCTCAAAACAAATAAATAAACTTAAAAAAAATATATATATATAAAGGAATATATACAAAGTAATATATATATATTTATATTTACATATATATATATATATTATATAATATATATATAAAGGAAAGAGAGGTGGGGGAGTTCAGTACAGCTCACCAGATCCCTACAGGATGCATCTCCAGCCCATATCTAAAGAATAGGCTTCTGTGTGAAATGGATAATCACCTGCTTTAGAAAACTGGGTAAATTTTGGTCACAAATCATCTCCATTTTGTACTGAAGTAGTCACATGTGACATTTTCCAGACAGCATACCTCATTAATCATGGATTTTTTTTTATTTAATTACCAAAGGCAAACCTAAACCAGGGATAGTCCACTAACACATCTAAAAGAGAAGAATTCTTCTCCTATAAAATGCCATTATTATTTTTTTTTTTAGGACATCTATTCTTAGCATGTTTACATTGAGGTTAGGTGATGTTCACATGCCTTCTTTCAACCTAAGGAGGGTCTCTCTAGTAATGCAAAGGAAACACCTTGAAGGTAAACTAACTTCCTAGTCTGATCTCTGTCCTCAGTCAGTATCTTCATATTTCTAAGACACATTTTAATTATCTGTTTTATAGTTTGTGCTATATTTTCTACAAAGATTAATCTTACTAACACCATGACAATGAATGGGATTTGACTCATGCAATTTTAAATAGGTATTTCCTTGCAAAGCTTGTTAAACATGATGATATCCCTTTTGAGTTATTTTAATATTCTTTTGTCAGTGCAATTACTCTTATTCCCCCAGTGATGACAGTCATTTGAACTTTTTATACATTGATGCAAGCATTTATTGAATGTGTAATTTTTATAAGGCCAACCTTACTTCATTTTCTGGACAAACTGTTTTCAGAGTCCTTTCATTAAGTGATGGCTTCAGTTTAGATCATAAAATGTTTTCTCTGCCTGGAGAATTATTATTTATACAAGTCTGGCTCTAATTTAATTCTCTAAGTCATATGTTCCTCATATAGCTTTGGCAAAGAGATTAATGTAGTAATTTCTCTACATACCATACGTTCCACTGATTGAGATGGTGACCAAAGACCATTATTCTCTGAATTCTGGGTTATATTTGATTTGTAGACATAAAAATATCCCAGCTACCATAGGAAAGGGTTTAGGACACTGGCTTCCAGGTGTTAGAACTATGCACTGTGTTGCCCAGTCCATCCATACCCAGTAGAGATGACTCAACTTTGCTCCTCTATTCAAAGCCAGTGGGTTGTATCATAGCGAGGACTCCTTTCATCTGTGATATTCAGGCCATTAGAAAGCAATGATAAAAGCCATACTTCTTTGTGATGACCCACACAGTTGAACTTCCTTTGTTTGCCTTTCTACACCACAAAGCCATTGCATGATGTCTGGTAGCCTTTCCTTGTAATGAATAAGCTCTTTTCCACCATTCTTGACAGCTCTGCTAAAGTTATTATTAAATTAATCCATATAATTAGGGCTTTGTTTTCTCTCAAGACCAATTTCTGGCCATTGCCAATCTCCTGGAAAAGAGCATTTTCTGACGTCCCTATTTGGATAAGCAAGATGTTTTCAGCAAGTTGGCAACCTTCTAGGAATGTTATTTCAATCCTACTCAGAGTCTCCAGGTGGACTCCTACTGTACCTACAGAACATTTAAAACAATGGGACCAGTGCTTACAAATCAGCACACATATTTTTACGAGAGCATGATGAGCGAGAGTTCAATATTTCTTCTGTGTGAATAACAAGTCCTCAGGTTTCTTTCTCCACTCGCCAATGGTCACGTTAGATCTGAGAGGGATAACTAAAAGTATTATTCTCTTGCCCTGAGATGCTCACTTGGAAATGGCATAGTTGCATCCCTACCTGGTTTATTAATCTTTTCTTATGAATGCCTTTTCCATTTGGTATACCTCCCATTTCTGTTTATTACTTTTCCACCTAAGGTTGACTTTTAAACTTAGCAGGAATGTTATTTACCTACAGAGCTGGTAATAAAAACTGCTTTACTAACACTTTTCATCCACCCCTGCCCTCATCTCTAGGCATAATTGGGATTTGCAGGTAGAGGATATTGGACAAGACCTGCTGCTTGATAATGGAATTGCATTTGTAGGTAGCCCTAATTAGGCCACGGGGGTTGGTGTTATGACTTACTCCAAAATACCTTTAAAAATATGCACTGGTAAATTCAGTGACATTAAAATTAGGTCTTAGGCATTCTTTACATAGACAAAAATTTTAAGTAGGTGTGACATCACTGGATAAAGAAGAATGGAAGAAAAATTTTCTTAGATGGAAAGATGAAGTGTTTTGTAATTGCATTCCCCTCCTTGTCCATTCCTTCTCTAGAGGCTATAAACAATTCTAGTGAAGACCTCTCTTTACCTCCTCTCATACTCAAGAATGTGTTCCTTTAAACTATTAAGACAACCCATAGACCCTTTCCAGTCACCTGTTTTGAATAACAAGTGTTTCAATTGCCTGTTGAGTAGAGCACTTCTCTCTGTGTAACAAGTACTGTGATATGCTTACAAAATTTGTTTCCTTGATTCTATCTATAGAGTAGTAACTGTATAAAAACTTGTACTTCAGTAGAAGAAATACACCCATGCAAGCCACATGGCTGTTCTAATCCTTTAAATGTACCCTCTGATGTTATACTTGTTGTGTGATTAACAAAACTGAACTAAGAATTAGTGGCAGGCCCCCATAACACATATTTGTAACTCCTCAGGCTGCAAATAGAGGTCATGTGATATGAACTATGTCATGCCCTAGTACTTAGGAACTTTACTCACAGCCATTTTCAAGCAATTTTTTTTTCTGTTGATATTGGATGAATTTCTTGACACAATGGATATTTTGTTGGCTGCCAAGGGCATTTCTGATCTCCCAGCACATCAGTGATTGACTGAGACCCAACACATGCTTTCATTTTATAAACTCAAATAGCTAGCGCCAGAAATCTGACTAAGGCCCTGCCTTGGCATTCCATTGCCTTTATGAGCTGTCATCTGCTTTTTTTTGTTTGTTTATTCAAGGAACACCCTTTTATAGTAATTTTAAGTCATAATCTATATACAATAAAGTGTAAAGCTAATCTTAAGAGCTTGATGATGTCATATATGTTTATAGGTGCACACACACACACACACACACACATTAGTAACTACTTTTCAGATCAAGGTATAGAGACGGTCCAGCATTTCTGAAAGTGTCATTTTTAGTTTCCCAATCAATACACCAAGACTCTGACTTCTATTATCACAAATAAGTTTTGCTTGTTTTTGAACTTTATATCAATGAAATTGTATGGCTCTTTAAAATGATTGTAGTCACTGGAAAGTATTTGAGATTCATACATGTTGTGGAATGCATCAGTATTTTGTTATTTAAGGCTGAGCAGTACTGAATTTTATCGATATACATAATTTCACGTTTCTACTATTGGGTGTCAGACTATTACAAATAAAACCTATATCAACAAATTTATACAAGTGTTTGAAGTGGGCATTGGCATATGGATACGTAACAAGAAGTACATGCACTTGTTCTAAGGGAAAGTATATAAATGATTTTTTTTAATTTTTAATATTTATTTATTTTTGAGAGACAGAGACAGAGGGTGAGTGGGGGAGGAGCAGAGAGAGGGGAAGACACAGAATCTGAAGCAGGCTCCAGGTTCTGAGCTGTCAGCACAGAGCCTAATGCGGGACTCGAACTCAGGAACTCCAAGATCATGACCTGAGCTGAAGTTGGACACTTAACTGACTGAGCCACCCAGGTGCCCCTAAATGATTTTATTAGAAAATGCAAAAGAGTGTATCAGATCTGTGAAACAAGCTTCCTTCCAAATTGAACAGTGTTTTGCACAACGTATCTTTCTCAGTTTAGTTTTTAATTTCAGGTTTTCTGGTATATGTGTAGTACTCCCCACTGAGCTTTCACAGCTGAAGCGTTTTGATGAAGAGTAATGCCGTTGAGAACATTTTTATGTTTATTGACTAGTCAAGTATCAACTTTAATGAAATGTCTGTTTTCCTTTGACCCATTTTGTATTGGCTGGATTTGTCTTTTGTTTATTGACTTGTAGTATTTTCATATTTAGAGAGATGAGTCCTTTGCTACTTTATACTCTCTCTGCAGTCTGTGGCTTGATTCTCAATCTTACATGGACTTTTTTTTATAAATTTATAATTTGTGTTTTGTTTTTAATTAATAGAGTTTATTTTTTAGAGCAGTTTTGGGTTTACTGAAAAATGGACCAGAGAGTAGAGTTCCCTCTCCATTAACACCATGCAGTAGTGTGGTACATTTGTTACAACTGATGTGAATCATATTGTTACATTATAACTAAAATACATAGTTTACATTAGGGCTCATTCTTTGTGTTGTACAGTTCTATGGGTTTTGACAAATGAATTGTGTCTTGTATCCACCATTATAGTGTCATACAGAGTAGTTTGCCCTAAAAATCCCTTGTGTTGTATCTATTCATCCCTCCCTCCCTCTCCTGAATGCCTGGCAACCACTAGTAATTTGATTATCTCTAAAGTTTTGCGCTTTCCTGAACATCACATAGAATTATACAGTGTGCAGTCTTTTCAGATTAGCTTCTTTCACTTACATTTAAATGTAATATGCATTTAAAGTTCCTTCACGTCTTTGTTTTTAAACTTATAATTGATTTGTGAAGGGTAGAGAGAAAATGGAATAAATAAAATGCTCAAAAAAAAACAGAAAATGCAGAAAAAGATCAAATAAACAAAAAAGAAATAAAGAACCAGTAATTAATAGAAAATAATTATAAATATGGAGGATATTAAATCAGTTATACCAATCAAACTCTTTAAATGTGAGTCTAACACACCACTGGTAGAGAGTGGATAAAAAATATAAAAATATAAAACTCCACCATATGTTGTCTAAAATGAAACCACTTTATATTTAAAGTGGGTTAGATTAAAAGTACAGAGATGGAGAAAGACATTCCAAGGCAACAGTAATCAAAAGAAAGTTGGAGTAGTTAGATGAACTTCAGATACAGCTAATATCAGAACAAGAACATTTATCAGGGATAAATAGAAACATTACATAATGATAAAAAGGCCATTCCTCCAAAAAGACAACAATCCTTAATGTGTATGTACTTAACAGCAGAGTATCAAAAACACATTGTCTGTTGATGAGTATATTTTAATTTTCATTAAATAAAAATATTATTTGTATTTATTGTTTGGACCTATTGATTTTACAAAAGAAATATGTGCCTATTTCAATATCATGAAGTCAAGTTCATGTTTTTTCCAAGATGATCTTTTTGTTCCAGCTATCATATTTAAGTTTGTAATATATCTCAAATTAATTTTTGTGGATTATGTGAGGTATGAATGAAGTTTCTTCTGTTTTTAAATACCAATATCAATGGAGTTGCTACAGAATTTGCTGAGAATGTTTCCACAACAAAATTTCATTGGCACCTTTTTCTAAAATCAAGTGTATCCGTGAGTTTATTTCTAGATTTCCTATTTTGTTCTCATTTGTCTATTTAATACTTCACTCTCTTCATTATTGTAATTCTAGAATAAGTTTTGAACTTTAACAATATAAATTCTACTTTTTTCTTCTTCCAATTGTCCAGGCTACTCTAGGTCATTTGCATTCCCATGTTAATTTTAGTTTCGGCTTATCAATTTGTTGTAAAAAGTAACACTGAAATTTTGATAGGGATAGTATTCACTCCATATATTACATATTATACATGATATTTTATATATGTACATATATACATATATATGTGGGCAACAACAAACATAATACAGAGCCTACATCAATAGGCCATGGGCCAGATATTTTGGTCATCTCCAATGCAATTTAATACATAGCATAATCTGATGAGTCTTACATGTGTATGTGAAAAGAATGCATATTATGAAGATGCTGGGCTGTGTGCTATTGAAGTATTATTGGGATTGATTTGGCTAAGAGCACTGCCAAAATATTCTGTACCTTTACTATTATTTGCCTTTTTTTTCTCTAATTACTCAAATTAATATGTTAAAATATCCAAATATAGATATCAGAATGAACTTTATATTGATACAACTGGTGTCATCTAGGGAGGTATATACACAGACTAGTAGTCAGCCATAAATTTCATTGTTCTGTCAGCTGAAAGGTTCTAAAAGCAACAACACCTAGTAGCAGTAAACACATCTAGCATTCTGATCTCGATTTCTACTGTCATTCTCCAATAAAGAGAACTGAGTCTTCCTGAAAAAAAAGGATGATTCTAGGAATATAACAAGAAATACAGAAGATGATTGTGGTGTATCTTGTGTTGCCAGAAATTAAGGAAATGCATATAGACAAAAACACACTACAAAGATAGGAATATGGCAAAAGGACACAAGAATTGACTGTAAGGGCTCCCAGTGGGCAAAACTGAAAAAATTGGAGCAATGAAATACACTGGTATTAGTCCCCCCCCCCCCCGCAAAAAAAATCCAAGAGTCCAAACTGATATAACTAAATAACAATAGATAAGTAAAGGGGAGAGAATAAACAAGGCTCCCATGTAGAGAAATTTCAAATGATATATGAAGATAGTCTCCCTTCAAAGAGGTGTAACTCCCTACTCCTTAAATGTTGGCAGAATGTAGCGACTTCCTTTTCAAGAATATGGTAAGGGGTACCTGGGTGGCTCAGTAGGTTAAGCATCTGACTCTTGGTTTCAATTCAAGTCATGATCTCACCCCTCGTGGGTTTGAGCCCCACATCAGGCTCTGCACTGACATCACAGAGCCTGTTTGGGATTCTCTCTCTCCTTGTCTCCCTGCCTCTCACCTGCTCATGCATACACACACTCTCTCTCTCAAAATAAATAAATAAACTTAAAAAAAAATACAGTAAGACAAGGGAGAAAGACCGTAACTGTGTAGCACAGACACTGGACAAACACTAAGTCAACTAAGTTAGCGTCAACGGTGATATATCATGATTACAGAATATACCCTTGAAACGTGATGAAAAGGCCACGGCTGTGGTCTTTCTCCCCAAAACACATAATCCTAGAATAATCATGAGAAAGAACATGAGATAAAGTCCAAAAAAGGGATATATCACTAAACACATGACATACACTCTCAGAACTATGGAGATAATAAAAAACAGAAAGTCTGAGAACCTGTCGCAGTACAAAGGAGTTTAAGGAGCATGAGGACTACATGTAATGTGGAGCAGATAAACGATATGCGGTAAAAAGCAAGGGACTCTGAATAAGATACACACTTTAATAATAATTTGTCAATATTGGTCCATTATTGTAACAAATATACCACAATATGAGGTTAATAACTGAAACTAAGTGTGAGGATGTGGGAAGTGATAGAGATAGCTTTGTAATTTCTGTGTAAATAAAAATATTCTAAAAAAATTATTAATATACATGTAGAGGATTAGAAGAACATACCTATTATTTGTACATTTACTGCACATTGTACATTTGTATGTTGCTGCTTGTATAGCTGCTTGGATGATATGTGGGCAGTATTATGACTCACTGTGATCATCTGTTCTGAAATCTCATTATTTCAATTATATGTATTCAATGTATTAGTTTCTTGTAAGAATCAAAACCTAATCATTTCCATAATAAAATCCAACTGTGATTTGGATTGTCTGCTACTTCTTTAGTTTTATGACAAGTATTTCATTTAGAAATTTATTCTTAGCTCCATGAACAATAATGATTGTCATATCTTTCTGAGATAATGTCCCCTTCAGTGTTACTAAGTTTCTTCTGTATTATTTCTTAAAGTTTATTTTGTATAATTTTAATATAGCCCTACATGCTTTCTTATAATATGTATTTATGACATTTTTATTTTTTTACTTTAAATTCATTTATACTATCATGTTGAAGGCTTGGCTCTTGTAATCTACATATACTTAAGTACCTTTTTGTAGTGGATTCTAATAGTCTTACTTGAGGTTTTAAGCCCACTGATACTGATGTAATCACTAATATGTTTGTGTTTATATACTGCTGGCCTTCTTGTTTTACATTTGTTCTAATTATTCACCATTTACCTCTTGCTTCTTGCCTTTGTTTATAGAAAAATATTTCTGTCTCCTCAACTTTCTTTTTGTCTACTAATTAGCATTTCATTTTATTTCCACAGTTGCCATTTTAGCTTTATCTCCTTGTATTATTTAGCAGTTGCCCTGAGGATTATAAAAGGAATATAAGGATAAGGGTTATATCCATCCTTAACTTATTCAAGTCTAACTGGAATATGATGTCATTACTACATAGTGTTAAAACTTGGTGAAAGCAGAATTCCATCTACTTTGCTATTATTGTTATGTATGTTATGTTTACTATGCTATATAAATTTTATAATATGTTGATGTTATACAAGATTTAAACAGCCATTTTTCTTTTAAAAATACTTTAAGATAATCTCTTATGCCAGCTGTTTTGCTCTCATGAAGTCTCCTCATTTCTTTCTTTATGTCAAGGATCCAATTTAGCATTATTTCCATTCAGCCTAAAGATATCTATTTAGTATTGCTTGAAGTGAAAGTCTTATTGCAGTGAATTCTCTCAGCATTTTTTTTCTCTCTCAAAATACTATTTCTTAATTTTTGAAGGTTATTTTTACTAAACAGTTCTGGCTTCCATTATTTCTAATATGAAATCAGCTGTCTTTCTTGTTATATTTTTTTAACCTAAACTTATGTTTATTCCTTGGATGCTTTTAAGATTTTTTCTACCATTATCTCTTAAAAAATATTCTCTGTCATATTCTTTTCTCCCTTTTGCAACTGTAAGTGCATGAACATTATTCCAATTACATGTATGTCCGTTAGTAGCTCACATATTGGGATTGTCTGTGTTTCTGTTTCCATTGGAGATATATATATACACACACACACACACACACATATGTATATATACACACATGTATATGTAAACATATATATTAACTATATATTAACATATATATATATATTAAATATATATTTAAAAAACACATTTTCCTAGAACTTAATAATTGATATATACTACTATATTACTATATTCTGGGAATTGTAGATGATACAGTCTTCTTGTCAAACATTGTTTTAATAACTGTTTGAATGGGCCCATTTTAGTTTGTCTATCTTTAAAGAATTTTCATTTTTTAAGTTTTATTAAATCCTGTCGATTTTTTTAAGTAAGCTCTATACCCAATGTGGGGTTTGAGCTTACAACCCCAAGATCAAGAGTCACATGCTCTACTGACTGAGCCATCAAGGCACCCTCTGTATTTTTTTTCTTAGGATGTATTCTTCACTCATAGACACAGTTGTTTCTCCCAAGGCATGGCTTTTCTCAATTCTTAACACCCACAACATTCAGTTAAGACTGAACCATTCTGGCTGTGCCCAAACTCCTCTCTTCCCATTCTTTGTAATCAGTGAAATTCTCTATTAAAATTTTAGATCCCCAGAAATTTTCTATGCTAAGCCTCTGTGGACATGTACACTATATGATTCTACCATATTTACACAGATGCTCTGACTGGAGCACTCTGTGGCTCTCGCCCCTTTGTATCCTGTCCAGCAAATCAGTGCCACAGTAACAGCCCTGAATTCCCATCTCTGTTTTTCTCTGCCCAGCAGATTTGCCACTGTCTGTACATGCTCCACATCCCTACAGTAAAATTTTTCCCAGGCAAACTGGTAGAATGAATTTATAACTCATTTTGTTGCTTCCCTTCTGTTGTGTAATTCCTAAAAACAGCGACTTCATGTAGTTTGTCCAGATTTTTAGTTGCTTACTATGAGAGGGTATGTCCAGCTAATGCTTCTTTAGTCAAAACTGGAAATCTTTATGGCATAGCTACATTGCATATCAGTGGTGTTATATTTAATTTTCATTTACCCAAAACTGCGTATTAATATATTAGTTATAAACCCAATACTTAATACAAGTAAATTTAAAGATAATTCAATTTATCTGAAATAAAGAAGAAAAATCTGCCTTGAAGACTGCTGCACAACACACTATTTTTAATATATTGGACATATATTTTAACATTATTAAGACATCAGAAGTATTATTAATCATTATTTTTAGTAACTGTCAGCTATAGCTCTTATATCATTCCTCTTTAAAAACTGAACAGTTAGAAAATTCCACATATATATTTTTTAGGAATATGTGAAGATTGTTGATAATAAGAGTTGGACGATATACTTTTGAAATTAAAAACATGTTAAACAGGGGCTCCTGGTGGCTCAGTTGGTTCAGCACCCTACTCTTGCTCTCTGCTCAGGTCATTATCTCCTGGTTGGGAGATCGAGCCCCGCATCAGGCTCCATGCTGGGTGTGGAGTTTCTCTCTCTCCCTCTCCCCTTCTCCTTATTCTCTCTCTCTCTCTCTCTCTCTCTCCCCCCCTGTCTCTCTCTCTCTCTCTCTCTCTCTCTCTCTCTCTCTCCTTCCTCTTTTTCTCTTTTGCATGTGCGTGTGCAAAATAAAGAAATAAAAATAAACACTTTAAACAAAATTTAAAACAAGCAAGTAATCAAAAAACTCTTACATTCCTAAAAGAAAATGGATTAGGAATAAATTTGCTTGGATTTTGCAAATTTTGCCTTCAATTGTAGTCGTCTACAGGATATATATCTATATACACATATATATATGTATACATGTATATGTATACATATATATTTGTTTTATATAATATATATAGATATATATTATAAGAAATTGGTTTATATGATTATGGAGGCTGGGAAGTCCCAAGATCTGCAGTTGGTCAGCCAGAGATTCAGGAGAATCAATGACATAGTTCCACTGGGAGTCTGAAGACCTGAAAGTGTTACGTTCCGGTCTGAGTCTAAAGGCAGGAGAAGATCAACGTCCCAGCTCAAACACAGTCAGGCAGAGAAAGCAAATTCTGTTTCTCAGGTTTTCAATGGATTGGATGATTCATACCTAAAATGGGGAGAGTAACCTGCTTTACCTGGCCCATCAATTCCAATATTAATCTCATCCAGAAACACCCTCAGATACACTCAGAATAATGTTTAACCAAAGATCTGGGCACCTAATGGCACAATCTGACACATAAAATTAACCATGATAAGGCCACTTCTTCTTAACTTGGCACTCACACATATCTCCTTAAGTCATGCTAATCTCAAAGAAAGACAATAACAAGGTCATAATTCTGCCTAACAGAATACAACTATTCTGCACACAACTGGGATTACACTAACCCCTTTCCAGAAGAGGTATAGTCCTTTAGTGATGTGTATTCTTCTCCTTGGTATCTTGTAACATAAATACAATAATGTAAAATTAATAATATTTAAATACTGTGATAACAAGTTCATGTATCTTATGTTACATGATAAAGGAAAAAGATGGGGAAAAACAAAGAAATTTGTTTATAAAAAACACACTGTATTCATAACAAAATAAGGAGTAAGTACTCATGACAATGAGTCATTCTATAACTAGACACATTCTGTAACTAACAAATAACTGGTATTTGTAACTGCTTTCCTCCACTACCCATTCTGTATTCCCTTTGCCTTCAGGAAGCACCTAATCTGGTTATGGCTCTTTCTCTGGCGGGGTGATTCAGACCTTGATTCCTGAAGGGTCTGGAACACTAGTAGTCTTTTATGGACTGGGTTGCTGTAGTTTTTCATTGATCTTAATCACAGGGCATAGTAATACTAAGAGACACTCTAAGGGATCTCTTATATTCCAAGTACTGCTCCTTGCCTCCATTTCCCCATTATAGTCAGAACCAATCACCTTGGCAATACAATAACTCTATTATTTGCCTATTGATTTAGAGGCATGAGGAGTCCAACAACCTTAGCTTGCAATTCAGTGAAATTATTTTTTTGTCTCCTGGTGGAAAAATTTCCCCATCTCTCTAGAACTAAAAACTCTAGGCCAGCATAGCATAAGGTCTCAGGAACAGGGAATAAAAATTTTGCTAGTGGGTTACTAGGGGTAATAGTGAAAGATGCCTCTCCTATTTCCACTCCTTAATTCTTGGACCTGTGAATCCTGAAACAACACCATTTGTTGGATGCTGATTCAGAGCATATGTAGCCTTCAAGATAAACTCACCCCAGCTCTGCAAGGCATCAGCACCTAGCTGTCATAGTAACAGAGTCTTCTAAAGGTCATTCCATCATTGTGCCAAATCAGTTGCTTCAGGATGGTGTGGACCATGGACCATGGTAAGACCAGTGAATCCCAAGAGTATTTACTTATTGTTGCACTTGTTTCACTGTGAAGTGATTTGCTTGATCAGAACTAATACTGTATGGAATACCATTAAGACATGCTGTAAGTCTATGGATGGTAATTTTGGCAGAATCACTATGTGCAGGGAAGGCAAATACACATCCACTGTAAGTGTCTATTCCAGGAGTAATAATAGTAGTAATAATAATTAAAAACAAAAACAAAAACATTGTCCCAACGCACCTGGGTAGCTCAGTAGGTTAAATGTCCAACTCTTGGCTTTAGCTCAGGTCATGATATCACAGTCTTGTGAGTTCGAGCCCCATGTCAGGCTCTGTGTTGGCAGCGTAGAACCTGCTTGGGATTCTCTCTATTCCTGTCACTCTTTGCCCCTTTCCTGCTCATGCTCTCTGTATCTCTCGAAATAAATAAATAAGCTTAAAACAAAACAAAACAAAATAACAGCATCATACCTTTCAGGATGGAAGCATTCCCGTGTAATTGACTAGTTATCAGGAAGCTGGATGATCACCCAAGGGAATGGCACCATATTGGAGGCTCAATGTTGGTCTCTACTGCTTGCACATTGGGCATTCAACAGTAACTGTAGCCAGATGGTCCTTAGTCAGTGGATGTTCAAGTTGTTAAACCCATGTATAACTTCCACTCCTGCCACCATGGCCGCTTTGTTCATGAGCCCATTAGGAAACGACAAAACTGGCTGAGGAAAGAGACTGACTTGAATACACAGACCAAATCATCCTATCTTCTCAGGTGCTGGGCCCCACTCAAACCTAGCAGCTTTTCAGGTGTTTCAGTAAATGGATAGAAATAACATATCCAAATGAAAAATACTCTACCTCCAAAGACCACGAGGTATTGGGCTTCTGTTTTGGTTGGAGGATGGGGAAGATACAGCAATTTATCTTTTACTACAGAATGGATTTAGGATCCCACTGGGCCCACTATTAGACAGATGTCAGGCAAAACTCCATCAATCACCTGACTTCCTCATACCTCTACTCTGGTTGGCAGATCACACTGATTTGGGTTTCCTGGAGTCAATGAGAATTCAGAGATTGTGTCCAGGACTCCTCAGGTGTCTGATTACTTCCTTTTTATCCAGCACACAGTTAACTTGGTAAAAGGCATAGGCCCATTTGCGGAAGGCAAGGAGAAAGACTAATAGTATGAATGTTCAGGCATGTACTGGGGACCTTCCTCAAGAAGACTTGAGCATCCCTTTCATTCAAAGGGTCTGGGTCTGTTAACTGGCTCAAGTCTGGGGATGGACTGAGGAGTCATGACTTCCTTGTTTTTACCTTCAAGTTAGTCTTTCGTTTTTTTGATCTTGAACTCTTCTGCTTTTATAGATCAAGGGAGAACTTGGTAGACTTCTTCCTATCTATATACGCATCTATATAATTTAAATTTTTAGCTTATTTTGCATGTACATTTAAATTTTTCAAATTTCTAAAAACAACTGTAGCTGGCAAAATTATGATACTGTTGATTTTGTACAAAACATGATACTGTTGGACAATAATAGCTAGCATTTTAAAACATTATTTAGGATTTATTGTGCTATCATGGTTTTATTCAAGTTTAAAAGAGGCAAATAAGTTATTTCCAGGGAGGGAGGACTACTTGGTACATTGAGATCTGAAGAAAATAACTATATTTTGGTACTCATATTTCTTCAGGAATTTTATGTGGGCTTGGTTCTATAATAGATAAGCAATAGTCATAAGATTTCTACTTTACTTTCATTGATCCTATAAAATTGCTGAGTGTTGATTCCATATAGAAGATATTATACTTACGTTATAATAGGTTTTGCTATTGATTTCTATCAACTCTAAGTGTGTAACTGAAAATTAATAATGTACATGATGGAAAAATCCAGTATTTTAATATAGCATCTTTTGTTTTTTGTTAGATTACACCAGATAATAAATATTGTGTTTTCGTTCTTAAAATGAAATTGTAAATTAAAGACACTGCTTTAAAATATGTGCTTGATTTTATGTGACATAATTCTTTTAAAATGGTAGTTTATTTTATTTTCTTATGGCATTTTAAATTAAGAGAATAAAGAGTACACATAAAATATCATGGCAGACATTAGAACGGATAGGAATAGGATGTAAACCTAAATTATGATTTCAATATAGGGATGACTAAAATATAATTCTGTTGCAAATATTTCATTTTGTAATTAAAATTCAATATTTTCAGACCACAAACTTATTCTGAAAATTTTGTAGTTCCATTACTATTTTAATTTCTCTCTGGACACCATATTCAGTCCAAGCAGCATAATTTTAATACTGAAGTTTCCTTGAAATTTTTAAAATCAAATATAAAATCATTCACAGAAAATTGTAGTGATTATGATTACCATGTTTGTCTGAATATTTTTTCAGCCTTCAAAATACTTTAAATGAGGAGAAATGTTTGAAAAGTGAGTGGTTTCCATTGGTATTTGAATCTAAGTAAGATAAAAAGATATAACTCCTGGGGCAGCTGGGTGGCCCAGTGGGTTAAGCATCTTACTCTTGATCTCTACTTAAGTCATAATCTCACAGTTTGTGAGTTAAAGTCCCACATCAGGCTCTGCTCTGATGGTGCAGAGGCTGCTTGGGATTCTGTCTCTCCTTCTCTCTGCCTCTCCCCCGTTTGTGCTCTCGCTCTCTTTCAAAATAAATAAACATGAATATGAATATGAATATATGAATATAAATATAATATAAATATAAATATAAGTATATATCCCAATGTACCACTGGTTGCAGCCTACATAACCTGCAAAAAGAAGGAAGATCTCTCCCTGCCCCAGCAACAATACACTAATCAGCACTTGCAGCCAACGAGAAGCAGCCACAACCTCAAAATTTTGTTCTTCTCCAATGAACTTTTGTTTAAAAAACAATCTTCCTCAATTTCCTCCTAAAACCTAACAAAAGCTGACCGTCACTTTTTCTCAGATTTGCCTATAGCTTGCCACAGTTTGCTTGTCCTGAATTAGAGTTCTTCTTCTCTTCCTGAATAAACTCATTTTTCTAATAAAATACCTGGCTATTTTTTTTAGGTTGACATATTGGAATTATGTTAAATACATGGAAAACTAAAAAGGAATGATATACAAAAAAATAAAAAATACTTTGTATTCATGTGTATATATGTAAAATTTCCACTGACGTTGTTTTTCTCCAGTTTTGATTTAATTTCCAATTAGATAACATACAGTGTAATGTTAGCTTCAGGATTAGAATTTAGTGATTCAACTCTTACATACAACACCCTATTCTCAACACAGTGCCCTCCTTAATCCCTATCACCTATTTCATCCATCCCCCCCACCCACTTCCCCTCTGGTAACCATCACTTTGTTCCTTACAGTTAAGAGTCTGTTTCTTGGCTTTCCTTTCTTTCCCCCACACCTCACCCATGTTCTTTTGTTTTGTTTCTTAAATTCTACAAATGAGTGAAATCATATGGTATTTGTCTTTCTATAACTGACTTATTTTGCTCAGCATAATACTCTCTAGCTCTATCCACATTGTTGCAAATGGCAAGATTTTATTCTTTTTATGGCTGTGTAATATTTTATATATAACTATAACTATATAACTATGTGTGTGTCACACACACACACACACACACACACACACACACACACACATATATATTATATATGTCACTTCTTTATCCATTCATCAATAGACATGAACATTTGGGCTTTTTCCATAATTTGGCTATTATTGATCACGCTGCTTTAAATTTCAGAGTGCATGCATTCCCTCAAATTAGTATTTTTGTATCCTTTGGGTAAATACCTAGTAGGCAGTTGCTGGATTGTAGGATGGCTCTACTTTAGCTTTTTGAGGAAACTCCATGCTGTTTTCCAGAGTGACTGCACCAGTTTTCATTCCCACCAGCAGTGCAAGAGGGTTCCCCTTTCTCTGCATCTTCACCAACACCTGTTGTTTCCTGTGTTGTTGATTTTAGCCATTCTGATAGGTGTGAGATGATATCTCATTGTAGTTTTGATTTGTATTTCCCTGATGATCAGTGATGTTGAGCATCTTTTCATGTGTCTGTTAGTTATCTGCATGTCTTCTTTGGGAAGATGTCTATTCGTGTCTTCTGCTGATTTTAATTGGATTATTTTGGGGGGGGTGTAGAGTTTTTTATATATATTGCATATTAACCCTTTATCGCAGATGTCATTTGCAAATATCTTTTCTCCCATTCTGTAGGCTGCTTTTTAGTTTTGTTGATTGTTTCCTTCATTGTGCAGAAGCTTTTGATCTTGATAAAGCTCCACTAGTTCATGTTTGCTTTTGTTTCCCTTGCCTCTAGTGACGTATCATAGCAACTTCTATGGCCCATGTAAAGAAGTTACTGCCTGTGTTCTCCTCTAGGATTTTTATGGTTTCAGGTCTCATATTTAGGGCCTTAATCCATTTTCAATATTTTTATGTATGGTGTAAGAAAGTTGTCTAGCTTCATCCTTTTGCATTTTGCTGTCCAGTTTTCCCAACACCATTTGTTGAAGACACTGTATTTTACCCATTGGATATTCTTTCCTGCTTTGTTAAAGATTAACTGACCATATAGCTGTGGCTTCATTTCTGGGTTTTCTATTCTGTTCCATTGATTTATATGTCTATTTTTGTGCCAGTACCATAATGTTTTACTACACCTTTATAATATAACTTGAAGTCCAGAATTGTGATGCCTCCAGATTTGCTTTTCTTATTCAAGGTTGCTTTAGTTATTCAGGGTGTTTTGTGGTTCCATACAAATTTTTAGATTGTTTTTCTAGCTCTATGAAAAATGCTATTGGTATTTTGATAGAGATTGCATTAAATGTGTAGATTGTTTTGGGTAGTATAGACATTTCAATAATATTTGTTCTTCCAATCCATGAGCATGGAATGTCTTTCCATATTTTTGTCACCTTCAATGAAATCCTAGCAATTTAAAAGAATAATATCAATCGTTCTCTTTGGAATTTTACAGTTTAGTGGGCACAATAAATAATTTCACCAAATGTGGTGAATATCACGATAGGACAATGAAATATGCTTTGTAACTATAGAGCTGGCATATGTATTCTAATCTAGAGAGTAGGAAAAGTCATCCTGATTTTAAATGAGATATGATAAATGTTTAATTAGGAGACAATGCAGAGAAGAGAAAGGGTGTTAAAGGGTAAGAGGAAAATATGCAAACATCAAGAATAAAAACTGGAACAGTATTCTCTGAGAAATGAAGAAGATAGAACAAGGCAATATATAATATTATATTGTATATATATATATATATATTACATATATAATATGTATGTATGTATTACATATATATGTATATGTAATATATGTATTACATATATATAATATGTATATTACATACATATAATAATATATAACAATATAATTGGTTGGTACAGAATGGTAACGAAGTGGGTACAGGTGGCAGTGATGTATCTAGAGATGAGGATAAGATTATGGAAGATGTATAAATAAGGCGATAGAGTCCAAAAAATTAGAATAATAAAAGTAAAGATTATTTTTGTAAAGAATATTATGTCTTTTTAATAGAACAGGCTTAGATTAAACACACATGCACACATACACACACACACACACATTTGCCCAATAGAACACAAAAATTTGCATGAGTATAACCCAGGTTTGTAAGACTTTAGATTTATGTTTCTCTTGCACTGTACCTTGTGGAAGATTTTTAAGCTAAGAGGTAACATGACCAGATTTGTGACGTTGAAAATCACCTCCCTGGGGCACCTGCATGGCTCAGTTGGTTAAGTGTCCAACTTCAGCTCACATCATGATCTCAAGGTTAGTGAGTTCGAGCTCCATATCAGGCTGTCAGTACAGAGCCCACTTTGGATCCTCTGTCTCTTTCTCTCTCTGCTCCTCCCCTGATCATGCTCTCTCTCTCTCACAAAAATAAATAAACATTTTTAAAAATTATTTTAAAAAAGAAAAGAAAATCACCTTTATAATGGAAAACTCTTTGGAGTAGACTGTGAGGGGTGGCAGACATTAATTAGGAGATTGGTACAGTGGTCCAGATAAGATACGATGCAGGACAAAACCAGGGTGATAGCCATAGGATGGAGACATATAGATGGGTCGGGAAGGGGTTTCAGAGAAGACTGCATATGATTATTTTGGCATTGAGATTAAAAGTAAAGAAGAGTAAAATATGCATCCCAAGTTTCTTATTTTGGCTACCATAAAAAAACTATTTAAAAAGTCAAATAATTCAAAGATAGAATGGGACACAGAAATAGGTGGAGCCAGGAAGTAATGGGAATTTTGGGATATATGATAGAAGACAACATAGTTGTCTTCTAGGGGACAGGCTAGTTAAGACTCAAGTTTCAGAACAGTGTTAGGTTTGAAAAAATGTCAAGATTTTTTCCAATTCTAAATTTCTGTGAATACATGATCTGTTTGTCTGTTTTAAGTACTCAGTAGACTGTCTCCTACATTAAAAAGTCTATTTTTTAGTTGGTTATGTATCAGAAGGAAAATAATTTATGAAAAAATATGTATACAGCCAGTGGAAAAGCCCTGTGTTTTTTATATCAATTGAATTTTAAAGAAGTCTATAAAATATGTCAATTTCCAAACAAACAAACAAACAAAGGATATCCTGGTTGAAAGTGTACTCTCCCAAAATCATATAGAGAAGAATTTTTGAAATAAAATTCCATCCCTCTGGTTTCTCTGAAGACAGAGCCTCTGAATCTACAAATATTTTACTGATGAGAGGTAAAATCAGTTTGCAGTTATGGTATATATTCTAAACTTATCATGAAAAGTTCAAAATGTCTCACATCATCTCTTAGTTTAGTGATATTAAATGTAACCAGGAGTATGTCACTATTTTATACTCAAGCTCTAGGTTTATGGATGTTTTGTTTTTTCTTGTTAATGTGTCACAGTTTAAATCTTTGAATCATTCAACACTGTTTCAAAAGATATATTATTCATTTTTATTTCATTGTAAATTTAGTCCCCTATGATGTACAGATGTAATTATTTAACATTTTTGAGAATGATAAAACTGGAATGTTTAGTATTCTCACCTGAAAATTAAGATAACAACTGTGATCGTTGTTTTAATGACATTATGTGAAGAGTTGATATGTGCCAAAATTAATTTTTTTCTGTAATAGCAATGCATGTATTTATAGAACTTTTCTTTTCTGCCTCTCTGAAGCTTCACACTGACCAAGATAAAGGAGATGGAAATTTAAAATACATATTAACAGGAGATGGGGCTGGCAGTCTATTCGTTATAGATGAAAATACAGGAGATATTCATGCTGCAAAGAAATTAGACAGAGAAGAAAAATCCCTATACATTCTTCGTGCCAAGGCTATAGACAGAAAGACTGGGCGGCAGGTGGAGCCGGAATCTGAATTTATTATTAAAATCCATGATATCAATGACAATGAACCAAAATTCACAAAAGACTTATACACTGCCAGTGTTCCTGAAATGTCTGGAGTCGGTAGGTATATGTTAATCCATGTAAACTAACATTTTTATTTGTTTGCTAAGGTAATAATTATGGACATACAGTTACCATATATGGTTCTTTCAAGATGAGAACTAAACTGAAAACTACTATTTAGTTTTAACTGTCTCACTTCTAATTATTTTCAATTGTATATATTTCAATGATTCCTGCTATGGTGTACCTTATACCTAAAATGATATCTAAAAATATGATCTAACAATATGATTAATGAGAGCAGTTATTCCATTGCATTTCTACCAACACCTTCACCTCTCCTCAACTGCTATTCAAATAGCAGTCAAGATGAATGTATTTCTGCTTGAAATAAAAAAGGGATATCAAATAGTGTCAGCAGTTTTGGACAGTTTTGCTTGCATTATTTTGCATAACAACTAATACTCGCATTTGACAAATTTCTTTATATATCTCATTTGATCATTGAAACAACTTCATGTGGAAAGCATGGGAAATAGAACTTTAAATCCCCATTCTGTTAATTAGGAGCCAGGATTCTGAATGATTAAGCAGCTGAATTAAGATCAAATAACCTGGTAGCCTAATAACAATATTCCAAGCCTTTTAATATTATTTTAGTTGTGTTCTACTACCAAATAATAGTTTATCATGCAAACTGAAAATAATTGTTTCATTTTTTAGGGCTGCCTACAATTTAAAAAAAAAACATTTGTTATTATGTAATTTATCTGTATGTGTATGTTTAGATGTCTTAAAATAAGAGCTATTAAGTCATTACATATTTAGAAAGAAGTGATATAAACTTGCTATAGTATCCAAAATATGCACAACTGATTTTCAAAATTTGATACTATGTAGTTGGATATTATTTCAAAATCATTGTTCATTGATTAACTTTGACATTATTATAATTAGTACATGTTTCAGTCTAAAATAGTTTTTTATGAGGAAAACAAAATTATAACCACCTTTGCTGAGTGAAATGATATAAAATGTTTCTTAACTATGTGTGTCATCTAGACAGAAGAACCAGGGGTTTGCAAAGAAGTTATTTCTTTTCATCTCAAATGAAATCTCATCCATCTGAGAAAAGAGGCAGTTCTCTTATCTTTTAGGTATTCATTCCAATAATATGAAAGAGAATTATCAAATTAGACAGAAGTCCTAGGAAATCATACAGCCTAGGATGAAATATGAGTTGCTGTGTTTTCTTTAATATTTTAAAATATGTTAGCTTGGTATAGATCCGTGGAAGTACTAGACTGATCCATATAGGTCGACCAGTGGGATAATGTAGATACATATGATGATGTCTTTATGGGCTTATATTTGAGATGAAGATACATCTAAAATCATACTTTCCATTTCAACTGCCTGTTGATGAGTATTCTAAAGTAGTTTGGTTTTCTGGTAACACCCTTTAACCTTTATAACACATTATTGTTTATCCTGCATATATGTTATTTTACCAGGTATTTTGACAAATAGTACAAAAACTGTCACTTATCCTTCTGGAAATAGATTTGATATACATACAAGAATAAAAAGTATAATTTGGATGACAGATATTTGAATAAGACACATTTTGATAATAACTGATTTATAGTTGAATAACTTTTAAAGTTTTCAAAGAATTAACTCAATTAACTCATTTTAAAAACCAGAATACTTATTTATCAGAGACTATTTATATTTAAACTCAGATACCTGCATTTTCTCCCATATTATTTTGTGCTATTTAATGGAATATTATCTCTTATTCTGTATATTCCAATCATTTATCTAATTCAAACATATTCTATCTCATCTAGGTTACATTAATACTTATCAAATACGTAATAATATCAGGACTAGAGTAAGCACTTGTATATTTTATTTAAAAAAATCTTTGCTCATTCCATACCATAAAATATAGAATATATAAGTTTATACATGGAAGAAGGCTTATAGATTATTTTGTGCAAAAAGCCCTTCCTGTAAGGCAATCTATATTTATATAAACCTTAAATTACGGGCAGCACAATTTCTTATTGTTGCAGCCTTAAAAATGCGTATTTGGTGGGGTACCTGGGTGGCTCAGTTGGTTAAGCAGCTATCTTTGGCTCAGGTCATGATCTCGCAGTCTGTGAGTTCAAGCCCCACGTCGGGCTCTGTGCTGACAGATCACAGCCTGGAGCCTGCTTCAGATTCTATGTCTCCCTCACTCTCTACCCCTCCCCAGCTCTGTCTCTCTTTCTCTCTCAAAAATAAATAAACATTATTTTTTTTAAGTGAGAATTTGGGTAATTGTCAATTTTATTGCCTCTGTGCCTAGAATTCCAACAAAACAGAAAAACAACAACAACAACAACAACAACATAGAGATGTATGGCTCTGGTTGCAGCTTTTCATATTAATAAAAGAGGATTTAAAAGTTACAGATAGATCTTGATCCTATTTATGGAGGATAGTTATTATTAGTACTAAGATTGACATCACTGTATTAATTGCTTCCTGTTTGGCCCAACAATAGACTTCGTATGTATATCTAGTTTTAAATATAAATGTACATATTATACACACACATGGAAGACACTACATTTGATTTAAGCACTTATTTTAATAAATAAGTAAAAATGAGCCCAAAAGAATTAAACTGGCTTGCCCCAAAACATAATTTATTACTATACTATTGTAAACAGAAAAACAATGTTTAATAAATGCAGGGAAAGCTGGATAATTTTAATGCCTTACTATTTGTCCCCACTGTAAAATAGTTATGCTTATTATGCAAAACATAGTTTGGAACACTTCCAATTTTATTAGATTCTTAGTAATTCCTCAAAAGCAACATTTTTTAAGTTTTTATCTCTTAATTCAAATGCCCCCTCATTAAAATTAAATCCAAATAAGAGGAAAGGGAGTGAGTGCATTTTGCATTAAGATTTTAGACCTGTTAATATATAAAACATGTCTAAATAAAGTCTATAAATTTTATATTTTTAAATTATATGGTTCTTTTGTCATAAGTAATCCTGTTTTAAGGGAAAATAAATATTAACTCACTATAATTTTGTAGATGTTATTTCTATGCTTTTACTGATATAAATAATCAATTGCAGAGAAAAACTAAAGGATGATCTTAAACTAATAGTTAAAGCCCATGCATAATCAGACAACAAAAAGTGCTTCTATAAATGAAGTAATGCACAGTCATTTAATTCTAATATTATCTTCCTTATATTAGTGATTTTCACTTAAACCAGAGCTAAAAAACTACTACCATTAACTTTGGGGGTAAATAAAGTCTTCTAAAATAAAATGAAATTTCTTTATTATTATCCTACCCTTCTCCCCAATATACCCCCTAATGGTCTCCTCGATACTGTCCCTTTCTTCCTATTTATTTTTGTCCGAATTGTGTCTCCTGTTTCTCTCACACCAACTCCTCTCCTTGCTCTATCTCTCTGCCCCTACTTCCTTCTATCAAAACCATATGCCACATTCCATTGTGTTGCTCAGAATTACTTTTTAGTTAAAATTAAATGACTCTAATTAATTGTTGAAATCTTAAATGCGTTGCATCTTCTGATCAGAACACATAATCTGGACAATATTTAAGGATATATAATGAAGGCAAATGGGATGCATTGATTTTAATATTTATAGCAGAGCCCAACTTTTTTCTCATTGACTGGGTAGTTCACCATACTGGTCTCTCAAAAACTTACCCAGTTCCTCTCCAACACCATCACTTCAACAAGAAATCCTTTTGCAGTTTTCACAGTTGGCACATATAACTCATCAATGAACCCTTTACGACTTAACCCAAGCCCTTTCTTAGCAGTCACTACCTGTGGATTCAATAACGTGTCTAATCACAGCCATAATGCCAGACAAGCCACTTAGTAAAGAATTTAGAGTGCTGTTTCCTTCTTCAGATTGTCTAGGATGCATCCCATCTCTGTCACCTACCAGGTGACCATGAGCCACTTCTATATGTCTCAAGGCCTATATCTTATGCTAATCATAAGAATAAAGTAATCATACAAATTAAGGGCTGGGTATTCTGCCTCGTCTACCTTACAGTCTATAAACGTACATTCTCATTATGACTTTCTGCTGGAAACCATGCTGGGCTTCAGTTAAAATCTGAATAAGACCAGACAGGCCCCTGCCTTTGGAGAGATTACATCATACAGGACAAAGCCTGCAAATAAATTTATCATGATACGACAAATGTCATGTCATATGATACATTTGTCATTTAAGCTTCACTATAATTTTTTAATCTTTGTTTAATATAAAAGTAAAATATTTAGATTATTTGAGAGCAAATGAAAATTATAAGAATTCCAGAAAATTCAGAGGGAGATAAAAATCAAAATCTTTTAATTCATCTTTATAAACACATATTTACGAAATTGGTACAAAAAACATAAAAACCACCTTCTAATTTTATTGCTAAATAGTACTAACTGATAATAAGTCACTGCATTTATGAAAAAAAAGTACAACTCTCCATTCCCTAATGTCCAACACATTAGGTACTTCTCTTTTTTCATTCTGCTATTATAAATATCATAGTATTAAGCTGTCAGTGTTTTTCAGTGTTTATCAGCATTCCTAATCATTACCATGATTCTACAAGAACAGATCGTAGTTTATATGAGTGTTTTTAACATTTTAGTTACATTACAAAATTGATTTTTATTATTTAGATTGAATTATTTTTTTCTTTTTTAGGTCAAGTATTTTTGGATATGTTCAAAGATCACATACCTACAATAAAAAGCAAACAATAGAAAACAAATTTAACAGCAAAATACATTATTAAAAGTGTCAAAAGGTATAGAGAAGTGTTTTTACCTGTTTCCACTATGAAATTATACCCACAGTAAAAGAAAAATGAAACTGGTTAGGAAAATACCGGTCATGAAATTGATGAATTCACTACTTACATTTAGAATACTGATTATACTTAATAATTCATGTTTCAAATAATCCTCAAGTATGAAAATAATTATTATTCTCACTAATATATGTTCACATAAAATTATATTTAAGAATTCATATAAGTCAGAAAAACACTTTAGTTGAACTTATAAACATTATTGTATTCTATTGTATTATACATATTATATTATAATATAACTATTATTTTTGCCTTGGTCTGGCTAGGACATGAGTGAGTGTTCTTTAAATGACAAAGGAGTACCCCTGGGATGGACGAGTGAGTTGTACTGTGTCTTCTTACAGAACATATCAATTCTGTTGCAGCTGAGGAAACAGAGGCCTCAAGAGAAAGAACTCAAGTTTTCTATGCTAATTAATTTTGAAAAAAAAAAAAAAAACATAAAAACGAATGCTGCTAGATTCCTGTGTTAGTATTCAGATACATTGATGGGAAATGAGCTGTTAGTATAATCTTAACATACAATTAATAATTTTTAAGCATATACATGCAAATTTTGAGAAACATTCATTACAACTAAATTAGACCAGTTCTGAGTGTGTAACGTATGGGGGTTTTAAAGTAAGTGATATGGCCAATATGGAATTTGCCCTGTCCTAAAGAATTTCACAAACTAGGTAGAATCAGAGTCAAACTTCGGAAAATTCTATGTAGTATACTAGAAAATGTCATACAAACTCATTTTGCCCAAGGGATACATGGTAGGCTTTAATCAATAGTAGTTTTACAACCATGCTTTGAATCTTTATAGCGATTAGTGAGATATCAGAAAAGCCCATTAATATACTGCATTATGTTTAGCCCCTTTAAAACCTTTTAATCTTTTAAATATAAAAAATTGTGATAAAGTTAAAAGACAGTGGTTTAAGTTTCAGAAAATAAAATTAAACAGAGTAGTGTTAAATTATAGTATTGCATGTGACAAAATCTATACTTTCTTAATTTGGGGGAAATATCTACTGATTTACTTATGTGCAGCAAATAATATGTAGCATATCAATAGATATAATCATATATGACTATGTTAACTATATTTTAAAGGGAGGCCCAGATGCTTAATAATCATGTATATCTTACACACACACAAAATTACAGGTCAATTTTATGCCCTTTTTTCCCCATGAAAACAGGGTCCCTCTATTTTTTATTCTATGTATAATATACATTTAATTTATCAGAGTAAAAAGCAACCTGGATGTTACCAATACTGGTTTTATCTTTGAATATACATTTCCAGTAAGCAAGAAATGCATTAATTGAAAATTGCATGCACATTGTATTCAGAGAAAAATTGTTCCTCACAATATTTTTGGTCAACTAAAAGTGCAGTGCATTTGTCTCATTATATTCATTTTTGTGATAAAATAGGTTGCTGATTTTTTTCTCAGATAGCTCAAACAATAAAATTATGGGGTATTTAATTTTTAAAAAAATGAAAAAAGAGAAGTGTTTTGTTTTTTGTGGTTGTTGTTTTTGTGAGGCAGCATCATTTCAACACATTTCTTTGAACATGTACCATCATCTAACACACCACATGACCCACCAGCAATAATTTTTCAGAAAGACCGTTTCAAAGTTAGAAGTATTTAAGTATCTTTGTTTGGGTGGGTGGGATTCGTGTAGGTACGTCTGTCATACAAGTGACCGCAACAGATGCAGATGATGCCAACTATGGAAACAGTGCAAAAGTGGTCTACAGCATACTGCAAGGACAGCCATATTTTTCCGTGGACCCAGAATCAGGTAATAGCCTTTCATACTTGGTTTCTTTCTCATCTCATTATGTAATACATCCGGATGCACAATTATAGATTGTTCTGTATTTTAAGAGCTATTGATTCAGTATCATGCTTCCACTTATTCCCCATAGTTATTCCATGGAAATAAAAGCAAATTTCATATTATTTAAATAGATTATTTGAACTGTTATCCTTTTAGACTATTATCTACAGAGTTTAAATTTACGACACCAAATACAAAATTTGAGATTTAGCACTTTTTGTGTCCTAGGAAATACTCAAAACAGAAAGAATGTGAAAATCATCAAATTAAGTAAGCTTATTCATCTGAATATTTTTTAATGAAGTTAATTTTTTTAAATCAAAAAATATAATTAAATTGATTTAGCCAAGCTCATTCCCTGTACAATAGCCAGTGGAAGAATTCTGTCTGTTCTGTCCATTACATTAAATTGGTTATGGATTTCATACAGTTAGGTACACCAGCTTTTTGGCTGTTTGTTATGATGAACTTCTATAAAATAGATCTTGCATAGGTTAATCTTAGAACTCAGTGATTAAACTGTAAAATATTTGTCTACTTTTTCTAAAAGGCATAATAAAAACTGCACTACCAGACATGAGCAGAGAAAATAGAGAACAGTACCAAGTGGTTATACAAGCCAAAGACATGGGCGGCCAGATGGGAGGCCTTTCTGGAACCACCACCGTAAACATCACTCTGACAGATGTCAACAACAATCCTCCACGATTTCCCCAGAGTAAGGAAGGTTTTATTTCTCTCGTGTAGGAAGCCTTCTCCAACACACTACGAATAGAGGCTTAGATTTGTACCAGTGTTTTCACTATTCGGTTGTGAACAAAGACAAATCCACAACCTATCCCTCCGACAAAATATTATAATTTCCCACAAATTGACTTCCCAATATTGGCTGTGATCATCTCACTCTTTCTCTTATCTGTTTCACGGTTTAGAGCACGGACTCTTAGTTCTGACAGCCTGGTTTCAAATCCCATGTCTGTCACTCGTCAGACCTCAGTTATCTGAGATTATCTTATACACAGTTATCCTATCTGTATATAAGAATTATACTCCCTTATTTAATTGATTCTAAAACACAGACTTGATATTTTAAAGTCTCAGATATCAGATACTAGTATTACAATCAACACAAAATGGGTTCAAATGGCAGCACTTGTTTTTCTTAATGGCCTTTTGAGTTGTGGTATGCCTTCTTTCTGATGACATCTGAGACATGTTTGCTAGTATCTGTTATCTACTTGTAAAGGTCAAATCAGTCAATACCCTTTTAGTCATCACCATTTTAGGCACGTATGTTAAATCCTGAATGCTTTGCATGCCATGAATTCCCACACAAACAGATTCCAATCCTTTCCATTTTGCAGTGAATACAAATATGAAGGGCCTATTTTGAAATGTTCAGTTGAGGGAGTCTCAAATTTAAATTTATGATATTGAATCTAATACATTAGAGCATTTTTCCAAGCTAATCAAAATTAAACTATATGATGATTCAGCTTTGGATGGTTGACATATGTATCTGATAAATGTTTTAAAAAGTTTGCTAAGAACATGAACAATAAGCCTAATTAACATAAATCTAAACTTTGCATTCAGTTTCCTTAAATATAAACTGAAACAGTATGACTTGATGAATTCTCAAACGGCTTGGCACTCTATAATTCCATGATCCATTATAATCTTAGCAAAAGGTTTAGAACAATAATAGTAGTAATAACAAAAAATGTTTAAGAACTATTCACGGGCTAAACATATAAAAGACATAATTTCATGTAATTCTCATTAAAAAAAAAACTGTGAGATGATTGCTGTCATTATCACCCAATTTTATAGATGAAGAAATCAAGGGTTAGAGAATTTAACTTGCCCAGTGATGAGAATTCAAATCCAGGCAGCTGGATTTAGAAGTCCTCCTTAATCACCAAACAAATTAGAAAGAGAAGACTTTGAATCAGAGAGACTTAGTTTTGCATGCTGTTTTTCTCAATTTTATAGGATTGTTTCTTTGAGCCCTATCCCTACCTTGGTATTATGAGGACGGATATTAGAATTAAATAAATTAATATAGAGGGCCTTTGGCCTTATACAGAATGCAGCACATTTTAAATGTTTAAAAACATTTCTAACTTTCATTAACTTTTTTTTTTAACTTTTTCCTATTGATTCTTGAACAAATTGTCACAAACTAAAATCCTTTCAAGGACACCACAATGCAATATAATTGGCTGGAACTGAAGGAAACAGAAACATTCATATCCCTTAAAGGCATTAACAAGCAAAAAGGAAGGAAGGAAGGAAGGAAGGAAGGAAGGAAGGAAGGAAGGAAGGAAGGAAATTCCTGTGTATGGGTTTATTTTTCTATCTCTGACCTAGAATATAAGAATAAGTGCATGTTTTTGAAATAATTTGAAAGTTGGGAAAATAATGACAATATTGAAAGCTCCAGATAAGCGGTAAATAATTGGTTTTCTTGCCCTCTTAAGTAAAAGTTCTGGATTCTAATATCGTGCCTACCATCTGTTATCTCAATAACCTTGGAGCATCCACTTAATCTTCCTGGAACTTATATTTCTCATTTACAAAGTGAGAGTGCTCTGCCTTTATAAATTATTTTTCCAATTTAATAAATCTATAATTTTTGACAGCTTACAATTCAATATGATGAAAAACTCTCCCAGTTTAAAATTAATTTATTGAAGTAAAAAAGGCAGAGGAAAAGAAAGGTTTTTGTTATCTGAAGATGAAATGCCAAAACAGCTCTGATTGAATTTTCAGGTACGTATCAATTTAATTCTCCCGAGTCCGTACCTCTTGGAACCCATGTTGGAAGGATAAAAGCCGATGACCCTGATGTGGGGGAGAATGCTGAAATGGAATACAGCATTGCTGAAGGAGATGGAACAGACATGTTTGATGTCATCACTGACAAGGACACACAGGAAGGGATTATAACTGTCAAACAGGTTTCTTTACGCTGTCTTCATTTTTTCATTGAGTGCTTATAGTTTATTTTTGCTTTTCAGTTAAGGGAAGAAAAGCCTAGGATTTATTTTTCCCATCTTTACAGTCTTCATAGAAGGGGGTATAGTTGTGGCTTCATCTCAAGTTACGCATCTTCACCACTGACACTTAAAAAGTGATACAAAGCCTTAATTGCTTGTGCTTTTATAGCAGACACTCAAGGTAGGACCAGACAGCCTCGAAACTCCTTGTTTTATACTCTCCCTGGCTGAAAAAATAGGCATGCAGTCATAACTTTATTTCACACACTTTTCAAAATATTCCAATTTGTCTCTTCAAGTAAATGAAACTTGAAGATGTGTGTTTTATTTTGGATTTCTTGATTTTTAATGCAGTGTGGGAGAACATGATGAAACTTTATCTAGAATAATCCAGCTAAATATTGATCATGTTCTATTTTCCTGATTTTTCTGTTTCCATTCACATCTTGCTTTCCATAGTGTTCAGATGAATGAAATATGCTTTTTCTTTTTAAAATATCAGTTTTAGAAATGTTGAAACTAAGGGGGCAACTTATATGAGCAGTTTGCTAAATCTCTACTTCATTTTATATTTACTCTGATTTTAACTTTGTATAACTTTAATAATAATAGTAAATAATCTGTATATCCATTAGATAATACATCTGCCTGTGACCATCAAAATGTGAATTGCATTAATAAGTGGGATTCAGTCTTAATGTGCATACCATTATATTCAGTTACCCCCTATGAATAAGTGTAAGACAAAACAAAAAATTACTAGTTTATTTGATATACCTATGCAGCAATAACTGAGGAAGTTTTTTAACCATAATTCCTGGCACCGGTAACAGAGCTGGATATTCAAATTTAATATTGTCTTCCCTTGTCATATCTGCTATATTATACTAATTTTTCTTATTTAACTCCAGAATTTAGATTTTGAAAGCAAAATGCTGTACACTTTAAAAGTGGATGCAAGTAACACTCACCCTGATCCACGATTTCTACACCTGGGACCTTTCAAAGACACAGCTGTGGTCAAAATATCTGTAGAAGATATAGATGAGCCTCCTGTGTTTAGCAAACTTTATTACTTGATAGAAGTAGATGAAGATGTAAAGGAGGGCAGCATCATTGGACAGGTTACAGCATATGATCCAGATGCTATGAACAATTTAATAAAGTAAGTATTTTGTGATAATTTAAGTTTGCAGAAAAATAATCATCGTCCATTTACAAGCTGTTTGAAAAAAATAACATGGTACTATGTATGATCAAGTACAGTAATAAGACTAAATCCTTCCATAGCACGATTCTTAGTTGAACTAACTTCTAAGTGATCTCAATATATTATTGTATTTGACTCATCATTTTGCAAGGTAGATCCTATTATTATACCTGACTGCAGATGATAATATGAAGACACAGCATTTAAATAACTTGCCAAACAATTAGTCAGTGGCAAAGCTGGGTTTGAGAATCAGGCCATCTGGCTCTAAGAGTCTGTGATTTTAATCCTCCGCTGTAGTGATTCTTATCTCATTGCCTCTCTTGGAGAAGTCATAGTTCAAATAATAAATGACCTAAACAAATAAATTAGAAGAAAAATTTGTTCTAGGAATGCTATTAAGAGGTAATTTGAAAATGTGGAAACATCTTTTAAAAATAGTCACTAGGCATCAAAATTTTTGGAAAAAACGATATGTCAACCTTTTCTAATAACAGAGAATTAGTAAAGAAAGTAATGATACTCGCAAATATAAAACATATTAAAATTAGTATCATATTGTGTAGTATAGCGTAAATACTTTCCCAAAGTTTGAATATAGTATGGACCATTTCAAAGATTTCAAATATGCCAGAATCTTAAGTGATTGCTTTATATGGTTCTTAAGGGGAATGTAAATATAGTTGTGAAATTAATGAATGAATACAATGGGTGGCTGAAGATGAGTGTCTGATTGTGGCATTAAATTCATGACATGAGACTGTCAAACATGTTGCCTATCCCTTCTTCTGTAAAATAATGGTTACCGTTTATTGAGCACCTGGTATAAACTAGAGAGTCTGAAGACATATATATTTATTAGCTCAGCTCAGCCTCATTACAACTTTATTGGGCAGATACAACTCTTATCACCCAAATTTTATAGAAGAATAAATAGAGATGCAAAGAGTTAAGGACACAGTGTAATATAGTTAGCAGACCAAGGATTCAAACTTTAGTTGATCTGAATACATAGCCAATTCTTTAGCAGTCATACTCTGCTTTCCTAATGACCTGTTTACTAATTAGAGATAATTAATATAATGTGCTGCATTTGTAGACTAATTTGACTGACTTCAGTTATACAAGGTAGATCCCTCAGGGACAAAATTCTGCAAAAGGCAAAACATGTATTTTGCCCCTCAGAATTTGGTCTAGTTTCTCTTCATTTTCCCCATTTCCCACAGTAGGGAGTTTCATCAGCTCCAGCTACAGACATGTTAGCTTAGAAAATTACAGCCTTTTTAAAAAAATTATTTTAATGTTTATTTATGAGAGAGAGAGAGATTCCGAACAGGGGAGGGGCAGAGAGAGAGGAGACACAGAATCCGAAACAGGCTCCAGGCTCTGAGCTGTCAGCAAAGAGCCCGACACGGGGCTCGAACCCACAAGCCATGAGAACATGACCTGAGCCGGTCGGACATTTAACCAACTGAGCCACCCAGACACCCCAGAAAATTACAACCTTTTCATTCTTCTTTTTTAACACTTGTATTAAGGTATTATTGACCAACAATAAACTGCACAACTTTGTATGATTTGAGAAACTCTTGTATATTCAAACACCCATTAAAACATCATCAAATTCAAGATAATGTAGATATATCTTACCCCAAAAAGTTTCTTCATGTCTTTTTAATGCCTCCCTCCCAAACTTCCCAAAACCCACCCCTGATCCCCAGGCGAACAACGATCGGGTTTCTGTTGATATAGGTCAGAATGGATTCTGTTTTCTTGAATTTATACCAATGCAATCATACAGTGTTTATTCTCTTTCGTCTAACTTGTTTCACTTAGCATAACCATATTGAGACTTTTCCATGTTGTTATATTCCAATGTACAGAAATACCACATTTTGTTTATCTGTTCACTGATCAGTTGATAAGTACATATGCAAATATTTGCGCATTGGTATTTGTATAGTTATATGTTTTCACTTTTCTTGAAAACATACCTAGAAGAATTATGATCAGATCATCAGGTAGATATGTATTGAACGCTTAAGAAACCAGCATATTATTTAAAGTTAAACAATGGCTCTACAATTTTACATTTTAAAGTGGCTATACAGTTTAAAGTGGCTATACAATTTTACATTTTTACCAGCAATTATGATGGATTCAGTTTCTATATAGCCTCACCAATACTTGGGAGCCTCCTTAGCCATTCTAATAGGGGTATAATTGTATCTCTATGCCGATATGTTGAGCATTTTTTCATATGTTCAATATGAAATATGTTTGATTTATTTTTCATATATTGAACAAGCTCTGCATTATTGGGATAAATGCCACTTAGCCACATTATGCTATTGTTATTATATATTGTTGAATTCAATTCACTAAAGTTTAAAAATAATTTTGCACTTTTTTTTAGAAGGGGAAGGGGAGAGGGAGAGGGAGAGAGAATCTTAAGCACACTCCAGCACAGATCCCAAATCAGAGTCCGATGCAGGGCTCAATCTCAGGAACTGTCAGATCATGACCTGAGCCAAAATCAAGATTAATGCTTGACTGACTAAGCCACCCAGGCGCCCCAGGACTTATTTTCATTGGAACATTATTTTACAGTTTTGTTTTCATGTAACATCTGTTTGTATTTAGCGTCATGGTAAGACTGTCTCACAGAATGCAGTCATAAGTATAAGATCCTCTTTTAATTTTTTGGAAGAGTTTGCATAGAAATGACATTATTTTTCCCTAAATGTTTAGTACAATTTAAAAGCAAAGGATGATATTCTCTTTTTTCTATGAGTCACAACTACAAATCCTATTTCCTTACCAGTTGTAAGACTTCAGGTTATCTTAACTCTTACATGAGCCTGTTTGGCTTTGTTTTCCTTTTCCTTCATCTTTCAGGGCATTTGGTAGTTTCATCAAAGTTGAAAAAAAGTTGTTCATAATATTCCTATTGTCCTTTTGATACCTCTAATAATAATAGTCCTCTATGATACTGTTAATTTGTATCTACTTCTGTCTTTTTCCTGACCTGTGTGAGTAAATGATTTTTTCAATTGATTGTTTTCTTTTTTTCCTCCGATTATTCTTTCTTCAGCTTACATTGAGTTTCATTTGCTGTTCTTGCCTATTTCCTTGATTCAGAAGCTGAGATCATTGATTTGAGACTCATTCCTATTTTCGTATGTACATTTTAGTGCTGAATAAATTTTTTATTTATATTTATTTATTTTTATTTATTTAGGTACAGCTTTAGAGGCCAAAGATGTTTTTTTTCTACCAATACAGTAAAACTTTTGCATTGCCCTTATCTTTATTGTTCTCTTTGTAACTTGTCAGTTGTTCCTTAGGATGCTTTTAAATTGTGTCACTACTTTTAAGTAATTTGATTATGATGCTCCTGTCTATAGTATGCTTCATTCATTTTGTATTTGAAGTTTATAATGCTTCCTGAATATGTAACTTTATGCCTTTCTTCAAATTTGGAACAGTTTTCAGCTGTAATCTCTTTAATATTTTTTTGCCCTACATTCTTCTTTTTAAGGACATTTAATTATAATTATACTAGGTCTCTTGAAAACGTAACACAGTGCACTGGTGCTGTTTATTTAAACTTCTCTTTTCCCTCCTAGTCATTTTAAATAGTTCCCATTCATCTTCATCTTCAAGTTTACCAAGCTTTTTTTTCCCCCCCAATATCTAACCTGCTTTAATTCCATCTAGAATATTTTTCATTTTACAGGTTATAGTTTCTCCTCTGAAAGTGTTATTTCTCAGTGTTTTCAATTGCTAGGATTTTCTTCAATCATATTTTCTTTCAGTCATATTTTCTTGTTTTTTGCATGCCTGTAATTTTTGATTGGATATCAAACATTGTGCTTTCACTGTGGTTAGTGTTAGATAGCTTTGCATTTTCATAAATATTCTTGAGCTCCATTCAGATGTGTGAGTAAGTTACTTGAAACATCTTAATCTTTTTGGACCTAGCTTTTGTGCCCTTTTTCTAGACCTAATTTTACCCAATAAATCAAGCAAGACCTTTCAGGGGCACTTAGGTGGCTCAGTCAGTTAAGTGGCCTATTCTTGATCTCGGCCCAGGTCATAATCTCACAGTTCAAGGGTTTGAGCCCTGCATCCAGCTCTGCACTGATGGTGTGGAGCCTGCTTGGGATTCTCTCCCTCTCTCTCTGCCCCTCTTGCTCTCTCTCTCAAAATAAATAAATAAACTTAAAAAAAAAATCAAGTAAAACCTTTCTGAGTAGTCTACCAAAGCCCCCTGAGTTTGAACTTTTTCCTTTGGCTGGTGGAAACTAGAACTCTTCCCAGTGACAGGCTAGTTCACAGTTTCATTCCTTCTTATCTTTGTGATTGAATACCTCTGTTGCTTCACTCTATCTGTTCCCACGTGAGTTCTGATCAGAACTCCGCTGAAAAGTTGAGTAGCGTTCTCTTCAAATTTCAGTAGTTCCCTCTCTATGAAACTCTCTCCCCTGAATTACTCCATCTTTAAAATTCTAGGCAGTTTGGTTTCAACATGGACTATCAGCATTATCTCCTGACTGAGGGGGCTGACAGACTCCATCTGGGATCCCACTTTCTGTTTCACTGTCTGGAACCTCCCCCTGGCAGCAAACTAAGGAAGTCTTATGTATCATTTCATATCTTTCTCTTTTCTCTGAGATTATGGTCATTGTTCTCTGGTGTCTAATCCTTCAAAAATAATTGTTTCATATATTTCATTTAGTGTTAGTGGATTGTGTGTGTGTGTGTGTGTGTGTGTGTGTGTGTGTGTAGGGAGCTGGCAAATCCAACCCTTGTTATTCTATAGTTGTTACAAAGGGACATTCAAAATATCATTTTAAACATGTTTTTGATCAACATATTTAGTCATTCTTACACAGGAAATTTTGTGGCAAAGAAGACAGGTATAATTCTCTTCTCAATAGATACTTCAGTGGCATTTTATTCTATTTTTATCAAGTATTGAAACTTTCAATTTATCAATCACCTAATTTTAGTAAGTAGAGATCATTATAATATATAGAGGTGTATGTATTTTTATTAATTGCGAATATTTGATAATGCCATTAATCTACTCAATAAACTTCTATTGTATAAATAACACACTACCATGTAGGTGATACATGGTTGATGGAAATTTAGTTGCAAACAGTCTTTCAACCTGTATATATATGTATTAGACACAGATGTAAACAGACATAGATATAGATATATAATATGCTCAGTGCATATATAAATATATACTTTTCTATATCTGGAATCTCCTCAGGATACAATTTTAGCAGTAAAATTTCTAGCTCAGAGACTGATAAACTTGCAACCTTGCTTCATAGTATATAAAAGTGGCTGGTACATTTTAAGTTTATATCTGTCCCCAAAATATTTGTTTTATAGAGTACTCAAGTATAAAGAAAGAAACAATGTACAGTGGTTTCCCTATAAAATCTCAGAAATTATGACAAAGAAGAAAAGTATTGAAGAAACAAATTTATCCTCAATTGTATTTCTAAAATATTGCCAAGCCTGTTAACATATAGGCTGATTCCTGTTTGCATAAAGATATATGCAAAGAAAACATTTATGTATCAAATTACAGTGTGAAAAACTAGCAATAATTCAACAAGGAGACAACATCGTAATATGTGACTCTTTTGTTTGCTCTTATAGAATTTAGAAGGATGACTGATCCCTAGAGCAGAAAATAGGCTATGATAATCATCATGGACAAATATTTTCCAGGGAAATCTGAGGAACTATTTCTCACTCACCAGTAAATCTGTTCATCAAACATATTTTCTGAAATACATCTGCCACTTGCAACATGAAATTATGATTACAATTAGCAGCTGTTGTCAGTTCTGTTTCACCCCATTAGTAATCATGGATTTCTCAAGTTATAGGGTTGATTATAGCTTTACAGGTTCTGAAAGAACATGTTGTCTCATTTCACACCTATTTTATACTCAACATTTAAAGTTCAACAAATTTTAGAAGAAATCTTTTTTACTGCAAAGTGAGAAGTATGTACACAACAAACCTGATGGAAAAAAAATGCTTTTTTAGTGTTGCTTCAGGAAAATGTACATGATTCCACCCTAAGCTGAAATTGGTGAATAAGTGTGTATGTGTGTGTGTGTGTGTGTGTGTGTGTGTGTAACAGTTTCCTTAATAGTTGCCTGATTTTATTATAGAGTAGGATAATTATTATTATTTATTTACAAATTATGATTATTTAAAAATAATGGTGGGTACCTGGGTGGCTCAGTTGGTTGTGTCTGACTTTGGCGCAGGTCATGATCTCATGATTGGTGGGTTCAAACCCTGTGTCAGGCTCTGTGCTGACAGATCAGAGCCTGGAGCCTGCTTCAGATTCTTTGTCTCCCTCTCTCTCTGCCCTTCCCCACTTGTGCTCTGTCTCTGTCTGTCTCTCAAAACTAAAACACATTAAAAATTTTTTAAAATAAAAATAATGCCACTAATATTTGAAAAAACAACAACAAAAAGATTTGAACTATTCATTCAAGCATTATATAGCCACATTCTCATTTTGAAGGACAATGAAACTTCCATAGGTCATAGATAGAAAACACATTTCTGGAAAGCAGTGGATTGAAAGAAAAGAACAAACTTATTACCTAATTGTATTGACTTAGTCAGGGAAAGATGTACCTGGAATTCAGGAAAGGAAAGGGAATGCTATCTTTGACATATTTCTGCATAGTACTGATTTGTTCTGGTGTCTGTAATTTACTTTACATATTTTATTGTGCTAGATGAAAATGCAGGGATCTGGTACGTGTTAGATTCTTAATGGGAGAACATTAAAAATTAAAAGCAAAGTAAAACCAGAGTTCACTTCCACACCTCAGTTCTCTTGTGCTTTTTACTTATTTGCTGTTTCTGCACATCCTGTTGTTGCAGAAGGTGTTCAGTTAAAAAATTATACCAGTGGTCTTTTTTAAAAAAAAAACAAAACTTATTGCTCAAACTTAAATGTAAGGAGATCAATAAAATAGTGTTGTTTTAATAGGCCGTCTACTAGAACACAGAGATAGCTTTGTTCTGTGTTAAGTGTTTATCAGGTTCTTTCTGGTCATCTGTGGTAATCCACTGTATTTATTATTAATAGGCAAATAAAAATGCCCCATTCTGTGTTGAAAATAGAATACTGGCTGCTGGATAAAAGAAAAATATTTCTGGGTTTTGACAAATTGTGAGACATCATTTGCACTAGGGCAAATATAGACCTGGAAGTTGGCAGTATTCATGTTAAACTGAGCTATTTCTAAATTGTCAAAGTGGTTCTCCATCATGAAGTCTCAACCTGAAAAGTAGTGCCTTTCAAGATTGAATCTAAGCGTAGAACAGTCAGAAACCCAGACCTATTTTGGTCCCACATAAGTTCCAAGTGAGTCAAATCTGGACTAACATAAGGTTAGAATTGTTAGCTATTCCTCAATCATAGAAACACCCATGCTAATCTCTAGGGCAAGTAATAATAAACATAAAGGATTTTTTTTTAATTTTGATCTGCAATTCAAACAGTATGAAGAAATCCAATGTCTGTTTAGCCATAAGCAGATAATGGTTGCTATTGACTTTTCCAACAATGAAAAAAATACATATATATTCAGGCAAATATTATAAATTGAATTCCATTCAATACATAGATGTGGTTGAGTTATGTTCTTTTACTGTGCTTTCTTTGTGTTCATTTTAGGTTTGTTTTATTCATGAGCAGAATTTGGTGTAACTATTTAAGTAAAATGGAACATTTTAAAAAATGTTCTAATGACTTTCCTAGTCCACGTTAGGAACTAAGTTATAGGAGACTTGACCTCTAGAGATAGGAAACACTGTATTTTTTTTTTAGGCATGTATTAAGCAATAGTGATTAAAAAGAAAAAATTTAATATGACCGTTGTCCTCAATTTTAGTATATTAATAGTTATTTGAAAAATAAGAGTCATCTCAGATCCTTGTCTGACATTGAATTGTTGGTTAAAATCTGATAGAACTTTTGTTCCTAGGAGATATATGCATACGCCATTATGTATTTTATATATTGATTTTTATATCTTGGTTCTAGTGATCTGTTTAGGAGTTCCTACATCAAAAGTATCACTAGTATTAGGCAGTGACCATATATTATATAAGGTTTTTTCAAATCTCCCAAATTATTTTCATAACACCATGTAGAAAAATTATCATTATGATTATTGAAAAAGTGAGAAGATACTACCATTTCCATGTAGCTCTACTGCCCATTGCACAACTCTTCCAAAGGGCAAGAAGGTGACTGGACTGGTTTTATATTTTGAGACTAAGGTACAGACAAGAATCTAAAACCAACCATGCAAAGTTTTTAGCTATTCCACCTTTGAGATGAAATCCAGTACATACGTATTTTTTTTCCCACATGCTCAAATACTTACTTTGAAATAGTATCTGTCAGTTGAGACAATCATTTTATAAAATTTAGCATAAAATAAATTAGGCAAGGCCTATGATGTTAAATTATTATAATTATTTTGGAAATCTGAGTTTACTAATGGATCCTTTAAGTTCAATATAGGTCTTATAGCCATAGACTAAATCACAGGCTCTTTTTTAAAACAACCAAAGCAAACAAACAAAAAAATCATAGAAAACCTAAATGTATTTTCATCAAATATTTTTTAAATTACAAATGTTTCACAATGTTTAGAACAATAAGATAAAAGCAGTGTGGGTGGTAAACCATAAGAGACTCTTAACTACTTAACTGTAGAGAACAAACTGGGGGTTGCTGGAGGGGAGGTAGGCAGGAGGATTTGGGCTAAATGGGCAATGAGAATTAAGAAGGGCACTTGTTGAGATGAGCACTGGATGTTGTATGTAATTGATGAATCACTAAATTCTACTCTTGAAACCAATATTATACTATATGCTAACTAATTTGAATTTAAATAAAATCTTGGAAGCAAAAAAAAAAAAAAGGAACACTGGCTGCTCAATTTCTATTACTTATGTTTATGAAAGTCAATGTTTGATAGTGAATATATTACAGATTTATAATGGGAGCTGTAATTTCCAAATTCACCAGATCAAAAAGGAGTTCATTTGTTAAGTGACTTTAATAAGATATTTAGAAAAATGAGAACTACATCAGATGTTGATTAGTTTCTTTGTTGTCTGTCATTTTCTTCCTTTTTCCATCTTTATTCTGAACAGTTTATCCCATGGTATATAGCTTTACTATATTAAGTCTTGTCTAAAGTCTTACAACATGGGATTGACCTAAGATGTTTGTTAGAAATACAAAATCCCAGCTCCAACACCTGACCTACTGAATTAGAATCCGTTTTTAAAAAGATCCCAATGTAGGGGTGCCTGGGTGGCTCAGTCAGTTAAGCATCCGACTTTGGTTCAGGTCATGATTTCCTGGTTCATGGGTTCGAGCCCTGTGCTGGGCTCTGTGCTGACAGCTCAGAGCCTGGAGCCTGCTTCAGATCCTGTGTCTCCCTCTCTCTCTCTGCTCCTCCCCCACTCATGCTCTGTCACTCTCTGTCTCTCAAAAATGAATAAACATTAAAAACAAAATTTTTAAATAATTATAAATAAATAAATAAATAAATAAATAAATAAATCCCAATGTAATTAATATGAATGTTAATGTTTGAGAAACACTTATTTTCCTATATGGCTTAATTAGATACTCAGCAGCAGAAATCTCAAAGAGATGTGTTAGTACAGCCTAACATGGCCTGACCTAAGGTATTTTATTATAAGCTAGCCTTTTAAAAGATCTTTCTTATGATTACATTACAGCCTTCTATTGCTGCCATAGCAAATTACCATAAACTTAGTGCCTAAAGTAACTTAAATTTATTATCTTAAAGTTTTATGGGTTCGAGATCTGGGATGAATCTCACTGGGCTAAAGATGTTACTGTGGACAGGGCCATATTCCTGTCTGGACACGGTAGGAGAGCAATCGTTTCCTTCCTCATTTAGGTTATTAGTAGATTTCAGTTCCTTGCAGTTGCAGGACTGTAATTCTTATTTTCTTGCTGTCTTTCAGCTGAAGGTTCATTCTGAGTTTCTAGAGGTGGCCTGCATCCTTTGGCATGATACCCCTTCCTGCAATCCTCAAAGCCAGCAATAAGAGATCAATTCCTTTCCATACTTTAAATCTCTTTTTTTCCCTCCTGTCTCATTTCTCTAGAGCACATCTCTGCCTTCTTCATCCACTTTAAATGGTTTGCATGATTCATTTAGGCTTATCTAGGTAATTAAGAATAGTCTTCCTTCTCAATGACTTTAACCTTAATCACATTTGCAAAGTTACTTTTACCATGTAAAGTAACATATCCATAGGTTTCAGGGATTAAGAAGTAGGCATCCTTTGGGGGACATGAGGAGGCATTATTTTGCCAATCATAGAGTGTCCATATCCAACCCTGATGAGAAAGAGTCATGGAACTCTGTGTAATATGTCATTTCATTTTTATCTGGAATAGGTCAGAGGAATAGATTGGAGGATGACCTTTGATTCAGCTGATATGTTCCCTAAAAGAGAGCCATTCAAGAGCAAAGTATTTTACAACAGTTTCTCTATTCACTTATAGCCATAAGGACTCTGTGGACAAGTTCTTATGTTTCTTTTTAACATAATTTCAATTTATCTATGCAACTGACTCCATCAAATTTAATATGACTACTTAATATGTCTCAAGCACTGCAATAGGTCTATGATAGGATAAGTAAATCAAGTGACAATTAAAAACTCACTCAAAGGCTGCTGCAAGTATTCCTGAGTATAAATAATAACTCTAAAGTCACACAATCATAGAATAGTAATGATGGAAAAGGCCAAACATATCAAATCGTCTAAGTGACAGTTACATTAAATAAAAATTCAAGAAAGTTATCAGCATTTTACTGTCATGACTTTATGAGAACATTGTTTGAATTGCCTATAACTTTTAAGAAATAGTAGATGAACTAATAATCTTAAAATAATGCCTAGATTCATGAATCTCTTTTCTGCCAGATACTCCATTGATCGGCATACTGATATGGACCGGATTTTTAGTATTCACTCCGAAAATGGCTCTATTTTCACTTTGAAACCCCTGGACCGGGAATCATCTCCTTGGCACAACATCACCATTACAGCCACAGAAATAAGTGAGTGGGAAATACATCCATCTGAACACCAAAGTGGTAAAATAACAGCAATAAGTACACTCTATTTCTTGAGTGAAATAATTTTATCGTTAGCAGCCTGAGCATGTGTTGGATATTATATTATTTAATGATTATCAAATATCCACTTTTTAAATTTAATTTTCTCTTATAGCTTACTGTAGGATGGAAATATAATCTAACCTCATAAAAATAAGTAATCTAAGAAAATTATGTCTTATAAATAATAATACTTCATTCTCAATCATATTCTCCTCTTTTTAATCATGCTTTCCATCTGGACCATGTAAGCAAGCTGAGATATTCATCAGCAATCCAATTGAGAAAGTGAATACCACATAAATGATCTGTTGCTAAGTTACAAATGGGGAGAGTGGTGTCACCGCTTCTCTGTAAATGAGACTGAAGTCTTACACATGTTCTTGTTGCAGATAACTCAAAACAAAGTAGCCACATCCCTGTCTTCATCAGAATTCTAGATATAAATGACCATGCTCCGGAATTTGCCATGTACTATGAAACATTTGTTTGTGAAAATGCAAAGCCTGGGCAGGTAAATAAAATCATTATAAACTTAAATTTGTTTTTTCCTGTTTCCAAAGGCAGGTACCATTATATTAATTCACTTGAACAAATCTTTTTTTTTTTTTTTCATGCAAACTATTGCCATTCCTCTTTGTCACCTGTTTATCTCCCCTTACCAGAACATTCACAGTGATCTAAAAAGGTAACTTTTGAAGTGGTTTCTATTATGGAACCCATGATATATTAGAAAAAGTTGTAACATATGCTTTAATATATATACTGGTATATAATAAATATCTATACATATAGATCTATCTATCTATCTATCTATCTATCTATAAGAAATAGTTTCTACCTGGATTCATAATGATGTTGAAACTGAGTTATATTCAAGAATAGAATGGATATTTGCAAATGACATATCAGACAAAGGGCTAGTATCTAAAATCTATAAAGAGCTCACCAAACTCCACACCCAAAAAACAAATAACCCAGTGAAGAAATGGGCAGAAAACATGAATAGACACTTCTCTAAAGAAGACATCCACATGGCCAACAGGCACATGAAAAGATGCTCAACGTCGCTCCTTATCAGGGAAATACAAATCAAAACCACACTCAGATATCACCTCATGCCAGTCAGAGTGGCCAAAATGAACAAATCAGGAGACTATAAATGCGGGAGAGGATGTGGAGAAACGGGAACCCTCTTGCACTGTTGGTGGGAATGCAAATTGGTGCAGCCACTCTGGAAAACAGTGTGGAGGTTCCTCAGAAAATTAAAAATAGATCTACCCTATGACCCAGCAATAGCACTGCTAGGAATTTACCCAAGGGATACAGGAGTACTGATGCATAGGGGCACCTGTACCCCAATGTTTATAGCGGCACTCTCAACAATAGCCAAATTATGGAAAGAGCCTAAATGTCCATCAACTGATGAATGGATAAAGAAATTGTGGTTTATGTACACAATGGAGTACTACATGGTAATGAGAAAAAACGAAATATGGCTCTTTTTAGCAACGTGGATGGAACTGGAGAGTGTGATGCTAAGTGAAATAAGCCATGCAGAGAAAGACAGATACCATATGTTTTCACTCTTATGTGGATCCTGAGAAACTTAACAGAAACCATGGGGGAGGGAAAGGAAAAAAAAAAAAAAAAGAGGTTAGAGTGGGAGAGAGCCAAAGCATAAGAGACTGTTAAAAACTCAAAACAAACTGAGGGTTGATGGGGGGTGGGAGGGAGGGAAGGGTGGGTGATGGGTATTGAGGACCTTTTGGGATGAGCACTGGGTGTTGTATGGAAACCAATTTGACAATAAATTTCATATATTGAAAAAAAAAGAATAGAATGGAAATACATTACTAAATAACACATGAAGTATGAACATGAAATTGTTCTGTGTTAGTATAATGGGAATCAAAATAATTATCTTGTTGATTACATTTTCCTCTTTTAATCTCTCAGGCAAGACATTTTGGTTTGATAATTATACTTTGTGCTTTTTCAACTTTAATCTTATTGAGATAAAAAGAGACTGCTTGTACAAGAGTTACAAAGTCCTCTTGCAAAGTTCCCTCATATATAAGATATCTCTAAAGTAACTTTAAGCAACTGCAGAATATGTTCATTTTTGACACTAATATAGTATTTTACAAATGATAGTAACCGTACAAATTTCATTGAAGGAAATTTTAACAAGTTAACTTTTAAGATATTTTTTAAGGAAAAAGTGGGTGGGTGTTAAGAATCATATATAATTTCATCATGTTTTTTATTTTATTTTACTTATTTTTTTAATATTTATTTATTTTTGAAGGAGAGAGACAGGCAGAGTGTGAGCAGGGGAGGGGCAGAGAGAGAGGGAGACAGAATCTGAGCAGGCTCCAGGCTCTGAGCTGTAAGCACAGAGCCCAACTCAGGGCTTGAACTCATGATCTATGAGATCATGACCTGAGCGGAAATCGGATGCCCAACCAACTTAGACACCAGGCACCCCTCCATCATGTTTTTTTAAACACAGAAAATAAAAGTGAAATACAGTCTTTTTATGCCAATAGAGATTGCAATGGACGAAATGTTCATTTGAAACCCTAACCCCCAGTATGGAGATAGAGCTTTTAAGGAAGCAAATAAAGTTAAATGAGATCATAAGGTTAGGGCTATGATCTGAAAGGATTAGTGTCCTTTAAGGAAGAGACAACAGATAGATCACTCTCCCTCTCTCTCTTTTTGTGGGAAGAGGCATTGTAAGGACGTAGCAAGAAGGCAGCTGTCTGCAAGCCCGAAAGAAAGCTCTCACAGACCTTGATCTCAGACTTCCAGTCTCCAGAACTGTGAGAAAAATAAATTTCTGCCATTGAAGCCATCCAGGCTGCATAATTTTTACGGCAGCCCAAGCAAGTAGACTAAGACAGAGATATGTACCATATTCCACTTGCATACACAAAAGATAGAATTGGGGTATTCTTATTCTTATTCTTACTTGCCAAAAAAGCATCATTACATAGTTATCTGGATTAAAAATTGTTTTTCTTTTTTCACTTTGCAACATGTAATGGACATACTCTCAGTTCAGCAAATGATTATTTTTAAACCGATGCTGAATTTTTACAGCATAGCTATACATTCATCAGTTTATTCAACTACCCACTTAAAATGGAAATTTGGTTTACAAACAAAATATTAACTCAGCAGACAGCACTATAATGAGCCTTATAGTACATCTATATTTATATACTACCTGGTATTCTTTTCCTTTGATACAACCTTCAAAGTAGGAATAAATTTGATATGTAAATGTTCATCAATACCTCCAAATAGTTGTCTAAATATGTCATATATCTAGTGGATGACTGCCTATTTAGTGGGCAACACTAGATTTTAAAATGTCTACCGAAAAATAATATCTCATAATAATTTTAACACGGATCCTCCCAACATTATTTGAGCTGAACATTTTTCATAAATGTGTGGCCATTTTCACAACTGTATTAGTTTCCTAAGGCTACCATGAGAAATTACCACAAACTAGAAAGCTTAAAACAGAAATGTGCTCTCATACAGTTCTGGAGAATAAAGTCTGGAATCAACGTGTCAGCAGGCCATCCCCTCTCTATAAACTCTAGGAGTAGACTCTTTCTTGCCATTTCCTAGCCCCTGTGAGTGCCAGAAACCATTGGCATCCCTTGGTTTATAAGAATTACTCCAATCTCTGCATACACTGTCCCGTGACATTCTATCTGTATCCCTATTTCCCTCTTCTTATGGGAAAAATCCAGTCATTGGATTAGGGTCCACACTAATCCACCACGGTTTCATCTTAACTTGATTGCATCTACGAGAGCCTGTTTCCAAATAAGATCACATTCACAGGTACTGGAAATTAGGATTTGAACATATGTCTTGTAGAGAAAGAAGTCAATTGACAACAGTGTATAGATATTCTTTACTCATTTGTCTATTAATATGCTTTTCATGTGAGTAATTGATATGTATTACAAATTAATATTTGATAAAAATAACTGATCTGAACTAAAAATTATTTTAATAGATACTATTAGTATTAAAATTTCTGTCGTTGTTTCTATACCTGACACATAACAATTTGCTTGTTAAAAGTAACAAGGTTAAAAATGTATTTTAAGCTACGGATATGTATTCTCTGTTAAAATATGCTTAAACAATGGCTGATCTAATCACTTCAAGAACTCTGCCGTATAACTAGAGGACCTACATTGTTTATGATTTAAAATATTGCTAAATATCATGGGGCGCCTGGGTGGCTCAGTCCATTAAGCGCCAACTTCGACTCAGGTCATGATCTCGCGGTTTGTGGGTTCAAGTCCCACGTCGGGCTCTGTGCTGACAGCTCAGAGCCTGGTGCATGCTTTGGATTCTGTGTTTCCTCCTCTGTTTGCCCCTCCCATGCTCATGCTCTGTCTCTGTCTCTCAACAATAAATAAACGTTAAAAAATAAAATAAAATATTGCTAAATATTGGATATACCATTGCCAATATGGAACAGGAGGTTAAGCAAAAGTGCTGAAGTCTTAAAAGTATTTTTTTCTATGTCATGACCCAATCTTCTAAGGAGAAAATGTGCATTAAATTTCTCTTAATAATTATACACATACAGAAGAATTATATAAAGAAGCGTAAGGTTACATGCCACTCTGTCAATAAAATGAATGAAATCCTACTTAGTATTAAAACAGGAAAAAACATTGACTAGTGAGTCATCAGGTTAGTATGGCTACAGAAGGTTCACAGTAACAAAAACTGTGGATATGCCAAACTACTATGAAATTCCAACAGTTGTTCATCACAGAAGTCGGACTACTATGCCTCTAAGCGAGTGGCGCAACTGTTTTTGTGGAAAAGAAATTTGAAAGTAAGAGTAATTAAGTGGCTGTGATTTCAAGCCACACAGATGGCAGACCCAGGACTAGGAAAACAGGCACCCGATGTGTAGCTTGGTGCTTTTTCCACTGTAAAATGTTCAATAGAATTTTTTGCGTGACCTGTAATTTGCAGCTTCGTCTTCACACGAGGGCACACCTGTAACTTACAGCAAGCACAGCTAAGAGGTGTCATAATTTCTCAACGTCAACACTGATTTTATGAAACCTTAAAAGCATTTATTTGTATCTCTTTCTAAGCTTTGCAAATACCACTAAAAGAAAAAGAAATAAGTTGAATAAACTATGCAATGTGATTGTAGTTATGGTGCCCCCTAGCTTTAAAATCTTTTGCTTTCTAGTATCATGTGGCATATTACTCATTGTTTCAAAACTATATTCATAGTGTCCTTGATCTGTAAGAGTGGCTGTGCTAAGCACTTTTGTTTTTGAAAAGTGCATCTGTTATGTTCTCTGCCTTTGAGACAATCGTTATTTAGTGGAGGCAACAGATTGGTAACCAATTATTATTAAAACACACTGGGACATTCTAACAATGTTAAAAGAGGAGATGTTGGAGTGATTGAATTTTTCTTTAAGGTTGGATATTGCAGCGACTGGGAATCGGACAATAATTCATAGAGATACCTTGCATGGTAATACTTGATGGACATTTTTTTATCCTTAACTAATTGTTATATTATACAGAACCATAAAAAGCTTTGCCATAATTTCTGAAAATGGGCTCTTTTTATTTATTTAATGTCAGTGATATTTTTAAAACCCAAACACTGATTTAAAATGTCCTATAAAAACAACATGCATTGCTTTTTCTTGTGCTTTATTTCATTTATTGACTTGGTTTCAGCTGATTCAGACTGTCAGTGTCATGGACAGAGATGATCCTCCCCGAGGCCACAAATTTTTCTTTGAACCAGTGCCAGAATTTCCTCTCAATCCGAACTTCACCATTGTAGATAATAAAGGTATAGAATATTTTTAAAAGTAAAATTATAAGGCCTTATGTTCTAAAATTAAAGACTGGACTCAATTGTTTCCCCCACTTTTTTTTTTCTTTTCTTTTTTTTTTTTTTTTTTTAGATAATACAGCAGGAATCATGACTCGAAAAGACGGGTATAGCCGCAACAAAATGAGCACCTATCTACTACCGATTTTAATATTTGACAATGATTATCCAATTCAAAGCAGCACCGGCACACTCACTATCCGTGTGTGCGCTTGTGATAATCAAGGAAACATGCAGTCCTGCAATGCAGAGGCCTTGGTCCTCTCGGCCGGTCTCAGCACAGGGGCTCTGATCGCCATCCTTCTCTGCATCATCATACTCCTTGGTAAGCTCTGCCTCTGAATGTTCATTTGACTCAAATAAGTCTCTCCTGCACTGTTCAGTGATGGGGCTACTGAAAAGCACACTTCTCTAGAGTGAAAGATTGACATTTTTAACTCTTTATTGAAATTGTTCTTTCGATTTGAAAAAAAATCTAGTTGTCTCTGAGGATAGGACTAGCTTTCTAGAGATGAAAAACAGAGCTAACAGCTCATGCCTTATGCATGTATACACACACATTTTAAAATCTATTTTGTATTATACTGTTTAGTACTAGCTAATCATGGTCACTGTTCTCAGGACATTTACTTTTACAACTGATTTACTTTTTGTATCAACTCCATAAGATGGATACTCTGGTTCTTCTCAAGGAAGACTAAGTAACTTACATAAATTCAGTCATTTAGAAAGTGTTTTAAATAGCGTTCAATATATTAGTCTATTTCAGAATTCTCCTTCTAAACCATTATTCTCAAAGTCAAAGACTACCTTTACAAACAATATATCTAACAAATACCAAGTTATGTATATTAGACACCCAGTTGGCAAATGCAATTAAATTGTCAATATAAGATGAGCATTTTATTGATACAATTTGAACATAGGTGCAAATTAAAGGTTTAAGTTCATTTTTAAAAATATCAGTATGGCATTGTGGTCTACGTAGTCCTGCAGTATTTTCTAAATAAAGTCATGCTTGCTATAGCAAATGTTTGATTTGAGCATGCCCTAACAGGACAACGATTTAATTCAATTAAACAGTTGTTCCACTGTAAAACATTCCCCCCAAAATTGTTTCCATCAAATATTCATCCAAAATGCTTATCCAAAATGCTTATGCTTAGGGCATGAGAGCCAGCCAAATTTATGTTCCAATGCTCATATGTGCTGGCTCCTTTTCACCGCAAATCCTTTCAAGCAATCTGGATGAAATCCCTCTGGCCAGATATCCTTATGCGACTTCAGTGGGGGATTGATAAAAGTGAGGGGAAAACATTTGTCTCAGTTCAAATGATCCAACTATTTAGAAAAACATTTTTTCAGGGTGCTTTAGAACATACATACACCAACACCAGTCCACATCTCAGAACTGCTGCTAGAAAGTTCAGCTCTTCTGTAAAATATTTTTTGTATTCCCATGAAGTATCAATTTTGGCTTACCTTTCAGCTAAGTGCTACTGATATTATATTGTTTTATTTGGTCACATAGCTCTACTTTCCTAATTTAGGACAACATGGAAATATGCATATTTTAAATTTGACTTTTAAATTTCTATATTAAGATAATACACAAAGACACACATGCATACATGAGGAAACAAAAGCGCCCCCTAATAAGCTTACATACTATGTCTTATGACACTACATTGTTTAACAGTTTTTTCTAAGCAGAAATCCTACAAGGCTGTTTCTTTATTTTGAGAACTCGGTCACCTTCCTGCCCTATACAATATAGAAGGCACACATTTCTTGTTTTCCACCTTCCCGACCGACTGCATAAAGATGGAGGGATTTTCTATTATTTTAGTTAAAATTGTTTCTAATTCAGAAGGTTTCATTATCAAAGTTCCTAAAACATTTTTGCTGTGATTTCATCTTTTTAAAAAGTTTTTGTTTGAATTCCATTTAGTTAATGTACAATGTAGTTTTAATTTCAGGTGTACAGTATCAACACTTCCATAAACACACTGTGCTCATCACAAGTGCACTCCTTAATCCCCATCACCCATTTAACCCATCCCCCCCACACACAGTTCCCCTCCAGTAACCCTCAAGTTGTTCCCTATAGTTAACAGTCTGTTTTATGCCTCTCTCTTATTTCCCATGTTGATTCCACATATGAGTGAAATCATAGGGTATTTGTCTTTCTCTGACTTATTTCACTTAGCATAATACTCTTTAGCTCTGTCCACATTGTTGCAAATGGCAAGATTTCATTCTTTTTTATGTCTGAGTAATATTCATTGTGTGTGTGGAGATATATATATATATATATATATATATATATATATATATACACACACACACACATACGTATGTATATATACATATATACATATATATATAATATACATACGTATATATATGTATATATATATATACATACGTATGTGTGTGTGTGTATATATATATCTCCACACACATACATACATGTGTATACACACATACATATGTATACATATGTATGTGTGTATGTATATATACATACATATATGTATACATATGTATGTGTGTGTATATATATATATATATTTATTTATTTATTTATTTATTTATTTATTTATCTTCTTTATCCATTTATCCATTCATCTGTGGATGTACACTTGGGCTATTTCCATGATTTGGCTATTGTAGGTAATGAATTAGTATATTTGTATTCTTTGGGTAAATATCTGGTAGTGCAATGGCTGAATCATAGGGTACTTTTATTTTAAACTTTTTGAGAAACCTCCATGCTGTTTTCCAGAGTGGCTGCACCAGATTGCATTACCACCAACAGTGCAAGAGAGTTCCTTTTTCTCCACATCTTCACCAACACCTGTTGTTTGCACACAGTTACTAAATTTCTATAGTTAGAAGAGTTGCCTCTTTGCAAGACAGTGATATAGCATGGACAATAATATCTCAGACCTACCTTTACAGTTTGAAGAAATATAGTTATTAGAGTTTGTCTATGTTACAAGGCAAAGTCGAGGATTAAAACCTGATGCAGGACTTTTTAACTGTTTTAGTTCCTTAGACACCTTGGGAATCAAACTATGGGAACTATTTAGAATAATAAATCAATAATAATAGGATATATAAAAAAAGGAAATATGTTTATCCAAATTAAATAAGAAACAAAAGCAAAATGTGTTTAATTATTGTCATATGTGCCTTATTCTAGTGCAAGTCTAATGATTATTTAAGATATATCATAACTAAAATGCAACATAAAATATCTATGATTCCTGTTGGTTTAATAGTCACACATACTGTTACTATCACTACAGTACTTGTATATTCTGATATTCATAATAGAAATACTAAATTCCAGTAATAGATTAATAAAAATAATGACATACTTTTTTCTATTCATTATCTTTACCTTTCTAAATTCCATTCACATAACCTCAGTCTAGGGAAATGAAGCAGGTAATTGTGACCCAACAAAGGAACAGGTTCCAAGGTCCATTTGTGGGAATTAATAAATATTATATTAGCTAAGAGCCCTTAATATAATTTGACTATGTTGTTCTTATTTTATAGCCAGAGTTTATAAAAATTTTGAGGAAAGTAGATAATTTATAAATTAATTCAATATTAAATTTATAAAAAAAACCTTTTTTCTACTTCATGATTCACTAGATTGGTGGATTTCAGATCTATGCTGAGTTAATTAACTTATGTTCATCCTTTAATAGGGGAAATAGAGATATGTCTCATTTTTATTGAGTAGTTTTTTTGTTTTATTGTCTCTAAAATGATTCTGAATATAGCTCAGCACCCGGAGCCTATTCTATGGAGGTTAACTGAAGATGTTACTAATGATTTTTTTTTTTTATTCTTTCTACCAATTATTAGGAGCTAAGGAAAGTGTTTTGGCTGATAGGACAATAGCATTGGGCAGACTTTAAAGGAGTTACAAGAAACTCAAGGGCCATGGTGAAGTGTGGTTTCAATGTAAATGAGTTTGCTTTGTGTGATTTCAATACAAAAATCAAGAAAAGAAATGATAGATTTTTGAGCCAACATGTTCTTGTTTTTTAATAAAACCTAAATAGTATTAGCAAAACATTTAGCTGCCTAAATTAAGGAAAAGCTGTTTTTTATTTCTCTCATGCAATGTCTAAGTGTGTTTTGGGAAAGTTTATCTTTATTTAATTTTTAACTTTTCTTATATACAAAATTAGGAACTTGTTCCATTTTCAATGAAAAACTTATATTTTGGAAATTATTTATTTTTTCTTACTTTTAAATGTATTTGTAAATTGCAAAATGTATTTATTTTGCATACAGACATTCATTGTCACATATATGCATATGTTACATTTAGTAACATAACAAAAATAAGAAAGTATATTTCATGTGGGGAGTTCACAACTAATTTGATAACACAAGTATATAAAAAATAAAACGATACAGCAAATAGAGGGATTACAAATAACAGGTCAGCCAGAAAGTTCCAATGTACTTCTATAAGTCAAGGAAATCCTCAATAACAAGACAATTAGTCTGAACTATCTTTAATCTGAACTATCTTGTAAGATGAGTACAGGTTAAAGATAAGTAAGAATTTGGGGCGCCTGGGTGGCTCAGTCGGTTGAGCGTCCGACTTCAGCTCAGGTCATGATCTCACGGCCCGTGAGTTCGAGCCCCGCGTCGGGCTCTGGGCTAATGGCTCAGAGCCTGGAGCCTGCTTCTGATTCTGTGTCTCCCTCTCTCTCTGCCCCTCCCCCGTTCATGCTCTGTCTCTCTCTGTCCCAAAAATAAATAAACGTTAAAAAAAAAATTTAAAAAAAAAAAAAAAAAAAAAAAGATAAGTAAGAATTTGAATTCCATATCAGAGCTTATAGAGTGATGGCTCAGATTTTAGGTAGGCTTTCAAAACCAGGTCCAAAAAGGAATTTAAATAGATAAGAGCTATTAGAAGGATTAGATCAGTAGCACATATATATTTTTGTATATATTATATACACACATATATTGCACTTTTATGTATATATGCATGTATATGAGTGATGTTTTGCATATATTGAGTCATTAAGAAACTATTAAATTATTGCTCAATTTATCTTGGGCTAATAATGAGTGTAGCTTTAGAATTTTAGTATTGTTAAGCAAGTTTGCTGTTGGAAGGAATGAGATATCACATAATTAACAGCTGGCTAAATGAATTAGCCATAACTGAATAAGGATTTTTCAATGCCAGAGCTCTACAGGAGAGTGACTCTTGAAAGTAAATAAATGGACTGTAATATCTGCTCTTTTATCAATACAGGACATTTACTCATTGGCCCAAGGCACTGTGTATTTGTGTAGGATAGTCACTTTTTATCCAAACAAATCTTAGCATCTCTCATACCACACAAACTTCCCTTTCCAAAATGTGCTATATTTAATTTAAACCTGAACCATGGAATCTCACTATTTTCTCTTTGTTGTTGTTGTTGTTCCAAAGGGTGCTATATTTAATTTAAACCTGAATCATGGACTTTCACTATTTTCTCTTTGTTGTTGTTATTGTTGTTGTTATTACGAATAGTTTTAGTTGTGCTGTTTGCTGCACTGAAGAGGCAGAGAAAAAAGGAACCTCTGATAATTTCAAAAGACGATGTCCGTGACAACATTGTGACCTATAATGATGAAGGTGGTGGGGAAGAAGATACCCAAGCTTTTGACATTGGCACCTTAAGGAATCCAGAAGCAAGAGAAGACAGTAAACTTAGAAGAGATGTAATGCCTGAAACTATTTTTCAGATAAGGAGGACTGTGCCTCTGTGGGAAAATATTGATGTACAAGATTTTATCCATCGAAGATTGAAAGAAAATGACTCAGACCCAAGTGCACCACCTTATGATTCACTGGCAACATACGCCTACGAAGGCAATGATTCCATAGCCGATTCACTCAGTTCTTTGGAGTCTCTCACAGCCGATTGTAACCAAGATTATGATTACCTCAGCGACTGGGGACCTCGTTTTAAAAAGCTTGCTGATATGTATGGGGGTGATGACAGTGACCGAGATTAAGAGTATCGTATGACTTGATCCATGTTAGTGGAAGTACGCTTCTTGTTACTAGATTGAGTGGCCTGCATTCTCTTCCTTGGAGGAAATTTTTTAAAAATTGAAATTACAAACAATACGTAGGTGTTGTCTTAGTAAGGGTTTGCTTAATCAGTAAGTTTCTGTGAATGAATATGAATGATATAGATTTTAAAAAAAGTAATAATAACCAGTTCACTCTCTTTGCCTAGCAATCTCTGAACGAAAGTATATCACATCAATAATCAATACAAATTACATAAAAGGCTTTTTGTGCCTTTCCTTAAATATAAAGACTTTATAAATGTTTTCTTAACTGACTTATAGTCACCTTTACTATTAAACATTGTGCAACTGCTTTGTAAATTAATATGAAAATATATCCCTAAAGAAATAGGAATGACTATTACTGCCATATTTATTTAGTTGAAGAATGTCTTTGTGTTAATTCATTCATATTTTTATAAATGTATATTTATATTTTTGTATTTTTATGAAATAAACTAGTATTTATAAAAATAAATATCATTTTATTTACTTCCTAGAAGCAGTTCTGATCTCAATTATAACAGAAATTTTTTACATCTTTATAGACAAAACACAATTTACTCAGGGAAAAAACAGCTAAGTTACTGCATGTGATTTGGAACTAGAATGTAGCAAGACTATAAAAGAGCTTTAGTGTAAGTTATGATTTTTTGTTTCTGCCACTTGAATATGGACAAATGCTTATTCAACCACTGATATCTACCCATTAATAGGATATGAGACCTTTGAAATATAAACTATTATAAATATACTTGTGAATGATTATGGTTTTTATATAATTTTTTCTATAGAATCAGCCAGTGAATTTTATTTGAGAGTATATGAAGTATGTGTAAGAAATGTTATATGTATCAGGGGAAAAAATGTAAATCACTCTTTCTCCTTCAACAGAAGTTTTCAGAATGAAAAGGAATAGTTCTGATTTTGTTCTCCTCATCAGATAATTCATGGAATATAAGCCAGGTGACATTTAAAATGAGTATCAACAAACTAGAGGGTTTTTTTTTAATTGAAAACTTTATTGCGTAGATTCAAAGTCACTGTATTTGAGGAAATCTTGAAATAACTGGTGACATGTAGGCTGAAGATTAAAAAAAATTAGGGAATGTGTGGTTTTACTAATGATTGGGATTGTAAAAAAAATCTGTTTTTGGACAGAATTTGGACCCTTTAAGACATGAGAAAGAGGAAGAGAGTGGCAGAATTGTGCATAATAATCATTAGCAAATCTCTGAGACTGCTATGCAGAAAACCTGCCTCGGTTTAATCTGGAGAATAAAACCTAAACTAAAATATGGAAACTTCACAAGGAGATTGCATACTATTCATTTCCTGTGCCATGAATTATCTTTTGCTTTCTCTTTTATTATTCATCCTTTAAGGAGTAAATATCATACCCAGGGTCATTCTTAATGTGGAATTTATTTAGAAATTTAACACTGACTAGTCTGTTACCAAGCCTTTTTAAATAGCAAATACCAATTATAGACAAATTTGTGTATTCTGTTACTATGTTATAAAATTTTCAAAGACCATTCAAGAACTTTAGCACCAGTAGCTGACACATATTACAGATTTAATTTGATGCTGAGAAAATAAAATATACTTTGCACTTAAGAAAAATTTGAAATTTTTCTAATCATTGGAATTTTCCAGAAAACAGAAAGTTTTTAAGTTTTAGGTTTAGTTTAGAAAGTTGTTTTTTTTTTTTGTTTTTTTTTTTTTACTTTAGAAAGTAATTAAGTTTTCCCATTGCTAGAGCTATTCCAGCATGAATCAGACAAATATTTGAGGAGGATAACGTTGAGTGGCTTAAAGCAGTCGGCAAAAATGAATTAGATATCTATTAAACTTCTTATCACTTTATTCTATAATCACTAGAATAAGTGGCAAGAAGCAAACAAATTAAGAAGAGGCTATAATGACTGTACGTGTAACAGCTGTATAGAAATGAAAAAAAAATCATGTTGAGTCAGAAAAGGGGAATTGGTAGTTACATTGCATGCCTGGGTTTACCACACTTCAAATACTAAGCGCATCACAACAAACCAAGCTACCTATAAGTTGTAAACCTACAAATGCAATGAGGAAATCATATTAATACCACATAGAATAAGACACATTAAATTTTTAAGCTTGATTATGAAGAAATATTCATTTGATTACCATTTTTCAGCACTTTAATAAAACTGGTTTGAGTTCTCCCTTTCCTGGATCTGAGAATGACTGATATACCGATGTCTTTGTGAGGACAGAGCTAATAGATTTCATACTTAATAAGGATATGATTGTTTTTGCTATCAATCAAGGAGTCCTATTTGGTCAAAGAAATTACCAGTTTCATGAAATATTAATGCTTTTCATAATTTTCTAATAATCTATGAAATTCCTGTAGTAGGAAAATGCATTTAGAAGACTGATCAGCTTTTTTGTAAATAAAAAAAAAAAATTTCCTAATTGAGAAGTAAAAAAAAAAATATATATATATATATAACTTCCCCACCCATACCCACACAAAAAATAGAGATAATAATATTTACTCTATTGTATTTGGATAATTTTATTTCATTAAGATGCACACAATACATTCAATAATATTAGTTTCCATCACTTGATTCTCATGGGACTGAGACACTGGTAAAATCTGAGGAAAATTAATTCTTAAAGTGTGTTTACTTTCCAAACAAAATAAATTAGTTAGCTTTGACTGTTTAAACTTAAGATAAAATTGAAGCTAGTTGAGTAAACATTTTTTTCCAAATATAATTAAAACAATCATTGTTTTATATATTCAATAAATTCAAAATAATATATTGTCTATATTTATATCTGAAGTTTTTTTCAGAGAGAGGAACCTATCTACATTATTTGCACTTTAAGATATGGACTGGGTGGTAGTATCTTCAATCCTGCTCTTAGACACATGAAATAGATTCCAGTCACTTAAAAAAATCAATTTAGTAAAGAAAAGAAAACAGCATTACCAACACAAAGCAGTAAACAAATAAGGGGAAAAAATCCTACCATAGCCAGTGGTTGAACTGACCTCAGTTGATTATTCCTTCCACTTTGGCGTAACCACTATAGCTGGCTGCCAGGATCCTTTATTATATTGGGTATTCTTTTATTTTACTCAGCCTCCCTGACTGGCTTCTTCCGTCTAACTCTGTATTTTAGAGTAGACCAAGCCCTCTTTTTTCTTTTTTCTTTTCTTTTCTTTTCTTTTCTTTTCTTAACTTAAATTCTGGCTCTTGATGATCTATCCACTTTCCCAGTTTCTATACATTTTTACATCAATATCCATATGAACATATAGATATATCAATATAGAGATAAATTGAAAATTCTCAAACTTAGACCTCCATCTTTGGAGGTCTACAACCCCCTATCTTTGCTTCATTCCTATAATCCAAACATATTTCCAATGAACTGTTCTAAATTTCCACATGAAAGTTTAATGAAGTGGGATATGTCCAAATTTTAACCTCTAATTTTTGCCCCCAAAATCTGTTCTACTCTAAAAGTGGCCCAAGTTGATGGAAAAAAAAAAAAAAAAGACCACAACATCTTCCTACCTGTCCAGGTCAAAAATCTTGCAGTCATCCTTCATTTCTGTTATTCTATAATCCTTCATAGGCTATACTTTAGGAAATCCTATTGACTATACCCTCAAAATCTGTCTGGTATATAATAAATTTTCATCACATCCCCGGCTACAATCCTGGCATTTTGTGCACCTGGATTATCGCAGTATACTTCTAAGAGTTCTTTCTTACTCATCTTGGCTCCTACCATCTATTTGAAAAGACTGAAGAGAGAATACAGACTGGTGTGCATTTCTTTTTCTTCTTTGTTTTCTTTTCCTTCCTTCCTTCCTTCCTTCCTTCCTTCCTTCCTTCCTTCCTTCCTTCCTTTTCTTTCTTTTCTTCCTTCCTTCCCTCCGTTCAATTAGGTAAGCATGAACATCTCATTTCTCTATTCAAAACCTATCAATTGTTCTTTACAGTGAAAGTCAGTCCTCACGAAGTTATCAAGTACCCTTTATCTCTTTGATCTTACTCTCCTCTAATTCCTTAACTCATTTCACTTCAGTTATTCTGGGCTCCTTGTTCTTCCTTTAAAACACTAAGCATTTTCCCTTTGCACTGACTGATCACTATCCTTGAAATTAGTTTTCCCCAGATATTCATGAAGTTAACCATTAGAACTTCTTTCCAGTCCTGGGTCAAACGCCACTGAAAACTACAACCCCCAAAACCCATTTCTCCTTTCCCGATTTATTTTAAAATAAATATTTTCCACAGAAAATATCACTGTTGAACGCAATGCATAATGTGTTTATCACTTAATTATTTCATTTGCCAAATTCTACTAGAATGATTGTTGGTTCACAAACTGGCCTTTCCACACACAGGGCAAGGGGAGGTGGAAGAAGGAGGAAGGCCCCTCCAGACTGGCCAGCGGCAGGTTTAATAAGCAAAGGAACTTGCATACGAGGCTTGTCTTGAGCAGCAACAGGACAAGTTACATTTCTGCACCTGCCAGCCAGAATCTTAAAAGTTTGTCAAAGGATTTAACTGGATTCAGTCACCTACTCAGCCTAGATGGTCTCCACAGCTCCTTACTCTCTCAAAGGTGCAACACTGAAACAGCTCCTAGTGTGAGAATGGTGGGCAAAATGTACATTGCAAGGACAGGGGAGGGTTGTGAGGAGCTTCTGAAAACCCAGGGTCTAGTTTGGGGGTCAGCCTGAGGTCACATACTCTCAGTGACCTCTTCCAACAAGAATTCTTCCCAAATCATACCTTGTTAACGTGCAGCAAATATTTGTTAAAAGTTAAGTGACATGCTCAATATTTAGATATGATACTTTTCTTAATTTGGTAAAATATTATCAACACATAGGACTTTAAATAAAACAAATGTAAACAAAAAAGAATTATATTCAAATTCATAACAAAGTATATGCCTTCAACACAGTATTGATTACAGCCTAGAGTATTAAATCTAAGTACTGTATGCTGAATTCTGGTTGATCATGATTAGGTCACTATTTAAAAAGATCTTTCAAAATTACAGAAAGCATGACTAAATTTTTTCCAGTTTTTAAAAAAGCCTCCCTAAATTAAAATTGTATTCAATGATCCGTGCTTCTAAAAGTATACGGTAATGGGATTTTACTAGATTTCAGGCCATCAATTCTAAACGCCAGAATCAAAACACAAGCCAACACAAATAAGGAATCAAAGAAACAGCCTTCTCTGTGCAGTTTTAATTATCTTTATAATCACCTAATTATTGGATTGGTTTTAGCCCTCTTTTCTCACATTTGGATAATATTTTGTGAATAAAGGCAAGCTGAACAACCTATGAAAATGTTTTCTTACTTAAATATGTTTAATTACTTTCCAAATTTCAGTAATGATGTGTGACTATTTTTTAAAAATAAGCATTGTTTGGGGGCGCTTGGGTGGCTCAGTCGGTTAAGCATTCAACTTTGGCCTAGGTCATGATCTCACCATTAGGAGTTCAAGCCCAGCATTGGGCTCTGTCCTAACAGCTTAGAGCTTGGAGCCTGCTTTACAGTCTGTGTCTCCCTCTGTCTCTCTCCCTCTGCCCCTCCCCCACTCTTCCTGTCTCTCTCTTTCAAAAATAAATAAACATTAAAAAAATTAAAATAAATAAACATTGCTTAATAACAGTTCATATAAAAAAAAAAACACCAGCTATTTATTATGTTCAAACTAGCAATGTACAGACATTGGGCCTTATCTTACCTGCAGTTTTTGTTATTGTTGTTGTTTGATGGAATATTATTACCTAATATAGTGTTAAAAAGGACAACAAAAATCACCATAGTATTACCAGCATTTAAAGGCCAAGGTATTTCACCTATACATAATTCCCTGTGGATTTTCCTGTGGAATCTAGTAGTGAAATTAGGTAGTTTTCTGCTATATTTATGTATCATTCAGTAAATCTCACCAACTGACAGTTCATGTCTATTATTTTCTTATTGTTTCTAAACACATAATCATGTAATTTTGATAGTAGCCATTTTTCAATAACATATAAATATCTTTCACAAATATGTGGCTTGCATTTTCACTGTAATTAATTTCAGTGTAACCAAAATTATGTATACTATGAAGTTAACCATTAACTATGTCTTATGGTTTCCCTGCAATTTTTTGCTTGGTTTTCTATGTATCCTTATTACTAATTCAGCTCCAAACTCTGTCAGCTGTGTAAATTTTCTCTCTCGAGATTCAGAAGCACAAAAAAAGTGGAGAGCTAATTTCATCTCCTTGAAGAAATATTTCCTTCAGTCACTGAACTGCTCTACTGAGTGAGATTAACTTTCTTCTAAGCCAGATGCATCCTGGTACCTCCTCCCACCATCCACCTGGGCATTCCCTGAGTCTCTCCTCCAGAACTGGAATCCAGAGTCCTATGTCCCATGTCAAACACTTTCAGTCTTTTTTTATTGTTCCTTCTCCCCATTCATGTTTAGGATAATTTTGTCTACATATCTCTTAAATGATGTTACTACACATTTGTGTCTAATATTATACTTCCATTGTGTTTTACACAAACAGAAATGCTCTAGTAATCACTTGTCTTTTTGCTCTAACTATATTGGTGTCGTGAAGTTTCACTAGTTTGAAGGAAGTATTTCAACTCCTTGGTCACCAGAAATGTCTCCAAGGACATTTACACAGCAGCTTCATTAGTTTATATGATCTGCCTATTCCTCATAGGCATTAGGCATTTGAGTTTGTAACAATGTTAGTATACAACCTTGACCAGAATTCTAAAAAAAAATTATGAATGCTATTATCAATAAATCTTATTTATTTGATTTTAAGTATTATAAATTTAGTATATGATCATTACTTATACTAATATATAATAGCCTCACATATATGCATTATAAGGAAATACATTTTGGGTAGTCATATTCTTGAAAGGAATGTATAAACATTCAGATCTGGTTTTGTCTGTTTGGTTTTATTACACCAATTCAAGTCTACTTTTCAGTGTATATAATCCTGAAAAATGCATTTAAAACCCTTCACATACTTGGAAATTCAGTATGCACACATTGATTTAATAATCAAGTACAACATGATCTAGAATAATATGCACAAAATATCAACTAAAGCCAAATAAAGTATATACCTTTACATATTTATTTGAATCAAATGTTATATTCATCAGAGTATATCACATTTATAACCTCTCTGTCCTACCAGCTTTGTAAGAATGGTTCAGTTGTGTGGTCTGTTAGTTTCAAATTTATTTTTTTATAGGAAACATATTGGTGCCTTTTTCTATTAATTACAGGAATAGTATACTGAGAAAAGTAATGCTTTTAATGGAAAGTATTGATTCAAATTATAATTTACTTTTTTCAGGATGCTATAGCAACAAAGAAACTTCACTGATAAAATCTTATGTAAGTTAATGATTAACTTATTAATTTTGTAAATCCCAACTAAATGCTAGGATTATGTGAATCTAGGTGAAAAAAAAGCAAAAATAGTACAGCGCAGAACCCATTTCTTATAAGACTTCAAAATTCAATTCAATAGACAAAACATTAACATGAGTAACTAAAATATAAAGTGGTATGTGATTAAGGCTTAGAAATGGTATAAAAAAAAGGGTAAAATAGTATTTCTTGGCTTCACATGTGTTTCACAATTATATCATTTAAAAACTGGTAAACAAGAATTACTATATCCAGTAAAAATCAATCAAAGTCATCTTTGAATAAAATACGGTAAGGAGCTGTTTCTACTTAATTTAACTCAGTCAATTTTGATATTAAAATTTAAGATCACAGTATAACGAGGACACAGACACCATTTTTTGATATTTGACTACTGAGAGCTTTAAAGCCTTACCCTTCCCTCTTTTCCTTGAGCCCCAAGTCTGGACAAGCTGATAAAAGTCTGGGTGTTCCTTCTTTGGGCACAGACAGGAAATTCAATTCACATACGTCCTACCCATAGGAGCAAAGTTTCATCTAGCCCCACCCTCTAATCACAATAAAAACTTAGCCATTTTGGAATTACTTGAGAGGCTTCAGTGTTCTCCCAAGAGGTGTCAATCATATGAATAATAAAGCTTTTCATACCTTATTGGTGTGTGTGCATGGCATCTTTGGTCTCTATATTCAAGTCACACTTTGAGTGGGAGTCCATCTACCTGTGCAGAAGACCACAAGAAACAAATTACTATTAAGTTTTAGACATCTAAAAATGGTAGTTTGGCAAGGTCAAAACAGATAAAATATGATTTTATAAACATTTAAAATACTCTAAAATATTTCACAGATATTTTATAATGGTCCTCTTAATCATGAAATTACTCAAAATATCATTGTATTTATTTATTAAATGCAATAATTTAGTATAGAGCATATTTGTGGTTTTAATTATAGGGTAATGCACACTTGGTTATTGACAGACTAAGGAAGTTGGTAAATAGAAGAAGAGAATAGCTACATTAAGATGTATTTATGCTCCCATGTGCTAGGCGCTGTACTCAGCATTTTACAGGGATTACTCACGTAAGTCTCAAAAATCTTTTGAGACAAGTATTATCCTTCTCTTTATATATAACAGGGAGCTAAAATTTATTTAAGGTTAAAGGTTAGTAAAATATGAAGAAAAGCTTTAAATCTAGGCAGCCTGACTCGATATGGTAGGCTCAGCTTTTTAACCAGTATCCTATATTAGGTCATCATTTTATGAAATGGAAAGCATGGTAGTAGCATCGAGTTAGGAACTTTTAATCATATATTTGTCTCAGAAAATATCAATCATATTCAATTTGATTAAAAATATAATGAAATGGCTGGCTCAGTCAGTAGAGCATGTGACTCTTGATCTCGGGATTATAAATTCAAGCCCCGCATTGGGTGTAGAGATTACTTAAAAATAAAATCTTTAAAAAATAATAATAAAATGTCCACTAACAATTTGGGGTTTTGAAAAACTAAAGGATATAAAATATTTTTCTTGTAAATGAAAGGATCTGAAATTACACAAGCAAGTTCTAGATAAGGGTAATACCAGAATCTGAAGACATATAATATCTAATAATAAATAGCAAAAGCTAACAAAACTGCAGCACATAAAACGATGTATTAAAAATTGATACTCTGTGGGACACCTTGGTGGCTCAGTCAGTTAAGCGTCCAAATCTTGATTTGGGCTCAGTTCACGATCTCACAGTTTGTGGGACTGAGCCTGGGTAGGGCTCCTTGCTGACAGCATGGAGGCTCATTGGGATTCTCTGTCTCCCTCTCTCTGCCCCTCCCCCACTCATGTACACTGTCTCCCTCTCTCTCTCTCAAAATAAATAAACTTTAAAAAAATGCCACAATATGGACGAGATTTCTATTGATTATTTCTCCTTAGATGGGAAATCACTCTGTGATTAGGAGAAATTCCCACAAAATCTTGTATATTAAATACATTGCATTGGATAATAAGTTATATGGAGTATATGTAGAATTAGATATGTCTACTTTCCTTAAAAATTAAATATTTTGACTTTATTTTTACTCTTCGGTTAATGCTAATAATAATAGGTAAATTTGTATTCATACTTCTTTAAATTTTTTTAAATATTTACTTTTGAGAGAGAGAGACAGCGAGTGAGGGAGGGGCAGAGAGAAAGAGAGACACAGAATCCAAAGCAGGTGCCAGGCTCTGAGCTGTCAGCACAGAGTCTGATGTAGGGCTCAAACCCACAGACTACAAGATCATGACTTGAGCGGAAATCGGACGGTTAACCAACTGAGCCACCCAGGTGCCCAAATATGTATTCACACTTTGAAGCCAGGTAATAGTGGGAAGCTTGTCACATTCTCTCAGATAGGACTGGGACAGAGGAAGCAATAGAAAGCACCAGCACTAAAAACAAAGATTTGAGGTCAGAAGTGAGACCTTATATCCTGCATTTCCATATCACACTTTTAAACCTTTGAAAGACCACTTTTGAATTAATCTGCAAAGCAAGCAAATTAAAATGGTGCCTGGCAGCAATTAAGTCTAAAGTCAGGAAGGAATATTGAACATCACAGTTATCATTAGCCACATTCATTCTAAAGTGGCCAATTTGGAAATTAGGAACATCTTACTAGGATGAAAGAATAGAAGAATGGACGATGGTGACACTAGTCTGATTACTTTTTCCTCTGGCCACTGAATAAAATATATGGCTTTCTTTTCCCATGTGTATTCATTTAAAACATGACAGAAGTGAGCCAGGGAGTCATTTTGATGACTGCCCACTCTGCTCCACACATATATCCACCCATTCCCAAAGCATGACTTTTTTACTTTTAATTTTTTATATTTTGATTATTTGAATATAATTGACACACAATATTACATTATTTTCAGTTGTACAACATTGTGATTCAACGTCCCTATGTGTTATGCTATATTCACCACAATTGTAGCTACCATCTGTCACCATACAATAGCATTACACTACCATTGACTATATTCTCCACACTCTGCCTTTTATTCCATGAATTTTTCATTCCATAACTGGAAGCCTTTATCTTCTCAATGATGGAAAACTTCAGACATTGTCAAGGATAAAACTCAAATACATTTAATCTGGGTAGACAGATAGATATAATACTTATATCTATAATATATTTAAAATGTAGCATCTATATCACAATATCTCCTGAAAGTGTAGAGGGTCATTCATATATGTCATCCGAGAGTGTTTCCATACTCAGATTTTAATTTTTATAGAAAAAAATCATACTTTGAGTTACAACTCACCCAATAAGAAAGAACTAATTGTGAAGTTTACAGTATTCTAAATATTCCCCTATGTTCTGGATGAATGGTGGCTTCCTGTATTGATTGCATCATGCTAACAAATTGCCTAACTTACAAAAAATGTCGCTAACAAGTGCACACTTGTTTCAGTTTTAGGATTGTTGATGTATTTACGTAGCGAAATAAGGCATCTTATCAAGAAATAATCATGTAATATGATGTAGTTCTTACTTGAGTATTTATTTATCGAATTATGTTAACCTAATGAACTGATGGAAATGTTGATCCAGTGCTACTAGATCAGAGGACAGACATGCTCCGAATAGGAGAGTTGATTAGACTGATCTAAGCGTCAGTTAATAAAATAGTGGGGAAGTTATTTCCATTTCATGGTCTGTAAAATTAATTCCTTAACCTTCCAGCTATAATGAAAGATCGTATTTTGCATTTTTTCATTATTAATCTACTCTCATACTTATTATCATGAAATTATATTAAATATTCTCCACCTTTATTCATTAAAACTTTAATGCAATAACCATCAGTTTTACTCACTGAATAACAAATAATTTAGAAACAATGTGAAAAGATATTTAAATGCAAATCTCTGTTAAATGAGTGATCTGAATTCCTAAAAAAATTATTTAAAAATCTAATCTAATTCAGTTGAAACTAATACAGCTAAACTGCTTGCCGTTAGATCATATATGACAAATTAATTAACATGATTTGTTTTTATCTTCAGCAGCTTAACAAAATATCTTTTATTTATTCTCTAAATACTATATTCATCTTCCTTTTAAGAATAAATATACATGCTACCAGGCAGCAGAAACCTATAAATAAAATAACATTTCCCAAGAAAACTAATGTGTATTTAACAATTTTAGGCATATATTTTTGGTGAATTTCTACATATGCAGCAGAAACACCTTTGTGAATTGGGACCAAGAAAGTGAACTTAAGATTAAGAGGAAATTCTGCTCATCTTTGAGAGAAAAGCTCTTTTTATAGATTCCTATGAAAGGTCTAAGAGGAAAAGCATAAATGTAAGTGATCAAAAAGAAAAGCCCCAAGCTAAAAACTATGCTATAAATCTCAAAGGGTAGTTGCATTTTTGAGATTTTTTTAAGTAGAATTCTATTTTGAGGAAAAAAGAAGAAACTTCATCCTTATTCTTCTTCAATTTATGAGGAAAAGAAATTACACCTCATTAAAATTTAATTTAAAATTAAATCCCAAGTAGAACAAAATCAACCATAGAAATGACTGAAGCTCTAATCCACTGAGAACAAAGATGACAATGATTTAAGGAATTATATGCTCATATGAAAGTTCTTATGTGCTCCTACAACATTCATTATCTTTCATTATATAAATGTCCTTTATCAGTACAAAGCCTAGCAATGCATCTCGATAGGAGAAAAAAACGTAGCCAGAGAGACAGTAAACAAGAAAGCACACACACGTTTTCCTGGTCTATCTTACTTCTCTTATTTAAATTATAGATATATATTTTTACTATTTTCACTTTTGATATTATCAAGCATCCATAATCACTAATTTACTTAGTCCTAGTTCACTATGAAAGTATTATCTACTTGCCTTGCGGCACTGAGTCAGTTTTTGCACAGTGTCATATACTGATTTGACCAACTGCATTCATACTCACAAATCAAAGTTTTCTCTTTTTCTAGGGATCATCAGTCTCTTTAATATAAGCACATTTTCTCTGCTTTCTGTGCTCATTCACACGGTATTTCAGAAGTTCTAAGATATTCTTTGCCTTCTGCAGGTCATGGAAAATGCGAGGGAAGGATGCAGAATTGAGGAACTTGGAGATAGCTTCCATCTTTTCCATGGGTACTCTGTTATTCCATACTCTGCTCTTAGCCCACTATCATGGGCTATTTTATTATCAAGGTTTTAAGCATCTAAACAGTAATGGAAAGAGCCTCCAGAATATTGCCCAACATTCAAAATTATGAGACACATGTTGCATTTTCCCAAAAAGGCATCCTGTTCTGTTCTCTCTGTTCTGCTTTGATGACAACAATAAAGCAACTTTCCTATTCAGGAACTCAGTCGGCATCTAATTAAGACGAGAAGGGAAGCCAGATTATATTTTTGTTAATATATCTCTGATATGTTCAGGTGAATTTTGTTTGATTCTTATGGAGCAACACTTCACCTGACTCCGGGAGATAGGACTACGTATGGTACCTTAAAAAATTGGACAAAGATTGTCTACAACTTCTCCCATCAATAATTACAATTTCTTAGGGCACCTTCAGCATGCTTCATGCCTAAGTTTCTCACAGTTAAGCATTCAACTCTTGATTTCGGTTCTGGTCATGATCTCACAGTTCATCAAGCTCTGTGCTGAAGGCACAGAGCCTGCTTTGGATCCTCTGTCTCCCTTTCTCTCTGCCCCTCCACAGCTTACTCTCTCTCTTTCTCTCAAAATATATAAAAACAAACTTAAATAAAAAAGAATTATAATTTCTTTCCCCATGCCATGAATTTAGGCTGTTGGTGTTTCTACTTGCTTTATTCTAATAGAATACAGCAGAAGTGATTTGTCCAAGTTCTGAGCTTGCAGTTCTGCCCTTGCCCTGAGAAATAGTCTGCCCTCAAATGAGCAAGCCTGGCTACCCTCCTGGGGAATAAGAGAAAATATTCATGTAAAGAGAGCCTCTAGCTACTCCAGCTAATCCCCCAGAACTGTGAACAAACCCAGAAAATAATATCCAGGCCAATATGAGGACCACCAACCTGAGCCTTGACCAAATTGCCAACGCGTGGAATGATGAGTTAAGTGAAATGCTTTTGTTTTATGCCCATAAGTTTTGGGGTAGCTTGGTATATAGCAACAAATAACAGAAGCATTGGGAAAGAATAATTTCGTCCCCTGTACATTGAGGAAGGAAACCAAAATGCCAGTTTTCCACCAACAAGATCTTTTGTAACTTTTGGCACCTCGTGACTATCCCTCTGCTTCTCTGTAATTCTAGGTACATAAAATCAGGTGAATGGTATGTGTTTGGTAATTGGAAGGCAGAGATATTTCATGGGTCCATTTGTAAACCTCAAAGAAGTATTTAATGACACACTTTTGTCCTCGTCTTATATTTAATTAATCAAAAAAGAAAGATGTCAACGTGTTCAATGTGTTTAACTGAAGAAAAGGATTATCCGCAAAAGAGTGGACAGAGTTAAGAGAACCATCAAGAGAGACCGAATGAGGATGAAGACTTTTCACGCGTAGTTCAAAATGAATAAGGAGACAAGCAGTGTGACAGGAAAAAAGTTTGGAATAGGGTCCCTGTGGGTAGAGAAATCTGTCCAATGCTACACCCATGGCAAACAGAGAGGGACATCAATATTTAGAATTACAAACTCCTATATAATTTAAAATAACATTCTGACTAATCAAACATATATTTGCTAACTTATATCTATAGACGACTATTTTTTATAAAACATTCTGAAGGTCAAACTACAATTACACAATTATTCCGCATAGCAAAAAAAATAAACAAATAAACTATACTAAAAACAAAAGATCATTTTGGGTAGTATTAGACCTTATTAGCATTATGGCAATAAAATTCTAATGTTAATAAACCTGTAGATATGCAAAGGCTTCTGGATTCCTAAAGTCTGAAAGTTAATAAATTCTCATGAAATGTGATCATTTTGATGATTTAGTAGGCTTTTGTAGTTTATTAATCTTGGCACTGTTTCAGTAAAAAAATATGAGAAAGAAGGATTTTTTATGTCTAAAAGAAATGATTCCGATTTCTTGGTAACATACTGTCTTTGAAAATACAGTGACTGGAAGTAAAATAAGGAGATTCAAAGTTCAAGAGTCAACCCAAATAATATGCTGGATGAATGTATACCTTTTCATTTTTCAAAATTTAATAAATTTGATCTCTTAATACACTAGCAACATACATACAGAGACTAAATCCTACTTATCCTTAACACACAGCGTATGCCAAGACTCTGGAATTAGTAATACATAAATTTGTTGGTTACCCAAATGAAAATATTTGGGATGAATATTCTTTGCCTTCAAAGAGGAGAGCAGACTAGGAAAACCTTACCTCATAAAAGTCAGAGGGTATTCAAAAGGATTCTGTAGGAAGAAAAGCAAATGGATGACAACAGTTTTTCCAAAGGGACTGTCTCCACTAAAGACTCACTGAATAATAATGATAAGGTCAAAGCTCATTTTCTTGTCCTTTGTCAGTGAGAAAAATAACAAAAGGACAATAAGTGTCAAAGAATCTGTGAAGATCTTTCTTAGCAACAGTGCCTACAGAAACAATGAACCCCTGCCTAAGAGAAGTACTACTATTGTGTGACATGATGGCAAAAAATAATTCATTTACATGAAGAGGATGTCTGGACGAAGCCACGTTTCTGAGAGGTTACTGAGTGGCAGCCCTGTTAAACAATATCTCTTTTCAGAAAGAAAGACATGAGTAACTGATCACAGAGAAAGTGGCTTGCTTGATTTTATACCTAAAGAACACTTTCCCTAAATCACTAGGATGAATCACCAGTTGGCATTCATTGCAGTCATATACCAGTGAGAGCAGATGGAATATAAAATGGTATGAAACATGTCTACTGAGAAAACAAGCATTTCAAAAGTTAATGAAAGACAAAATAACAAGGGTATAAAGTAGGCTTAGTGAATGTTAATGTAATTACAGCATAAAGAGAACCCCTACACTTTTAATGATTATCCAAATGGGAAGTAATAATAGTAGTAAAAATAATACCAGTAATACATTTATCATTTTTCCAATCATCATCTTAAACACTTTAGTTATACCATATTACTTGATCCTTAAATAACATTTGAGAGGTATGCTTTTAGTAATCCTATTTTATTGAGAAGGCAAATGTGACTCAGAATTTAAACAAACCTTTAGGGGGTTGAAGATCCAGCATTCAAATTAGACAGATGCATCCCAATATGTTAGTTCACAAATGTTATGCTATATCAATTACATTAAACCATATTTTGAGTGTTAGATTCTTTGTATTAACAAATAAATAGATGTAAGAATATTTTGTGGAATGCCTCAGTATTTATTAACTCTAACATTTCAGTGCTTACTATTTACCAGGCCCTTTGGGCATTGGCGATAAAACAGTAAACAAATAACAAAAACCAACAATATCTTACCTTACTTTAAATTACTTAATATTTTAGTAGACAGTACTCAGTATTCCTTATTGAGCACTTACTATGGCTTTGCTACTTCTCTAGGCTCCTTAAATCTATTAATTAATATATCATTGAGGTATGATTATTATAACATACATCTCTGTATGAGTAAACAGACACAGAGCCATTAAATAGCATGCTTCATGTATGAGTTCTCACAGTTAATAAGTAATAAAGCTGAAACTATCCCTCAGGTAGCCTGCCTCTAGATTCTACAGATGTGACTATTATAAAATAATCCAGGAGTATTTTATCAGAAGGCTCTGACAGTTTCTAAACTACTCACTTTAGTCCACCTTAAAATCTGCTTCCTTAAGGATGGATTAAATAATGAACTCTAAAGATGAAAAAAGTTTCTAAAGAAGTTAAATATAATAGTCTATAATGGGAAGATAAGCTAGCTTCAGACATCAGCCAGAATTTGTGGAGCTGGAGATCATGGAGAACAGAGCCATGCTCCTGTGGAGTAGAGTTGTTCAGCTAACCCTAATACTGTCCGTGATTTACTATGTGAAAGAAAAGAAATTCCTATCCCTTTTAAGTAGCTAAATTATTGTTGTATCTCTGTTACAGCCTAACTTTACCACAACCCCAAAAAAGATGATTATTAAATAATTTAATTCAAACTTCCTCATCATAAAAGGGTATAATTAACTACCAAAGAAACCATGTATTTGAGAAAAAAAACTGAATTTAGCTTATGTATTAGCTGTCCTCCAAATTTAGGATAGGAGCAATTTTAGATTTGTGAACACTCACCAAATGTTATCCTTAGGGGAACTGGAATCCTAATACCACTTAGATGAAACGTCCCATACTTAGTAAATTCTATCTGAAAATCCAGCCAAGGCTTTAGTGTCCTATTCAGTTTGCTATTTCCCAGTCTGTATTTTTTATTTAAATATCAGAACAGAGACCAGCATTTCTACTGAATTTTTCTTAGAACATTTTTTTTCTCTTTTAATATATGCTGCATTTACGAAAATGATACATTAGTTCTGTTCTGATTTTGACCCAGACTGAGGTCATTCAGGAAATCTGCCATGCTAGAAAAGGGCTGAGTTCAAGCTGTGTACTTGCTACCCAGAGTCAGATCTTTTGTATTTTTCAGAACCATAGGTATTTTTTACCATAAATATCTCATGAACTATGTGTATGTTTTCAAAATTACATAAAATGGGACTGAAGACTCTGAAAGGCAAACATTATTGGTATTGGCTTGCCATTGCTTCTGAATTTTGAGGTCAGAAATAGAAGTAGGGGCAAAAACAGCAGATGTAGGGCACATGTATTCTAAGCTTCTCATAGCATATAGTCAAGGCTGTATTGTGGTTTTCATGAGCCACAGGAAGTTTTGCCTCTGTGGGTCCCTACTTCTATAAAAAAAAAAAATTAAATGATATTTTGCATCTTGAAATAAAGATATATTTCATAACCATAAAATTCACCCATTAAGACTGTATTACTCAACGTTTTTTAGTATTTTCACCAAATTGTGTATCCATTACTACATTTTGCATCTAGTACCACATGTCCAAGAAATTTTAGGACATTTTTATTATCTCCCTCAAAACCCCACTCCCCTTAGCCATTACCCTTCTATTTCCTGTCTATCATGTGTTGTTTAACCACTAAAATGGCATTCCTTTACTATTCCACTGCCTCTAATGTAGTAAAGGTGGAAATACATGTATGAGGGTAAATTACTAGGGACAATGATGCAAGAAATAGATGAACCAGAGCCAGTATACTAGCTCAGATCTTTATATGATAAAAAAAAGAAAACTCTATCTTGCACAAAGTTACATAGGTAATGTTTTCCTCCCAACACTAGGCAAACACTACCATACTTTCTGTCTCTATAAATCTGCCTATTCTGTACCTTCCATATAAATGGAATCATACAATATGTGGCCTCTTAACACTTGTTGATTTCATTTAGCACAATGTTTTCAAAGTTTATCCATGTTATAGCATGTTATCAGCACTCATTTCTTTTTATTGCCAAATATTATTTCATTGTTTGGATATATCAAAATATGTTCATCCATTTGCCAATTAATTCATTTCCACTTGTTGACTATTATGCATAATACTGCTATGTACATTTGCATACAAGTTTTTGTGTGTGAATATGCTTTATTTCTTGAGCATGCAAAGATTTTTGTTAGTTTTTGGTTTTTCTTTTTATTTTATTAAAGACTATTTTTAGAGCAGTTTTAGGGTCACAGCAAAATTGGAAACAACTACATGGATTGGATTTTCTCCCAACCTCTCCTTCGTGTACACACACCCAGATACACAGTGACTAGCCAAAAACAAGTTCATGGCTTATATTTATTTTATCTTTATCACTAGTGACAACTATCCTCAATACAGCTGTAACACAGAAGATTAGATGGAACATGAGGTGGAAACAAGAGATTTTTGTTTTGTTTTCATGAGTGTAATATCAGTAAAATAGTGTCAGTAGGACAATACCACTGTGAATTAAATAAGAAAAAAGATGAAGAAGGAAAAACAACACAGGTTGAAGATTCAATCAAGAAATTTGGGAAATAATTTTAGTAAAGGTCTTTTGTTGTATTTATTGAGTTGACTTTTTTTTTTAAGTTGTTTCTTAGTATCTATTAGTTTATTAAAGGCAGGTGACCTACTGGACATAATAAAAATGCAATTGCTTCTTTATAATTAATTTAGTAGAATATGGACCAGACTGCTAATTTTAATCTAATATTTATTACTGCTTTCCTTCAGAGTAGTAACATCTTTGGCCTAGCCAATGGTCATACATAATAAACACCTAATCCTAAAGCCTCTTGCTGCTAGTGTGGCCATATCATTGATATCAACTATTAGAATATGAGCAAGATTCATATGCTTCACCACTAAAACGGTACTCTTTGTCTATTCGATCACCTCTAATGAAATACATAAAGATGGAAACACATGTATAAGGGTAAATTACTAGAAAAAATGATGTAATAAATAGATGAAGCACAGCCAATATACTACTCAGACTTATATAATAAAGAGTTAAATTTCTACCTTGCACATGGATGCATAGGTAAGAAGTTTTCCAAAGGTTAGCGTTAAAAACATAATCTATATTTAGTTATAGGTTTTGGAATGTTCAGTTCCTCAAAATTATCAAACTCTCAACTTTTTTTGATATCAAATACCCTCAAACATCCAAGCCAGAGTCTTGTGGATTAATCACTTGCTATGAAGCTTAGTCCATCCTATCTCTTTGGGCATTTCCTCCCTCAACCTGGTAGCTAATATTTTTGACCTTTCTAGCTTTGAATCACAGAAGAAATAAGGAAAGGAGAGATAAGACAGTTGTTATAAAATAGCTAATATCTTTCTCTGCTCTCTGCATGGTCCACATCTCCTATAAACACACTAGTACACTTGAAACTTTGGTAGCAAGTGTTTTCTTTTTGATTTGATAGGATGTTTCTCCATTATATCTCTCTCAAAGCATCTGATCAGTGTAACTCTTGTTATCTCCAAATGTCTTAGGCAAAAATTACCTTCTAGAAGTTAATATGGAAAAAAAAAACAACCTTCATATCCTAATGGCTTAATTCAGTATAAATGAAGTTTATTTTATATTCATTCAATCGTTTGAAGTAGTTGTACTGAAGTTGATTTTCTGAACAGCCAGCCATTCAAGAACTCAACTGGGCCCTTCCATTTTGCAATTCCACTATTCTTTGCATTTGCACTTGCATCTGCTGTCTTCGCTAGACAGCAGAGAGAGACACAGAGAGGGAGAGAGACAGAAGGAGAGGAAGAGATTCGGGCGCCTGAGTGGCTCAGTCAGTTAAGTGTCCGACTTTGGCTCAGGTCATGATCTCATGGTTCCTGAGTTCGAGTCTTGCATCGGGCTCTATACTGACAGTTTGGAGCCTGCAGCCTGCTTCGGATTCTATGTCTCCCTCTCTCTCTGCCCCTCCCCTGCTCGCTCGCTCGCCCTCTCTCAAAAATAAATAAACATTAGAAAGAAAGAAAGAAAGAAAGAAAGAAAGAAAGAAAGAAAGAAAGAAAAAGAAAGAAAGAAAGAAAGAAAGAAAGAAAGAAAGAAAGAAAGAAAGAAGGAAAGAAAGAAAGAAAGAAAGAAAAAGAAAAGGAGAGAAATTAGGGCCTTTTATGAAAGGCTTGGAAGTATTGTATCTAATTCCCTTCCACACTGCAGTGGCCAGAATGGAAAACACACAGCCACATGTATGGGAAGTTGGGAACTATGACTTAGATATAGTTTCAGGAAGAAAGAGACATGATTTGGGTGAACTGGTAGTCAGAACAATAGCATACTCCTCCCCCAGACCACTGTGGCTCCCTAACTTTAGTGATACCTATTACTCCCTTCCACTGGTCCCACTGAAGTTTTTCTCTCTAGACCTGCACTGGAAAAGAGCATTTTCCATCCCTCTTCATTTGTAAGAATGATTTTGAAAAGATCTTGAATAGAGTACTCCAAATATATCTCCAGAAAAGTCCTTGCTATAAAATCTGTGTTTTTTTTTTCTTTTGTTTGTTTTTGCGATTTTATTACTTCAGGTTTCATTTGGAATCTCTGAGGGATTCTAGACTCATGCCAAAGATACTAGGGCAAGAATTTTGACAATCTGTACTTGAGACTGATATCATATAATCGTGCCTCTGGTAGAACTCCAGTTCTAAAATCCTAGGGAAGAGTAAATTCTTAGAAGAGAAGAATAAAAGTGAGCAAAATTGGAGAGGCTGAAAACATAGAAAGGAACTGAGTTGGTGGATAATTCTGAGAAAATGGAAGTCAATGAGCTCAGAGCATGGTTGGTGGTGTTTCTTTAGGTGGGAAAAGAATGAAAAAAATTGATGCATATATAAATAATTCTGCTGGATTTCTGATAGGAACTTGGGTAAGTTTCTATTTATTGGCATCTGCTTTCTACTGAATATTAGAAAGGGAGTGTTAGAAATGGGAAATTCAGAGAAAATGGAGAGGCTTTGAAATAGCTGATTGTAGACTATATCAAAGTATATTTCATGGAATATCCAACTTGCAAGGTGCACTCTAAATAAAAAATTCTGTGGTTAAATATAGAAAGCATTATTTGCATGGTCAATGAAGATTCTCACACTATGTTGGCATATGATAGGGTCCAGATTTTGGTGCTGAGAATGAACATGTCACTTAATGTTTAACCAACTGATTCATCAAAAATATTTAAAACTATAACTTTCTTTGACCACAGTTGATCCTTGAACAACATGAATTTGAAAAGAACTTATTCATTTATAGGTGGATTTTTTACAGTTCAGTATGGTAAATGCATTGCCTCTTCCTTATGACTTTCTTAATAACATTTTCTTTTCTTTGGCTTACTTTATTGTAAGAATACAGTATATAAAATATATAACAAAATGTGGGTTAATTGATTGTTTATGTTATTGGTAAGGTTTCCAGTCAATAGTAGACTACTAGTAGTTAAGTTTTGGAGGAGTAATAATCTATACAGAAATTTTTCACTGTGTGGGAGGTCAGCACTCCTAACCCATGTTGTTCAGTGGTCAACTATGTATCTATTTAAATACCACTGAATTTAATATAAACCACATGAGAAAGCATTTCATATAAACCACATGGGAAAGCAGCCTTAACATATTTTCTCAAGAACTAGCAATTATGACATTCTCAAACATTAAAAAAATTAGATTGTATGTGTCCAATTTGTTCTCTCTCTAGATACATAAACATCAAACACAAAAATTATCTCAAGCTGTAAAACTATCAAGCTGAATGGAAAAGTGGATGATTGTGGACTGACTCACTTTCAGTTTGTGAGAACATACTGGCAAGAAGAAAAAAAATACATAGAGGTTATGTTAAGTGCAAGCTTGTTTTCCAACATCTAGGAGATATATGTTTGCTTCTGAACATTTTTTCCCTAGATCTGACTGGAATAAATTCACAATTTTCCCATGTGTTTAGTTTATCAGAGGCCCTTGGTGAAATGATTGGCCCATTACATTTCAAAGTGAAAAAGAAAAAGGAGACCAAAGGTAGAACCCCTTGGGGCTTACATGATTTTATGACAATTCATTGAAGTAAAGGTTCTTAACGTATTCATTCAAGAAGACAAAAAATACTTTACAACCAGCTGAAAGAAAATGTTTCCTCAAAGGATTTAAAAGTAACTGCATAGGTCTACTTAATAGCATCATTTATAGTCACATGTACATTCAATCTTTTTGCATAAGCCCACAGATTAATTTGCATAATAATCACTTAAGGCAATTATCCCCATAAAAGGGATTGTGGGGATCTGTAATATTTCTCTGGGTAATATAATCTGAAATTCTCATTTTCTTCTAAATTCTGAGAACTATGTGCTATGTCAAATGATACTGTATAATTTATTAATTCAAGTTTACAATAAAATTCCACATTTGTCTTTCTAGATGCCAACCTGACAATTATTTAGAAATAATAGCTTACATTTTACAGAATAAACAGGAGAATTGTATATCAATCTAACTAATCAACAATTCCAAGGTTGAAAAAATGCTTCAAAAACCAAACAAAGCTGTTATTCATCATGGTTTGGGCACCAGAAAAATAGGACTATTTAAGGTAATTTTCTCAGTTTAACTCAATTCCATAGACATAACATGTGTCCCCACTTTAAGCCAACCAAAATGTGTTGTATGATCTACCCAATATAAAATGAGGGGCAACGGAATGAATTTATGATAGAATTTATAATTAAATTTATAGTCATTATATTAAATATTATATATTTTGTATAAATAAAAAATAAGGGTGTGGTCAGAAGGTACAAACTTCAGTTATAAAATAAGTTATGAGGATGTAACATAGCATAGTGCCTACAGTTAATACTGTATTGCATATCTGCAAGTTGCCAATAGATCTTAAAAGCCCACATCACAAGACCAACAAACAAACAAAACAATAAAGACACACTTATCATGGCAGTATGTTAAAAGTGTAGACATTTAATTTTGTGTCAAGCTAGATAGTTGGTAAGACTTATTTAGGCATGAATTTTATAAATTTCTTTCTAATTATTTGATCCATGTTCATTCTAATTGTCTTCTGTTTCTCCACTCTCTTTTGCCATTTTTCTGATCATCTGAAAAGGCTCTCTGCAATGCCTCTCTCTGAAATGATCCAATGTGTAAAAAGGATTACTTCCATTAAACTTCCATTGTACTCAGCAAGAAAATTTATAAGCTTTCCGTATCCTTTGCTCCCCTTTTCTTTAATGCTTTCATTTTCCTCTTTGAAGATTCTGCTTGTGTCACTTATTGGGTCTCTTTTCTCTTCCTGCACCTCAATTTCACTTCTTATAATATATCAATGCAAACTAGATATTCCATTATGTACTGTGATTCCTTTAAAACTTCACGTTTGAAGGATAGTTATTTTACCTCTTTTGCACACTAAGAACATTATATATTTTTTTCTTAAGGATTCCTTAATCATATTTGAATTTAAAAAAGGATTCTTGGCAAAATACCAGAAGGATGATCATACCCTCAGGAAACAAAATTACCCTCCTGTCAATGAAACTTCCGGTTATCTCACTCTGAAGTGTCCCAATTATAGCTTCTGAGCAAGATCAAAGAAACCATTAGAGTCAAGGAAAGTAGGAAATGGAATCAGAACACTTTCACTTTTAACATTTTATAGCCCATCACGTGTAGATTTAAATGGTACAACATAATCTCAGATCTGCATTGGCAGATGTCTCTACTGATCAGCATTCAGTAGTGTTCTTTCCAGTTTTTAGATAAATGTACTCATAAGCATTAGATAAAAGGCATTTGTACTGAATGTATGGTAATGAAATTAAAGATACAGGCTTATCCCTAGATAAATGTAGCTGAAGCCCTTTGTGATCGTGTCACTTTGAGAAACAAGACAATAGAGGCAATTTTAAAACTTCTGGAAGGCCTGGGCATCAAAAAACTTAATACATTCATTTTTGTAAGCGTCATCTTTGGTTGGCTGGTGCTGCTTTAAGCATGTGTTTAGTTTACGTGATAGTTAAGTCTGTAAATCCTAGAATAAAGGCCATGTGAAATGCCTCTGCTAAGCATACTTTAACACTATGCTCTCCAATCATAGCACTCACTTTTCTCTATAGAAAATGCATGATGATTGTTCTCCCTGGTCAATGATATTTAGTTTTCTTCATTTTATATGCCAATTACTTAATGTGATGCCAAACACATGAAAGATACTCAAAACTATTTGTTTATATCAGGAAACCCTAAATGAAATAGAGTCCTAAGGTTTTATAGATAAACCTAGAAAAATAATAATTAATTATTTATCTGGTAAAACAATAATTAGCCAGGGGGAGGAGCCAAGATGGCAGAAGAGCATGGAAGTTTTTTGTGCGTCTCGCATCCATGAAATAGAGCCAGACCAACACGAAACCATCCTACACACCTAGAAAACTGATCGGAGGATTAACACAACAATCTGCACAACCTGAACCACAGAATTCAGCACGTATGTGTCTCAGAGAGGTAAACTTGGGGAGAGAGAAGCCGTGGAGGGCAGGGAGGTGCTTTTGCATATAGAGAGAGGACGGAAACAGTGGGGAGATTACGAGAAAAGCACCCCTCACCAAAAGCAGCTGGAGAGAAAGTGGAAAATTGGAAACAGCCGCAGGGACTAAACTAAAAAGGGAGAAAGGAGAAAGGAGAGGGTTTAAATTCCATGAAGACTGTAAACAAGGGGAGCACAAAGGCTGCAACTCTGCAGCTCCATACCTGGCGGTGCTCTGGTGGGAAAGGTGAATCCCCAGGAACAGAGTGGGGTCCGGGAGGTTCTTGGGCCACACAGGGAAAAGCGGTTCCACTACTAGAAGGACATTTGGTAGAGACTGTTGAAGCCACCTGGTCCCAGCAGACCTGGGAAGGCAGCCACATTCGCTGGTTCTGGGGCAAGGTTGCTGAGGGTGAAGCCTGGTGTCAGATGTGTGTTGTGATTTTCCATGGTCCCTGAAACGCTGAGGCTACACTGTCTCGTGATCTTTTTCGGGGGCGGGCTGGCACCTGGCCACAGTCTCTGGGCACCGGCAACAGCAGGGTCTAGCGGGAGTACCTGGGTGCAGCCGACATTCGGCCATTGCTCAGTGAGACCCTCCCGCAGAGAGCTGGAGCGGGTCAAAGCCACAGTCCTTCCGAAGTAAGAGGCCGGGGAAAACAGCTGCATCTGAGACAAAACATGGGAGAGAGGTACTGCCTGGGGCCTGGTCACAGAGAGTGGACGAGAGCTGAAGTTGGAGGACCGGTGTGCGATTGCCGATCTGGGACAACAGACTGGGTGGCTGGGTGGCGCCATTTTTAACCGCTCCCATGCATGCGCACCCACAAGCACTGCAACAATCCACCCCAGTAGGCTAGCAGCGCCATCTAGTGGAGAGCGGAGCTTTTACACCAAACCCTGCCCAACCGGGCCAACTTCGCTCTTCAACAACACAAACCTCACCGCCAGCTTAATTTATGGACTATAAAGGGCTACATGGACTGACCTCTAGGGGAAAACGAAGCAATTTCAATCCTACTTCAATCTGTTAGCAGGTTCATCTATTCAATTTTTTTCCCCTCTCTTTTTCCTTTTTCTCTTTTACAATTCTTTTCTTTTTCTTGAATACAGAAAGAGAAAAAACTCATTTGTATTTTCAATTTTTATTAAAAATATCTGTCTTTAATTTTTATTACCATATTTTTTGCTTTTGTGTAAATTTTTTCAAATTCTACTTTACTTCCATCATTTTATTTTGGTCTACTTCAGTGTACTCACCTTTTCAAATTTTCAAACAATTTCTTTTTTCTTTCTTTTTTCTCTTTTTCATTTCTTTTCTTTTTCTTGAATGCAGAAAGAGAAAAACTTCATTTTTTCTTTCAATTTCTTTTTAAAAAATCTTCATTTAATTTTTATTACTATATTTTTTGCTTTTATGTAAATTTTTCAAATTCTATCTTACTCCCATCATTTTATTTCAGTCTACTACAGTGTATTCACTTTTTCAAATTTTTAAACGATTTCTTTTTTTGTCTTTTATTTTCTTTTTTCTTTTTTATCTTTTTTCTTGTTTTTGTTTCTTTTCTTTTTCCTTAAATACAGAAAATGAAATTCATATTTCTTTTTAATTTTTATTAAAAATATTTTTCTATAATTTTTTTTCTATTATATTCTCTACTTTTGTGTATTATAGTCTACTTTAGTGTATGTATTCATTTTTTCAAATTCTAAAACGATTTTCTTTTTTTTGTCTTCTCTCCCCCACTCCTTTTTGTTTTGTTTTGTTTTTGTTTCTCTAATCTGTCAAACCACTTTCTACACCCAGACCAAAACACACCTAGGATCTAGCATCCTCTATTCAATTTTTGTGTGTGTTTTTATTTTTAATTTTAATATTTTTTAATTTTAATTTTTTAAATTTTAATTTTTATACCTTATTAATTCCCCTTCTCCCTTCAAAATGACAAAATGAAGGAATTCATCCCAAAAGAATGAGCAGGAAGAAACGACAGCCAAGTTTTTACCAACACAGACACAAGCAAGATGTCTGAACCAGAATTTAGAATCACAATAATAAGAATACTAGCTGGAATCGAAAATAGATTAGAATCCCTTTCTGCAGAGATAAAAGAAGTAAAAAATAGCCAGAATGAAATTAAAAATGCTATAACTGAGCTGCAAGCACGGATGGATGCAGCAGCGGCAAGGACAGATGAAGCAGAAGAGAGAATCAGCGATATAGAGGACAAACTTATAGAGAATAACGAAGCAGAAAAAAAAGAGGGAGATTAAGCAAAAGAGCACTATTTAAAAAATCAGTGACTCATTAAAAAGGAACAACATCAGAATCATAAGGGTCCCAGAGGAGGAAGAGAGAGAAATAGGGGTAGAAGGGTTATGTGAGCAAATCATAGCAGAAAACTTTCCTAACCTGGGGAAAACACAGACATCAAAATCCAGGAAGCACAGAGGATTCCATTAGATTCAACAAAAAACTGATCATCAACAAGGCATAGCATAGTCAAATTCACAAAATACTCAGGCAAGGAGAGAATCATGAAAGCAGCAAGGGAAAAAAAAGTCCCTAACCTACAAGGGAAGACAAGATGAGGGCAGAAAAGGGGCAGAAAAGATGAAAACAAAAACAAAAACAAAAACACCAGAAACTCCAACTCTACAAGCATCATAATGGCAATAAATTCATATCGTTTGGTACTCACTCTAAACGTCAGTGGACTCAATACTCCAATCGAAAGACATAGGGTAACAGAATGGATAAGAAAACAAGACCCATCTATATGCTGTTTACAAGAGACCCACTTTAGACCTAAAGACACCTACAGGTTGAAAATAAGGGGATGGAGAACCATCTATCATGCTAATGGTCAACAAAAGAGCGCCGGACTAGCCATATTATATCAGACAATCTAGACGTTAAAATAAAGACTGTATCAAGAGATGCAGAAGGGCATTATATCATAATCAAGGGGTCTATAGACCAAGAAGACCAAACAATTGTAAACATTTATGCACCAAATGTGATAACACCCAAATATATAATCAATTGATTACAAACATAAACTCATCGATAGTAACACCATAATAGTAGGAGACTTCAACACCCCACTCACAGCAATGGACAGATCATCTAATAGAAAAATCAACAAGGAAACAATGGCTTTGAATGACACATTGGACCAGTTGGACTTAACAAATATATCCAGAACATTTCATCCTAAAGCAGCAGAATATACATTCTTATCCAGTGAACATGGAACGTTCTCCAGAATAGACCATATACTTGGACACAAATCAGCCCTAAGTAAGTACAAAAAGATCGATATCATACCGTGCATATTTTCAGACCAGAATACCATCAAACTCAAAATCAACCACAGGAAAATATTTGGAAAGGTAACAAATACTTGGAGACTGAAGAACATCCTACTAAACAATGAATGGGCTAACCAAGCAGTTAAGAAGAAATTGAAAAGCATATGGAAGTCAATAAAATGATAGCACCACAACCCAAAACCTCTGGTATGCAGCAAGGGCGGTCATAAGAAGAAAGTATATAGCAATCCAGGCCTTCCTAAACAAGGAAGAAAGATCTCAGATACACAACCTAACCTTACGCCTTAAGGAGCTGGAAAAAGGACAGCAAATAAAACCCAAAACCAGCAGAAGACAAGAAATAATAAAGATTAGAGCAGAAATTAATGCTATCAACACCCCCCCCCCAAAAAAAAAAAACAAAACAGAAGAGATCAATGAAACCAGAAGCTGGTTTTTTGAAAGAATTAACAAAATTGATAAACCATTAGCCAGTTTGATCAAGAAGAAAAAGGAAAGGACCCAAATAAGTAAAATCAAGAATGAAAGAGGAAAAATCACAACCAACATAACAGAAATAAAAACAATAATAATAGAATATTATGAGCAATTATATGCCAATAAAATGGGCAATCTGGAAGAAATGGACAAATTCCTAGAAACATATACACTACCAAAACTGAAACAGGAAGAAATAGAAAATTTGAACGGACCCATAACCAGTAAGGAAATTGAATTAGTAATAAAAAATCTGCCAAAAAACAAGAGTCCTGGGCCAGATGGCTTTCCAGGGGAATTCTACCACTTAAGGAAGAGTTAACACTTATTTTCTTGAAGCTGTTCCAAAAAAATAGAAATGGAAGGAAAACTTCCAAACTCTTTCTATGAAGCCAGCATTGCCCTGATTCCAAAACCAGACCGAGACTCCCCTAAAAAGGAGAACTATTGACCAGTTTCCCTGATGAACATTGATGCAAAAATCCTAAACAAGATATTAGCCAACCAGATCCAACAATACATTACAAAAATTATTCACCACGACCAAGTGGGATATATACCTGGGATGCAGGGCTGGTTCAATATCTGCAAAATAATTAACGTGATTCATCACATCAATAAAAGAAAGGACAAGAACCATATGATCCTCTCAATAGATGCAGAGAAAGCATTTGACAAAATGCAGCATCCTTTCTTAATAAAAACCCTTAAGAAAGTAGTGATAGAAGGATCATACCTCAAGATCATAAAAGCCATATATGAAAGACCCAAAGCTAATATCATTCTCAATGAGGAAAAACTGAGAGCTCCCCCCTAAGGTCAGGAACAAGACAGGGACGTCCACTCTCACCACTGTTACTCAACGTAGTATTGGAAGTCTTAGCCTCAGCTATCAGACAACAAAAAAGAAATAAAAGCCATCCAAATTGGCCAGGAGGAGGTCAGACTTTCACTCTTCCCAGATGACATGACACTCTACATGGAAAACCCAAAGGTTCCACCAAAAAACTGCTAGAACTGATTCATGAATTCAGCAAAGTGGCAGGATATAAAATCAATGCACAGAAATCGGTTGCATTCCCATACACCAACAATGAAGCAACAGAAGGAGAAATCAAGGAATCGATCCAATTACAATTGCACCAAAATCCATAAAATAGCTAGGAATAAATCTAACCAAAGAGGTGAAAAATCTATACACTGAAAACACAGAAAGCTTATGAAAGAAATTGAAGAAGACACACATAAAAAATGGAAACAGATTCCATGCTCCTGGATAGGAAGAACAAATATTGTTAAAATGTCAATACTACCCAAAACAATCTACATATTCAACGAATCCCTATCAAAGTAACACCAGCATTCTTCACAGAACTGGAACAAACAATCCTAAAATTTGTATGGAACCAGAAAAGACCCTGAATAGCCAAAGCAATCTTGAAAAAGAAAACCAAAGCAGGAGACATCACAATCCCAGACTTAAAGCTGTACTACAAAGCAGTAATCATCAAAAAAGTATGGTACGGCACAAGAACAGACACTCAGATCAGTGGGACAGAATAGAGAACCCAGAAATGGACCCACAAATGTATGGCCAACTAATCTTTGACAAAGTAGGAAAGAATATCCAGTGGAATAAAGACAGTCTCTTGAGCAAGTGGTGCTGGGAAAACTTGACAGTGACATGTGGAAAAATGAACCTGGACCACTTTCTTACAACATACACAATAATAAACTCAAAATGGATGAAAGAACTAAATGTAAGACAGGAAGCCATCAAAATCCTCAAGGAGAAAGCAGGCAAAAACCTCTTTGATCTTGGCCGCAGCAACTTCTTACTCAACACATCTCTGGAAGCAAGGGAAAGGAAAGCAAAAATGAACTGCTGGGACCTCATCAAAATAAGAAGCTTCTGCACAGTGAAGGAAACAAACAATAAAACTAAAGGCAACCGATGTAATGGGAGAAGATATTTGTAAACGACATATCAGATAAAGGGTTAGTATCCAAAATCTATAAAGAATTTACTAAACTCAACACCCAAAAAACAAATAATCCAGTGAAGAAATGGGCAAATGACATGAATAGACACTTCTCCAAACAAGACATCCAGATGGCCAACCGACACATGAAAAAATGCTCAACATCACTCATCATCAGGGAAATACAAATCAAAACCACAATGAGATACCACCTTACACCTGTCAGAATGGCTAAGGTTAACAACTCAGGCAACAACTGATGTTGGCGAGGATGCAGAGAAAGAGGTTCTCTTTTGCGTTGGTGGGAATGCAAGCTGGTGCAGCCACTCTGGAAAACAGTATGGAGGTTCCTCAAAAAATTAAAAATAGAACTACCCTACGACCCAGTAATTGCAGTACTAGGCATTTATCCATGAGATACAGGGATGCTGTTTTGAGGGGACACATGCATCCCAATATTTAAAGCAGCACTATCAACAACAGCCAAAGTATGGAAAGACCCCAAATGTCCATCGATGGATGAATGGATAAAGAAGATGTGGTAATATCCAGTGGAGTATTACTCATCAATCAAAAAGAATGAAATCTTGCCATTTGCAGCTACGTGGATGGAACTAGAGGGTATTATGCTAAGTAAAATTAGTCAGAGAAAGACAACTGTCATAGGACTTCACTCATATGAAGACTTTAAGACACAGAACAGATGAACATGGGGGAAGGGAAGCATAAATAATATGAAAACAGGAGGGCGACATAATATAAGAGACTCTTAAATATGGAGAACAAACTGAGGGTTACTGGAGGGGTTGTGGGAGGGAGGATGGGCTAAATGGGTAAGGAGCACTAAGGAATCTATTCCTGAAATTATTGTTGCACTATATACTGACTAATTTGGTATGTAAATTCAAAAAGTAAAACTAAAAAATGAAATAAAATAAAATGATACAAATAAAAAAACAATAATTAGCCATGTTAATTTTTCTCATACAAAAATTATAGCTATAATTGAAGTCGTATTAAAGTTGCATGTTTTTAGGCATACTTGGGTCCCTATAATATCTAAAGCCTTTCACATTATTCCTTTCATTTATTTATTCTGTCAGTCCATTGTTCTTTCAGCAAATTCTATTATGAGATTAATATTGTTAAATGCAGTCTTGTGCATCATTAATATAGTTGTAAGTAAAACAGACAACTTGACTGTAGTCATATCTTACTGATATAATTTATATTCTAGTGGAGAAAGTAGACAAGAGAAATACATAAATATAGTGTAAAGGAGGGTTGACTAGGTGCTAGGAAGAAAATAAAGCAGGTTAAGAGAGACCAAGATTCTTAAGTGGTTATATAGTATTTTATAAAAGGGTATTAGGTAAGGATTCCTTGATATGATAATATTTGAACAGACACTAGAAGGAAAATAAAGGACAAAAGTGCTTGAAAATTCTGGGAGAATACTTCCCAGGCAGAAAAAAACAACCCCCAAAACAAAACAAACAAAAAGGAACCTAAGTCACCAAGGCAGAAATTTGCCTGGCATGATTTTGGGGACAACAAAAAGCAAAATGAGAGAAAATATGAATGAGAATGAAGGAATGAGGTTAGAGATAGGTTATAAATATAAGTGGTTCAGATCACATACATCCTGGAAGACCATTCATATGGAATTCGGATTGTAGTCTGAGTGGGAGTGGAAAACCCTGGAGAATTTGAGCAATATGATGAGACATATTTTTACGGCATCAAATTTGGTATTGTGGACAACGATGGCTGAAGTGAGGTGGTGAGAATTGGTGAGACAAGGTATATTTCAGTGGAACAACCTATAGTATTGTTGGTGTATTGAGTGTGATATATTATGGGCAAAGCCCAAGGATGATTGCATAGATTTGGCTTGAGCAAGTAGAAGAATCGAGGCATCTCTTCATTAAAATTGGAGTAGTGCAGAAAGTGTAGGTTTGATAGGGGAATTATAGTTTCACCTAATACACATTAAATTTAAAATGCCTTGTAGAAACAAAGTGGAGTTCCTGGAGTTAGGAATAAGATCTTGGTAGGAGATATGAATCGCAGCTGATCTATATAGAGAACATTTAAAAAGTTAAAAGATTGTATAAGATCACTTAGTTTTGTCAAATGCTGCTGACAGTTGAGAAAGATGAAGTTTTCTAACTGTCCATTGAACTTGGCATCCAAGGTCTATTAGTTACCCTGAGAAAAGCTGTGTCAGTGGAGTCATGAGAAATGAATCATGCCGTAAGTGTTTCCAAAGGAGAAAGAAGTAAACCAGAAGATTTAAAAATGGAAAAGTTTATGTTACTTGGAAGGGCTTCAGAGTCAAAAGAGAATTTTTAATATGGTGAGATATATAAGCCAAGATAGATGTTAATGAAATGATTTAACAGAAAAAAAAAAAACATACTGTTAGAGGAAGTCGAAAGAGGGAACAATTTCTAAAGTGATGGTAAAGAAAGGAAGACATAAAAATCACAAGTGGGTATTTCTAAGAAACCCAAGGAGCATATCCACTGTGATGGAAAGAAAGACAAGAACATGGATTCAGATAGATTTGATAAATTTACTGGTAGATATATGTGGACATTCTCTTCTGATTGCTTCCATTTTCTTTGTGAAAAAAATGCTAAAGATATCTTGGATCAAGGCAGGAAAAGGAAGTCTTAAGTGATTTAGGAGAGAGGAGAAGATGTGACACAGGCATCTAAGAGAGTGCAACTTTGCCATCAACTGCACTTAAATTTAATTCTGTCTGAAGCAAGGAACACTTAGTCCTTTTCACCCCTTTAAGACTCTAACCCTCACCTATAAGTACAATGGACTACAATTTCTTTGGGTTACTACTTGACCCTGAATACTCTTCTCCTCTGATAATACACTCTAGCACTTTAGCTTTCTAGTGGTCTCACTCTGAGAGACTGTTAAGTACCACAAAGAATTCCTGGCTTATGGTTTTGGGCATTCCAAGTGATTTTTACACAATACTTTCTTACTATATATTTTGTTGAAAGAATAAATGGTAATTCATACAAGGATGAAGTCTTAGTTAAGAGATTCACTTTGAAGCCCTCATTATAAGCTTTATACACAATTACCACAGCCTCATAACTGAGGAATATTCCCAACTACACTATTTACATGGTCCCAGAAACGTAGCGTACAAGCACTAATGTCTGACAATCCACTTGAAGTAATTAAAATGTTTATCGGTGCTTCTGAAGCCTAAATCTTCACTAATAATCAGATGGCCTTGTCTTGGGTGCTGAACTTTATTTTAGCATATATTTGAATCTGTAAGCATTATAAAAAAAAATTCCATTCAGATATCACTATTTGTTTTCCTTCAATTAGGTTGTAATTCTTACTTGAAATTTCAATACGATCTTAAATAGTAATTTAAAGACCAGCATTAATTTCACAATAGAGGCGGTATTTACTCATTTGCATAACAGTCATATTTGAGAGTGGATTTTTGGATGTGATATTACACTAAATTGAGTTGGGATGAACACATATAACACACATAACAGTTTTAATAACTGTTCTATATTGTCAGCCAAAAGTACTATTTTTTTAAATAAAAGTTACTTCTATCCAGATCTGCCTCCATATACAAAACACTTTATCATAAAATACTCTCAGCTCCAGGCCTACAACCTATATACCTACTTGAATCACTCCCTGGCTGACTCAAAGACAAATTAAACTCAACAAGACCAAACTGAAGTCATGATTTTTCTACTCTCAAAAGTGATTATCTTCTAGCCTTCACTATCTTAGTAAATGAGAACTGATTCCACCCAACTATATAAGTCAGAAAACACACTATCACACTCTCCCACACTCTTCATTATCTAATCCATCAAAACATTCCAGGCCATTTTTTTTTTCCTCCTAAACACTGTTCAAACACTGTGTCTACTTGTTTTCCACCTGCAAAACTCCCTTCTTACTCCAAGATATTTCCATATAACTCCTGGAGTCAGCAACAGCCTTTTAATTTGACACCAAGTGCCTTTAGCACTTTTAAACCATTTTATTTATGCTGCACTCAGGAATATTCTCATGGAGTTAAAATTTTATTTATGTTGCTCCATATCCTTAAAAATAAAAATTAGAAACAATAATCAGGGCATTTCCATTGCTCTTAAACTATTTAACGTGACATAGATCTGTCTCCTATATGCCTCTTTAGCTTTGCCTCAAATACACTCCCCATTTTCTTTAGATATTAGCCATTTTGTCCTTCTTACATTTCTGCAAATGGGACATGCTTCTGCTCAAAGTCACTGTCAGTTGTTCCTTCAATTGCTTGGGACAATATTAACTGGACCTCACACATCCTCTCACTTTGTGAAATCATAATCTTCCTTCCAATTTCAAATTAAAGATCACAGGGGTGCCTGGGTGGCTCAGTCGGTTAAGCATCTGACTTCAGCTCAGGTCATGATCTCAGGGTTCGTGAGTTCCAGCCTCGTATCAGGTTCTGTACTGACAGGCCTGGAACCTGCTTCAGATTCTGTGTCTCCCTCTCTCTCTGCCTGCACTCTGTTTCTGTCTCTCTCTCTCTCTCTCTCAAAAATAAATAAACATTAAAAATTTTTTTTTAAATTAAAGATCACATCCTTGGAAAATATTTTTCTGGTCTATCAAATGATTAACTCTTCCTCTTACACCATGTCAAGGTTATTTATTTTATATTTATTCAAGGTTACATGCACTGTTTCATCAGAGCTATGGTAGTTTACATATATTTGTATATTTTTGTGATTATTTGCTTGATTACAATCTATTCCATTAGATTGAGACTCCACAAGGTTAAGAACCCTGTGTGCTTTGCTCACAATGATCCCACTAATGTCCACTTTGAACCGAACACATCCTCATTAAATACTAGTTGAGGGAAAAACTGAATAAAATACACAGACACTCTGATATAGAACAAGAGTGCTCAGGAGAATCATATAATAATTTTCCAAAGATAGAGCGATTAGAAGCTTACTGGAAGCATTCTGGTTTTAAACTAACTTAAGCATGGTTGTTTGTTTGTTTGTTTAGTTTAATTTGGTTTTCCTTTTTAGAAGTAAAGTGCCAGAGGCAATTCTGGAACCAATTATTCAGAAATGCATAAGCTAAAAGAGGATTCTGGAAACATCTTTGTTTCTTGGTTTGTTCAGATGGCAGTTACTCCTATAACAAATGCATGTTATATATATTTTTAAAAAAAAAGAAAAGAAAAAAGAAAAAGAAATGAACTAAAGTCAAATAACAAAAAACATATCTAGGTAGATGATATATCTACCTACAGAGAAAATGTTTATTCTTCAAATGATTGCTTATAAATTATTAGTCAAGTTTTTCATTTTCTTGGTCTAATTTGAATTGAGTTCCTTTTTCCATTGATAATAAGAAGAGGGTTTTTTTCTTTAATTTTAGAAAGATAGAGGGAGACCTGGGGAGAGGGGGAGAGGGAGAAAGAGAATCCCAAGCAGGTTCCCCATTCAGCACAGAGCCCAACACAGGGCTTGATCCCACTACCCTGGGATCCTGACCTGAGCTGAAATCAGGAGTTGGATGCTTAACCAATTGAGCCACACAGGTGCCCCAAGATGAGGAATTTCTTATATGTGATTATTCTGTTTTGTTTTACAAGAAATAAAATATAAAGGTATTATTTAATAAACCCAATTTAACACATATTAAAGTTTATTCACTAGACTTTTAAAATTAAGAATCATGCTTCTAATCAACATGAATTTGAATATTAATGGAAATTTTCACAAGGGAGTTATTCTCTAGAATCAAGTCTTTTTTAAAAAATAAATGCATGCTAGAGGGGAGGAGGGTTACAGGATGAGCAAATGGGTGAAGGGAAACAGGAGGCACAGGCTTCCAGTTATGGAATGAGTAAGTCATAGGAATAAAAGGCACAGAATAGGGGATAAAGTCACTGATACTGTGATAGTGTTCGTGACAGATAGTTGCTACGCTTGTGGTGAGCATAACGTAATGTATACAGAAGTTGATTCACTATGTTGTACACCTGAAACTAATGGAACATTATTTGTCAACTATATTCAAATGAAAAATATCAAAATAAATACCTGCTGTGTAAAAGTATCCTTAATTCATAATTTTATGGATAACTATTTCAATTTATATTTTGTGTTTGTAACAGCTTAAGTAAAATAGTCCCTGAAAAGGAAAAGGAAGATTTGTATTTCCCTGGAGGCTCTCCTCGCACTAACAACTTGGCCTTGGGCAATGCACACTGGCATTCTGGATCTTGCTCTCTCCCTGTCTCAAATGGATGTGCTAGTCTTGATTATTTCTAAGGGAACATTCAAAGCCATGATTCTGTGGTTTGATTTTTCTAATTCAAATAGAATACAGTATTAATGTAGTCATAGATTTTTATCCCTGGAGTTTCTTTAATGGGGAAATTAAAGTAGCTTAAAGAAAATCACAAAAGTATAAGTAAAAAGGATACATAGACCTGGGGATTATTTCCCAATTTGGACAATTTTGTTGCTGAGAGATTGTTTCCATGGTACAGATTCTGCCAAAATCCCTCAGAAAAGATGTCTATATTACCATTATTTGCTCTGACAATATCAGCTGTTAATAGTCTTATACTTCCTTTTCAAAACAGAGTTTGAAGCAAGGACAAAGAATGAAATGGTGTAAACTCATTACTGTGCCAAAATTTAATTCAAACTCATTATCATTTAAAAACTATAATCTTGTGCTCTCTCAAGATGAGATACTCACTCAGGGATACTGCATCATTATCTTTCCTTAGAGACCATTAAAAGAAAATTCTCTGCAGGGAAGTGAAGGCCAACAAAAATTACCATCTCATCTATTTAGAACTGGAACATATTTCATCTTTCAATGTGTTAGATTTACTTAAAAATCAAATTTTTATTTAAAAAATTAAATTAATTTTATATTGCAAGTCAGAAATAAATTACATGTTATGTGTATATATGTAGGTACACATATGTACATATGAATACATCTACATACACATTTTACAAAGTCAGAGCATGTATCATTTAGTAAAATTGTCCTCTGACATACTCTTGCCAGGCTGTAATGAATCATGGATACCCATTAAAATTTATTACTCAACATATCACTTACTCTTTTCAATAATTATTCTTTACATAACTTTTTTTCCCTTTAAAGTACACACTTGGAGCAAGTAAAATTAGGTAACATATTTTTGTATTCAACATATTTTTGTATTCAACATATTTTTGTATTCAACATATTTTTGTATTCAACATATTTTTGTATTCAACATATTTTTGTATACTACATGTAATCAAATTGCTGAGTTCTGCTGATCCACCATTTTGTTAAAACTAACCATAATAATGGAACTTGTCATGCCTTGACTATTTATAAAGCTTTTCTGAATTTGAGTTTTTCTAATATATTGTGCCATTTTACACTTGTGGTATATACCAGAATACAGAATCTGAAGCAAGAAACAGTCTGCTTTAGTATAATATATACCTTTTATACAACAGCATATTCAAAAGGTACATTGCATTATGTTAATATTGTTAATTTTATTTTTTATGTGAGATATTGAAAAGTTATAGTTAATTATTTAGATTTAAAATGTTAGGTAGGTGCTAGACATGAACAGTGGAAGGAACATCTGGAGGCCAAGTTCCAAGTCCTTGAAGGGGAATGACAGAGGCATGAGCTGGAGGCAAGGATGGTGATAAATAAACTAAACATTAGAAGCCCTGGGACAAAACATCCTGACCTTGTGGCTCCCAACACTTTGGGGCTGTCAGACCAAAGAGCCATAGGTATGACTGTGGGCTCTTCTCTCCCATCTCTGCTCCACCTTAACCCCAGACTCACTTTAATGCATTTGCATTGTGGGCACAGGCCTCCCTTGGAGAAAGGCTGCCATGACATTTTTGGTGGAAACCTTGTAGGGTCAAAAACTCCCCCTCCCAACCTGTGAGAAGAGTCCCTAAATGATTCGAAAAAGCCTCATTAGAGGCCACCTCACAGCACATCACAGCTCCTCACAGACCAGAGAGACCCAATAATATCCAATCCCAAAACAACCTAGGGTCATTTGCACCTCCTGGAACCTGATGTTCTCCCACCTTGGCACTGTACTGTCGCTTTAATAAACTGCTTTGTGTTTGCTACTTTCCTTCTGGCTGTCTTGACTTGGGCGTGGGCCTGCATGTAAACCTTCTCGTGGGGAATCCAAGGACTGAGACCTTCATTCACACAATGGGGACTCTATAACTGGCAACAAAAGTATTTTTCCATAAAACTAGTATATGATTTTAATTCATTCAACTAATTCTAAAATAAAATATTTTAATGTTCTACTCCAGATTCCTTACAATTAGTCATCTACCCACATGCAACATAGCAGTTGGTGAATAATTGCTTTTTAATAAATAAATATATAAATAAATAAGCAAACAAACAAACACCTCAGACATATGCATTTCTTTTCATTTGAACTTTGACCAAAATAACCACATCTGGGAATATTTTTTGGTTTGTTCTTGACTTGCTAGTTTCTGTTCTTATTCACTGGTTTCTATATTTCAACACTGTACTTAGTACTGGTGTTTCCTCTAATTTATCAACTTTTCTGACCTTTGTTCTGAGTGTTTTCTTGTCTTACCACTGTAGTCATAGCTTTACCTAAATGCTGATTTCGAAATCTAAATCTAGATTTGAAATCTAAATATCAAGAGAGATAGCACCTGGATTCCCCTATTTCTGAGGATGGATAGGAGCCTAACTACTGTGAGCACCCATTCCAAATTCCAAAATCATCACCTGTATCATAAAGACATAAGAAGTTTTTCTTCTCATAAAGCCAATTCGCTAACAGAGGTGGTCACCCCGCTTACAAGGTGGATCTGGCATGAACTATGTGTGAAAAGTGGTGCTGCCAACTGCTCTTACTTCAAAACTAATTACTGTTCATCTTGAGAATATATTTGCAATGTGTTGTAACTGCTCAACTATATAAAAGGCTGAGATTCCTTTCTATCTTTGCAACCTCTTCGTGGATTGCCTGTTAGAGCATCACATTCTGATTTCATGCTTATTCAATAAAAAAAATTACTTTTAATGCTTATTTATTTTTGAGAGAGAGTGCAATCAGGGGAGGGGCAGAGAGAGAGAGAGAGAGAGAGGCAGAAAACCCTAAGCAGTCTGGTGCTGTGAGCACAGAGCCCAACATGGGGCTTGAACTCCCAAACTGCAAGATCATGACCTGAGACGAAGTCAGAAGTTTAACCACCTGAGCCACCCAGGTACCTAATAATAACATTATTTTCTTTCTCTGCTACTTTTATGGAAGGTCTCTGGGATAGCATATAATTTTGTTTTTAATTATATTTCCCAAATAACTTAACAGCCCTCAGAAGAAAGGAACACTACCAATGCTTCGATTTTGTATTTCGAGCCTCTAGAATCTTAACACAGTAAATCTCGGTTATTTAAACCAACCAGTTAGTGACACTTTGTTATGGTAGCCTTAGCAAACTAATCATATGTTTAGACTAGGGTTTGAATTTAAGGACTGGAAAAAAACTAAAAACCTTAATCCCAGGTTGTTAGACTTCTATTAAAAATCTGCCTACTTTATCCTAAACACACATTTCCCTGTAATTTTTCATAGGAGTGGGAAATGTCAATAATAGGATTCTGATATGTGTGAACTTTAGGAACATAATACTTCCCGAATACACATTTTACCATTATTTAACACATATTTGATAGCATTACATGTTTCACCTATTATGTTAAAGATTAATATCTCAGGGGGCGCCTGGGTGGCTTGATTGGTTAAGCGTTCGACTTTGGCTCAGGTCATGATCCCACGGTCTGTGAGTTCAAGCCCCGCGTCGGGCTCTGTGCTGACAGCTCAGAGCCTGGAGCCTGTTTCTGATTCTGTGTCTCCCTTTCTCTCTGCCCCTCCCCGTTCATGCTCTGTCTCTCTCTGTCTCAAAAATAAATAAACGTAAAAAAAAATTTTTAAAAATAAAATAAAAAAATATCTCAGAAGCATATCATTGCCCCTTGTAAAGGAATTCTCTAAGTTTTCACAAGTCCATAGTCTGCTTGAGCTTTAAACCATTCCAGAATCTATTAAAAATTGAGCCCCAGTTTTAATATCTACCCAAATAATGTCAAGATGAAAAATAATCAGACAAAAGAGAGATTTTAGGATTTTAGATTTCATTTAGTAACCAATCAAAAACGTTGGGGTGCCTGGGTGGCTCAGTAGGTCAGGTATCAGACTCCAGCTCAGGTCATGATCTTGCAGCTTGTGAGTTTGAGCCCCGTGTCGGGCTCTGTGTGCTGACAGCTCAGAGTTGGAGCCTGCTTTGGATTCTGTGTCTCCTTCTCTCTCTGTCCCTTCCCCACTCACCCTCTGTCTCTCTCTTTTTCAAAAATAAACATTAAAAAAGTGTCTTCAGAAGCCTGTCATAATTTAAAGTAACTTTGTTCATTTTGGCCCTGTATCTAGGAATCACACTATCAGAGTGAACCACTGAACTCTCTCCAGAGTGATGGGAATCTCTTTCCTGCCAAATTAATAAATTCAGGTTTGATACAAATTATTTTGTTGTAGTAGGTTTTTTTGTAACTCTTGAATACCTCTGTTTATGGAGATCAACAGACAGACAGAGATGGCTTATGTCCCTCTCAATCCATGATAAGGTAGACCACGGTAAAAGGACATCGCAGTTTTGGCTGAGACGTTTCTACAACTTTTCACTGTTTAATGGGTCTTCATTCTGAGTGTTAACATGTAGAGGAATCCAAGCAATCTCCCACCCACCCCAGCTCTACCGGCCCAATAATTAAAAAAAAAAAAGTATCATGGATAAGGAACTGATAAAAGCAGAAAGAGCCACATCAGTGGAAATCTGTTTGAATTTCTTGTCAGAACAAACAACTGGCATTATTCTGCCCCTGTCTTTTCATCCTAACTCAAGCCACGGGGTGCTGTGAAACAAATACAAATCTAGACCTAGATGGGGAAATCCTTTACTCAGAACAAAGTTTATTATAAAGGGGAATGCCTCAATCTTAGAAACCTACCAAGTGTCTCAAAATCAAAAGGAAAAAGGCTTTTCTTTATGTGGTGGGGACAGGTAACAAATATCAGCAAAATCTTCTAAGAGAAAGTTGGACAACTAAGGGAAAATGATCATTACAGTCTGACAGGAGGTGTTTCTTGCTACAATCAGTGGATTCCTGGGATAAGCGGATAAGAGGGCATGTTCCACTTTTTTAGCTCTTGCTCAAACTTGGGAGCAGTTAGAAATCAGGGACCCTTAGGGAGGAGAGAAGACTGACAAATGGTTGGTCAGGACAAAGCAGAGGGTAAAAAATAGTCAATGATGTTGTAACAGCATAATAAGGGGACAGATGGTTGCTACACTTGTGGCCAGCATAGCTTCACATATAAACTTGCTGAATCACTATGTTGTACACCTGAAACTACTGTGGCATTGTGCATCAACTACACAAAAAACCCCACAACATTAAAGAGAGAGAGAGAGAGAGAGAGAAAGAGAGAGAGAGAGAGAGAGAATTGGGCAACTGAGAACATTTTGTCAGTGGGAATGGAAGCATTCTCTATTCTAGTAAATGTGATTTCTCTACTCAGAACTGAACCTCTGTGGACAGGGGCTACTTGGTATTTTGTGAATCAAAGTCAATTTTATGAAGAGTAACCCCTCTAGCATCCCAACCCTTTCCCTACTGGGAAAACATTCCCTTTGGAACATTTCAATGCACATCTTTGGGAAGCCACTTAAAAGCCAGTCTCCAGGGAAACACTCTGCCTTTTAAAACTCAGGTATTAAGAATCTTAAATCTATTTGTGTAAAAACAAAACAAAACAACAAAAAAACAAAAACAAATACAAAGATAAGCAAACATATATTTATTAATTAATTATTCAAATACACTATCCTTTAATGATGTTTTATTTTCCATACATCCTAATGTTATTTAAAAACTGAGTTCATTTTATAAACTGGAGCATCATAAGAAAACAAACTACAAAGCACTTTCAAAAACTTTTATTTATTATGGGTAAACATCAATGTGGAAATATGAAGCTTTATATGGTATGTTTTTTTAATATAATGTTATGAAACTTATTTATATTGGTTTTAAAGACCCATTTTAATTATTTAATATGATTACATTTACTTATATTTGAAACATAAAAGATAACATAGTATTTAATTAGATGTCCTATATAACACATAGGACAGTAGGGTACAATCCGAAAGTTTAGTAATTCAGAACATGACAATAAACCATATGAATAGAAGTATCTATATACTCCATTTGTAGGTTTCCATTTACTATGGCACCTCACTACACATGAGTATTTGGCAAGTTGCTTAAATATGACATCTCCTCATTTTTCTCTTATTTAACTAAAATATACTTGAAAATTTACAGGTGACTCTGCAAGCAAGAAAATATCTTTGATTCTTAAGTTTTTGTGAATAATGTTAAAATCATCATGCCTGTGACTTGTATTTACCACTGATTTGAACTGATGTGACGTTACCTTTAACTTAACAGTCCGTAAACTTGTTGAAAACACTTCTGTATAGAAATCTGACTGAATAAACTAACACAAATATAAAAATATAAGGCTTTCCAGTCAACATGGTGGAGAAGTAGGGGGAAACCACATGTCCCACATCTCTCAAACAAAGAAGTGTAAAAGCCAAAGGACTTTGATCACCAGAGCCTGGGAGGAAAAGAGACTGAATCTACTAGGAATAAAATGGAAAAGCTGGAAAAAAAGATAGGTGGGTAATTGCGAACAGGGGGAGATAAAAAAAAAAAAAAAAGGCCGCATGGGCATGGAGGGGAGGGATCCCTTCTGCGGAGAGACAACGGGAAGAGAAAGAGTGGCTAGGGAAGTGCAGGAATGTATCTGGACAGGAGAAAGACTGAGACTCGGACTGAGACTGAGAGGGATCTGATCTCTAACAGTGGGGCTTTCTTTGGACTGGGGCCAGCTCCCTGTTCGTGTACCTGGGGAGGGGGGGATCCAGGCCTGGGTGCAGGTGTAGGTCAGGGGCTCAGTCCACAGCTGGAGAAAGTGGTTCCCTCCCTGGAGGGCTGTGCCATAGTACAGAACCTGCCTGTGTCCGCCACCCCCGGGGTGCAGTGACTGGGCCAAGGGCACAGTCTACAGGAGGATAAGGCGGCCATTTCCCTGGAGTGCTGTGGGAAAAGACAAAGCCTGCCTGTGTCTGCCACCCTGGGGGCTCGTGGTGAGGGCAGCAACTCAGTTCGCAATAGAAGTCGGTCCTCCCTGAAGTGCTGCGACACAAAGCCGGCAGGGACCACATATCAGCGCCCTGAGAGGCGCTTCCCCAGGGCCAAAGCACACAGAGCAGGACTTTGAATCCTAGCCAAGTGCAGGGTCAGGGGAGATGGCGGAGAGAGAAGGACCACCCTGTCTGTGCCCAAGGTACAGTGAGGAAGACTCAAACAGAGTCCACCAGGTCTGGCTCTGTGGAGAAAAGACTGGGGGATCCCCATCCCCCCCCCCCCCACCACCAAGGCAGAGTCTTAGGGATCACTCCCGGGACCCATAGTGGAGGTGGGTTCAGATTATGCCGAATCACATCCCCTTGCACTGGGTAATGGCATATGCACTGGAGCGGCACAGACCCTGCGGAGGGCTACTACCTACAAGGGATGCAGCATTGCCTGGATTAACTGTAGGTCAATTCAACTCAAGAGACACATTCTCTTCCTCCCTCCCCCCCCCCCATTTCTCCTCATCTCTTTCCTCCACTAGGCTGGTTACTCTGGATATTGGTCTGTCTAAACAGACATATTTAACCATTGTCTTGATACACGTTCTACACCTCCTTCTTTACACTCCTTTCTCTCTCTCTGGAATAATCAAGCCATATAGTTTCTCTGTCTAGGTAACTTTATCTTCGTTTTATTTTCCCCGCCTCCTTCTTCATTTTCCTTTCTCTCTCTCTGGATTAAGCCTATTAGACTCTCTGCTTGTCAAGGTTTATTTTTTCTTCTCCCCGCCCTGTCATTTCTCGCTTTGTATGTGCCCTTCCATCACCACCGCCTCCACCCTCTTCTTTATGGTGGTTTTGGGTTTTTTTTATTTTTAATCTTTAGGTTTTTGTTTATTTGTTTGTGGTATTTTTGTGTTTGCGTGTTTTTGTCTCCTGTATGTCTGTTTTCGTTTAAAGGGCTACTCCAAGGAACAAATCAAAGTACATTTACTGGAGGGTCCAAACTACTACTACGAGTAGGGTAATAAAATAACCAAACTCAAAACAACAGAGAGCAAGTAACAATCCCCGAAAAAACACCTCCTGAAGGGCCAGATCCTGGACAGTGTTTAATATAGCAGTGCCCACAGGTGCAGAGCACACAAGCTTTTAAAATGTATAAGGGACAGAAAACTAGCCAAAATGACAAATCAGAAGAATTTTCCTCAAAAGAAATTCCAGGAAGTAGCGACAGCTAATGAATTGATCAAAACTGATTTAAGCAATATAATGGAACAAGAATTTAGAATAATAGTCATAAAATTAATTACCGGCTTGAAAAAAGCATAGAGGACAGCAGAGAATCTATTGCTACAGAGACCAAGGGACTAAACAATAGTCGTGATAAATTTAAAAATGCTTTAAATGAGTTGCAAAATAAAACGGAGGTGGCTACAGGACGGATTGAAGAGGCAGAGGAGAGAATAGGTGAATTAGAAGATAAAATTATGGAAAAAGAGGAAGCTGAGAAAAAGATAAAAAATCCAGGAGTATGAGGGAGAATTTGAGAACTAAGTGATGCAGTCAAACGGAACAATATCCATATCACAGGAATTCCAGAAGAAGAGATAGAGAAAGGGGCTGAATCTGTACTTGAACAAATCATAGCTGAGAATTTCCCTGATCTACGGAAGGAAACATGCGTTGAAATCCAAGAGGAACAGAGAACTCCCTTCAGACGTAACTTGAATCGATCTTCTGCACGGCATATCATTGTGAAACTGCCAAAATACAAGGATAAAGAGAGAATTCTGAAAGCAGCTAGGGATAAACAGGCTCTAACATACAAAGGTAGACATATAAGGATAGTAGCACCTATCTACTGAAACTTGGCAGGCCAGAAAGGAATGGCAGGAAATGTTTAGTGTCATGAACAGAAAAATATGCAGCAATAATCCTTTATCCAGCAAGTCTGTCATTCAGAATAGAAGGAGAGATAAAGGTATTCCCAAACAAATAAAAACTGAAGGAATTCATCACCACTAAACCAGCCCCACAAGAGATCCTAAGGGGGACTCATTGAGTGAAATGTTGCAAGGACCACAAAGTACCGGACACAGCATTATAAGCATGAAACCTACGGATTTCACAATGACTCTAAACACATATCTCTCAGTAATAACACTGAATGTAAATGGACTAAACGCTCCAACCAAAAGACATAGGGTATCAGAATGGATAAAAATACAAGACCCATCTATTTGCCGTCTACAAGAGACTTGTTTTAGACCTGAGGACACCGTCAGATTGAAAGTGAGGGGATGGAGAACTATCTATCATGCTACTGGAAGTCAAAAGAAAGCTGGAGTAAGTAGCCATACTTATATCAGACAAACTTGACTTTAAATTAAAGGCTGCAACAAGAGATGAAGAAGGGCATTATATAATAATTACAGGGTCTATCCATCAGGAAGAGCTAACAATTATAAATGTCTATGCGCCGAATACGGGAGCCCCCAAATATATAAAACAATTAATCACAAACATAACCTTATTGATAAGAATGTGGTAATTGCAGGGGACTTTAATACTCCACTTACAACAATGGATAGATCATCTAGACGCAGGATCAAGAAAGAAACAAGGGCCCTGAATGATACATTGAATCAGATGCACTTGACAGATATATTTAGAACTCTGCATTCCAAAGCAACAGAATATACTTTCTTCTCGAGTGCACATGGAACATTCTCCAGGATAGATCACATACTGGGTCACATAACAGCCCATCATAAGTATACAAGAATTGAGATCATACCATGCATACGTTCAGACCACAATGCTATGAAGCTTGAAATCAACTATAGGAAAAAGTCTGGAAAACCTCCAAAAGCATGGAGGTTAAAGAACACCCTACTAAAGAATGAATGGGTCAACCAGGCAATTAGAGAAGAAATTAAGAAATATATGGAAACAAATGAAAATGAGAAGACAATAATCCAAACGCTTTGGGATGCAGCAAAGGCCGTCCTGAGAGGAAAATACATTGCAATCCAGGCCTATCTCAAGAAACAAGAAAAATCCCAAATACAAAATCTAACAGCACACCTAAAGGAAATAGAAGCAGAACAGCAAAGACACCCCAAACCCAGCAGAAGAAGAGAAATAATAAAGATCAGAGCAGAAATAAACAATATAGAATCTAAAAAGGCTGTAGAGCAGATCAATGAAACCAAGAGTTGGTTTTGTGAAAAAATAAAAAAAATTGGCAAACCTCTAGCCAGGCTTCTCAAAAAGAAAAGGGAGATGACCCAAATAGATAAAATCATGAGTGAAAATGGAATTACTACAACCAATCCCTCAGAAATACAAGCAATTATCAGGGAATACTATGAAAAACCATATGCCAACAAACTGGACAACCTGGAAGAAATGGACAAATTCCTAAGCACCCACACACTCCCAAAACTCAAACAGGAAGAAATAGAAAACTTGAACAGACCCATAACCAGCAAAGAAATTGAATCAGTTATCAAAAATCTCCCAACAAATAAGAGTCCAGGACCAGATGGCTTCCCTGGGGAATTCTACTAGACACTTAAAGCAGAGATAATACCTATCCTTCTCAAGATGTTCCAAAAAATAGAAAGGGAAGAAAAACTTCCAGACTCATTCTATGAAGCCAGCATTACTTTGATTCCAAAATCAGACAGAGACCCAGTAAAAAAATAGAACTACAGGCCAATATCCCTGATGAATATGGATGCAAAAATTCTCAACAAGATACTAGCAAATTGAATTCAACAGCATTATTTCACAGCAATAATTCAACAGAATCATTCACCATGATCAAGTGGGATTCATTCCTGGGCTACAGGGCTGGTTCAACATTCGCAAGTCAATCAATGTGATACATCACACTAATAAAAGAAAATATAAGGAGCATATGATCCTGTCAATCAATGCAGAAAAAGCACTTGACAAAATTCAGCATCCTTTCTTAATAAAAACCTTGAGAAATTCGGGATAGAAGGAACATACTTAAACATCATAAAAATCATTTATGAAAAGCCAACAGCTAATATCATCCTCAATGGGGAAAAACTGAGAGCTTTCCCTCTGAGATCAGGAACACAACAGGGATGTCCATTCTCACCGCTGTTGTTTAACATGGTGTTGGAAGTTCTAGCATCAGCAAGCAGACAACAAAAGGAAATCAAAGGAATCAAAATTGGCAAAGATAAAGTCATGCTTTCACTTTTCACAGATGACAGACTCCAGCAACAGTCTGCTAGAACTGATAACTGATTTCAACAAAGTCGCAGGATACAAAATCAATGTACATAAATCAGTTGCATTCTTATACACTCATAATGAAGTAACAGAAAGAAAAAGAAACTGATCCAATTCACAAATGCACCAAGAATTATAAAATACCTAGGAATAAACCTAACCAAATATGTAAAAGATCTGTATGCTGAAAACTATAGAAAATTTATGAAGGAAATTGAAGAAGATATAAAGAAATGGAAAAACATTCCGTGCTCATGGATTGGAAGAATAAATATTGTTAAAATGTCAATACTACCCAAAGCAATCTACACATTCAATGCAATCCCAATCAAAATTGCACCAGCACTCTTCTCAAAGCTAGAAGAAGCATCCTCAAATTTGTATGGAACCACAAAAGACCCTGAATAGTCAAAGTAATATTGAAGAAGAAAACCAAAGCGGGAGGCATCACAGTCCCAGACTTTAGCCCTTACTACAAAGCTGTATTCATGAAGACAGCATGGTATTGGCACAAAAACAGACACATAGACCAATGGAATAGAATAGAGACTCCAAAATTGGACCCACGATTATATGGCCAACAAATCTTTGACAAAGCAAGAAAGAATATCCAACGGAAAAAAAAAAGATAGTCTCTTTAACAAATGATGCTGGGAGAACTGTACAGTAACATGCAGAAGAATGAAACTAGACCACTTTCTTACACCATTCACAAAGATAAACTCAAAATTGATGAAGGACCTGAATGTGAGACAGGAAACCATCAAAACCCTAGAGGAGAAAGCAGGAAAAGACCTCTCTGACTTCAGCCGTAGCAATTTCTTACTTGACACATCCAAAGGCAAGGGAATTAAAAGCAAAAATGAACTATTGGGACCTCATCAAGATAAAAAGCTCTGCACTGCAAAGGAAACAATCAACAAAAAAGGCAACCAATGGAATGGGAAAAGATATTTGCAAATGACATATCGGACAAAGGGCTAGTATCCAAAATCTAAGAAGAACTCATCAAACTCCACACCCGAAAAACAAATAATCCAGTGAAGAAATGGGCAGAAGACATGAATAGACACTTCTCTAAAGAAGACATCCAGATGGCCAACAGGCACATGAAAAGATGCTCAACGTAACTTCTCATCAGGGAAATACAAATCAAAACCACACTGAGATATGACCTCACATTGGTCAGAGTGGGTAAAATGACCAAATCAGGAGACTATAGATGCTGGAGAGGGTGTGGAGAAATGGGAACCTTCTCGCACTGTTAGTGGGAATGCAAACTAGTGCAGCCGCTCTGGAAAACAGTGTGGAGGCTCCTCAAAAAATTAAAAATAGACCTACCCTATGACCCAGCAATAGTACTGCTAGGAATTTACCCAAGGGATACAGGAGTGCTGATGCATAGGGGCACTTGTACCCCAATGTTTATAGCAGCACTTTCAACAATAGCCAAATTATGGAAAGAGCCTAAATGTCCATCAACTGATGAATGGATAAAGAAGTTGTGGTTTATATATACAATGGAATACTACTTGGCAATGAGAAAGAATGAAATCTGGCCTTTTGTAGCAATGTGGATGGAACTGGAGAGCGTTATGCAAAGTGAGATAAGTCAGGCAAAGAAAGACTGACACCATATGTTTTCACTCATATGTGGATCCTGAGAAACTCAACAGAAGACCAGCAGGGAGGGGAATGGGGAAAAAAGTTACAGAGAGGGAAGGAGGCAAACCATAAAAGACTCTTAAAAACTGAGAACAAACTCAGTTTGAGGGTTGATGGGGGTAAGGGGGAGGTGAAAGTGGGTGATGGGCATTGAGGAGGGCACCTGTTGGGATGAACACTGGGTGCTGTATGGAAACCAATTTGACAGTAAATTTCATTTTTAAAATAAGACCATTAATAACTCGTCAACTAATCAATACATACATTGTTTAATTTTTAATTTTTTTAATGTTAATTTATTTTTGAGACAGAGAGAGAGAGAGAGAGAGAGAGTGTGTGTGTGTGTGTGTGTGTGTGTGTGAGCAGGGTAGGAGCATAGAAAGAGGGAGACACAGAATCCAAAGTAGGCTCCAGTATTTGAGATTTTGAGATGCCAGCACAGAGCCTGATGTGGGGTTTGAACTGAAGAATCATGAGATCATGACCTGAGTCGAAATCAAGAGTCAGACGCTAAACCGACTGAGCCACCCAGGTGCCTATATATATATATATATATATATATATATATATATATATATATATAAAGCATATAAATTAATCTTATATAAAGTGTAAAGAGTAGCATTGTGAAATCATGTAGCATTGAATTGCCTAGATGCACGAATCAGATTTGGGGTTCATGCTGCTCTTCTGTAAATGCCAATAATGGAGTCACATTTTTAAAAATGTATCTCTTCCATGGGCTTTGTCATGTTGCTACATTATAGACAACTGAAAGCTGCTGATAAAATATTGATGTTTTCAGAAGCCATTGTCACCTGTAAACATCTCAGCTTGAATTCATTTCTGAGATTAAGAATCCTGTGTGTAGGCAGAATACCACAGGGATGAAAGGTGACAGAGATGAAAGCGATAAAATGATCACTGAGGAAAGTGCTGAGCTATGCTTCAGTAGTGACCTAGTGATAGGACAGTAGGCAAACTGTTTCATCTTTTAATTTCTCACCTTCCATATTTGCAAAGGGTTAATACCTGCACTCATATTGCATTTTAAGATGTAGATCATTTCTTTTCAAAATAGGGTATTATTAACCTAGCTCTCACCCTGACCTCTACATTGGAGATAATTAACCGGGAGAAATTCACAAGTCGTAATTATACTTGCAAATAAAACAAAGGAGTACTGTGAAATCTAGCTGGTTCTGGTCCACAGTGCACAATTAGAAACCCATAAGGCCAAATATGACTTATAATAAGAAATTTCAAATTTCAAAAATCTAAGTTGATGCATATACTGGATATTGATTATTATACAAACATTATTCTGCATGCTTAAACAAGAGATTTGAAGAGAAACCAATATTACTTATTTTGAATAAAATATGGGGATATTTTTCTAAATATACAGTTATGACCTGATAATCTAAAAGACAGAGCACTTAATCTTTAACCTTTAGTGTCACTGAAAGGTACATTCTCTTGATTTATGAAATAAAATTTGACCTTAACCCATATATCATATATATCACATACATCACACCTTCAAGGTTCCGGGAAATTGACTGCAAGTATTCATCATTATTCAGTGTGACTAAAAGGTAATAACGCTGACATCTGTAAAGCTCACAGCCAGAATCATGTCCACCTTGTACGACTGCCCATTTTCTTATGACTCCATTTAAGAAAAACTTAACAACCCTTTGTAATCTCTCCCTTTGTCTTTGTTTATTCCTTGTGTGCTTATAATATGCTTACGTTGTTTTGTTTACCATGAACGTCATTTGCTAGTTAATAACCTCATGAAAATTAACCACTTGTCTTTCTCTAGTGGCCTCATTCTCTGTGACTCACTGTCAAGTCAATGGCAGACTCCTTCAGTTACCTAAACGTCAACAATTCCCAACTGAGTCTTCCTTGTAGCAGTGCCTAACCCATTCCTCTGCAGCTAGAGAAGGCCAGTGACTAAATTCCTCTCTTCTATTGTAATCTAGTGTCAGACATCAAGGCTGATTCTTGCTTATTGAATCTAAATGAAATATGCTGGGAGCTTCTGCAAGTTCTGATAAACTAAGAGATGAGAGAAATAAAGACACTAGGTATACTCCTCCTGCCATAGGGCATTATTTTGGGAGTACTAGAGGTTGAAAGTCACTCTCATCATCAAAAAGAAGGGTCAGAAAACAATACAGAAGGTGGCTCTGAAAGATGTCACCATTATTAAGTAATTAAGATAACCCTGGAATCCATTACTTTTAGATTTCTTGGCAAATACAACTTTTTAATGAAGCATAGTATATTTCAGCCAAACGACCTTAATGGATTAAAGGCCTTAAACTAATCACTTATCATGATAATTTGGGGTTGTGCATTTATGGCCCTACCCCTGTCATTTGAGTTAAAACACAAGGGACATTTTTCACAGTTATTTAGGAGTGAGTTTTATATGAATGCTAAGAACACAGTTAATATATAGGCAAACAATCATAGAGAGTCATGGTGAAGATTTAAATATGAGAACACATTAAATCTGGTTTGGATGACACTATTTTATCCATTCTAATATCACTTCTTTTATATGTTGATCATTAATAAATCTTAAAGCAATGTTTAGGTTTGTTTAAAGCAATCTTAAATATCTCTATTTTTCTAGGACCAACTTTCTACCTGTTATAAAATGCTGTGACTCTGTTTATGTTAATATAGTTTATACGCACAGATATTTTGGTATATTTTTGTCAGCACTAAAACTAAAGCTAAAACTCCCTCTTAGTAATTCCATGAAACCAAAGAAAATTGTCTTATTCATCCTAGTGTTAATGCATTTCCTAACTGGAGTTGATTTCTTAAGTAGCTTTCCAAGATTTCCAAAAGAATGATATTCATAGCATCACAGCTTCATTTCACCATAAGCTTGAATTTAGTTTTCTTTGTCTTAATTTTTTAGAGAACCCTGCTGTGTTTAGAACAAATCACAGAATCAAATGACTCACTAAACTATGGGTAGCCAGCTGTTTCAACCATTTTGTATAAAGGAAGGAGAGGAAAAAAAACTTCTTTGATTCTTTGACTAGAATTTGAGAAAACATGAAATTATTTAAGGCTTTACCACATGATAATACACTAGTTGTCAACACATGATTTCTTGATATTAGTATTGAAAGACTTCTCAGTCATTGAAGGGCATTTATCTTCAAGGTGGTTTGGAATTATTATGGTGACACAAACAAAAACCCTTCAGTTTTATATAATGAATACCTTTGGGAAAGTGCTGGAGAATGGACTTCCTAACTAACCTTACCGTCTTTTGTACTCTGGAGAGATTCCAGTCAACGTTCAAATATCACACACAAATCATCCTATACTTCGACATCTATTAGGCAACAGCTCCAACTTTCAGTGTGAAAGGGTTTTATTAATAGAATAAAGATGATTTAGAAAGAATCTCTCACTGGTGACCTATCATCATCTTATTAGATAATATCTTTAAAAATGCTAATATTAATGTGTGCACTTATATTAACTTTAATACCGCTTTATTTTTTTTTCTCCAAAATCCTATAAAATTCCTATCTTCTTTTCTTTATTGATATATAGTTGACATCCAATGTTACATTAGTTTCAGGTGTACAATGTAGGGATTCATAAATTCTTTATATTACACTATGCTCACCACCATAAGTGTAGTCACTGTCTGTCACCGTAAAACAGTATTACAATGTTTTGTTTTGTCTTGTTTTTGGTTTACATTTCCTCTAATTTATCCTTTTTAAAATTTTTTTATTTCATTTTATTTATTTTTTTAAAAAATTTAATGTTTATTTTTGAGAGAGAGAGAGAGATGGACAGAGCACGAGCAGGGGAGGAGCAGAGAGAGAGAGGATGACACAGAATCTGAAGCAGGCCCGAAGCTCTGAGCTGTCAGCACAGAGCCCAACAGGGGGCTCAAACCCACAGATTACAAGATCATGACCTGGCCAGTCAGATGCTTAATGAACTGAGTCACCCAGGTGCCCCTAATTTAGCATTTTTTTTTTAAATCCAAGGTCATTATCATATAGTGTACCAATGATTTCAGAAGTAGAATTTAGTGATTCATCACTTACATGTAACACCCAGGGCTCATCCCAACAAGTGCCGTCCTGAATGTTCATCATCCATTTGCCCCATTCCCCCAGCCAACAACCCCTCCAGCAACCCTCAGTTTGTTCTTTGTATTTAAGAGTCTCTTATGGTTTGCCTCCCTGTCTTTATTTTAATTTTCCTTCCCTTCCCCTATGTTCATCTGTTAGTAGCACTTTAGCAGAACTATTAAAAACATTAGTACTATTATTTGTTTTCAGTTCTAATGACTCATTAGGTGTTACAGTATTATTTTTCATTATTTTGCATTCTCAAAACAGCAATTTATTGCTTAATAGACCAGTATAACTTGTAAATGATTTATTTATAAGAAACATCCCAAAAAGTATTTTATAGTATTCGAATGAAAAATATTCTTTTTAAATGTCTAATTACCTATATACAGATCTACATTTAGATATATAGGAAAAATAGTGATTAGATGCATTAAGTAAATTGTCTAAGCTATAATGTTAGAACAAGAATTTAAATACAATTTTTTTACCACAAGGTGCTATATGTTATTGTGTCTAAGCAATATTCCCTGTGTCTCTGACAGGTTAGATAAAAAGCCAGAACATTAATAGGAATTAGGAAAAAAGTTGGAAATTACATTTGAGCCAAGAAAACACCATCATGCTCTGTATCCACAAATTACTTTTTTCACCATGGTCAGAAATTCCACAGATAACTCTTATTAATCATGAAGGGATTCTGGTCGAAACCATGTGTATATCAGTGCATGACCATATTTACAGTGTTTTCTAATTAATAAATGATTAATAGATATTGAATTGATATTGTTAGTAATTTATAGAAATTTAAAAAAAAAAGGAAAGAGAAAAAGAGAGGAAATGCGCATTTACACATAAGATTTCAGATTGACTGAAAGGAAGAATACTAAAATTAAGCACAGAAAAAGCTCAATTCCTGGCACAAAGTTAAGATGTTAATAATTGATAACAAATATATGTTTTTAATAAAATGGATAAAAGATGAAAACAAACACATAAAAACCATCCAAAAATAAGCATGAACCTCAGGAATTTATTTGTTTCCTATTGCAGCTGCAACAAATTACCACCCATTTAGTGGCTTAAAACAACACAAATTTGAGGCGCCTGGGTGGCTTGGTCGGTTAAGCATCCGATTTCGGCTCAGGTCATGATCTCACGGTCCGTGAGTTTGAGCCCCGCGTTGGGCTCTGTGCTGACCGCTCAGAGCCTGGAGCCTGTTTCAGATTCTGTGTCTCCCTCTCTCTCTGAGCCTCCCCTGTTCATGCTCTGTCTCTCTCTGTCTCAAAAATAAACAAACATTAAAAAAAATAAAAAAACAACACAAATTTATTATCTCATAATTTTGGAGGTCAGAAGTCCAAAATCAGTCTCATGGGGCTAAGAGTATCGTGTCAGTGGGCCTAGTACCTTCTAGAGTCTCTACAGGACAATCTATTTTCTTTTTTTCCCAGATTCTTTGTCATTCTCCTTTCTCCACCTTCAAAACCACCAGCATTGTGTCTTCAAAATCTCTCTCTGCTTCCATAGTCACATTGACTTCTCTAGCTCTGACTTTTTTGTCTCTTTTTTAGGAGTCTTGTGATTACATTGTACCCGCCTAGATAATCTCTGCATCTCAATATCATCAACTTAATCTCATCTGCAAAATCCCTTTTTCCTTTTAAAGTTACACATTCACATGTTCTGGAGATTAGAAGATTAATACCTTTGGAGAGAGCTATTATTCTAACAAACTGACGAAAAACATATATAGGCAAGTTATATCAGTGGTTAATTCATATGCCAAGACTTTTAGGAAGACCAGTTTTCCCACTTTCTCCATTTGCCTAGAACTCTTATCAGTTTTATTACCAAAGTCCCATCACATGCTATACCATTTTGTTTTGGACAAAGAGAGATAGCTACCTTACCTGGGCCCCTAGCAACTCTAGTTTTCCTTCATCCCTCATACACCAAAAAATGACAGCTGTGTCTTGGGCAATGCTAGGTTTCATTTACACAGTACTTTCTTGGAAAAGGGATATAGTGGTAACCATGGTTAAAGGGTTAGGTTTGGAGAAGACTAAAAAGGTTGTAAGGTATGTGAAATCCACAGGGACATTGGTATATTATACAGTCTTCATGGTATTTTTTGGCTATTGTTATGCATTTTTTATTGACAAATGTATAATTAAAGCTAACTTGATTCATCTTTAAAATGTGTCAACCAGAGACAGAGATGCAAGCATTCCCCAGGGAAGATTTAGTTAGAATCATAAAATTTGAGGGAGGAGTTTTCGGAATTATATATATATATATATATATATATTTTTACATGTGCTGGAAATGCTATAATTTTAGGACTGATTTTTATCATGTCAAAGTTATCATCCATGAAACCCACAGACATATATATGTATATATAAACAAATTAAGTGGGAGTTTATACCTTATTTGTTTTATTTTATTTTATTTATTTTTATTCATCATGATGAGTGTACTCTTTAATCCCCATCACCTATTTCAGCCATTTTCCCCCACCCCCCACCTCTAATAACCATCATATACTTTATTTCTATATTTTGCCCAGTTTAGTATTTTATATTTATTGCTAAGAAAAAATATTTTTTTTAATTTTTTTTTCAACGTTTATTTATTTTTGAGACAGAGAGAGGCAGAGCATGAACAGGGGAGGGTCAGAGAGAGGGAGACACAGAATCCGAAACAGGCTCCAGGCCCCGAGCTGTCAGCACAGAGCCGGACGCGGGCCCGAACTCACGGACCGCGAGATCATGACCTGAGCCGAAGTCGGCGGCTTAACCGACTGAGCCACCCAGGCGCCCCTAAGAAAAAATATTTTAACTAAAATTCACCGAGTAACATTTTGGATGCATGGTTTGCAATATCATTATTACTTAGGAACCACAGAATGCTTTCAACTATTGGTGATAATTCTAAGATCCATATTAATTATTCATAAATATTATTTTAGTTAAATTCAACATGTTTTCATTTCAGGAAAACACTCCTACAATTAAAATATGTGATATATTCTGGTAATATTTTTCTGTTCATTTTATCTTAATGGGAAACTTGTCCTAATTATGTGATAAATAAACTGTCAAAACTGAAATGTCAGTGCTTAGTGTAAAAGTCAAAGAAAAAAGTCAGTAGCTATATATAAAATTATATATCAGATACTGTTATTCCTATTTTAAGATAAACATTTTGAGTCTCTAAAACAAAAAATGAATCAAGTCATAGCTTAAAACAGAAAATAGAAAGAATAGCCGCTAACAGAATAAAAGATAGCCTGTTCAGTTAAAGTATATTTATCCCGGGTCCAATTATATATATACAACTATTTTTTTTCCTATTTCTATTTTTTTTCTATTGAAACCCAATTATAATTGCAAAAGAAAAGTTACCTCATGAAAAGTTTGAAATGTGGGTGTTCTACTGAGCTTATCATATTTAAATGCAAGGATTACGTGATATAAGTATTATGATCCAGATCAATGATGGTGAGAAAACATATTATCTGGGATGATTAGGATTAAAAGAAGCAAAGTAAAGACGAAAAATCAAAGAAAGATAAGGAAAGAGGGTTCTTAGTTACCTGTTGCTACATAATACATCACCTCACAATTTAGTGGCTTAACACAATAATTGTATTATGTGTATTATGTGTATTATTATGTGTATTATGTGTGTTATGTGTACATGTGTATTATGTAATCATGGTTTCCGTGGGTCAGAGAATCAGGTGCATCCAAGCTGGAATCTCCTGGTTCAGGGTCTTTCATGCAGTTATAGTTAAGAGGTTGGGAAGGACTGCAGTGGCAGTCATCTGAGGGCTTAGCTCTGATTGGAGGATTCATTTCCAATATGGTTCCTTACATGTCTGGTAAGTCGGTCCTGGCTAATGATACCAGGCCGCAGCTCTTGACCATGTGGACATCCCCATAAGGATACTTGAGTGTCATCAGGACATACCAGTAGACTTTTGGAGCAAAATGCTAAAGAAAAAAAAATAATGTGGAACCAAAATTTGTTTTATAATTGAGCCTTTCTTGAATGCCTCATGCTGTTATTTCCACATCATATTGATTATACAGGTCATAGGAGACTGCATAAGGATATAAAATCAGGAGGTAAAGTTCATTAGGTGTCTTCTTAAAGTCCCTCCTAATCACAAGAAGAAACAAAGATATCCACTTTTGAAAAAAAAATCATATGATCATAAAAATGAATCAAACACACATAAAATTGTTTTAGTGTTAACGGTCTAACAGAATATACGCTGAAGGAGCAAAGGGATCTCGCAATATATCGGGCTAATGATTTATAGACAGTGAATTTGTCTCATTTCTTGATTTCATCCAAAATAAGTATATGTGCTGGAGCCTTCTGCAGGTACACTCCTACACATAGGATTCCTCAAATCCTATGGGTTTGCTCCTAGGGAAGGTTACTCCAGCTTTTTGAAAATGCTTGAGGATTAGTGTATCTTTTTTAGCATCTAACAAAATGTTACATTTGGAGCGAGGTTAGAGTACACAAAGGCTGGATGAGTGAGCTCTTGCCATGCATGAAGAAACTCTCCCGTGATGCTGAATTCAGAGTTGGCTGTTCCAACCACAAGCAAGTTTTATGCTTTCTGGATTTTTAGGTTCTTAATATAATGAAATCCCTGAAGATTGGTTGAGAGTTTCTTCCAACACACAGACATCTTATGTTAAAGATGAAGACTTTATTTAAGTTTAACAGACAAACTTTCATCTAATTATCAGGATCAGTTTTCCTTAGAAGGGAGTAAGAATTATTATTCTTTGATTATTCATTTTCTTCAACATATATAAGTTGTTTCCGTCTTTCCTCACCTTCCTCTTCTTTGAAAGTCAGTAACTAGAATACCATTAAGAAGTGTAATAGCATTTTTTGTCCTCACAGATTAGTCTGATTACTATCATCACCATAGAATGTCTGCTATGTAGCTATACCTCCTCCTTATGCCCAAGTTTATTGTCTCAAGCCTGTCTTTATGGATTACATTACTGTTCAACGACTTAATGCCTTGTATAAATGTTAATACTGATATTATTAAATTTACTCCAGATGCTCTGAAATTACACCCTCTCTGATGGGACTAGTAGAAACATTTTTTTTAATGTACTTTGAGAACATACAGTAGTTCCAAAAAGTATAAGTAAAAGAATTCAAATCAAAGCAAACAAAAGCTAACAGAGCAAGATCTCATTTCAATTCCTTTAAATCCTGGAAATCTTTCTTATTCATATATCCTTGCCCATCCTTACACACACACACTACCCACATCCACACTGAACACAACAGAAAATGCCAAACTCTGCTGGCTCAGGCAGATACGAATAGTTTATGTGGCCAATGAATAACATTTAGCTCATCTATCCAAAGCTCATTTTTACAAACAAGTTGACTTCACCATTTTTCCAAAGAATAGTGGACAGTGAGTGTGGGTATGGTGAGTCCTAGAGCCCACCTAATCTATTTTGGATTCTGGACATCAAAACCTTTAAGATAATAAATTTGTGTTGTTTTATTATACTAAATTTGTAGTGTTTTTTTAAAGCAGCAAGAGGAAACTAATTTAAATAGCTTAAAATGTCTAATTTAGGTAAGTACTAATTTGAAAGGTGGATATAGGGGAAGATATAAAACAGCATAAGTTAGTATAAATATCAGTAAGGAAGGCAAAGATCTGTAGCATTGCCAGAGAGAGAGAAGATTATCAGGCATTTTGTACATTTTTTTCTTAGGATATTCTTAAAGAATCTTGGAAGAGGTTAAACTTAGATTGAGGCATAAAAATCAGAAGGAGTCAGACATTTCAAGGCAAAATGGGGAGTTGGCCAGAGATTATCTGATTATCAGTGAATAGTATGAATAAAGGCACCAAGGAAGAAAACTGCTTTTCATGCTTACAAGTTAAGAGAGCACAGATGTGCAAGAACATTGGAAATTAGGTTGGGGAGTATTACATATAATGAAGGAGACTAGAGTTCTTTAAAAATGGGATTGATCTATTACTGAGGAATAATTTGATACACTGAATTAGCGGGATAGAGGAAAGAGTGAAACCTTAATGGGGAGCAAGAATTCATCTATGATGTCTTTACTACTGAAGTGTGGTCCAAAGACCAGTAGCACCAGTTAACATAGGCGAGATTGTTAGAAATATACAATCTTGGGGCGCCTGGGTGGCTCAGTCAGTTGAGCGTATGACTTCAGCTCAGGTCATGATCTCACAGTTCGTGGGTTCAAGCCCCATGTTGGGCTCAGCTGACAGCTGAGAGCCTGGAGCCTGCTTCAGATTCTGTGTCTTCCTCTCTCTCTGCCCCTCCCCTGCTAATGCTCTGTCTCTCTCCCTCTCTCTCTCAAAAATAAAATAAAATAAAAACATAAAAAGAAAAGAAATATACAATCTTAAGGCCAGTCCTGACCTACTGAAACAGAATCTGATTCATTTTAACAAGATTCCCAGGTAATTCATAGGCACGTGAGAAAAATGCAATAAGTGGAATTTCCTGGAAGAAAGAAAGAAAAACTAAAGACCCAATAATCATATGAGAAAAGAGCAGCCAGAAAGGGAAACAAACAAAAGAAAAAAACCCAAAACATTAGTAAGAAATGAGTACAACAGGAATTTTTGAAGTGAAACACTTTATTCAGTGGAGTAGGCAATGTGACCTTTCTTATAACCCCACATACCCTGAATAAAATTATAGAAAACAAATTATGCCAATGTGATTAGTTGTCTTCTAGAAGCCAGTTAAGGGGATGAGTTTATGGGTTGTCTCAGGCCAAAAGGACAGCCATCTATCTGGATTACCTTCCATAATTCAGTGGATTTTTTTTCCTCCTTTAGATATCAAAAGCAGAGAGGAAAATAAATTACATGCTTCACTCTATATTTTGGGTAGTGTGCATAATTTTGAATGTTTTTATTTGCTTTAAGTTGTTTTTCCTTTAAAATCTTTCTGTTAGTATTAGTGTCACTTATCAATTTAAAGAGACATGTTCTGTGTAAATGTAATGGTACCAATGATATCAATGAGAAGTATCAGATAATATTTATTAAGGGAATCATGCACAAGATAGAACACCAAACATTCTAGAACACTGATTAAAATACACAATGTTTTTACTGTAACTAGCTAACTACCTTCATTGTACATGGATATATGCTCCCCACAAACTGCTCTATTTTTCATGACATCAGGGATAGATGTGATAATTTTCTAAAAAGATATAAAATTTATGTGTACTCACATGCAAACATATACATATTTTAAAAAGTGTTTAGAAAAGAATTGATATTAGACAGGAAGGTGGGTGTTATCATGATCCATTTTTTGTTCATGAGGAAATCAATGTATAGTGTGATTATTGATATTGATATTGATATTGACATTTTGTACCCATCCTCTTTCATTTGGCAAATACCCTTTTGTTCTCCGTATTCATAAATCTGTTTCAGCTAGGTTTTTTTGTTGTTGCTGTTTAGATTTGTAAATGAAATCATATGGCATTTGTCTTTCTGTCTGACTTATTTTCTTAACATAATACCCTCTAGGTCCATCCATGTTGTCACAAATGGCAAGAACTCATTCTTTTTTATGGCTGAGTAATATTCCTATGTGTGTCTATGTGTTTCACACCATTTTACTTTGAAAGTTAATACACAGTGTAATTTGCTTCTTTTTCCTTTTTCCCCCTTGTTATTTATTTATTTATTCACGTTTGTTTGTTTGTTTACTTACTAATTTATTCATTAATTAAGTTTTTATTTATATTCCAGTCAGTTAACATACAGTGCAATATTAATTTCAGGTGTAGAATTTAGTGATTCATTACTTACATACAACACCCAGCGCTCATCATAAGTGCCCTCCTTAATACCCATAACACTTCTAACCCATCCCCTGCTCCCCTCCCCTCCAGCAACCCTCAGTTTGTTCTCTATAGTTATGAGTTGTTTTATGATTGGCCTCTGTTTTCCCCCCTTATGTTCATCTGTTTTCTTTCTAAAATTCCACTATGAGTGAAGTCATAGGATATTTGTCTTTTTCTTACTGACTCATTTTGCTTAGCATAATACTCTCTAGTCCACCCATGTTGTTGTAAATGGTAAGATTTCACTCGTTTTCATGGCTGGGTATTATTCCATTGTGTATGTATGTATACACACATACACACACATACAACCTTTTTATCCATTCATCAGTTGATGGGACATTTGGGCCCTTTCCATAGTATCGCTATTGTTGACAATGCTGCTATAAACATTGGGGTGCATGTAGCCCTTCCTACCAGCATTTTTGTATCTTCTGGGTAAATATCTAGTAGTGCAACTGCTGGATCATAGGGTAGTTAGTTCTATCTTTAACTTTTTGAGGAACCTCCATACTGTTTTCTAGAGTGGCTGTACCAGTTTGCAATCTCTGTATCCTTGCCAACCCCTGTTGTTTCCTGTGTTCTTAGTTGTAGCCATTGTGACAAGTGTGAGGTGATATCTCATTGTAGTTTTGATCTGTATTTCCATGACCATGAGTGATGATGAACATCTTTTCATTTGTCTGTTAGCCATCTGTATGTCTTGGGAAAATGTCTATTCATGTCTCCCTCCCATTTTTAAACTGGATTATTTGTGTTTTGGGTGTGGGGTTTTCTATGTTCTTTATATATTTTGGATACTAATCCTTTACCAGATATGTCATTTGCAAATATCTTCTCTCATTCTGAAGGTTGTTTTTTAATTTTATGGATTATTCCCTTCACTGTGCAGAAGTTTTTATCTTGACAAAGCCCCAATAGTTCATTTTTGTCTTTGTTTCCATTGTCTCAGAAGACATATCTAGTAAAAAGTTGCTATGGCTGATGTCAAAGAGGTCAGTACCTGTGTTCTCCTCTAGGATTCTGATGGTTTCCTATCTCACATTTAGGTCTTTCATCCATTTTGAATTTAGTTTTTGTATAGTGTAAGAAAGTGGTCCAGTTTCATTCTTTTACATGCTGCTGTCCAGTTTTCTCTTTGCTATTAGATATCTTTCCTGTGTTGTCAAAGATTAGTTGACCATATAATTGTGGGTCCATTTTTGTGTTTTCTGTTCTGTTCCATTGAACTCTGTGATCTCTGTGTATGTTTCTGTGCCAATACCATAGTGTCTTGATGCCTACAGCTTTGAGGAATATAACTTGAAATCCAGAATTGTAATGCCTCCACCTTTGCTTTTCTTTTTCAAGATTGCATTGGCTATTTGTGGTCTTTAGTGGTTTCATACAAATTTTAGGATTGTTTGTTCTAGCTCTGTGAAAAATGCTGGTGGTATTTTGATAGGAATTACATTAAAAGTATAGATGGCTTTGGGTAGCACAGACATTTTAATAATTTTTGTTCTTCAAGTCCATGAGCATGGAATGTTTTTATATTTCTTTGGGTCCTTTTCAATTTCTTTCATAAGTGTGTTGTAGTTTTCAGAGTACAGATTTTACCTCTTTGGTTAGATTTATTCCTAGTATCTTACAGTTTTTGCTGAAATTGTAAATGGGATCAATTCCTGGATTTCTCTTCCTGATGTTTCATTATTGGTGTATAGAAATTCAACAGACTTCTGTATGTTGATTTTGTATCCTGTGGCTTTAGGGAATATGTATATCAGATCTAGCGATTTTTTGGTGGAGTCTTTTGGGTTGTCTATATAGAGTATCATGTCATCTACAAATAGTGAAAATTTGACTTCTTCCTTGCTTATTTGGATGTCTTTTATTTCCTTTTGTTGTCTAATTACTTAGGCTAGGATTTCCAGTACTATGTTAAATAACCGTGGTGAGAGTGGACATCTCTGTCTTGTTCCTGAGGGTAGAGAAAAAGCGCTCAGTTGTTTCCTATTAGTTGTAAGTTTTTTATATATGGCTTTTATGATGTTGAGGTATGTTCCCTCTATCCCTACTTTTTTAAGGGCTTTTATCATGAACAGATGTTGTACTTTGTCGATCGCTTTTTCTGAATCTATTGAGAGGATCATATGGTTCTTATTCTTTCATTAATGTGGTGTATCACATTTGCAAATTTGCAAATATTGAACCACCCTAGCAACCCAAGAATGAATCCCACTTGATTGTGGTGAATAATTCTTTTAATGTACCGTTGGATTCAATTTGCTTATTCTGGATTCTAAATAAATAGATTATTGAAAAGTTAACCAATGCCATTTCCCTCTTTGTTTTCCATTATTTGTTTCAATTGATATTTACTTAGTACTTCCTCAAATCCAGGCATATTATCTACTAGTGGGCTAATATTCTAGTATAGGCACCATCGTTATACAAAGGAAATTATGTATGCATGTATATATTTATGTATATTTACAGCTATACGTGTGTGTGTGTGTATACATGTTAAAGATGAATATATTTCCATAATACTCTTGTCATAGGACTTAGTTCATTTCTAGAGAGGTTTTTTAATACTCTTTTAAGAAAGCATTAAAGAGAGAATTTCAAGTTGGGTTCTCAAAATAGAAATAATGATTGAAATTTTGACCATTTTCAACAGCCTATAATTTGAGAATATTAGGAGAAAGAAATGGAATGTTTTACATACAAGGAAGATCAGCTAATATGAAAGTTCAGGGAAATTTTCTGAAATTCATGCAGAATGTTCAGTTGGAAGTTCTTGGTATCTCTGTCGTGCCTTAGCTAATTTTTCAGCAGTGCTTAACTGTCAGTAGTATCCGATGTTCGGTAATTGACTAGTACGGACAGTTGGATGACCTTTGAAAATGCCAACCTCTGATCAAGACCTGATGTAAAAGTCTTTAGGAAACCACAGATCTATGTATGGGCTGTTGCTGCTCCAGTAGCTATCATTCTTTTACTGTTAATGCCAAATTAGTATCAACTTTAAGTTGACACATAAGGGTGATGACTACTGTTCTCATTATAATACATTCTGAATTAAAAAAAAAAAAACATAGAATCATCAGAAAATAAAAAAAAAGATGAGATAAAATAAATAAATCTGAAGTACTGTTAAGCATATTTCTTTGCTTTTTATGCAGCTTAATACTAAAATAATTAAAATTAAACTTATATGTTGGAAAATATGTCACAAGGTTTTGTTAAGCTTTATGTTTCATAGTTTAGAATAAAAGGAGTTCCATGATCATTCTTCTTTTTTCCTCAATGCAAGAAGTAGATCATTGTATGGGTACAAACAGCATCACTGTGTAAATTAAAAACAGTAATAATTATAATGGTAAACTCTTCTTAATATTATTTCAGGTACCTTGGACAACTCATTTAACATAAATGACATCCAGAGTAAGATTAAATACCTCTGATAATAGTGGAAATTTATAAGATATGGTCAAAATAATAAAACATGAAAACACAACTTGCTATTTCTTTAGTTATATTTGATACTTAGACTAGTAAAATAATATTTTCAGATAGAAACAGAAAATCATAAAATATACAAGAAGAACACTACATTTTATTGGCCTTCTAAATATTCTATGTACCAGTTTTTCTTGCGATATGAAGTCATATTTTGAGTATTACATAAAAAAAGGTTATATGACTTTTAATATGGGACTTACTTTGGAGATCTTGGTATCATTCCTTTCTGTATATTTTTAAATTAGATTTTATAAGGGAAATTTTATTCCCAACTCCCAATGTCATGGGACAACTTGTTTGTCCAGTTTTATTTTTATCCTCTAGATATTGTGATTATTTTAACTGATTCCTATTTATCTTTTCTTTGCCTTATAGAACTTCTTATAGCTGCCTTTGTAAAACAAGTCTACTAATTACATATGGCCTAATAACATGCATTCCATGTGCTAACTTTTCCTTAATAACTATTTTAATTTCTACTTTTACTTCTCATTCAATAGTCCCTTCAATTATTCTCAAAGGCACTATAATTTATAAATTAACTACATTATGAACAAACAAATGAAAGAATGAATACACAATATAGTACTAAGAGAAAATTTATTAGTAGTGGTTTTAACTGGGGAACTATTGATATTTTATTACTTTTCTCAATGTCATGTAGCTATAAAACTGCATATATTGTATCTTCAGTATAAAAAAATTATAAAAACTATTAGAAACTATATAAAAACAAATATAATAAAGTTTTATTAGAATTTTTAATGGGATGAATTATTTTAGAATGATTTGTTTAATAAATTTTATTTTAGAAGAGTATTTTTAGAATAAATTATTGACACAAAGTAAAGAACCTACTTTATTACAGATATTGATCTAACATAGGATTTTCTAATCTATTTGCTGGACCATTTTGCTATTCAATCAACAGTGGGAGGCATCACCTAGCAGTTTGTGATCAATGAGAACACTGTGATATCTATAGCCTCACCATAAAACTACTGAATTGGGATTTGAACTTTAACAAAGTCTTAGGTTATTATTTGCATGATTAAGTTTTAGAATAATGGCTGGAAACTGCATCAAACAAAATATCTCACGTAAAAGAAGAATTCTATAGTTTAAAATTTTAGTATCATATATTTGTGTTATCTTCTGCATCTGTATGGTACATCTTAATTTTTTTTCAAACATCTGAGGTCACAAACAATATATTTTATTTTTTAAAGAATTTTTAAGTGTATTTATTTATTTATTTGGGAGGGAGGGGTAGAGACAGAGGGAGAAAGAGAATCCCAAGCAGGCTCCATGCTGCCAGCCTGAGCTGAAGTCAGACGCTTAACCAACTGAGCCACGTAGGTGTCCCACAAATAATATATGTGAAAAACCAAACCCTAAATATTGCAAATACATTTGACAAAGATGACTCTTTTCAAGTAAAGATTATTTAGCATATTAAAGAATAAGTGTTCCATTATAATGCACTTTAAAATTATTGGTTTAAGCCAAGAGCAAAATAAACAAATAAAAGAAAATCATTTTAGGTGCAGAGAGATAGAGAAGGACTAAGAAGTAAGATTATGTCTATAAAGGAATATTTTTCTTCTATTTTCTATGCTAAGAATTTGCTTATATAGAGGAGAATATATATCTTCACAACTCATTCTGTTGCTTATTTATCAGGTAGATAATTAAGTATCTATTCATCCAGATATTGGATACTAGTACATATAAGAATATATTGTAAGTGAAGTAGCCATTCATAAAAATATTTTATGTATGGTATTATCATTTGAAAAACATTAATTTTAACAAATTTTCCTTATCATACTATCCAGAGATAAATATGGTTAACATTTTTCTTTTTATCTTTACATCATTATCCTTGATATTGGAAGTGTACTTTCTAATATGTTTTATGAATATATTTTCTATACAGTGTACATTTTTAAACAACTTTCAGTGTATATTGTATCAGAGTTTATACATCACTAGTTCATAGAATATGACAAGACTGCCTGCCGAGTCTCACACATTCCGAGAAACTTCAGTCTTTAAACAGTGTAATACGTTTTCTATGAGTTGGTGAATAAAACTATAATTTATATACTTGTATAACACATCAGTCTTAATGAAATCAAATCCTGTCAGTAATGCTTAGCGGAAAGATCTAGAAAAGAATAACTGTTTACTACTTTGAGCTAGTCCTTATGCAAAACTTGCATCAAATCCTAAGGACAAAGAAACACCAAAGGTAGAGAGGAGAAGGTGACCAAATTTCTTTAAAAATCTATTGATTTTATATTTCTGGCAATATTTTCCAAACATAAATCTATGCTGAAATAAATAAAACCCACAACCAGCAGAAGACAGGAAATAATAAAGATTAGACCATAAATTAATGCTATCAAAACCAAAAAAAAACAGTAGAACAGATCAATGAAACCAGAAGCTGGTTCTTTGAAAAAATTAACAAAATTGATAAGCCACTAGCCAGTTTGATCAAAAAGAAAAAGGAAAGGACCCAATTAAATAAACTCAAGAATGAAAGAGGAGAGATTACAACCAACACAGCAGAAATAAAAACAATGATAAGAGAATATTATGAGCAATTATACACCAATAAAATGGGCAACCTGGAAAAAAATGGACAAATCCTAGAAACATATACACTACCAAAACTGAAAAATAAAGAAATAGAAACTTTGAACAGACCCATAACCAGTAAAGAAATCAATTTAGTAATCAAAAATCTCCCCCCAAAACAAGAGTCCAGGGCCAAATGTCTTTCCCAGGGAGTCTAACAATATTTAAGGAAGAGTTAACACCCATTCTCTTGAAGCTGTTCCAAAAAATAGAAATGGAAGGAAAACTTCCAAACTCTTTCTATGAAGCCAGCATTACCTTGATTCCAAAGCCAGAGACCCCACTAAAAAGGAGAACTATCGACCAATTTCCCTGATGAACATGGATGCAAAAATCCTCAACAAGATATTAGCCAACTGGATCCAACAATACATTACAAAAATTGTTCACCACAACTAAGTGGGATTTATACCTGGGATGCAGGCCTGGTTCAATATCCACAAAACAATCAATGTGATTCATCACATCAATAAAAGAAAGGACAAGAACCAAATGACCATCTCAATAGATGCAGAGAAAGCATTTGACAAAATACAGCATCCTCTCTTGATAAAAACCCTCAAGAAAGCAAGGATAGAAGGATCATACCACAAGATCATAAAAGCCATATATGAAAGACCCAAAGCTAATATCATTCTCAATGGGGAAAAACTGAGAACTCTCCCCCTAAGGTCAGGAACAAGACAGGGATGTCCACTCTCACCACTTTTATTCAACATAGTATTGGAAGTCTTAGCCTCAGCAATCAGACAACAAAAAAGAAATAAAAGGCATCCAAATCGGCCAGGAGGAGGTCAGACTTTCACTCTTCCCAGATGACATGGCACTCTACATGGAAAACCCAAAGGTTCCACCAAAAAACTGCTAGAACTGATTCATGAATTCAGCAAAGTGGCAGGATATAAAATCAATGCACAGAAATCGGTTGCGTTCCTATACGCAAATAATGAAACAACAGAAACAGAAATCAAGGAATCGATCCCATTTACAATGGCACCAAAAACCATAAAATAGCTAGGAATAAATCTAACCAAAGAAGTGAAACATCTATTCACTGAAAACTATAAAAAGCTTATGAAAGAAATTGAAGAAGACACAAAAAAATGGAAACAGATTCCATGCTCCTGGATAGGAAGAACAAATATTGTTAAAATGTCAATACTACCCAAAACAATCTACATAATCAATGCAATCTCTATCAAATAACACCAGCATTTTTCGCATAATTGGAACAAACAATCCTAAAGTTTGTATGGAACCGGAAAATATCCTGATAGCCAAGCAATCTTGAAAAAGAAAACCAAAGCCACAGGCATCACAATTCCGGACTTCAAGCTGTACTACAAAGTGTTAATCATCAAGACAGTACGGTACTGGCACAAAAACAGACACTCAGATCAATGGACTAGAATGGAAAACACATAAATAGACCCACAAACGTATGGCTAACTAATCTGTGACAAAGCAGGAATAAAGGCAGTCTCTTCAGCAAGTGGTGCTGGAAAAATTGGACAGCGACATGCAGAAAAATGAACTTGGACCACTTTCTTACAACATACACAATAATAAACTCAAAATGGATGAAAGACCTCAATGTAAGACAGGAAGCCATCAAATCCTCGAGGAGAAAGCAGGAAAAAACCTCTTTGATCTTCACTGCTGCAACTTCTTACCCAACACATCTCCAGAGGCAAGGGAAACAAAAGCAAACATTAATTATTGGGACCTCCTAAAAATAAAAAGCTTCTGCACAGCGAAGGAAACAATCAGTAACACTAAAAAGCAACGGACGGAATGGGAGAAGATATTTGCAAACGACAAATCAGATAAAGAGTTAGTATCCAAAAGCTATAAAGAACTTATCAAACTCAACACCCAAAAAACAAATAATCCAATGAAGAAGAAATGGGCAAAAGACATGAATAGACATTTCTCCAAAGAAGACATCCATATGGCCATCCAACACATGAAAAAGTATTCAACATCACTCATCATCAGGGAAATACAAATCAAAACCACAATGAGATACCACCTCACACCTGTCAGAATGCCTAAGATTAACAACTCAGGCAATAACAGATGTTGGTGAAGATGCAGACAAATAGGATCTCTTTTGCACTGCTGGTGGGAATGCAAGCTAGTGCAGCCACTCTGGAAAACAGTATGGGGGTTCCTCAAAAAATTACAAATAGAACTAGCCTACGACCCAGAAATTGCACCACTAGGTATTTATCCAAAGGATACAGGTATGCTGTTTTGAAGGGGCACATGCACACCAATGATTGTAGCAGCACTATCAACAATAGCCAAAGATAAAGAAAAATATCATATGACTTCACTCATATGAGGACTTTAAGACACAGAACAGATGAACATAAGGGAAGGGAAGCAAAAATAACACAAAAACAGGGAGGGGGACAAAACATAAGGGACTCTTTAAATATGGAGAACAAACAGAGGCTTACTGAAGGAGGGGTTATGGGAGGGGAGAAGGGCTAAATGGTTAAGGGGCATTAAGGAATCTACTCCTGAAATCATTGTTGCACTATATGCTAACTAACTTGGATATAAATTTTAAATAAATGAATAAAAAATAAAAAACAATTTTTTTATTTGCTATGTATGTAAGTTTTTTAAGTCTAAAGGCACATTAAGTATATTTCAGAATTTTTATTGTAGTGTATGATTTCTCAATATATTCTTGCTAATTTTATCTATTTTTAATGGAAGTACATTTACCTACTTTGATAAAAAGGCTATGTAGCTGGAAGATCCAAAAATACAAATTTGGGCTATGAATTTGATATCAAGAGTTAGCAGATCAGGAAAACAGCAATATTTTTTGAATACTGTCCCAATAAGTTTTTCTACTGGTGTATTTCACACTCTACCTATGTACCATAGTAAATCTTTGTATTATTAAAATAAGTGTTATTTCCTCTTTCTTTAAATTCCACACTGTATCATTAAATCTTCATATTATTTTTTCATGCTCATAGTATTACATATATTCAGATTATTCCACTTTCTATTATTGTAGTGAGATTTAAAATATGAAGATACTAAACTATTCATAATATTACCTGGCAAATAGTAAGTGTGCACTTAAGGGATATTATTATTATTATTATTATATCAATGGGTATTAATGGTAAAAACTGTAAAAAGTTAATGATGAAGAAATAGTTACTTCTCAACTTATTACTAGTAAATATCTTCATAGTAAATTATAGAATCTCAAATTATTTGCTGAAATCATGTGTGCTTTACAAATTATTAGATATAGAAAAACTCTAAATATAGCTGTGGCACCTACTCCCAGTCATACATGTTTAAAACAGTAATATTTTGAAACGAATTCATCTAAAAATCATTCTTCTCAAACTATTCAAAATACAAGAGGATGGAAAACTTACAAATTCATTCTGAGATGAGTATCACCCTGATACCAAAACTAGATAAAGACATCCCAAAAAAAGAGAACTATAGGACAATGCTTCTCATGAATAAGGATGCAAAAATCCTCAACAAAATAATTAGTAAACTGAATCCAACAATATATTTTTAAAAATCATACATCACAGTCAAGTGGGATTTATTCCCAAGATGCAAGGGTGGTTCAAAATTTGCAAAACAACTTTCTCAATAAAAGAAAGTATTAAAACCATACAGTCCTTTTAATAGATGCAGAAAAAGCATTTGACAAAGTGCAACATCCATTCATGATAAAAGCCCTCTGTAAAGTAGGTCTAGAGGGAACATATCTCAACATAATAAAGGCCTTATCTTATATGAAAAGCCAATAGGGAACATCATACTCAATGGTGAAAAACAGAGGTTTTCCCCTAAGATAGGGAATAAGACAAGGATGTTCACTGGGCATCACTTTTATTTAACATAGTACTGGAATTCCTAGCTGCAGCAATTAAACAACATAAAAAATAAAAGGCATTCAAATTGGTAAGGAAGCATTAAAACTCTCACTATTTGCAGATGATATGATACTATAAATAAAAACAAAACAAAACAAAACAAAAAAACATCCTAATGACTCCACCAAAACACTACGAGAACAGATAAAGTTTCAGGATACAAAATCAATGTACAGAAATCTGTTAACATTCCTAAACAGTAATAATGAATTAGCAGAAAGTGAAATTAAGAAAGCAATCCTCCCATTTACAATTGCACCAAACACAATAAAATATCTAGGAATAAAGTTAACCAAAAAGGTGAAAGACCAGTATTCTGAAAACTAAAACACTGATAAACAAAATTCGAGATGACACAAAGAAATTCCATGGTAATGGGTGGGAAGAACAAATATTGTTAAAATGTCTACAGTACCCAAAGCAATCTGTAGATTTAATGTAATCCTTATCAAAATACCAATAGCATTTTCCCACAGAACTAGAACAAACAATCTGAAAATTTGTATGGAACAACACAAGATCTCAAATAGCCAAAGCAATCTTGAAAAAGGAAAAACAAAACAGGAGGTATCACAATTCAGATTTTAAGTTATATCACAAAATGGTAGTAATAAAACAGTAGGATACTGGCATAAAAACAGACATGTAGATCAATGGAATAGAACAGAAAACCCAGAATTTCATGGCCAGTTATCTTCAACAAAGGAGGAATGAATATACAATGGGAAAAAGACAATCTCTTCAACACATGGTGTTGGGAAAACTGGACAGCCACATGCAAAAGAATAAAATTGGACCACTTTCTTTCACCATCTGCAAGAATAAACTCAAAATGAATTTAAGACCTGCACATGAGACCTGAAACCATAAACATTTCTGAAGAGAGGACAGGTAGTAATCTCTCTGATAATGGCTGTATCAACATTTTTTGAAATAGGTATCCTGAGACAAGGGAAACATAAGCAAGAATAAGCTATTGGGACTACATCAAAATAAAACGCTCCTGCACAGTGAAGGAAATAATCAACTAAACTAAAAGTCAACCTACTGAATGGGAGAAGATATTTGCAAAGGACAGATACGATAACAGGTTAGTATCCAAAATATACAAGGAACTGATAAAACTCAATATCCCCAAACCAAATAATCCAATTAAAAAATGGGCAGAAGACATGAGCAGACATTTCTCCAAAGAAGACACACAGATGGCCAAGAGAGACATGAAAGTTGCTCAGTATCCCCCATCATCAGGGAAATGCAAATCAAAACTACAATGAGATATCACCCCTCACCTGTCAGAATGGCTAAAATCAAAAACACAAGAAATCTGGTGAGGATGTAAAGAAAAAGGAACGTCTTGCACTGTTGGGGGAATGCAAAGTGGTGCAGCCACCGTGGAAAACAGTATGGAGGTTCCTCAAAGAACTAAAAATAAAATGAGTCTATGACCCAGGAATTGCACTATCCGGTAAAAATACAAAATACAAAATAAAAAAAAAAAAAACAACTAATACAAAGGGATACATGCACCCCTATGATTACTGCAGCATTATTTACAGTAGCCAAACTAAGCAGCTGAGGTCTCTCTCTCTCTCTCTCTCTCTCTCTCTCTCTCTCTCTCTCTATATATATATATATATATATATATATATTCTGCTATTGTTGAGATAATTTATTTCATAAAAATGAAACAAAGGGTGTAGATGTCTGTATTTTAATATATAAAATATGAACCAGTATTTATAACTGAAGGTTGCAGAAGGGGAGGTGGGCAGGGGATGGGTTAAATGGGTGATGGGCATTAAGGAAGGGACTTGTTGGAATGAGCACTAGTTATTGTATGTAAGGGATAAATCACTAAATTCTACACCTGAAATCAATGTCACACTATATTTTAACTAAAATTTATTTAAAAAACTTTTTGATGTTTATTTATTTTTGAGAGAGAGAGCCAGAGTGAAAGCAGGGGAGGAACAGAGAGAGAGAGGGAGACACAGAACCGGAAGCAGACTCTAGGCTCCAGTTGTCAGCACAGAGCCTAATGCGGGGCTGGAACTCAGGAGCTGTGAGAGATCATGACCTGAGCTGAAGTTGGATGCTTAATCGACTGAGCCACCTAGGGATCCCATAAACTAACAACAGTTTCAATAAAAATTTGAAACCACAAAAAAAGAACCATTCTTTATCTAGTAAAATATTATATTTTAAAAAGTTAAGGATGAGCTGTTATGGGTTTTTGTAGGGGGGGTGGGGCTTGTTTGTTTGTTTTACAAACAGACATAGTTCTACATTTTCTTACCATTTCTCTGCTCACATATTGGTGGAAATACACTTCCTCTGACTAATAAACACTTCCTGACTAGTAACTGAAAAATAACTTTATATTTTTATAAACTTTCTTCTAGAATAGTTGTAGATTTTTTTTAAATAGGTAGTATAGAAAGCAAACAGACACCCTTCACCCAGCTTCCACCAATAATAGTGTCTTATAATGATATTGTCCGAACTAAGAAAGTAAACTCAGTACAATACCATTAACTAAATAACAAACGCTGCTTGCATTTCAACAGTTTTTTTTTTCACTAATGTCTTATTTACGTTCCAGATTTTGTTTGGTATATAATTTTTTTTACCTTGTTTTCACTGGCTTATATATTTATATTTAAATTGGGATATTTTTCCATTGGATATATAATTTCCATTGGATATATAATTTTATATATATATGTATACATATATATATGTATATGTATATATATATGTATACATATATATATATGTATATATATATATCGTTGACACACAATGTTGCATTGTTTTCAGGTGCACAAAGTAGTGATTTGACAAACGCATATTACGCTATGCTCACCAAAGTGTGTCTACCATGTGTCACCACACAGTGCCATTACAGTGTCATTGGCTATATTTCTTATGCTGTGCCTTTTGTTCCTGTAACACACCTGATCCATAACTGAAAGTCTGTGGCTCCCACTCCTTTTCTCATTTGCAGAGGAGTTGCCTTCTCTTCTGGCAACCATCAGTTTGTTCTCAGCATTTACAGGTCTGATTCTGTTTGTTTGTTTGCTTGTTTGTTTGTTTTTGGTTGTTGTTGATGGGATTTTTTTAAAGGCAGGATATATCTTGGTTATGTTCGTTAGAAATAATCAATTTAATAATCTTTATTTTAGCAATTGTGTTTGGACCATTCTTATTTAAACTGATTATAAATATATTTGGATTAAAATCTGTCATCTTTCTAGAAGTGTTCTCTTTTTTTTAAGTTTATTTATTTTTAAGAGAGAGAAAGAGAGAGAGAGCGAGCAAGAGCAGGGGAGGGGCAGAGAGAGAGGGAGGCACAGAATCTGAAGCAGGCTCCAGGCTCTGAGCTGTCAGCACGGAGCCCAGCACGGGGCTCGAACTCACGAATTGTGAGATACTGACCTGAGCCAAAGTTGGACGCTTAAAGGACTGAGCCACCCAGGTGCCCCTCTAGCAGTATTCTATTTGTTTCTTTTGCTCTTTTTTTTTTTTCCAGCTTTTCATTCTTCTCTGGTTTTAATTCAGCATTTTATGACTTTATGGTTTTTGCCTCTCCTTTATTTTCAGCGATTTATTTATCTTTTGTTGTTTGACTTTTCCAGTGATTCCCCTAGAGTTTACAATACACATTTGTAAATAATATAAACTTATATTAATACTCAATTAAAACTTATATTAATACTCAATTACAGCACTGACATGTAATGTATGCTTTTATATTCTTGTATCTTCTTCCCATTCCATATTCTATTATCACACATTTTTCTTTTAAAAGTGTGTATTGTACATATATATTACCATTTTTGCTTTAATGAGTAAACTGTCATTTATTTCAAAGGTGATTCTCTTCATTTCTCTGTGTAGATCCAAGTTTCTGACTATATAATATTTTGTCTTTTTTTAATATTTATTTATTTTGAGAGAGAGAGAGAGAATGTGCCAGTTGAGGGGAAGAGGCAGGGAGAAATGAGAGAACGAATCCCAAGCATGAGATGAAAGAGAATCCCATGCTGAAAGCACAGAGCCTGACTTGGGGCTCAAGCTCAGGAACCGTGAGATCATGACCTGAGCCGAAATCAAGAATTGCTTGCTTAACCAACTGAGCCACACTGACGCCCCCAGATTTTGTCTTCTTGAAGAAATTCCTTTAACATTTTCCGTAAAGGAGTTTGTTAAGCATGAATTCCTTCAGGTTTGGTTTGCCTTAGTAAGTCTTTTTTATTTCTTGTGATTTGGAAGAGGATTTTCACTGGTATTGAATTTGGGGTTGAAAAACTTTTCTTTTACTACACTTTCACTCTTGCCTTTTTGTTTGCATTGTGTTTGATGATTAGTGTGCTGTATTTTTTACCATTGTTTCTTGAAATGTGACATGCCTTTTCTTCAGGACATGTTCGAGGTTTTCTTTTAGTCTTTGCTCTTCAGCAGTCTGACTATAAGATGCCTAGGTGTGTGGGTGAGTGCTGTGTGCACACATGCGTGTGTGAGCAAGCACGTGCTTCTGGTGTTGATCTAGTTTGTGCTACCTGACCTTCTTAGAACAATGATTTTCTGTCTGTCGTATTATTTTTGGAATCACATCAACCATTATTTCTGCAAACATTTCTGCTTCAGGGATCCCAATTATACATATATTCCAGCACCTGACACTGGGCCGCCGATCTTGGATGTTTGGTTCTGTTTTGTCGATTACTCTTTTTTCTCTCTGCGCTTCTTTTTGTGTAATTTAATCACCCTATATTCAAGATGACCAATTCTTTCCTCAGCTGCACTAAGTCTACGGGTGAGCTCATTAATGGCGTTCTTCATCTCCACGCACGGGCTTGAATCTATCATTTCCATGTGATTCCTTTTTAAGATTTCCATTTCACTGCTGAAATTATCTATCTGTTCTTTACTGTCATCTACCTTTTCACTAGAGGTTTTCTCATATTATTTATAGTTATTTTAAGTACTCTGTCCAATCTATATCATGATATGTCTGAACTTAGTTCTCCTGAATGTTTTTTGTTGTCTTTTTGTATGTCTCATAATTTTTTTGGTTGTTGTTCAATGTTGTAAGGACACTCTGATAGGCGATAAATACCTCCATGCTTATCCCAAATATTTTTATAAGTTTTTCTTTGTTAAGTTCTAAATATATCACAATTTTCTTAATGATTTATTGGTTTATATGCACACATTTCTGAAGTATGTTTTGTTTCCAAATTATATAATTTTAGCTATCTACTGTTATTAAGATATTTGGTTTTTGTAGTATGGCTAAAAAAGAGACATGTATGTTTTTATTCTTTAGCATTTCCTGAGACTTCTTTTGGTCGAAGAGAACATGGGCAACTTTCATTCCTTGTGTGCTTGAAAGGAATGATTATTTTCCAGAGTAAGCTTATAGATGCCGTTATTTTTTGTATGTCAGAAAGAAGCTTCATACTGTTTATTAACTCTCTGCCATATCCGAATCTCTAAATATTTGTGTGTACACACACACACACACACACACACACACTAGGTTAGTAACTTTAGTACACATAATCCATACGTGCACATTTTTAAAATACCCCATTAACACATATAAATACATATAAATTTTCCCTCAAATGCAATGTACATAACAACTAGTCAAAGATGTCTACTGAAATAACTGGTGTGTGCGTGTGTGTGTCTGCATGTGTATGTGAGTATGTGTGCATATGCACATGTGTATATGTATCCGCAGAGGACACCTAGAGACATTATGATTAGTTTAGCAGTTTTGCAAACAAGGAGGTCAGGAGGTGAAACAACGGTACTACTTTGAGGATCCTCTCATCTTCACAGAGCAAGAGTAGAGCTATACTATTTTAGAATTCCTCTTCAGTTTTTTTAACGTTAATTAATTCTGTAATCAGAAGACAAAGAATAGAGCATATATATGAGCAGTATCATACAGTATCTTCTTAATAGGGTGTGGGGTTTGGGGGAAAAAGATACATTGTTTAGGTTTTATACCTTAACATAAATATGCAAAAATAGGAAAATTATTTATTTGATTTCATTTATTCCTAATTAAATCACTTCCTTCCTTCCTTCCTTCCTTCCTTCCTTCCTTCCTTCCTTCCTTCGCCAGACCATTCTGATTTATTACATTGTATTCTATTGCACTAGCTTTTCAGTTAAAATGATTTCTTCAGGTATGGTACTGTTTGCAAATTCACATCACTTATCGCTTTTACCCTTCATATCCTAAATCTTTAGTGCCTGATCCCATCTTAATCCAATCTTCACTTTTGCTTCCTTCTTGGATCAGATAACATAAATAGATTTCTTAGAATCCCCTTTACATTTTATAAGCCTTGCTTTCTAAGATGGCAGTAATCACAGGGTGGAATGAAGAACAAAATCAGTAAGAAAAAAAAAACACATCAATCTCTTTGTTAGTCAAGGATGGATGTGACAGTGAGACAGAACAGTCAGTCGCTAACATTGTATGAGCATCTACGCAGCAGCAGCAGCATCTTCTGGACAAAAAGAAAAATTTGAAATGATAGGAACGAGCCTGTAATTAGTGGTAAGCAGGCGTTTGCTAATAAAAGTCCATTTCTTTTCAGGGGAGTATTAGAAATGTAAATAAAACTGAAAATATTAAGTATATAAGTTCTAAAAAGGGTTTACAAATCTCTAAGTTAATCTTTCACTTAAATGTGGCACTGTGAGTATGATTTAGGGTTTCTAATTTGAAAGGAAGGGATGATCTGAGATAATTATAAGATATAATTAGATCTTCATTAAAAAATAATTATGTGCACTTTAAAAAAAAACCTTCACATTATAACAACTACACCACCTTTTTCAGTTGGCATTTTATCCTGACAACTTTAATCAAATTTTGTGAATCAGCACAGAAATCAACCATGTACACTAAACAATATCATGTACAATAGCTATTTATAAGTGGAATGAGTTAGCATTTGTTTGCTTTTTAATAGTTTTTTTTTTTTTTTCAAACTATAGTAATTAAGTTCAGGTATATGATAAATTTAATGCAAATTCTTTGGCTTTAGGAATTTAAAATAAAACTTTAAAATAAAACTTTATTTTTATAACTTAAAGATATTGATAAAATCCTTTATATAATTAAACAAATTGGACAGGAGGGAAATCAATAATTCTATGTGAATGAGGCTTCCTCTGCCCCTTCAGGTAGAAAGGTTTTAAGATTATATTCAGAATTTTTATAAAGAGGGTACTTTGTTTGAGCCTGTATCACACACAGTTGAACACAATTATCGCACAGTTTTACCAGTACCAGAATCAGACATTAAATGGAGAAAAAATTATACATTTGTTCTTTATATAAGAACAAAATGAGCAGACTTCTCAAGTTCTGTATTCTTTGGCCAAATATGCTTCCTCTTTACATATACAAGATCTATCTCTGTGTAGAATTATAAGTCTGTTGTAGTTTATATGGAAAGACCAATATATGACATTAGTGCACTATATGATTTTGTGAAAGACTTGAATTCAATTAAATAGGAAAATGATTGTAAGTGGTATTAGCATTAGATGTCTTAATTATGTTCTGCTTTGCGCACCACAGCAGACTGCCGGCTTACCCTCCGAAACCTTTGTCTTCACCCCTCCATGACTCAGTGGTTTTTTTTTTTTTCATTCTTCTTTTGAGCTAACAATCAAGTTCTAGAGTTTGAAACACTTAAAACATTTTCTCCATACAAGCCAGTCTCTAGTTCAAGAAATTTTTGTACTAGCTGATTAGAGAGTAAAGTGTCTCCACATGATTATATACCTTAATTTCCAGCCTCTCTAAAGACATATACACACACACACTCACAATCTTTTCCTATTTTCTGCTTCAAAGGATCTTTTCATTTAGAGGTGCTAGAAATTAATTTTTTCTGAAAACAGATAATTTTCCAGGTGCTTACATATTAAATACTGCCAGGTTCCACGTGTGAGAGGATTAGATTATTCCTGGATCAAAGCTTGAAATATATTAAAAATTACTTTAAGAGTCCATATGAAAAATTCAAATCTATGTATTTCCTTAGCACAGTTTATGTTGTGTTACATGATTACATTTTAGTTTTCAAAAGTAATCAGTATTCTGAGGCTGTACAAGCCAGTGAATAGAAATAAGATTTTTTTTTTCGTGAATACATCCCTGAGCTTATACTATGCTAACCTTTGTGGGAATACACCTCAAAAAAGTTTTATGATGTGATGATTTTCTTGGCGCTTGCTTGTGTAACATAACTTTCAGTTTTAGGCAAGATCACTTTCCAGATACAAATCCCTAAAGGGAAAGAGATAGGACAGAGGAGGATTATTTTACCTATTATTGCTGCCTGTCCCTGAGGCCTGCATATTGCATATTTACAGTGTGTAATTTATTACAGCTTGCTAGTCTCTAGAGATATTGTCTACATGTTACTTGAGTCTAAATCTGCAGTCTGAATCCACTCAGTCTAACTCTAAATCTCTTTTCTCCTTCCCCACTTGGCAGCCATCTTAGCTTTCTTGGCACCACTCGCTTCAATTGGGGGAGGGGGACAAAAGCAGAGCTATGAGGAACTTCAATAAATAAGCACCTTCATGGAAACTATACCCTTTGTCTTCTCATAATATATGACTATTCTCCAGGATGAGAAAGATTAAGGATCAGAGTATTGGACAGAGGAGCCTCAGATGGGAACCAGTATCATTGCTTGCTGGAGTTCAAGCCATAAGTTTCTCCTGAGACCACACAAAAGACCTAAATGGCAGGTGATGTCGGTAGTACTGAGTGTTAAGAGGGAAGAATGTTGCCTCATAGGTTTTGCCTATGTAAAGTACTAAAATAAAGTACTTTATTACTTTTAAAATAAAGTAAAAATAAAAACATTACCATCTATTTATAATGCATTGTAGTCAAGCAGAAACCCCATCTGACTTTCTCACATATGCTGAGAAAAAGGGACTAATTAATAGTGCATAAATTCTCAGTGGGAATTGAAAAATGCTTACGTTATGCATTTTTTCCCTAAATAGAAAAATAGAATATAATCAAAGAGCATAAACACTATCACAATAATAACAGAAAAATCCAAATTGTGGATGGATAAGTCTAGAATTAGGAATGTATACTAGTACAATTAATGAATACTGGCTGGACAAGTTGTAATCATCAAAGCAATAAAAATCACAATGAATGTTCTTGTTCAGTTCACCATATGCATTGGTTTTATTTAGAGTTTTATAGTTTCATTTAGAGTTTTATATTTATCACAAAATTTTTTTGACATTTTTATATGGAATCTCTATGCACTAGAATGTCAAATATACTTTTCAATTTTACCTAACCTAAATGCGAAATTCAAGAATGGAAAAAAAATCCCTTATCATTTCTTAAAGGTGTGTTGTAATTTGTTTCCTGTGCCTTCTAGGAAATAGACTGAATTCCTACTTCACCTTTTTAAAAATAATTGATAACTTATAAATAGATCCTTACAACCTTATTTTTTTTTAAGTTTTCTTATTTTTGAGAGAGAGTGCACACATGTGAGCAGGAGGAGGGGAGAGAGAGAGTCCCAAGCAGTCTCTGTGCTGTCAATGAGGAGCCCCAGGCAGGGCTCCATCTCAGGACCTCTGAGATCATGACCTGAGCTGAAGTCAAGGCTCAGACGCTTAATTGACTAAGCCACCCAGGTGCCCCAGATCCTTGGAACTTTAAAATTAGTATGATTCTGATGTTTGAATCAATTTAAAAGTACAAAAATGCTACGTTTTAATTTTCTCATTACAAAGAAGAATCATGGAAAGAAATTTTTAAAGTTTTGCTTTTCTCTTTAACTAACTTCAGCACTTCATGACAGACTCAGAAGAAATTGTGAAAAAAAAAAAAAAAAACAAAAAACAACTATGTAACTTTGTCCTGGGCCAGAGGTTTCATGTATTGGGAAAAAAAAAAATGTTTTTAAAGCAATACCTGAGTTATTCCACTAGAAAAGTTTTATTTGGCTGGCATTAGACCAATACAAGACTTGAATTTTATGCCAAAGTTTGCTTCTAACTCTGTATCTTTGGAAACAAAGTATTTCCCCAAAGATCTTACATTTCTCTACAAAAGCTATGGATTTAATTAGATCATCTGTAAAATGTATGTCAATACTAAAAATGTACTGTTATATTTGACTATAACTTAGTTTTCCAGAGCTCTAATTTTGACATTTAAATAGCCATTGCCCAAATCTTTGTGTACTTATGTGCTTATCATGGCAAATAGCTTTCTTATAAGGGTCATAATTTACAATATTTATAATTTTTTAAATCATTCTATGTATTTAACCACTTATTTGATTGCACTATACAGAGATAATGCAATTCAAGTAGAACATGGAAACACTGACTGCATTTAATAACTAATTGTTAAACTTGCTGGAAGCGACACTATGTACTTTTTAACCACGGACCAAATGAATTCTATTTTGGATGGTATACTCTGTGCTCCTTGGACATCGTATGACAGTTTATCACTCTAAATTCCATTATTTGAAGAGATCTATTTGCTACTAGTCTCTCTTAAAAGATGATGAAATGCTAGAAGGAGAAATAAAAATTGTTGATTAATGCAAAAATGCCAGGAAAGATGGATTAAATGAACAAATTACAGATTCAACAAGGAGAAAGCCAATACCACACTGTTGGATGTAAACCTAATTATGATAATAACTGCATCAAAATAAATTTAGTCTGGTTAAAAGACAAAGATTAAAAGACTGGCAAAAATAAAAGACCCAATTCAGTGCTGCTTTCAGGAAACACACTAAAAGTTAAAGAAATAATCACTCAGTCACAGATAAGGTGAAAAGAGAGTATGGAAAATATAGATGTACCATCTAAAAACTAACCAAAGGATGGCTTAGCTATATTTATATCAAGAAAGCATATTTAAAAGCAAGTAGTATTACAAAAAAATCAAGAATTAAGTTGCTTAAAGAAAATATATCATGTCCCCTACCCTGCACTAATAACATATTTTCAAAATACAGAAACAATGACATAAGTGAAGGGCACTAGAGTAGATCACAAAATGTCTAGGGAATTTAATAGTAAAGATAAAATCAAGAATAATTAAACTAGGAACCATACAAATAAACAAAGCTAAGACTGTATCTCAAAAAAAATTAATAAATTATATAAACTTTTTAAAATTATTTTTTTAATGTTTATTTTTGAGAGACAGAGATAGCATGAGCAGGGGAGGGGCAGAGAGGGAGGGAGACACAGATTCTGAAGCAAGCTCTAGGCTCTGAGCTTGTCCGAAGTAGGTCGCTTAACCAACTGAGCCACCCAGGCGCCCCTAGATAAACTCTTAAAAGATGTAGAAATGCAAAATCACTAAAACGCTATAGATATCCAAAAGATAATTATAGGATATTCTGAAAAAGTTTACTAACCCAATTAAAATTTAAAAATTAAATAAAATCATAATTTCCCTGATAAAATTTATAAGCACTATCACAAACAGAAATAAAATACTGGCATAGAATTATGAGTATTAAAAACCTTAAATCCATAATTTAAAATACTTATACACAAAGAAATCCCCAGCCACAGATGGTTTCACTTAAATAAGAATGCAAACCAACAATTCATTAAAAAAACTTTCAAATAATATAAAATATGAGAATATTTCCAAATTCCTTTTATTAATCAAGAATACACTCGACACCCAAATTTTAAGAGTGCTACAAGAGAGGATAATTACAAAGTGATATTTCTCACACACTAATTAATTTTAAGTAACATTAAAAAAATAAAACCCAGCAATATATAGAAAGGATACTACATCATAACTAAAGTTTATTCATGAACTGCAAGGTTGATTTGACATTTAGAAATCACTGAATATAATTTACCACACTAATAGTACAAAGAAAAAGTAATCATTTATTCTAAAGCAGAAAATAATTTGATAAAATCAACATTTATTCTGGGTTTAAAAATGACTTAAGAAACTCAGAATTAAGGATCATTTTTTTCTGATTAAGAACATGGACATAAATAATCTACATTAAATATAATATTCAATAGTGAAATATTAATTGATTTCTTACTGAAGTTAAGAACACACCAAGGATGGCCAATCCTTATTTAAGATAGTACTAGAGATCCTAGGTGGTGCGACAGCATACATTCAGTGGTTAATATTGAAAACAGGCTACCATAAGTTAAAGATACATATGGTAAACCCTGAAATAGACATCAAAAATTAAAATAAAGAAGTGTAGCTAATAAGCCAGTAAGGGGTTAAAAAGGAATTCCAAAAACGCTCTAGACCAAAAGTATGTAGGAAAACAGGACAAATACGGAATAAAGAACAAATCAGACAAATAACCAAGTGGTAGACTTACACCCAATCAAAATGATAAGTTCCTTTTATGTAAATGGTCTACACACGAATAAAAGATAAACAGTGCCAGGGCAGATTAAAAAAAGAAAGAAAGAAACACACATCACATTTAAAGAGAAAAACTCAAAAAATAGGAAAGACTTGCCTAGTGATTTTATGAAGCTAGGATTCTTCTGTGCTTTTGTGAGGACAAAATTAGATGGCTCCATACTTTTAAGAGGTAACTTTCTCCAAATCAGTCTATAGATTCTAAGCAATGTGAATTTAAGCATATGAATAATAAGTCAACAACTCTTTTGAAATGACAAGAATTTGCAAGTGATATGCATTAGATGACACTACCTTGAAAGAAAATTAGCAGAAATGGGCAACTTACAATACTGTACTTGAAGAAATACTATACAGCTATTATAATTAAGATACTGTGATAATGACATGAGAATGAACAAATATAACAATGGAATAGAAAAAAAATGTTCAAATAGATCCACACATACATATCACTGGTTTTGTGACAAAAATGAGATTATAGATGGAAAATGATCTTATCAATAAACATTTAGATGTCACAACAAAAAAGAAACCCCTTGCCTGGGGCGTCTGGGTGTCTCAGTTGGTTAAGCATCCAACTTTGGCTCAGGTCATGATCTCACAGTCTGAGTTGGAGCCCCCCATCCGGCTCTTTGCGGTCAGCACAGAGCCCACTTCAGATCCACTGTCTCCCTCTCTTTCTGCTCCTACCCCACTCATGTTCTTTCTCTCTCTCAAAAATAAGTAAACATAAAGAAAATATTATATTACATATTATCACTCACTCTCCATTCTCCACCACCTGTAGCCACTGGTAACCGCTGATCTATGTCAGCGGTTGACCTGTGTCAATGGATTTGCCTCTTCAGAACATTTCATGTAAATGAAAGCCTACAATATGTGGACTTTTGTGATGGGTTTCTTTCACATAGCATAATGTTTTCGAAGTTTACCTATGTAGTAGTATGTATCAGTACTTTGTTTTTTTAAGTTGATGAATAATATTCAAGTGTATGCATATACCACATTTTGTTTATCCATTCAGTAGGTGAACATTTAAATCATTTCCTTTTTTGGCTGTTAAAAATTAATGCTATGTTGGGGTGCCTGGGTGGCTCAGTCGGTTAAGCATCCAGCTTCGCTCAGGTCATGATCTTGCGGTCCGTGAGTTCAAGCCCCGCGTCAGGCTCTGTGCTAATAGCACAGAGCCTGGAGCCTGTTTTAGATTCTGTGTCTCCCTCTTTCTCTCTCCTCCCCCATTCATGCTCTGTCTCTCTCTTCTCAAAAATAAATAAACGTTAAAAAAATAATGCTATGTATACAAGTTTTGTGCAGATATATTTCATTTCTCTGAGTATATGCCTAGGAGAGGAATAGTTAGGTGATAGAATTACTCAATTTTTAACATTTTACAGAATTACAAAAATTTTCCAAAGTAAATGTACCATTTTGCTATCCAACTAGGAATCTGCGACTGTTCTTAATTCTCCACTTCCTTAATAAGACTTGTTATCTGTCTTTTTAGCCATTATAGTGGATGGGAAGTTTACTTAATTGTAGTTTTGACATGCATTTCCCTAAAGATAAATGCTGTGAATCATCTTTTCATGTACTGTGGCCATTTGTAAATCTTCTTTGGAAAAATGTTTATTTAAATCTCTTGCTCATTATTTTTTACTGAGCTAATTGTCTTTTTAATATTGACTTGTAAGACCTCTTTATATATTGCACCTATTAATATATTTTCAGATAAATACTTTGCCATATTTCATTCCATGGAATGTCTTTTGACTTTCTTAATGGTGTCCTTTGAAGCACAAGGATTTAATTTTGATGAAGTCAATTTATGTCTCTTATTCTTTTTTTTCTCTTGTGCTTTAAACATTTCGTCTAATAAGCCATTACCTAACTGAAGATGAGAAATATTTGCTATCTTCTAAGAATTTTAAAGTTTTTGTTGTTATATTTAGATCCAAGTTCAGTTTAGTGTTAATTGCTGTATATGTTCCGAAGTAGGGGTCTGAATTCATTATTTCACACATGTATATGCAGTGGTCCCAATACCACTTTCTGAAAGAATATTCTTTCTCCAGAATTGTTTCCGCACTATTGTAGAAAACCCAACTGACCATTTATGGAAGGTTTTAATTCTAGACTCTAAATTCAATTCCCTTGTTTCTCATACTTATGCTTACCTAGTATACTATCTTGATTACTATAAATATGCATTGTTTTGAAACAGAAAAATGTGAATTCTCCAAATTTGTTCTCTTTCAAGATTGTTTTGGCCGTTCTGATAACATGTTTTGTTTTGTTTTATTATCTTTTATTGTCCTTTTTTATTGTCACTTGCATTGTCATATACATTTTAGTCTTAGCTTATAAATTTTTGCAAAAAGAGCCAGTCAGTCTTTTGTTAAGTATTCTGTTCAACGTACAGATGAATTTGGGAAGTATTGGATCTTAATAGAATTAAGTCATCAAATTCAAGAACAAAGGATAGCTTTCCATTTCATAAGCATACCTCAGAAACATTGCAGGTTCAGTTCCAGACCACCAGAATCAAGTGAATATCTCAGTAAAAAAATTTAAATGTATTTTTTGGTTTCCCATTGTATATAAAAGTTATGTACACACTATACTGTAGTCTATTAAATGTGTAAAAGCATTATGTCTGAAAGTATATGTACCTTAATCAAAAATGCGTTATTGCTAAAAAATGCTAACTACTCTGATGGGCTCTCAGTGAGCCATAATCTTTTTGCTAATGGAAGGTCTTGCTTCGATCTTGATGACTACTGATGAGACTGGTGGTAGCTGAAGATTGGGGTGGCTGTGGCAATTTCTTCTTTTTTAAAAAAAATCATTTTCTTTTATTTTTTTTCATCGTGATAAGTATACTCTTTAAAACCCATCCCCTACATCCCCCATCTCCCCATCCACCTCCCCTCTGGCAACCATCAGTTTGTTCTCAATAGTTGAGTCTGTTTCTTGTTTTGTCTATCTCCTTTTGTCCCTTTGCTTGTTTTATTTCATAAATTCCACATATAAGTGAGACTATATGTATTTGTCTTTCTCTGACTATTTCACTTGGCATAATACTCTCTAGTTCAATCTATGTTGTTGCAAATGGCAAGATTTCATTCTTTTTTTGACTAATAATATTCCATTTGATATATTTATCTTCTTTATCTATTCATCTATTGATGGACATTTGGGCTGCTTACATAGTTTGGCTATTGTAAATGATGTTGCAATAATCATAGGGGTGCATGTATTCCTTTGTATTAGTGTTTTTGTATTTTTGAGTAAATACCCAGTAGTGTGACTCCCAGATTGTAGGGTAGTTCCATTTTTAATATTTTTGAGGAATCTCCATACTATTTTTCACAATGGCTGGACCTATTTGCATCCCTCATAACAGTGCAAGAGGGTTCTTTTTTCTCCACATCCTTACTAACATTCTTTTTTTTTTTCTTGTGTTTTTGATTTTAGCCATTCTCACAGGTAAGAGGTGATATTTCACAGTAGTTTTGATTTGCAATTCCCTGATGATGATGTTGAGCATATTTTCATGTCTCTGTTGGGCATCTGCATGTCTTCAGAGAAATGTCTGTTCATGTCTTCTGCCCAATTTTTAATTGGATTATTTGTTGTTGTTTTTGAGTATTGAGTTGTATCAGTTCTTTATATATTTTGGATACTAATCCTTTATTGTATATGTCATTTGCAAATATCTTCTCCCATTCAATAGACTTCCTCTAAGATTTTTTCCTTCACTGTGCAGAAAGTTTTTATTTTGATGTAGTCCCAACAGTTTATTTTTGCCGTTATTTCCCTTGCCTCAGGAGATGTACCTAGAAAAATATTGCTATGGCCGATGTCAGAAAGATTACTACCTGTGCTCTCTTCAAAGATTTTTATGGTTTCAGGTCTCGCATTTAGATCTTTAATTCATTTTTAGTATATTTTGCATATGGTGAATGAAAGTGGTCCAGTTTCATTCTTTGGCTGTCCTGTTTGCCCAGCACCATGTGTTGAAGAGATTTTTTCCCATTGTATATTCATTACTTCATTGTCGAAGATGAAGTGGATTTATTTCTGGGTTCCTGCTCTATTCTATTGATCTATGTGCCCATTTTTTGTGCCATTACTACACTGTTCTAATTACTACTGCTTTGTAATATAAATTGAAATCTGGAATTGTGATACCTCCCATTTTGTTTTTATTTTTCAAGAGTTCTTTGATTATTTGAAGTCTTTCATGGTTCCCTACAAATTTTAGAATTGCTTGTTCTGTGGAAAATGCTGTTGGTATTTCATAGGGATTGCATTAAATCTACAGATTGCTTTGGGTACTGTAGACATTTTAACAATATTTGTTCTTCCCACCCATTAGCATGGAATTTCTTTGTGTCATCTCAAATTTTGTTTATCAGTGTTTTAAAGTTTTGAGAGTACTAGTCTTTCACCTCTTTGGTTAAGTTCGTTCTTAGATATTTTATTGTTTTTGGTGCAATTGTAAATGGGACGATTGTTTTCTTATTTCACTTTCTGCTGACTCATTATTACTGTGTAGGAATGTTAACAGATTTCTGTACCTCGATTTTGTATCCTAAGACTTTACTGATTTCATTTATCTGTTCTCGTAGTTTTTGGTGGAGTCACTAGGATTTTTTATACGTAGAACCACGTCACCTGTAAATAGTGAGACATCTACTTCTTCCTTATCAATTTGGATGCCTTTTATTTCTTTATGGTTGTCCAATCGCTGTGGCTAGGGCTTCCGGTACTATGTTGAATAAAAGCAGTGCCGAGTGAATATCCTTGTCTTGTTCCCTATCTTAGGAGAAAAGCTCTCAGTTTTTCACCATTGAGTATGATGTCCACTCTTGGGTTTTTCATAGAAGACTTTTATTATGCTGAAGTATGTTCTCTGTAGACCCACTTTACAGAGGGTTTTTATCATGAATGGATGTTGTATTTTGTCAAATGCTTTTTCTGCATCTATTGAAATGGCCATATGTTTTTATACTGTTCTTTATTGATGTGACATATCACGTTGATTGTTTTGCAAATACTGAGTCACTCTTGCATCTCAAGAATAAATCACACTTGATTGGGTATATGTTTTTAAAATATATTGTTGGATTATTTTGCTAGTATTTTGTTTCACATCTATATTCGTGAAAGATATTAGCCTGTAGCGCTCTCTCTCTCTCTCTCTCTCTCTCTCTCTCTCTCTTTTGTGGTGTCTTTATCTTGTTTTGGTATCAGTATAATACTGGCCTCATAGGATGAATTTGGAAGTATTCCTTCTCCTTGTATTTTTTGGAATAGTTTGAGAAGAATAATTATTAGTTCTTTTTTAAATGTTAGCAGAATTCACCTGTGGAGCCATCTGGTCCTGGACTTTTGGTTTTGGAGTTTTTTAAATTACTGACTGGATTTCATTGTTGGTAATTGGTTTGTTCAAATTTCTATTTCTTCCTGCTTTAGTTTTCATAGGTTACATGTGTCTGGGAATTTACGTGGCAATTTCTTAAGACAATAAAGCTTGCTGAACAATTGACTCTTCCTTCTGCAAAAGATCTCTTTGTAGGATTTGATGCTCTTTGATAAATGTTGTTACCCATAGTAGAACTCTCAAAATTGGAGTCAATCCTTTCAAATACTGCTTTTGTTTTACCAAGTTAAGTTTATGTACTGTTCTAAATCCTTCATCATTTCAATAATCTTTATAACATATTCACCAGGGATAGATTCCATCTCAAGAAACCACTTTCTTTTCTCATCCATTAAAAACAACTCTTCACCCATTAGTTTTATCATTGGATTGTAGCAATTCATTCACATCTTCAGGCTCCACTACTAATTCTAGTTCTGCTATTTCTACTGCATTGCAGTTACTTCCTTTATAGAATTCTTGAAACTTCAACTGGTAAAAAATACAACTGCCAAGTGCAATAAAGTGAAATGTAATAAAGACAGGGATGTTGCATTTAGAATTGCTTTCGTTTTTAAACAAGGTTTTGTAATTTTCGGTTTAAAATCTTGACTTTATTATTCTTACCTTACTCTTAAGTATTTTATTTTTTTGATTCTGCATATCTGATGCTAAATATTTTATTAATTTCATTTTCAAATTGTTTATTCCTTGCATACAAAACTATAATTGATTTTTGTACACTGATCTTATTTTTCTTTTATGTCCCTGAACTTGTATATTAATTCTGGTAGGGTTTTTGCTTTTAATATGGGGGGGGGGTTGTTTTGTTTTGTTTTTAGTGAATTCATATAAATTTTCTATACACTAGGTCATGGCATCTATGGAAATAGTTTTATTTTCTCATTTTAAATCAGTATACCTATTATCGCTCTCTCTCTCTCTTTTTTTTTTTTTTTTTTTTGATTGAATTGTCCAGAATAAAACCTTTTGCACAGTGTTAAGTATAAGTGGCAACAGTAGACATCTTGGTCTTGTTTCCCATCTTAATGGGGAATCATTCAGTCTTTCACTATTATATGTGATGTTGGTTGTGACTTATTCCAAGAAGATTTTTTGATGAGTAAATTGTGTTCTATGCCCAATTTGGTTAGTGCTCACATCATGAAAACATGCTGGATTTTATCAAATGCTTTTCTGCATCTATTAAAATAATCATGATTTTTCCCCTTTATTCTATACAACCATGCATTACATCAAATGATTTCCATATGTTAGACCAACTTTGCAGTGCTGAGATAAAAATCACACTTGGTAATGTTGTATAATTCTTTTATACAGTGCTGCATATGGTTTGGTAGAATATTAATGTGTAGTTAGCTAATTATTCTGCATGCAGTTTTTACAGTATTTTTCTACAATCCTCTATTACTAGGAATTCAGTAATGATGATCTCTTTCATTTTTAATATTATTCACTTCAGTCTTTTTTTTGACATTTTTGCTGAAGGTTTGTGATATTTGTTGATATTTTCAAATAGGAAACTTTTTTGTGGTTTCATTGATATTCTGTAATAAGAGCTATTTCATCTATTTGTGATCTAATAATATTAATTATTTTCTTCCTTTGGGTTTAATTTGGTCATCTTAGTCTTAAGGTTTTTTAAGGTTACATTGTGGAATTTATATCTTTTTTTTTAATTTAGGTTATTATCTCTGCAAATTTCTCTTTATAACTCTGCTTAGGTTGTATCACAGAAGTATTGGTGTGTTACATTTTTGTTCTTATTTATCTAAGCAAAGTACTATTTTTCTGAATACCTTGTGATTTCTCTCCGGAATCATTCTTTATTTAAGAACTTGTTCTTTAATTTCCATATATTCGTGAATTTCCCAATTTTCCTTCTGGTATTTATTTCTAATTTAATTATGCTATGTTTGGATAATACATTTTGTATGTTTACACTTCTTTTTAATTTATCAAAGCTTCTCTCATGGCCTAAACTATGGCCTAGAAGATGTTTTGCATGCACCTACAAAAAATGTGTATTCTTCCATCATTGGGAAGAGTGTTCTATAGGCATCTGTTAGGTCTAACAGTTTCACTGTATTGTTCAATGGTGTATCTAGAAATCACTTAATGTCTCTTTCATTTTAGACATATAATTTTTCTGGATATATAATTCTTGATTGGCAGTCTGTTTCCTTCAGTTATTTTAATATGTCATCTATCACTTTTCACCTTATTATTTTTGATAAGTCAGCTATTAATTTTAAGTATCTTCACTGAACCTAAAGAGTCATCTCTTTTTGAGGTTTTCAAGAATGTCTCTTTATCTCTCAACAGTTTGAGTATGATGTGACGAGTTCAGGTTGTCTTTGAATTTATCCTACTTGGGGATGGTTGAACCTCTTGCATTTGTAGTTTCACGTTTTTCATTAAATACTAAGCTCCAGCAAAAGGAGCATATTCCCTCTTCCTCTACCTTTGGATTCTATTCAGGCTCCAAATGAATTGGATGATGCCCAATGGCACCGGTGAAGGAAATCTTTACTCAGTCCACTGAGTATGCTAATCTCTTCTAGAGACACCTTCAAAATATGCCCAGAAATAATTTGTTTACCAGCTATCTGGGTATCCTTTAGCCCAGTCATGTTAACACACACAGTAATAACCATCACAATAGAGATCTGCTCAAGTAAACTGTAAGCTCCATTTGACGGTGGCTTATTTCGTCACACATATAGCATGTACTTAAACATGTGTTGAATAAGTACATGAGTAGATTGAATTGAGCGTCACCAATCAATAATATATATGAATCCTGGAAAATATTGAAAGTAAGCTCATTTTTACTGAATAAATTTTCAGTGGGCAACAAATAGTCTTCAGAAAAATGCCTTTCAAATTAATAGATTCAAATAAATTTTCTATTGATAACATGATTCCCTCTTCAGGAGGTTCATTAACTTGCTTCTTATGATAAAAAGTAATAAATACGTTTGGTAAAAAAAGGCCAATTTTATAATTATTGCTATTATTTATGTTTTACTATATGAAAGCCTCCCTTTTCAATATCATATACTATCAATGTCTCAGTAAGTTAAATTTGTCCAGTATTTCTCACCTTTATCTATTATTGGAACAAGTTCAAATGGCCACAATTAATTTGTTGGTTATTAAAATAAATTTTTCATGTTAACTCCACGAAAAGATGCAATTAAATAACATCACATTTAAGATTAAGCATATTATATTGGGGCACCTGAGTGGCTCAGTTGGTTAAGTATCTGACTTTGGCTCAGGTCATAATCTCACAGATTGTGGGTCTGAGCCCCGCATCAGGCTCTGTGCTGACAGCTTGGGTGCCTGAGCCTGTTTCAGATTCTGTGTCTCCCTCTCTCTCTGCCCCTCCCCTTGTTCACGTGTGGTCTCTCTCTGTCTCTCAAAAATGAAGACATGTTAAAAAAATTAAGATTAAGCATATTAGAATATATGATATGAAACCTGTACAACATATAACGTATATGTTGTACAAACAATATATAGGACACATAAGAAAAAGTTCATTCCTACTGTAAGACTAAAGAATGTTAACTGATACTCACAGTGATAAACTTATGTATGGCAAGATCCTAAAAGAATGTGTTTTTGTGTTTTTGTTGCTGATGTTGTTTTATTTATTTTATTTATTTTGTTGTTTTTTTTTTTTTGGAAAAATTAAGCAAGGACTGAAATGTTAAATGTTTATCTTTATGTGGAATCATTTGAGAGAAAAAGGGACTTGGAGTTTTCAGTCTGCTTCTTCTACTTGACAAGTAAGGGGTCATTAAATGTTCCTGAATTGTAGTTTCCTTATCTATACAATAAAATAAAACCTATAGAATGATTATAAAAGCAAACTCAAAGGATCAATGTGAATATAAAAATATTTTAAAATATTAATTAACCTTTTAAAAGTTTTTTTTTTTTTTTTTTTTTTTATGTTTGAGAGAGAGAAAGTCAGAGTATGAGTGGAGAAGGGGCAGAGAGAGAAAGAGGGAGACACAGAATTTGAAGCGGCTCCAGACTCTTGAGTTGTCAGCACAAAGCCCTATGCAGGGCTCCAACTCATGGACCTTGAGATCATGACCTGAGCCGAAGTCGGACACTTAATTGACCAAGCTACCCAGGTATCCCTAAAATATTAATTTATCATGCAGCTACTAGGACAATCACCAACAAACATTGTTGATAACTTACTCTTTTCATTTATTGCCTCATTTTCCCCTCATACATACCCTATCAGGCATGTCCTGTATTTTTGCTTGTTATAAAGGATGCAAAACCTGAATTCTGTTGAGATCAAATACACTGCTCTTGAACACACAACTCTACCTTTCGAGTAAGGATTTAAATGCATTAAGTCTGAAGTCTTTACTCTTAACTATAGTATGTAACATATTTGAATACACTCTTTATTAGTAGCTTAATCATTTGTACAATCTTTCTCACTTATCCTGAATAAACAGAAACTTCAGCATATTCATAAACATATAAATACAAAGCAGAGTCAGTAAGCACCTTTTTCCCCCCCTAAAGCTTGGTAAGGTTCAGCTGCAGTAATACAAATCAATTTGGAGTATCACTCTAATGGCACTCTAGCAGTAAGAATCTCCAAGTGAATGGAAAATTACAAGTGCTGGATTTATTCCATTTGCCAAATGAAAAGTACAGTGTTGTCTTCTTCTTCGTATAGAGAGATCCAATGAAAATACTTCATTCTGCAAATGCCAAGCACTGCTTTTTGGACAATTACAGTACCAACTCTTCCCTTCTAACTGTACATTTGCGGATTTTATACACCGACCAATCAAGACTGTTTACTTCACTTAGAACTTCTCCTGCCAAGAAAACATTTTGTGTATAAATGGCTCCAATCTGGGAAGGCATCCAAAAGAAGCTGTTCAGGTGAATAACAGTGTGATTTACATGCAGGTGCAAAGCATAAACCTAGAAATAGTTTGAAAATACTAACTTAAGATATGGAGTAGAATTAAGTTAACTAGACAGGTATATCACTTTTCTTCTGATATTTTAAATACTCTAGAAATTTTCTATTTTTGATGTATTATTTTTTTTTTAGATTTACAATAATACACCTTCCTTTAAAGTTTACTTATGCATTTGATTTTTAGTAAAATACATATTAGGGAAATGTCTCATGGTCATACAGAATCTTAGGGTAAAAAATACTGTGGAATAAAAAAGATCTTTCCTGCCTCACTAAAAAGAGAATCACTCCCAGGGGATGCATTCAAATACCGAAAATATAATGCAATTTTTCTCTACTTTCATCTTCTCAGCCTTTCACACAACTATGATTTTATTTATTTGTTTGTTTATAAATCACATGCTGCACAAAACAACCATATAAACCATCAACAAACCAAAATTAGGAAAAAAAAGATCCAGGTTGTGCAATTAGTTCAAAATACACCTATCTACACTATTGCTCCTAGATCATTTCAGAAATTAAAAAGAAATTATGAACCACTGAAACTATGAAATAAAGACCTTAGTTTATGAGATGTAGAGGTTTTAAGGGTTTCTTTCCTTTGTTTTGAGTGGTGTTTTAAGTTCTGATTAGCTAATAGCTGTAACAGGGATATGCAAAAGCTGATGGGGAATCCAACGCCTGGTATTTTAGTGCAAGCACAAACAGGTACTAAAAATGGTAACTTAAGAGCATTAAATCTTAATTTTCTTACTAGAAAATAATGCTTCCACTGACTATCTTTTATATTTCTTTTCCCTTTGAGAAAGAGAGAGCATGAGTTGGGGAGGGGTGAAGGGAGAGGGAGAGGGTAAGAGAGTGAGGGAAAGGGAGAGGGAGAGGGACAGACTCTTAAGCAGGCTCCACGCCTAGCGTATAGCCCAATGCGGGGCTTGGATTTGGGACTGACATTTCAGGACCTTGAAATCATGATCTAGGCTTAAATCAAGAGTCAGAGGCACCAACTGAGCCACCCAGGGGTTCCTCCACTGACTACCCTTTAAATTTGTTATAATAGTAATTTAGTAGTTAAAAAATATAAGGAAACGCACTTTAGTATTACCTAATAAATAAATGTAATAATTAACAAAGTGTTACTAGCAGGTGTCTTAGATACTCCAAGTACTATAAGAAATCCATTCATTCATTCATTCATTCATTCATTCATTCATTCACTGTTGACAGGGATTGAACACATGAGCACAAGCCGAGGAGAAGTGGAGAAAGACAGAGAGAGACAACATCAAGCAGACTCCATACCCAGCAGGGAACCTGACGTGGGGCTAGATCTCACGATGGTGAGACCATGACCTGAGCCAAAATCCAGAGCCAGATGCTTAACTGAATTAGCCATCAGGTGTTCCACTACTCCATGTACTATAACATGTTTTTTTAGATTCCTATTTGAGACATTTAACAACAGTGGTTCTAATACGTTAAAGAAAACATGACATAATCTTTCCTAAATAGGAGAACTAAAACTACATTAAATATACGTATTTTGGCTCTGTGCAGCCACTGCTATGTTCCAAGTATTTCAAACAAACAGTAAATATAAAAAATTTGTATGAAAAAATAGCCTTACTATTTCACTAATAGCCTAATTATTCCTCTAATAGGTAGATGAATATTGTTCATAATCAGCTCTTCCTGAATGTCCAATACATTGCTAATTTTGCAGTTAGTCATGCTTGAATTTATATTTTATCTCTGGCACATATTAAAGTATATGCCCTTGGATAAGGTACACAACTGTTTGAGTCACCTTTTCTTCACTTATAATAGTTACGTAAAGAGGACATAGAAAATAGATGTAAGAGAGAAGAAAATTAGGAGAGGAAAATGGAAGGTATTTCAGATATAAATGAAATAGCTGGAAATTAAACCTTTGTAAACCCTAAGCCATTGGTTTATAAAACTTGTTTAACAATATATTTTTGTCCTAGTTGATGAAAGGACTCAAAGGAAAAGTTCTGTGATGAAATTCACTATGTAAATTTAGTTTTGTCCTTTTCTGCCAAGAATTTTTAATCTAATAGTATTGTATATGTATTCACATTCCTATGAATTGTTCTGATAGAATGTAATTTGATTTTCATGGCTTACTTATTAATTGGTAACTGATAAAGTACAGATATGATTTTAATACTTTATCTAAATTTGCAACCCTGAAATTTGATCATTTTTCTCCAATAATTCGTGTGCATTGACCAAACATATCATATTTTCAATGCTTAGTTGGATAATCATCAGTAGGGCTTATAAGAAAGCACTGATTAAGCCCCTAGAAAACAAAAATTGTTATAAGCAAATATTAGACAAATATTCATTACATAATAGTGGCCCTGCCACTATGGGTAATTGAGCAAATGTGTACATGATGGCTTCCAAAGGAACATCCAATAATTTTAGATACAAGATGTGGTGATAAATGGAGTAAGCATTTCATTAGAGATTCTATGAATTCAACTGGGCCCAGAAAGAATTGAGTAAAAAGAGGGAAGAAGGGGATACTTTATATATGAATGGAATCCAGTTAAATTCCTATTTTCAGAAGTAGACACTTCTATGTATTAGAAGTATCTGCTTTCATGATCTATCGACTTAGGGAAATGTGTATAGTCAAAGTAACCACTTTTAAACATATACACTGTATATATATTTTATTAACCTCTGGTGGAAATACAATGGCCATCTCTCTATAGTCAGTAAATATTGCATCAAAAATGCTTTCCACAGTATCATTAATATAAAGTATAATAGACAATTACCACAATAAAATTTTTAAAATTACAAAAATTAAAATATAAAAAGTATAATATAAAGTGAAATTCCCCAGCAAAAGCACTGCTCTCAAAATAAGCACTCAATCATGCTCATTGTATGCTTCTACGATATTTCCTATTATGTACACAAACACTCAAGGGACAGTGATTTTTCAACCAGTGCTCTTACTACATAGTATTCCAATATGTGAAGATCCCAATTTCAATGATTTAAATCAGTTAGACTATTATAGTTTATTATTATTGTAAATTATGACTTTATTCATTCAGCGTATGATCTATATAAATCTGTGTGAATCTAGAGAGATAGTTATACATGTACTTACATAGGATACATTTTAAACATGAAATTGCTTTGTTAAAGTTTATGTGCATTCCATAAATAAATAGATATTGCCAAATTCCCCTGAAGGGATTGTTAGAAATTATAAATCTCATCAAGTCTGTTTTAGTGTGTTTTCCCCACATTATTGATATTTAACAATATATTTTTAAACATTTTCTAAAATGATAGTCAAACACTAATATAAAATTAATGCTATCATTTTAACATCTCTATCTTTCATCACATTTCACTACTTTACCCATGTTTATTAGCCAATTTTATTTCTGCTGTAAACTGCCTTTTTATATTCCTTGCACATATACTGTTCTCTTTTTATTGTTGATTTTGTTGACCATGAGTATTACTTTCTTTTTAATATGCATTAAAAATAATCATGTAAATTTGACATGCAGTTTTTTTAATAGAAACTATTCTCTAGTGAGAGATTGTTATCTGACAATTATTACATGGGTCACACCAAGAAAACTTCCCCAAGACACTATTCTTTTAATACTAAGATTTTTTTAGGTTTTGATCTATAAATAAGTTGCTATTATATGAAGTTTGTTGAAATTGTTTACATTGTGTAGGCAGTGGATTAAATACAAAGCAGTGTATATTACTACTGTCCAATCAGTGATTCAAAATGCTAAATTTTATATATTAAATTTATATATGCGACACATTTGTATCTCTTTAATACTTTTTGAAATGTGATTGTCATGATTCTTGTTTTAAAGGATTTTATTAACTGTTCTTCCTTATTTATTTTCCAATTATTGTCAACTTATTAAAATTACAGTGAAATTTTCATTCGAACTATTAGAGGCCACCCTCACTCCATACCAAATGGGACTCTGTGACATGACAGTTTGCTTCACCAGAACCAGGAATAAGAGAGTCTGTTACCATCTTGGATGTCATAATCTTCTGTAACCTAATCACAGATGGCATCCTTCAGTGCTGATCTGTTCTCACTATTCAGTGGCTAGTTACTCAAAGGGAGAGGTCTGCAGTAGGCAATGGATACTATCAGGTGGAAATTCATAGGGACTACTTTACATGGGTAGTACGACACATCAAAACCAGGTAAAAACATTGGAAAAAGAGAATCTATAGACAAGTAACCCTCATGAACATAGCTGTAAATATCTTCAAGATTACATTATGTAACTGAATCCAGCAATATATTAAATGATAATACATTCTGACCAAATGGAGTTCATCTTAGAAATACAGAAGTTGTTCAGCATGCAAAACTCAACCTGTATAATTCATCACAAAAAAGATAAATAGGAAAAATTGTATAATCATTCCAATAGATGCAGAAAGGCATTCAACTATATTTGGCACCCATCCCTGATAAAAATCTCTTACCAAAATAGAAATGTGTTTTCCTTGTCCCACCTAATGAAGAGCACTTTCCAAAAATTTATAGCCAACATCTTACTAACTGGTGGGAAGCTGAATGCTCCCCACTATTATGGAATGAACTATCTCCCCAAAATTCATATGTTGAAACACTAATCTAATGTGATTACATTTGGAGTCTTTATGTAGGTAATTCGTTTAAATGAGGTAATGAAAGTGGGGCCCTAATGCAATATGACTTGTGTCCTTAAGAGAAGAAGGAGACCTGGATAGGAAGAACAAATATTATTAAAATGTCGATACTACCCAAAGGAATCTACATATTCAATTGAATCCCTAACAAAATAACACTAGCATTCTTCACAGAGCCAGAACAAATAATCCTAAAATTTGTATGGAATCAGAAAATACCCAGAATAGCCAAAGCAATCTTGAAAAATAAAAACAAAGCAGGAGGCACCAAAATCCCAGACTTGAAGCTATAGTACAAAGCTGTAATCGTCAAGACGGTATGGTACTGGCACAAGAACAGACACTCAGATCAAAGGAATAGAATAGAGAACCTGGAAATGGACCCAAAAACATATGGCCAACTAATCTTTGACAAAGCAGGAAAGAATATCCAATGGAACAAAGACAGTCTCTTCAGCAAGTGATGCTGGGAAAACTGGACAGCGACATGCAGAAGAATGAACCTGGACCACTTTGTTACACCATACACAAAAATAAACTCAAAATGGATGAAAGACCTAAATGTAAGACAGGAAGCCATCAAAATCCTCAAGGAGAAAGCGGGCAAAACCTCTTTGATCTTGCCTGCAGCAACTTCTTACTCAACACGTCTCCGGAGGCAAGGGAAACAAAAGCAAAAATGAACTACTGGGACCTCATCAAAATAAAAAGCTTCTGTACAGCGAAGGAAACAATCAGCGAAACTAAAAGGCAGCCTACAGAATGGGAGAAGATATTTGCAAATGACACATCAGATAAAGGGTTAGTATCCAAAATCTATAAGGAACTTATCAAACTCAGCACTCAAAAAAAAAAAAATCCAGTGAAAAAATGGGCAAAAGACATGAATAGACACTTCTCCAAAGAAGACATCCAGATGGCCAACCGACACATGAAAAAATGCTCAACTTCACTCATCATCAGGGAAATACAAATCAAAACCACAATGAGAAACCACCTTACACCTATCAGAATGGCTAACATTAACAACTCAGGCAACAACAGATGTTGGCGAGGATGCAGAGAAAGAGGATCTCTCTTGCATTGTTGGTGGGAATGCAAGCTGGTGCAGCCACTCTGGAAAACAGTATAGAGGATCCTCAAAAAACTAAAAATAGAACTACCCTATGACACATAAATTGCACTACTAGGTATTTATCCAAGGGATACAGTTGTTTCGAAGGGGCACATACACCCCAATGTTTATAGCAGCACTATCAACAATAGCCAAAGTATGGAAAGAGCCCAAATGTCCATTGATGGATGAATGGATAAAGAAGATGTGGTATATATATATGCAATATGTATATATGCTATATATATATATAGTATATTATATATATATATATATAAAACTTGGAGTATTACTTGGCAATCAAAAAGAATGAAATCTTGCCATCTGCAACTACGTAGATGGAACTGGAGGGTATTATGGTAAGTGAAATTAATCAGTCAGAGAAAAACAAATATATGAGTTCACTCATATGAGGACTTTAAGAGACAAAACAGATGAACATAAGAGAAGGGAAACAAAAATAATATAAAAACAGGGAGGGGACAAAACATAAGAGACTTATAAATATGGAGAACAAACTGAGGGTTACTGAAGGGGTTGTGGGAGGAGGGATGGGCTAAATGGGTAAGGGGCATGAAGTAATCTACTCCTGAAACCACTGTTGCACCATATGCTAACTAATTTGGATGTAAATTTTTAAAAAATGAAAATAAATCTGAGATTATATTAAAAAAAAAAATACACAAGGATATGCACTCAGAGTAATGACTATGTAAGGCCACTATGAGAAGGCAACTGTCTGTGCACCAAGGAGAGATACCTCAGGAAAAATCAAAGATATTGACAAGCAGAGTTCAAATTTTATTAATAAAAAAGGAACTATAATACCTCCAAACTATTCTAAAAATGAATACAGTTGAGGAGCCATAATACTAGATTTTAGATTTACTATAAAACTATTATAATGAAGACAGTGCTGTATTGGTGAAAGAATAAATACATAGGTCAATGGAACAGAATAAAGACCCAAAATAATCCACACCAATAGAGTGACCTGATGAATCATAAAAATGCAAAGGTAATTCAATGAAGACACTTAATCTCTTCAACTAATGGTAGTGGAACAATGGACTGTCCAAATGCAAAATAATTAATTTAGCCCCTGTCTCATAACTTACACAAAATTGAATTCAAGGTAGATCATAAACTTTAATACAAAATGTAAAACTATACAATATCTAGAGAAAATCTGTGTGACCTTGGGTTTTACAATGAGTTTCTCGTTATCTACTTTATCATCGTCTATATTTATATAGGAAATAGGTGTTATTTGAAAACATGATGGCTAACACACTAACAATAACAGATTATCTAGTTCTAACTAATTCAAGAAATATAAACTGTCCATTTGTTTTTAAAATTACAGATACATAAAATGTACAATCCCTCTGCACAACAATATTCATCTACAGGGCATTCCATAAAGCCCAGTATACTCATAAAATAAATAGTTACAACAGCAGTCATCTAGTGATCAATTTACCAGATCCATATTATCAACAATGGATTTACACAACAATAATAAGTGTAGAGAAAAAGAGATCTATACAAATATACATGGAGGATTTTGCAATTAATTTATATATTGACACAACAATTTTGTGTAGGTAGAAATATAAAGATAGGATATATATCAGCTATATATAGTTACGTATGGGAATGATAAATCCCCAAATCAGTATAGTGATCATATATTTTCATAAGGGAGAAATGTGTCCATTATGACAATGAGTTTTGATTTTATTCATAATATTTTATTCCTTAAGCTAGAAGAAAGACATATAGTGTTCCATTAAAATATTTCCATTAAAATATTTGATTTCCATTAAAATATTTTCTTACACTGATCGCCTAAGAGTCAGGCTGTTAAGAAGCAACAGTCTCTCCTTTACCTGGTTGCCATCTTCTTGACAGCCACAAAGCAGCAGCCATGTGTGAGTGCATCTCTACCCATATTGGCCAGGCTGATGTCCAGACTGGCAATGCCTGCCAGGAGCTCTATTGTCTGGAACATGGCATCCAGTCCAGTGGTCAAATGCCAAGTGACAAGACCACTGGGGGAGGAGATGACTTCTTCAACACCTTCTTCAGTGAAACAGGTGCAACATACACTAACCTCAATAGGTTAACAGATTAAATTGTGTCCTCCATCACTGCTTCCCTCAGATTTCATGGAGCCCTAAATGTTGATATGACAGAATTCCAGACCAGCCTGGTGCCCTATCCTTGACTCCACTTCCCTCTAGCCTCATATGCTCCTGACGTCTCTGCTTACAAAGCCTACCATGAACAGCTTTCTGTAGCATAGATCACCTATGCATGCCTTGAGCCAGCCAACCAGATGGCGAAATGTGACTTTCGTCACAGTAAATACACGGTTTGCTATCTGTTGTACCATGGCAACATGGTGACCAAAGAATGACAGTGTTGCCATTGCCACCATTAAGACCAAGGATACCATCCAGTTTGTGGACTGGTGCTCCACAGACTTCAAAGTTGGCATTAATTACCAGCCTTCCACTGTGGTACCTGGTACCTGGTACCTGGCAAGCTGTGTGTATGCTGAGCAACACCACAGCCATTGCTGAAGCCTGGGTTCGCCCAGACCACAAGTTTGACCTAATATATGCCAAGTGTGCCTGTTATGTGGTGAAGGCATGGACACAGGAAAGCATTCTGAGGCCCATGAGGATATGGCTGCTCTTAAGAAGGATTGAGGAGGTTGGTGTGGATTTTGTTGAAAGAGAAGGTGAAGAAGGAGAGGAATATTAAAATGTCACAAAAGTGCTGCTTTTTATTTTAGTTTTTTTAACGTTTATTTATTACTGAGAGACAGAAAGAGACAGAGCATGAGCAGGGGAGGGGCAGAGAGAGAGGGGAGACACAGAATCCGAGGCAGGTTCCAGACTCCAAGCTGTCAGCACAGAGCCCAGCACGGGGCGCAAACCCACAAACCGCAAGAACATGACCTGAGCTGAAGTCGGACGCTTAACCGACTAAGCCACCCAGGTGCCCCCAAAGTGCTGCTTTTTATAGGGAAGCTTATTCTGTTTTAAACATTGAAAAGCTGTGCTCTGATTAGTTAATTTGTATGTAGCAGTGTATATTCTCACATACAATTACTGACCTATACTTTAAAATATAACACTTTGTTATAGGATCAACTTGTCCTTTACACATGACTACTCTTTGGAGAGGTTAAGTATGATCCAGGATTGCCATTGTTATTGGTCAGAACATGAGTCAAATTTTGGAAAGCAGATTTAGATGCCTCCGAGGAGAACACACTTTTGTTCAAATTGAGGGTAGTGGCTATACGAGACTTTCAAGTAAGATACAGCAGCTATGGTAAAATGAAAAACGGGCCATAAGTTATTCCTTTCTTTATATCTTTGCCCTTTGATATTACTCTTATATACTAACTCTGAGTTTGGCCATGGCAAGCACCACAGACAAAGGAAAAGTGGACATAAAGCAAGCAGGGCTTTGAAAGGCATTTGTCTTATTGCATTTGAAACCTTTCTACCATCATGTCACTAAGCCTGCGCAAGTCTTTTTCATCAATCTGATGCTCTGTTGGTAGATGGTTATGTTATTGACAGACAACTGAGTACCAACACACCAATGTGCTTCATTCCAAAACACAAGAAAACATTCTTGGCCAAGTCCAGCCAAATTGACAAGCCACAAACTCATAACTAAATAAATGACTGTTGTTATAAACATTACATTTGGGACAAAAAGTTTGGGGTCAAACAACTGTTATGCATGAAAAGCTAACTTATAGAACACAAAATAATATATATGTTGGGCTAATGAAAGAATTTACGTCTATTCTTGTACACTGATTTAAATCAGAAAAATTATTGAAAATTTAGCTCCATGTTTAGAAATGAGATATAAAAACATTTTTATCTAAACCCTTTATTGCTGATTTATATGTTAGTAACTTGCAAATAGCATTTTTAGATTAATTTAAGTTAAACTCATTTCTGTGTGCTAAAATACAAATCAAAATATTATTTTCACCGACCTATTAAATTTAGTATATTATTTACGCACAAATCTACCTGGTTCTTAATGATTCCAGCAAATAGCAAAACCACTTTGGTGATTAAATATTGTAACTACCAATAATTTAATCTTGTATCTCATTCCACATAGACAAATTAATCCAAATACACACATTTTAAATGATAATTTCTGAAAAAGTTAAATAAACCTATTTATACAAACTTGGAAGACAATTTAGTGCATGGTTTTAACGTTAAAATTATGTTTGATTACATCTACAAGACCTGTATTTAATCATGAACTATTTTAGCATGATAATCTATAATAAATGACAAGAAGTAATTTATACATTAAAATCTTATAAAATAAAAAGAAAAAATACTAACAGTGGTTTTTAAAGTTCACCAAAATAATAATTGAATAGTTTTTCATATAGTTTACTTGTATTTTTTCATTGATATATCACTTAAAAAATAGTCTTCACTGACAATTGAGCTCAAAATTAAAAATACTTCATAAAACTGGCATAAAGAAGTAGGAAAATATTTTTTCTTTTCATTCTTCATGAAGACTCAGATTAAATTTTAAATTTCAGATGCACTAGTATATTTTTATTTGAAATCTGCCTTTAATTTCTTCTTACTTTTCTCCTTCTTTATTCTGCACTTGTTAGCTATCTTGCCATTCTTTTCCTTTCTCTACCTCTCTGTCTCTGTCAGTCTCTCTCAGTCTCTATCAATTTAAGCTAATAGGTTTTTTTTTCCTTTATCTCCAGTGATTGGCAAGTAAATTATTTCTTAGAATTGCTGCTATTTTGTATCCTCAATAATAAAGAAAGTAAATCACTATGATCACCATTTTTCCAATTAACAATGTATGTTTTGGGGGCCAAAGGAATCCTTATAGATGAGACACCTCCATTGCTCAGAGTAAACAAGGCTCTATTGGGGTGACAAGACAAGTCTACAGTCCTGAAGACTTATCTGTAACTTAGAGTATGAGAGAAGAATACATGCTTGTAATGAAGAAGGAATAAAAATAAGGAGGAATACAAGGAGATTAGCCAGACTCTAACCTGAAGATTAAACTCTCTTGATTTGTAAGAGTTGAAGTTATAATCTAAGGTAAGAGTAAACTGTTGACACACAACATGTTCTTCCAGGACCTTTATCACTTTCCTCAATCATTTATCTTTCACTGGCATTTAGTTGGTCTAATTTAATCTTCTTTATTTCTAGTTAAGTCTTGTAATTTTAAAAATGAAAGTAAAAATTACATGCTTACAGATATGATTTCTATTCCCATTTCTTCCAAATATTTGATCTATGAATGTTGGAATTTTATCTGGTAGTAAAAAAGATATAATTTCACTGTATCACCTTCAAATTTTGAAGTTTACATGGATAATTTAAACAATCATTTAATTATAGGACAATGAAAAAATTTATACCTTGCAGTGACTATAAATTCTTATAAATTACAAATCTTATTTATTAAAACATATGCACAATAATTTAATGTAAAGATATATACATTATATAAATACTTGGTTATATAATACTTGGAGTTCATATCTTTTAACTCCATAGTTTTAAAGATTTTTATTATAACTAAAATAAAATGTATAGCTAAAATAACCATAGTACTAACATAGCTATATTGAACTATACAGTTAAAGTAAAAAAAAGTACAATTAGACCAGTTACATTTTCTTATATTTTTACATATTAAAATCACAAAGAAATTGAAATTAGGATCTCAAAGAGATAACTACATTCCCATGTTCATTTCAGCTATATTCACAATATCCAAGATATGGAAGCAATCTAAATCTACCTTGATGAACACATAAATAATTTGTGGTATATAAACACAATGGGATATTACTTACCCTTAAAAAAGAAGGAAATATTGTCATTTGCAACAATATGAATAAGCCCAGAGGATATTATGTCCAGTGAAATAAGCCAGACACAGAATGACAAATACCAAATGTTCTTACTTACATGCGTAATCTAATATAGTCAAACTCATAGAAGCAGAGGGTAGAAAGGTGGTTGCCAAACAGGGGGAAATGGGGGAGGTGAGGATCAAAGAATACAAAGTTATACTTATGCAAAATAAATAATTCTGTAGATCTTCTATATAGTGCTTATAGTTAGCAATAATTATTGTACACTTAACATTTGCTAAAAAGGTAGATATTATGGTGTTATAATTAAATATAATAATAATAATAATAATAATAATAATAATAATAATATCAAGGGGCAGGATGAAACTTTAGGAGATGATTTATAGGTCTATAACGTTGATGGTTTCATGCATGTATATTTATCCTCAAACTCATCTAATTGTAGACATTAAATACATACAGCTTCTTACATGTTAAGCATAACTCAATAAAGTGATTTAAAAATTGAATTACTGGAAGATGGTGGGTAGGAGGACGCTGGGCTTACCACGTCCTGTTGATCACTTAGATTCCACCTACACCTGCCTAGATAACCCAGGAAACCACCAGAAGACTAGCAGAATGGATTCTCCAGAGCCAAGCCTAGACTAGAGGTCCATGGAAGAGGGTAGGAAGGGCGGAGAGGCAGAGCACGCTACAGGGACGGGTGGGAGGGAGCCAGGGTGGAGGGGCTGCCCGCCAGCAAAGCAGAGGCCCCGAGTCTGGCTTGCAAAAGTGGAGGGGCCAGACAGAGTGTGTTCGAACAGCAAGCGGGACATAACATCTGGAAGGTTATAAGTTAACAACTCTGCTCTGAGAGCGGGAGGGCTGGAGGACAACAGGAGGGAGAGCTGTTGAGCCCTGGACAATAGAGAGCAGCTTGGTGGGGAACAAAGGCACTTGCCAACACCATCTCCCTCATCCATCCCCCAGCCAAAATCCCAAAGGGAACCAGTTACTGTCAGGGAACTTGCTTGCACTGCGCAAACACCCAACACTGTGCTTCTGTGGATCCATCCCTCCAGGGGCGGGTCTAACTCCCTCCGGGTGCCACAGGGCCCCTCCCGAAGCGGTTCACCTCATGATAAGCGAGCTGAGCCTGCCCCTCCCGCCCCTATGCACCTTGCTGATCCATCCCAGCTAACATGCCAGATCCCCAGCACCACAAGCCTGGCAGTGTGCAAGTAGCCCAGACAGGCCACGCCACCCCACAGTGAATCCCGCCCCTAGGATAGGGAAAGAGAAGGCACACATCAGTCTGACTGTGGCCCCAGCAGTGGGCAGGGGGCAGACATCAGGTCTGACTGCGGCCCCGCCCACCAACGCAAGTTATTGAAGACAGCACAGGGGAAGTGCCCCACAGTCCCACACCACTCCAGGGACTATCCAAAATGATGAAACGGAAGAATTCCCCTCAGAAAAACCTCCAGGAAATAACGAAAGCTAACAAACTGATCAAAAATGATTTAAACAATGTAACAGAAAGTGAATTTAGAGTAATAGTCATAAAATTAATCGTTGGGCTTGAAAACAGTATAAAGGACAGCAGAGAATCTATTGCTACAGAGATCAAGGAACTAAGGAACAGCCAGGAGGAGCTAAAAAATGCTATTAATGAGCTGCAAAATAATGGAGACGACCACAGCTTGGATTGAAGAGGCAGAGGAAAGAATAGGTGAACTAGAAGATAAAATTATGGAAAAAGAAGAAGCTGAGAAAAAGAGAGAAAAAAAAATCCAGGAGTATGAGGGGAAAATTAGAGAACTAAGTGATGCACTAAGGAGAAATAATATACGCATAATTGGTATTGCACAGGAGGAAGAGAGAGGGAAAGGTGCTGAAGGTGTACTTGAAGAAATAATAGCTGAGAACTTCCTGTATCTGGGGAAGGAAAAAGGCATTGAAATCCAAGAGGCACATAGAACTCCCTTCAGACGTAACTTGAATCGATGTTCTGCACGACATATCATACTGAAATTGGCAAAATACAAGGATAAAGAAAAAATTCTATAAGCTGCTAGGGATAAACATATGCTCTAACATATAAAGGGAGACTGATAAGACTCGTGACGGATCTCTCTACTGAAACTTGTCAGGCCAGAAAGGAATGGCAGGAAATCTTCAATGTGATGAACAGAAAAAATATGCAGCCGAGAATCCTCTATCCAGCAAGACTGTCATTTAGAATAGAAGGAGAGATAAACGTCTTCCCAAACAAACAAAAACTGAAGGAATTCATCACCACTAAACCAGCCCTACAAGAGATCCTAAGGGGGATCATGTGAGACAAAGTATGAGAGACATCGCTACAAGCATGAAACCTACAGACATCACAATGACTCTAAACCCCTATCTTTCTATAATAACACTGAATGTAAATGGACTAAATGTGCCAACAAAAAGACATAGGGTATCAGAATGGATAAAAAAACAAGACCCATCTATTTGCTGTCTACAAGAGACTCATTTTAGACCTGAGGATACTTTCAGATTGAAAATGAGGGGATGGAGAACTATTTATCATGCTACTGGAAGACAAAAGAAAGCTGGAGAAGCCATACTCACATCAGACAAACTAGACTTTAAATTAAAGGCTGTAACAAGAGATGAAGGAGGGCATTATATAATAATTACAGGGTCTATTCATCAAGAAGAACTGACAATTATAAATGTCTATGTGCCGGATACGGGAGCCCCCAAATATATAAAATAATTACTGACAAACATAAGCAACCTTATTGACAAGAATGTGGTAATTGCAGGGGACTTTAATACTCCACTTACAACAATGGATAGATCATCTAGACACAGGATCAAGAAAGAAACAAGGGCCCTGAATGATACACTGGATCAGATGGACTTGACAGATATATTTAGAACTCTGCATCCCAAAGAAACAGAATATACTTTCTTCTCGAGTGCACATGGAACATTCTCCAAGATAGATCATATACTGGGTCACAAAACAGCCCTTCATAAGTATACAAGAATTGAAATCATACCATGCATACTTTCAGACCACAATGCTATGAAGCTTGAAATCGACCACAGGAAAAAGTCTGGAAAACCTCCAAAAGCAAGGAGGTTAAAGAACACCCTACTAAAGAATGAATGGATCAACCAGGCAATTAGAGAAGAAATTTAAAAATATATGGAAACAAACGAAAGTGAAAATACAACAATCCAAACGCTTTAGGATGCAGCGAAGGCAGTCCTGAGAGGAAAATACATTGCAATCCAGGTCTATCTCAAGAAACAAGAAACATCCCAAATACAAAATCTAACAGTACACCTAAAGGAAATAGAAGCAGAACAGCAAAGACACCCTAAACCCAGCAGAAGAAGAGAAATAATAAAGATCAGAGCAGAAATAAACAATATAGAATCTAAAAAAACTGTAGAGCAGATCAATGAAACCAAGAGTTGGTTTTGTGAAAAAATAAAAAAAAATTGGCAAACCTCTAGCCAGGCTTCTCAAAAAGAAAAGGGAGATGACCCAAATAGATAAAATCATGAATGGAAATGGAATTATTACAACCAATCCCTCAGAGATACAAACAATTATCAGGGAATACTATGAAAAATTATATACCAACAAACTGGACAACCTGGAAGAAATGGACAAATTCCTAAACACCCACAAACTTCCAAAACTCAAACTGGAGGAAATAGAAAGCTTGAACGGACCCAGAGCCAGCAAAGAAATTGAATCAGTTATCAAAAATCTCCCAACAAATAAGAGTCCAGGACCAGATGGCTTCCCTGGGAATTCTACCAGACATTTAAAGCAGAGATAATACCTATCCTCCTCAAACTATTCCAAAAAACAGAAAGGGAAGGAAAACTTCCAGACTCATTCTATGAAGCCAGTATTACTTTGATTCCTAAACCTGACAGAGACCCAGTAAAAAAAAAGAGAACTACAGGCCAATATCCCTGGTGAATATGGATGCAAAAATTCTCAATAAGATACTAGCAAATCGAATTCAATAGCATATAAAAAGAATTATTGACCGTGATCAAGTGGGATTCATTCCTGGGATGCAGGGCTGGTTCAACATTCACAAATCAATGTGATACATCACATTAATAAAAGAAAAGATAAGAACCATACGATCCTGTCAATCAACGCAGAAAAAGCATTGGACAAAATTCAGCATCCTTTCTTAATAAAAACCCTCGAGAAAGTCAGGATAGAAGGAACATACTTAAAGATCATAAAAGCCATTTATGAAAAGCCCACAGCTAACATCATCCTCAATGGGGAAAAACTGAGAGCTTTTCCCCTGAGATCAGGAACACGACAGGGATGTCCATTCTTACCGCTGTTGTTTAACATGGTGTTGGAAGTTCTAGCAACAGCAATCAGACAACAAAAGGAAATCAAAGGCATCAAAATTGGCAAAGATGAAGTCAAGCTTTCACTTTTTGCAGATGACATGATATTACACATGGAAAACCCGATAGACTCCACCAAAAGTCTGCTAGAACTGATACATGAATTCAACAAAGTTGCAGGATACAAAATCAATGTACAGAAATCAGTTGCATTCTTATACACTCATAATGAAGCAACAGAAAGACAAATAAAGAAACTGATCCCATTCACAATCACATCAAGAAGCATAAAATACCTAGGAATAAATCTAACCAAAGATGTAAAAGATCTGTATGCTGAAAACTATAGAAAGCTTATGAAGGAAACTGAAGAAGATATAAGGAAATGGAAAAACATTCTGTGCTCATGGGTTGGAAGAATAAATATTGCCAAAATGTCAATACTACCCAAAGCTATATACACATTCAATGCAATCCCAATCAAAATTGTACCAGCATTCTTCTCGAAGCTAGAACAAGCAATCCTAAAATTCATATGGAACCACAAAAGGCCCCGAATAGCCAAAGTAATTTTGAAGAAGAAGACCAAAGCAGGAGGCATCACAGTCCCAGACTTTAGCCTCTACTACAAAGCTGTAATCATCAAGACAGCATGGTATTGACACAAAAACAGACACATAGACCAATGGAATAGAACAGAAACCCCAGAACTAGACCCATAAAAGTATGGCCAACTAATCTTTGACAAAGCAGGAAAGAACATCCAATGGAAAAAAGACAGTCTCTTTAACAAATGGTGCTGGGAGAACTGGACAGCAACATGCAGAAGAATTAAACCGGACCACTTTCTTACACCATTCACAAAGATAAACTCAAAATGGATAAAGGACCTGACTATGAGACAGGAAACCATCAAAACCCTAGAGGAGAAAGCAGGAAAAGACCTCTCTGACCTCAGCCGCAGCAATTTCTTATGTGACACATCCCCAAAGGCAAGGGAATTCAAAGCAAAAATGAACTATTGGGACCTCATGAAGATAAAAAGCTTCTGCACAGCAAAGGAAACAATCAACAAAACTAAAAGGCAACCAATGGAATGGGAAAAGATATTTGTAAATGACATATCAGACAAAGGGCTAGTATCCAAAATCTATAAAGAGCTCACCAAACTCCACACCCGAAAAACAAATAATTCAGTGAAGAAATGGCAGAAGACATGAATAGACACTTCTCTAAAGAAGACATCCAGATGGCCAACAGGCACATGAAAAGATGCTCAACACTGCTCCTCATCAAGGAAATACAAATCAAAACCACACTCAGATATCACCTCACGCCAGTCAGAGTGGCCAAAATGAACAAATAAAGAGACTATAGATGCTGGCGAGGATGTGGAGAAACGGGAACCCTCTTGCACTGTTGGTGGGAATGCACACTGGTGCAGCCACTCTGGAAAACAGTGTGGAGGTTCCTCAAAAAATTAAAAATAGACCTACCCTATGACCCAGCAGTAGCACTGCTAGGAATTTACCCAAGGGATACAGGAGTACTGATGCATACGGGCACTTGTACCCCAATGTTTATAGCAGCACTCTCAACAATAGCCAAATTGTGGAAAGAACCTAAATGTCCATCAACTGATCAATGGATAAAGAAACTGTGCTTTATATACACAATGGAGTACTACGTGGCAATGAGAAAGAATGAAATATGGTCCTTTGTAGCAACGGGGATGGAACTAGAGAGTGTGATGCTAAGTGAAATAAGCCATACAGAGAAAGACAGATACCATATGGTTTCACTCTTATGTGGATCCTGAGAAACTTAACAGAAACCCATGGGGGAGGGGAAGGAAAAAAAAAGAGGTTAGAGTGGGAGAGAGCCAAAGCATAAGAGACTCTTAAAAAGTGAGAACAAACTGAGGGTTGATGGGGAGTGGGAGGGAGAGGAGTAGGTGATGGATATTGAAGAGGGCATCTTTTGGGATGAGCACTGGGTGTTGTATGGAAACCAATTTTAGAATAAATTTCATATTTTAAGGAAAATAAATAAAGAAAGTTAAAAAATTAAAAAAATTAAAAAAATTAAAAAAAATAAAAATTGAATTACTGTGGTTGTTTTCACACTATCTACCTATTGATGAATTTTAACATGTTTAGATCATCTCTCTCTCACACACACTCACCACCCACATACAAATAGTTTTACACTAGCTAGAAAATAATTTTAGATTAGGCATCTACTTCATGTATTTATTTATTTATTTTGTTTGTTTATATTAAATATAATTTATTGTCAAGTTGGTTTCCATACAAAACCCAGTGTTCATCCCAACAGGTACCCTCCTCAATGACCACAACCCACTTTCCCCTCTCCCCCACCTCCCATCAACCCTCAGTTTTTTCTCAGTATTTAAGAGCCTCTTGTGGTTTGCCTCCTTCCCTCTCTGTAACTTTTTTCCCCCTTCTCCTCCCCCATAGACTTCTGTAAAGTTTTTCAGGATCCACATATGAGTGAAGACATATGATATCTGTCTTTCTCTGCCTGACTTATTTCACTTAGCATCACACTCTCTAGTTCCATCCACATTGCTACAAAAAGCCATATTTCATTCTTTCTCATTGCCAAGTAATATTCCATTGTGTATATAAACCACAATTTCTTTATCCATTGATCAGTTGATGGATATTTAGGCTCTTTCCATAGTTTGGCTATTGTTGAAAGTGCTGCTATAAACATTGGGGTACAAGTGATCCTATATATTAGCACTCCTATATCCCTTGGATAAATTCCTAGCAGTACTACTGCTGTGTCATAGGGTAGTCTATTTTTGATATTGGGGGGAACCTCCACACTGTTTTCCACAGTGGATGCACCAGTTTGCATTCCCACCAATAGTGCAAGAGGGTTCCCGTTTCTCCACATCCTCTCCAGCATCTATAGTCTCTTTATTTGTTCATTTTAGCATTCTGACGTTGAGCATCTTTTCATGTGCCTGTTGGCCATCTGGATGTCTTCTTTAGAAAAGTGTCTATTCATGTCTTCTGCCCATCATTTAAAAATGTCAAGAGACTTTGCATGGACTCAGAAGGATAGCAAGAAAATAAAAGAAAATATATGTATGGATATACTTTTTGTTATAAGAATAATAAAAGAAAATAAACCTAAAATATGTCATTGCAAAATTCAGTAGAATGAAAAATTTTAACATAAACTTACAAAGAAAATGTATAGGATATATTTATTGCAGAAATTCAAAGACTGTTAAAAAGGATCTGCTTTGCAAATTAAATGTTTTTTAAAAAACAAAACAAAAACTAGTGAACCATGAGAAAAATAAACCCATGAAAATAAAATATAAAATGTTATAAAAATAACACTGATGACACAATTAATAAAAAAATTCCCATCTTGGAAAAAATAGATAAGTAGAGTTTAACCTATGAACCAAATGAGAAATATACTTTTAAAATGCAGAGAAAGAGTGCCTGGGTGGCTCTGTGGGTTAAGCCTCCGACTGTTGGTATAGGCTCAAGTCATGATCTCACGGTTTATGACTTCAAGGCCCGCATAGGGTTTTAAGTGGACAGTGCGAAGGCTTCTTGGGATTCTCTCTCTCTCTCTCTCTCTCTCTCTCTCTCTCTCTCTCTCTCTCTCTCTCTCTCCCCCCCTGTCTCTCATTCTCTCTCTATCTATCTCAAAATAAATAAATAAAAACTGCAAAACAATATTTTTAAAAATGCAGAGAAAAGGGGAGCTCCAGTTTGGGGATGGCTGGGTGGCTCAGTTGGTTAAGCATTTGACTTTGGCTCAGGTCATAATCTCACGGTTCATGAGTTCAAGCCCCACTCCAGGCTCTCTGCTGTCATCAGGGAGCCTGCTTCAGATCCTCTGTCCCCTCTCTCTCATTGCCCCCCTCTCCTGCTGGTTCTCTCTCTCTCTCTCAAAAGAAATAAATAATCTTAAAAAATAATTTCAAAACTGCAGACAAAAGGAAAAGATAAAGATGATAGGAGAGACAATGTTAGGTAAATATAATTCATAGCTGGAATAAATCTACAAATAACCAGAACCCCAGAAGTAAAAAAATTACAAATGAAGCAGTAAAAATAGTACTGAAATAAAACTAAAATTGTTACACCTAAAACAAATCAGAAAAGCAGTTTGGAAGATGCATATTCATGGAGCAGAGAGGGAATCAAAAATATATATTGTAATTTTAAAAATTTAAGAGTAAAAGAAATATCAAAGGACTTCAGTAACATATACACTGAATTTTTATTGGTGAAATCTGCAAAAGATCACTTGCCATTTATTATATTGTCTTCCAAAGTTTGCAAATTAAATATTCCATTTTAAAATGAGACATTTTTCATATTTGCTATTGTTGAATAGTTTGTAGCCAAAAATAATCCCAATGAGAATTAGAAAAGCAGATTAAACATGAACATAAAGAACAAACAATCTTCGGTTTAAAGATCTATGAGATCTTCTGAGGCAGCCAGGATTTGAAGGACCAGATGTGAAAAGAATGGCTCATTTATGTTAGTCAAGCTCAACTTTCTGCACCTGCTCTTCTTATCTGAGTATTTGCTGGCACTTGGCTTGGGGCAAAATCTAAGAAGCTTGGCATAGTGGTGTTAATAGAAGTGAAAGCACTGCTTTAGACAATCTCATGGACTTGGGGCCAGAAAAACTTCATTTTAGGATTATAAAAGCAGTCGGGATATTAGAGACCAAAATTCCAGAGAGAAAAGAGGTACACAGACCTCCAGAGTATACTCTCTTTTTCCAAGTAATGGTTTTAACTGTCCATGAAGATTTTGTTATTTTTAGTATCCTTACAGCACCAAGGTAATGCAAAATCTGAGTTCTGGGTCAGTCAAGAACAAACTATAAATATCAATACTAGGCTCCAAGTTGAAACAACAACTATATCTAAGGATTAGGGTAAATCAGAAGATGACTGAGGTATACTTAGTCTACAAATCTGCCTTGATTAGGTATGGTTCCTGATTATTTCTTCTTTAAAAAAAATTTTTAATGTTTATTTACTTTTGAGAGAGACTGAGCGTAAGTGGGGTGGGGCAGAGAGGGAAGACCCAGAATCTCAAGTCTCCAGGCTCTGAGCTGTCAGAGCAGAGCCGATGCAGGGCTCAAATCCACGAACCCCAAGATCATAACTTGAGCCGATGTCAGATGCTTGACTGACTGAGCCACCCAGGCACCCCAATTCCTGATTGTTTCTAAGTGATCTGTGCCCATGGTGATTATCAGAGATGAGGTGAATCCTTTCTGTGGGGAGTAATGGGATTTATAGCTTCCAAAAATTTCTCATACAAAATGTCTAGCATCCAATAAAAAAATATAGCAGTTTTTCCTTTAATAGCAATTGAGAAACTTACTAAAAATTCATAGAAATGCAAAGGACCAAAATCGTTGAAACAATTTTCACTTCAGGACCCAAGCTACAAGATGCCAAGAATTACTATAAAGCTCCAATAATTAAGTCTTTTTGGTATTGGTTCAAGACATGAATATAGACCAAAGAAATGATATATTAAATAGGCCTAAGGATTCTTAATTTGACAAAATCTCTTTAAAAGACAGTGGGTAAATTAAGACATTTTTAATAAATAATGCTGGGTAAATAACCATGTAAACACATAGCTACACAATAAGTCTTCAAGAAGAACAAAAATACATAAAACATAGACACTACACATACCTACCAAAATGGCTACATTAAAAGAGACAGATACTAACATGTAGATAATAAGTAATGCTGAGTACTAGTCAAGGTATGAAACAACTGGAACTCTCTTACACTGGTGACAGCCTAAGTTGGGACAACTGCTTTGGAAAATTATCTGGCAGTATATTAAAAAACTAAGCATACACAAATCACATTCATTCATCACATAATTCTCCAAAAGAAAGGTCTATGTATTACCAAGACATACACAAGCATGTTTCTAGCCACATAATTTATAAGAGGTAAATGTTCAAGCAACTTATTTATTGACTGCAGTGCATTCAGATAATAATAATAATAATAATAAAGATAATGATATTGAAATAAGCCAGATGCCAAGCACAGAAATGAACATGGAACATGATTCCATTTATAGAAAGTTCAAAATTGGAAAATTCAGATTTAGAAGTCAAAATATTGGTTGTTCTCAGATGTATTAATCATTAGCATGAGGTGAAGGGAGAATTTGAATGTTGGTAATGTATGTCTTGATGAAGATGTGATTCAAGGATAAGTTTACTTTGGAAAAATTCATGGAGCTGTACATTTAAGATTTGTTCGAGTTATTTTTTGAAACTGAAAAAAGTCTACCGAGATTAGGAACATTTATCTTCTAGGGATAGCTATTAAAAGTACCTTTTCCTTTTTTTTTCTTAAAAATTTTTTAATGTTTATTTTTGAGAGAGAGATGGAGACACAGAATCCGAAGCAGGCTCCAGGCTCTGAACTGTCAGCACAGAGCCTGATGTGGGGCTCAAATTCATGAGCGGCAGGATCATGACCTGAGCCAAGGTTGGCCACTTAACCAACTGAGCCACCCAGGCGCACCCCCCACTGCTTTTTTTCCCCTTTTTAAGAGTTTTTGGAATTTTTTAAAATTTCCAGTAAGAGAATACATTGTTATTAATTTGAGACTAAAACTCTGCACTAAATAATATTTAATTATAAAAATAATAAATAAAACTAGAGCATCAGAAAAAATGGGGTGCAGCAGGGGGAGATGAGTGGCAAAATGGCACAGATGTTGCTAGGGTAAAAAAGGACATCTACTTCAATGACTACATCTTGATAGGTGAATATTCCTACATGTGAAATAAAGCTGGCTATATCCCCCAAGTAGTAACACTAGATAAACACATACATACTCAGTTACCTTTAAAACTATTTCCTCCTTGCTCTTGGGTGTAAGCAAACTGCAGCCTACTGCATTTTGGTAATATTGTCTTCAGTGAAATTTGCATTTGTTTAACTTGAGGAACAAGATAATAGGTGAACTGAATCCAAACATAACTAAAAATACCAGACAATGTCACACACATGTTCTATGTTTCCAAGTTATTTTTTGCGGTTGTTGTTAAATAAAAATAACAGCCTCTTAAAAGCAATATGAATAAGATGGGGCTACAACACGTGATAGTAAGCTATAAAACATTTTTTCTCTAGCCAAAATGAAAAGCACATACATTGTGACATACTTTTTCTCTGACTCTAGATTTTCAGAGTAGGAAGATTTGTTAAGAACAACCCAGGGAGACAAAACAGGCATAATAGGCCTAGCCTGTACTTTAGAAAAATATACTTCATAGGCACTTAACAGACATTGAGTCATGCGTTACTCATCTAAATGTGCTCTCACTGTCTTTGTAAACATTGAGTTTACATGCGAAAATTAAGAAAATGTTCCATGCAGATTGCAAGACATAAATGTGTTACATAATTCTGCCTAGCTTTCTTGAGATACCAATGTTCCCTGTCTGCCTTTTGGCTGTTACTTTGTGGAACATTTATTTTTGTTTTCATAAGCCCTTTAAATAAAAAGCCATTTAATCCAGTCATCTGAAGCATAACATATGCTTTTTCAAGGTTATCAAAATATCTTACTTTTCTTTTAAAGGATCTTAACTATGCAATTCCAGTTTTGGGCTTTCTTCCAAACAAGACTAAAATAGACTTGCAGTTGCACAATAAACAAGAGTTGCTAATTGCCAATTTTGTAGAATATCTTACAAAAAAGGAATATCACTTCAAATGTGTTTTGATGGAACTTTTTCCTCTCTATTCATCTTGTTTCTGATAACTCAGGACTATTTCTTTGCACTTGTGCAGTTGAATTTTGCCTATGTTTTGAAAGACAAGTTTCTTTTGTTTAATTTTCTCTTCACTAATGCATTTTATTCCTTTCTATTCTTGTGTAAGAATGTAGTAGTTTTCAAAATTTGTAATTTATCTTCATAACATTATGCCTATGTGTTCATATTCAAGTAGAAACTAAGAGTCTTAAAAGTCGTGATTAAAGCAAATGACTTACAACAATATAATCAATAGAGTTTTTGCTTCCAGTTATTCACCAGTGTGTGGATGTTGCCCTCTGTTTTATTTAAACTCACTGCTCCAGACTCCTATGTGCTTTATTTTGAGATAAAAGCCATCTTTAAGAATGCCCAACTGCCACTAAGGATTAAAATAACATTTATTTGTTCCATTTCTCCTAGCCTTTTTTTTTAAATGTTTGTTTGTTTATTTATTTATTTATTTATTTATTTATTTATTTATTTATAGGGAGAGAGAGAGCACGCACACAAGCAGGGAAAGGGACAGAGAGAGAGAGGAGGGAGAGAATCCCAAGCAGGCTTCACATGTCAGCTTGGAACCTGACTTAGGGCTTGATCCCATGGACCATGAGATCATGACCTGAGCCGAAATCAAGAGTTGGATGCTTAACCAAATGAGCCACCCAGGCGCCACTCCATTTCTTACATTTTTAACTGTGGGTTCTATAAAATGGATTATTTTCACCTTGTGATTTATAAGAAAAGTTTGGAAAAATAAGAATATACGTGAAATTAGTTATATATTAAAATCAAGAGAAACATTTATCATTAATAAGTTTATTTGAACATGACCCTGATACCTTCTTCAATGAATTTTTTCTGAAGAAAATGATGAAGTACTTTTATACTGCATATGTAGTAGTTACGTAACATATAGTCTCCCAAACAAATTTCCGTGGCTAGCTTTCCCAGAATACAGAATATTTGTTATAGATTGGTGAACTACTGAGCTGTCAGTCAATTCAGAATGTTTTTGTATATTGTTCTTTGCTTCAACCACCTCCCCTCATCCCTTAATCTTTCTCCCACTCATATTTATATTTCAACCTAAATTTATAAGTAATTTTAATAATCCTTAATTTCTTAAACTAGGTGAATTCCCTAGCTGTATGTTCCCAATATAACTCCTCTGTACTTTCTGTGTAATATGTACAGCATATTAGACCTGCAATAATGTCTTCATTTTAGGGTCTTCCCAATGGTCTGCAGTCTTTAGGTGGAATATTTATCTACAGTTGCAGGAGCTAGAAACTTTGTTGTTACCTCTATCTTTCTCTTCTCAATATCTATCATTAATAGATAGGTTGATAAATATTAATGTGTTAAATGACAGTCTAGTGCTTTATGTGAGGGAGAATGTTCATAGCCAGGTTTTTGTGCCTCACATCAGATTATATATATATTTGAAAGAACGAAATATGAAGAGAGGAAGTAAAATTTCTGAGGCAACTCAGAAAGGCCAAAAGCGGCTTGAGGCATATTTGCATAAACCATGCTTTGGATTTAGAGATGGATCTCCATATTCGAACCAGGGAAAGCGCCACTGCTAGTGATGGAGAAGCCCAGGTCAGTCTGACCAACTCCAGGAAGCCGTCAGTGGAGCGGTTTTATGAAGGTCGCGTGACTACTACCTATTTCCATTCCAAGCCGCAGAGGCAAGGCCAGAGATTGGCTTACAACTCCAATACAGAAGATGGCATGTTCGAGGTTGGAGCTGCAGTGCCTGCCAGTATCTCCTGATGCCTCGAAGCAAAGTCTATGGCATAGCTCCTGACTCTGCAGACCCAGCCAGCATTTCCTCTCCAGAGGCGATTTCCTCATGCATGCCACATGCTAATTCAAAACCATGCAGGGAGGCAATGAGGTGCGGGTTGACATATATATAAATAATTGTTACAAGATACTAAGTCTTTTTAATGGGGTAGTGAGGAACTATTTAGAAGCTAAAATAGGAAAATAGAGAGCATCTACCTCACTTTAACATAGCCTGTAACACAAGTGAAGTGCCAGGGAATGTAGATATAGATATAAATATAAATATAAATATAAATATAAATATAAATATAAATATAAATAATATAAATAGCTTCCCGTCGGGAAACCTGCCATGAAGACCATGTCCTCAGGGTACTGTCAGATTTCAGTTAGGGGAGGGTGTGAGGGGAATGTCCAGCGAACAGCTGAGGATATATGAAGGGACATGGCTGATGACAGCTTGTCGGTTAGAGGCAATACACAACAGAAGGTCTTAGAGGAAGGGGAAAGGTAGACAATTAGGACAGATTAGTAAGTGTGTAGAACAGAGTCTAAGTGATGATGGACAACTGGGGTAGGGGGGATTAAGAACTGCAGAGCTGGTACAGTGAGCATAATGCCATTCGTGAGAGCCTATTCCCTCAATCTTTTGGAGGAGGAGTATTAAAACAAGAGAAATGGCTCATGTGGCTTTATATAAAAATCCTTCAAGAGGCATCTGGGTGGCTCAGTCAGTTAAGCTCAGCTCGGGCCATGATCTTACAGCTCTTGAGTTTGAGCCAAGCGTTGGGCTCTGTGCTGAAATCTCAGAGCCTGGAGCCTGCTTCGGATTCTGTCTCTGTCTCTCTCTGCCTCTCCCCCACCTCACCTCTTCTCTCTTTCTCTCTCCCTCCCTCTCTCTCTCTCAAATGTAAATAAACATTAAAACAAAATTTAAAAATCCTTCAAGAGGAATCTGGGTGTAGGCAGTTTCAATGACTTCATATATGAAGGCTTCTCTTAAAATCAATCTGCATGAAGACAGAAAGAAATGGAAAAAGATTCCATGCTCCTGGATAGGAAGAACAAATATTGTTGAAATGTCAATACTGCCCAAAGCAATCTACATATTCAACGCAATCCCTATCAAAGTAACACCAGCATTCTTCACAGAGCTAGAATAAACAATCCTAAAATTTTTCTGGAATCAGAAAATACCCAGAATAGCCAAAGCAATCTTGAAAAAGAAAAACAAAGCAGGAGGCATCAAAATCCCAGACTTCAAGCTATACTACAAAGCTGTAATTGTCAAGACGGTATGGTACTGGCACAAGAACAGACACTCAGATCAATGGAATAGAATAGAGAACCCAGAAATGAACCCACAAACCTATGGCCAACTCATCTGTGAAAAGCAGGAAAGAATATCCAATGGAACAAAGACAGTCTCTTCAGCAAGTGGTGCTGGGAAAAATGGACAGTGACATGCAGAAGAATGAACCTGGACCACTTTGTTACACCATACACAAAAATAAACTCAAAATGGATGAAAGACCTAAATGTAAGACAGGAAGCCATCAAATCCTCGAGGAGAAAGCAGACAAAAACCTCTTTCATCTTGCCCACAGCAACTTCTTACTCAACACGTCTCCAGAGGCAAGGGAAACAAAAGCAAAAATGAACTACTGGGACCTCATCAAAAGAAAAAGCTTCTGTACAGTGAGGGAAATGATCAGAAAAACTAAAAGGCAACCGACAGAATGGGAGAAGATATTTGCAAATGACATATCAGATAAAGGGTTAGTATCCAAAATCTACAAAGAACTTATCAAACTCAACACCCAAAAAACAAATAATCCAGTGAAGAAATGGGCAAAAGACATGAATAGACACTTCTCCAAAGAAGACATCCAGATGGCCAACCGACACATGAAAAAATGTTCAACATCACTCATCATCAGGGAAATACAAATCAAAACCACAATGAGATACCTTACACCTGTCAGAATGGCTAACATTAACAACTCAGGCAACAACAGATGTTGACGAGGATGCAGAGAAAGAGGATCTCTCTTGCATTGTTGGTGGGAATGCAAGCTGGTGCAGCCACTCTGGAAAACAGTATGGAGGTTCCTCAAAAAACTAAAAGTAGAACTACCCTACAACCCAGCAATTGCACTACTAGGCATTTATCCATGGGATAGAGATGTGCTGTTTTGAATATGCACCCCCATGTTTATAGCAGCACTATCAAAAATAGCCAAAGTATGGAAAGATCCCAAATTTCCATCAATGGATGAAGGGATAAAGAAGATGTGGTATATATATATATATATATATATACACACACACACATATATATGTACACACACACACACACACACACACACACACACACACACAGTGGAGTATTACTCAGCAATCAAAAAGAATGAAATCTTGTCATTTGCAACTACGTGGATGGAACTGGAGGGTATTTTGCTAAGTGAAATTAGTCAGTCAGAGAAAGACAAAAATCATATGACTTCACTCATATGAGGACTTTAAGAGACAAAGCAGATGAACATAAGGGAAGGGAAACAAAAATAATATAAAAACAGGGAGGGGGACAAAACAGAAGAGACTCATAAATATGGAGAACAATCTGAGGGTTGCTGGAGGGATTGTGGGGGAGGGTATGGGCTAAATGGGTAAGGGGCATTAAAGAATCTACTCCTGAAATCATTGCTTCACTATATGCGAATTTGGATGTAAATTTTAAAAAATAAAAAATAAAGTTAAAAAAATCAATCTGCATGAAATCATTTTTTTGAGAAGATGCAGATTTCCCATTCCCATTTTCCTTTCAAAACTATCATATTCCTATTTTACAGGGAAAAAAAAAAAAGGCAAACCTCCCAGCGATCCTTAACTTTATTATTATGTAGTGTCCTGGGATTAAAACAAAACAAACAAACAAAACCCTCCAACGCTTTCTAGGATATACAACAAAAGGTGACTGAGACTGATACTGGTGCTATGATGTTCAATAATTCTAAAGACTCTGTAGCAATTCCACTTTTAAGTCGATTTTCTATTCTTTGCTTTTTACACATTTGAAGAGGGAATAAAATCAATTGTCAGCAAATGGATCATTAAACATAGTTGTAGATGAGAGAAAACTGTAATTTTTTTCTTACAACTCACAAGTAATTCCAATATCTGAATGATATTCTCTATGTCCTTATTTAACTGAACAAAATCACTAAACTTTTAGATCTATAGAAACAGAAAAAATGGTTGAAACAGAATTGCTGCTAAATTCTCTCACAACAACACATGAAATATATCCAAGTAAACGTTCATTAATTATGAAAAATACAATCAACTTTAGCTCATTAAGAACTTGATTTTAAAAGCCCTTTTATGTCTGATAGCTATTTACCCAATTTTGAAGTATATTTATATTGTTTTAATCAATCATGTAATTATAAAGGTCAAACCATCCAGAATAAAGTTTTGAGAAGTCAAGCTCCTACTGGGACAACAACAACAACAACAATAAAAAAATGTATTTAGGTGTTTGATTTTGTTCAGAGGAATATTATCATCTAAAGAATTTTAAGCATTTCATATGTCAATGTAGTATACAACTTTATGAGAAAATATAATAGAAATAGGATTTAGGAAACGCTTTAAAGATTCTCATTTTAAAAAATATTTATTCACACATGAATGTTAACTTTATTCAAAGTATTAGGGAGAATGATATAATGAACCTACATGCATTTTTAATAACACATCTTCAATAATTGTCAATCTTCTATGCTTCCACCTTTCTTTCTCCACTCAGAGTATTTTAAAGAAAACTCACACTGGGGCACCTGGGTGGCTCAGTCAGTTAAGTGTCCAACTTTGGCTCAGGTCATGATCTTGCTGTCTGTGGGTTCTAGCCCTATGTCAGGCTCTGTGCTGACAGCTCAGAGCCTGGAGCCTGGAGCCTGGAGCCTGAAGCCTGCTTCAGATTCTGTGTCTCCCTCTCTCTCTGCCCCTCCCCACTCATGCTCTGTCTCTCTCAAAAATGAATAAATGTTGGGGCGCCTGGGTGGCTCAGTCGGTTGGGCGTCCGACTTTGGCTCAGGTCATGATCTCGCGGTCCGTGAGTTGAGCCCCACTTTGGGCTCTGTGCTGACAGCTCAGAACCTGGAGCCTGTTTCAGATTCTGTGTCTCCCTCTCTCTCTCTCTCTGACCCTCCCCTGTTCATGCTCTGTCTCTGTCTCAAAAATAAATAAACGTTAAAATTTTTTTTAAAAAAATGAATGTTAAAAAAATTTAAAGAAAAATCACAGACATCATATTCTTTCACTATTACTTCCATATATGTTTCTAAAGTATTCTCTTCACATAAACATAATAAATTGCCAACAAAATAAATAATAATCCCTTAATGTTCTTAAATACCCATTTGATGATGAACTTTGATCAAAAACATATTGGTATGCTTTTAGAAAATTCAGGGGGCACCTGAGTGGCTCAGTCGGTTGAATGACAGACTCGAATTTGGCTCAGGTCAGATCTCATGACAACACAGAGCCTACTTGGGATTCTTTCTCTCTCTCTCTCCCCCTACTCATGGTCTCTCTCTCTCTCTCTCTGAAAAAAAATAAATAAACATTAAAAAAATCAGTTCTTTGGATCAGGATATAACATAAAACCCAGAAAACCTGTATCTTATGTTTCGTTGATAAATAAGCATTTACTTTTTTTTTTTTTTTGTAGAATTCCTGACATCCTGCATATGGTTGAATGCATACAAGTTTGTTTCTTTTAAATCATATTTTTAATTGTGTAATTGACCAATTTATTTGAGTACCAAAAGGTATCTCAAAATTAGTATGGCTAATGAAGAACTCATGATATACACTGACCCTAATTCTGTTTCTACCATTATCTATCTCTCTTTGTTCATGGTACAATGTTCTCCTTTGCTCAAGGGAAAAACTTTAGATTTATCACGAATGCTCTGCTTCCTCTGAGGCTATCCCCAGCAGAGAATTTTTATTTTGCTCAATCCAGTGAACCATTTGATTAAAATGGAATACATTTTTAAGAATGCACAAACTTTTCCAAATAATATTTTTACGTTGTCATATATTTTTTCCCTCACGTCACCAAGTGATGGTATGTTGCTCACAGTCTCATTCTCTATTCTTGGTTTTTTATCACTCTACATGTAATGTATAAATTAATTAATTTTGAATCATTAATTCCATTCAGTTCCTTAACTTTCCCAACTCAAATCTTTTTCATAGAAGTTAAATATAGCAGTAGTCTTAGCACAAATCTTGTTAAAACACTAATTGGCCTGTTAACATCTTTAATTCAAATGTTGTAATCAGTAGTAACCAACTGTGAGTGCATTTTTAATAAACCTAGATTTCTATGCACATGCTCCTTCTCCATTTGCTATTGGTCTTATGAAAATATTATCTCATATTTACTTTTCTCCCCTAAAATCATTGGCTGCCTATGACCTCATTTTCCTTTTTTCCCCCATTCCTATCGTTACTGTATGTTTTATTAACTAGAATATATGCTAATAAGGTTTTCCTAAAAATATAGGAAAAGTAAACACAGTGGCTTAAATAAGATAGCAGCTTATTTATTTATCACAAAAGTCATCAAACTATAGTCACGATCAAATTCAGCAAGATACCTGCTTTGCCCAGCCTAGTCCTGAGGGAAGAAAATGTCTGAATAATAATAAACACTAATGAGCAATAGTAAAATCTATCATAGTCTAGCTTTTTTATACCTTTATTGCCTCCCATGAATAACTTGCTATTATAAAGTTTCCATCATGTCACTAAATTATATATTTATATGTGTGTATATGTGTGTACTTCAATATTATACCTTGTATTTACTTAAGAATTTTAAACTAGGACTGTCTTTTTTCCCTTGATTGGGACAAAAGACATTTTGTTGATGTAGAGTAGATGTTGATGTAGAGTAACTCATTTTGTTGATGTAGAGTAGACAGTAAATAATTAGATGAGTCAAAGAACGAATGGATTGGTGTGTGTACACATGGATTGACTGATAGCTTTTTGGCATTTTCTAATAAGCGTGTTAGTTTAACATGATGGTTCTTTTTTGTATTTCTCTCACTTAGTATTAAGATATATACATATATATATATATATATATATATATATATATATATATATATTCTGTATTATTTCATAGCCATTATAATACTATGATAAACACTGTATATTTTCATGAATGAATATATTAATTCGTCCGACTTCGGCTGAGGTCATGATCTTGCAGTTCCTGGGTTTGAGCCCCACCTCGGGCTCTGTGCTGACAGCTCAGAGCCTGGAGCCTGCTTCAGATTCTGTGTCTCCCTCTCTCTCTGCTTCTCCTCTGCTTGTGCTCCGTCTTTCTCTCTCACAAAAATAAATAAACATTAAAACATTTTTTTAAAGTTCTCATCACAAGAAAAAAATTGTAAATGTGTGGTGATGGATATTAACTAGATTTATTGCGGTGATCATTCTCTGATATATACAAATATAAAATTATGTTGTACACCTGAAACTAATACAATGTTATAGGTCAAGTATATCTCAATTAAAAAAAATAATTAAAAAGCTGTTTGCGCTCATTTTTTGTATTTTTAATTATTTTCGTGCATAGATTGCTACTTCTAAAAATGGTATTTCTGTTAAAATTTTTATAGAATTATATATTATATGTTTGTATACATATATAATTATATTTATGTATATATTTACATACATATGTATTTAATGTATTTAATGACACACCTTGCCATGCTGATTTTTCAAATGGATTATGAAATGTTATTATCCAATTAATAACATAAGAAAATCCACCTAGCACAACAACTCCAATAACATCAACTGTTAAAAAGGGTGGAATTCTTCAGATACCCATGCTGCAAACATTACTAAGTCAGAAAGACTTTAAAGCTATACTGTCCAAAAAAGTGGCCACCACGCAGAAGTAACTTTTTTACTTTAAATCTTTAAATTTAAGTTAATTAACAGTGGATTAAGTGAAACTTCAGTTTCCTTAGTCATACTAGCTACATTTCATGTGCTCAATAGCCTTATGTGGGCACTGGCTACCATACCAGAAAGTACAGATATAAAACATTTCTATCATTGCAGATATATATCTCTATCTCTATCTGTATATATAGATATATATCTCACATACAAAAAGCTCTACTTTTTCTTGCTTTGGTTTAAATGGTTTCTGAGTTTCATAAATAAAAAAAGTAAAAATGACAATGCATTTATTCTAGGTAGAATTATCATTCAGGGTCCATGTTTTAATTGGGTAATTTCGGGAAAGCTTAATAAGTCAATTCCATACAATGGTGTGGGGTGGGATAGGAAAACTACAAAGGATAGCACACAACACTATTTGGCTTGTCACAACAGCTAGTTCTACTAACCCAAGGTTGAAGGTACAAGGATGACAGAAAGCAACAGCTGTATAATATCCCAGAAGATTTCAGGAAGCAGCTATAATGGGGCTATAGCAGCCCAGTATCTGGTACCCTGACTTCCGTGTCTAGTGTGAAATGAAGATCAAAGTTCTTATTCTTTGTCATCAAGCAGGTATTTTTAAATTAAACATACACATACATAAATGCGAGGTGCATACACATATGCCTGGTTAAACACAAACAGCATTTGCACAATATTCCAAAAGAATACCAACGCTTCTCAAAGAAAGCACATCATCTATTCATATTGTAGAAGAGCTACTTTTATCTAATTATAAAACAACATACTCCACACCTTAGGTAGTAGTAAGGGACTTAGCCAAAATTTATACCCAAAGTCAAGGCAAAGATTGAAATACAGAAGGATATTCAGGACACATGTTCCCCTTTGATGTTTGCTCTTCTGCAAAGCCATACTCACACCTAAAAGGTGAGTAGAATGATTACAGAAGTTTTGTTTCTAGTCCCTGGACACATATCTTAAACTCCATCTGGAAGTACTGACCTTCCAAGCTAAACAATCTAGTTTTAAAGGAGGCAATATCTCTGTGTTGGTCTAGCAACCAATCCCAGATTTATAATAGTGCTTCATAAACACACCACACCACACACACACACACACACCCATATACTCCTAGAAGGACCATGTCCTCACAATGATAATTCATATTCTAGAAATGTAGTTTCTGATTCCTCTAGAGTGTTTTTGGTTGTAAGGCTTCTATGTGCTAAAGACATTATGTAAGGAACAATTTACCACTAGTCATTCAACATGTATCTTATTTTTTATTTTTATTAATTGAAATTTACACATATGCTAATATAAAATAGCTCCATTCTCTTTCATATTTAAAAATGTCCATTTATCTCAATCTTGCTCTCCTCACTCTCTCTTCTTTGTTTCTGCTCTTGCTGGTTAATTATATACATGCTTTGTTTGCTAGTTATACTTACAAACAATGGGTATATCAACATATTAAGAGGGCAATTCATTTGTATAGAAGTCAGAGGAGATTGGCAGCTTTGATCTTCTGGATTTAAACAATTTCACTTTCCTCCTCTCATTCACTGTCCACTTCTCTATATAATTCTAATAATTAGTTGAGAGAGACAGCCTTTTTGCGCTGTGTGGGGCATTGCTTTCAGTAAGACCTTTAATTATTTAAGCAGATGAGGATGGAAAATGAAGGTTTTGCAACTACATCTCCTATGGCCAGGAAATTTATACAATGTCTTACTTCAATATGTTCTATTACAATGTTTCTGTATAGACAAGCAGAGTCCTCAAGATATTATACCACTAGTTATGAGCTAATCTATTCCACTGAAGAATTTGCCAGAAGTTCTCAAATTACACAGTAATAGCCAATTACTCTTTATAGTCCCTGCCTATTATATAATTCCTTTGTTATCATGCCAGATCTTCAGAATAAGTCAGGTCAAATTACCAGCTAAGTTTCTTCCCCCAATTGAGCCTTGACCAAATTTTAAAGAATTGGTGATTGTGGGGATTTTTTACTTTTATAAATTACAGATATTTTTGTATAGACTAAAAAAAAAAATCAAATGTTGACCGAGAGAATGGTCTTCATGGATCTTTTTATGGACATCTGGATAAGGTAGCTGATAAAATGCCTGTTCTGTATCATGTATTTTCCAATTTGTTCCATATTGACTAGGAAGATAGGCCATAAGGAGGCAAATCCACAGTTCATATTAATAGCTACAACTAACTTGTCATTACTTTCTACATCTAAAACCACGATAATGGATTACTACAGATGCACAAAAGGTATTGAAAGAGAAAAAAAGTGCTGCACAAAAAATGATCTAAACCAATTGGCATTCAATACTAACCTCTCTCTTCTCACACTCATGAGTCTTCAGATATACTGCAGATGAACGAATCTAAAGAAAGATCAGCTTGAGGACTCTGCTTCTAGCCAATGACCCAGTTTGACCCCTTACTGCAGGCTGGCTATCACTGTGTAACAACAGGGGCCAAGAAGCAGTAAAAGCCTCTTTTCAGTGACAGTAAAAGCATATGTGGATGACCTTTACAATAAAATCACAATAGAAACATCTGCATATATCACACTGGATAATATCTCATTTGTCAAAGCAAGTCATGTGGCTTAGCCACAGGCGAGCTCTCAGGATAAACAATCTGCCCACTTTGCAGCCAAAGCCTAATTAAAATGGCGTTGAAGTATTATTTTCCCAAAAAGATAAGAGATGGGAGAGAATGTTAATGAAGAGTAATCTTATCTATTTGGGAATTTAAATTGTATATGATGCATTTAGGTACATGGTTTAGGACACAAATGAAATTTTTTCTTTTGACATATGTATATATATTTTCTTCTTTTGAGATATATGCCTGCCTCTTTAATAAATTTGAATATAATTGTTAATTTAAAATTAATTAGAAGTAAACCTCTTTAAATTGTAATACTATGTTTCATTTAACCTAATATATCTAAGATACTAGCATTTCATTATGTAACCAATATAAAATTTACTATGAGATATTTTGCATTCTTGTTTTCATCCTAAGACTTTAAATCTGGTGTGCATCTTACACATACTGATTAAACATGATAATCTAATGCAGTACATATTCCTGGAGAGAATCTTGTATGGCGTAAAAAAGATATTTTGGGGACAGCTGGAAAATTTAAATAAGGTCTGTGAAATTAATGGTAGCACTGCATCAATGCTGACTTTCAGACTGGTAGGGTTGTATGGTTATAATTTATGGAGAATCTCTGGGAAAGTTACTCTAGAAGTAAACATTTATTTTTATTATTTTTTATTAAGCGTTTTTATTTTTCATTATTATTTTATGTTTATTATTTTTTAAGTTTATTTGTTCATTATTTTGAGAGAGACGGACAACAAGTGTGTAAATGGGAAGAGGCAGAGAACGAGGGAGAGAGAGAATACCAACCAGGTTCCATGCTGCCAGCACAGAGCCCAACAAAGGACTTGAACTCACGAACCGTGATATCATGACCTGAGCTGAAACCAAGGGTCAGAGGCTTAACTGACTGAGCCACCCCGGTGCCCCTAGAAGTAAACTTTTGAAGACATGTTATACATAAACATTTATTTTTAAAATTTCAAAATTTTGCTTTTAAAACAGTCATTAGAAATGCTGATAATAATGAATTTGGTAGTCGTATTAGGTATACAGATTATAATTTATGTTGTAACAGATTTTAACTTATAACTGGAAAAGAATCTAAGGTTTTCATGCTGCTAATAGCAAATCATGTCATTTTAAAATATGATGTTGTTACTTCAAAACCTCCAGCCATTTCAATTAAAAAAATGTATTCTGTTAATAATCCAGCTGTTTCATTTTAATTACACCAAGCATCTGGATATTCTGGAACATCTGTTTGGCTTTCTGTTTTAAAACATACAATATTAACTTTTGAATTTAACTAGTGTATTTGTCTATTAAGAAATATGGGGCCTACATAGACATGCCCATAAACTTAAACCTTTATGTACAAATTTTCCTTAAAATCTTAAATCTCAAATAAACTGATGAATGCACACAGAGCCTTTAAAATTCACATTAATAACAGATTAATTATCAGTGTACATGTAGGTATATGCTTACTATTATAAATGTATAATATGTATATATAACATATTATACATAATCAGGAAATACATATTTATAATTGGGGGGAATAAGGCTGTTCTAGGGAACTAGAAGAATGGTGTCCCCTAGTTAGTAAAATAAAATCTAGGCCATATGTTAGAAAAAGCGTTATTGTCCTTTAAGTGACATCCACAGATTATTTCCAAGATGCTTAAACTGAATCACTACATGGTACACCTGAAACAAATACTACACTGTATGTTAACTTACTGGCATTTAAATAAAAACTTTTATTTTTAAATAAAAAGAAAGGAAAAATAAAATAAAATTATAAGTCATTCAATGATTACACATTTCATCATGTAGATACATGAAATCTGTTGATTTCTTATTGAATTTCTTACAGGTAGGTACTTTTACTATTTTCAATAAACATTCAAAAAATTTCACAAACTATATAAAAAAATAAAGTTTAAATGCTAAAAGTTTAGAAACTTGACATAAAATCTCTATTGTATTCTAATGGATACATCAAAATACAAGTCCCTAAACTATGGATGTCCCTTTAACTATAAACAAATATGAATGCAAGTTGTTAACCCCAAAAAAGTTCATAATCATGAGTGAGCTCTTCCTTTTTAGAAGTTTTTGGAATAAAGCTAAAATAACAATAAAATGATGTAACTTCTTTTCTTATATAACTTTAATTTTCTCTATTGAGCTCAAATATTACATTTTACATATTTAATAATTTTTGATAAAATCACCATTATATTGTACCAATGATTATCTAGAAATGTACAGCATTCACTTTGGAGAATATTTCCTTTATTTCTTTTTCAGATCATTTATTGTTAGTATATGGAAATGTAACTGATTTCTGGATATTGATTTTGTATCCTAAAACTTCCAAACTTGTTTACTACTTCTAACAGTTTTTGGTGGAGATTTTAGGATTTTCTATATACAAGATCATGTAATCAACAAACACACATTTATACTTTTTCCTTTGATATGTGGATGGCTTTTATTTCTGTCCTGCCTCATTGCTCTGGTTATGATTTGCAGAATTGTTGAATAGGACTGGTGAGCAACCTTATCTTTTCCTTGATGTTAGAGGCAAAGCTTTCAACCTTTCATACTTGAGTATGAGGGCTTGTCATATCTGGTTTTTACTACACTGGGATATGTTCTTTCTATATCCAACTATTGAGAGTTTTTCTCATGAAAGGATGTTGAATTTTATCCGATACTTTTTATGTGTTTACTAAGATGATCACATGGTTTTTCTTTCATTCCATTAATGAAATTTATCACATTTATTGATTTGGATATGCTGAACTATCCTTGAGTCCCAGGGATAAATCTCATTTGATGTTGGCATATGGTTCTTTTAATGTGCTGTTGAATTCTGCTTGCTAGTATTATGTTCAGAATTTTTGCATCTGTATTCATCAGCGATATTGGCCTGTAGTTTTCTTATAGTATCCTTTTCTGGTTTTGGTATCAGGGTAATTCTGGTCTTGTAAAAAAATTTGAAAGTGTTGCCTCATTCACTTTTTCAGAAGAATTTGAGGAGAATTGAATTATTATATTTTTTAATGCTTGGTTGAATTCACACATGAAGCCATCTAGTCTTAATTTTTATGTTGTTGGTAGGTTCTTGATTACCAATTAAATCTCCTTACTTCTTATTTGTTATTTGAGATTTTCTATTTCTTCATGATTCAGACTTGGTAGGTTGTAGAAATGTACCCATTTCTTTTAGGTTACCCAACTTGTTGGCATATAATTGTTCATAGTAATTTTTTATGATCGCTTGTATTTCTGTGGTATCAATTGCAGTGTCTCCTCTTTCATTTGTAATTTTTTTTTTTCCTATGGTAAGTCTAGCTACAAGTTTTTCAATTTCTTTACTATGACTTTCTTTCTGCTAATTTTGTGCTTAGTTATTGTTTTTCTATTTCCTTGAGGTACAAAATTCAGGTGTTTATTTGAGATCTTTCTTTTATTTTAATATAGGCATTTATCCCTAAAAAATTTCTTGCTAACACTGCTTTGCTGAATCTCATTAATTTTTATATATTCTGTCTCCTAACCCTCTTTTGTTTCAAGATATATTTTATTTTCCTTTTGACCTCATCTTTTACCCATTGGTTGTTCAGGGTGTCTTGTTTAATTTCCACATATTTGTGAATTTTCCAGTTTTCTTCCAGTCATTAATGTCTTGTTTCATACCACTGTAATAGAAAAATATACTTGGTATTATTTCAATATTCAAGTTTTCTAAGATTTATTTTGTGACCTAATATGATTTATCATGAAGAATATTCCATGTGTGATTGATAAGAATGTATATTCTGCTACTGTTGGGTGAAATGTTCTGTATATATCTCTTAGGCCCATTTGTTCTAAAGTATAGTTCAAGTCTAGTGTTTTTGTTGTTGTTTTGCTTCATTTTGTTTTTTATTGATTTTCTGTTTGGATGACCATTCATTATTGAACAGTTGGGTATTGAAGTCTACTACTATTATTATATTGTTGTCTATTATTACCTTCAGATCTATTAATAGTTGTATATTTAGTACATTTAGTATATTTAGGTGCTCTAATGCTAGGTACATATATATTGACAATTGTTATGTCCTCTTGATGAATTGACTACTTTATCATTTTATAACGATCTTCTTCTTTTGTCAGAGGTTTTGACTTAAAGTCTATTTTGTCTGATATAATTATAGATATCCCTGTTCTCTTTTGCTTTATTTTTGCACACAGATATTTTTCCATTTCTTCACTGTTAGACTATGTGTGTCCTTGAAACTAAAGTAAGTCTCCTGTACATCACATAGAGTTGACTCTTGTTTTTATTCATTCAGCCACTCTATATTTTGATTGGAGAATTAGTGTTATTTAAATTAACATGATTTTATTTTGTTTCTACGTAAAATATATATTATTCATCAGCAATGAGAAAGTCAGTCGCCAACAAAATTATATTTATAAAATCATCTTTGGAAACAAAGGTATTTGCAGAAATAAACTAATGGCACCTAAGATAGGTATTAAAATATGAATAATCAAGTCCCACTCCTTGTGTTCATCAAATCCTGAGTTAAGGGTAAACGAGACCTTATTTTTATGGCATTTCTAATGTTAAGAAGTTTCACTGTGTATTTTCCAAGTATTACCCTTTATTAACAAGGAGAATTAGAAAAGAGAAAGATTTAGGAAAACACCTATAGAAGTAATAGTAAGATTTAATAACTGGAAGTCTGACATAAAGAAAACAAAGATAATAAAAACTGGAACCTTATAAATTCAAAACCACAGAATTATGTTTCAATGTCAGAGAATATAGCCTATACAATATATTATTTCCAAAGCATATTTCTCACTCACAGTACAGTAATAAAATTTATAATGATGACTGCAAGACATCCAAAGTATAAGTTAAATCATGTGCTACATAATTGACTTAAAAAAATCAGGAACATGGATAATATATTCAAAAATTTCTTTTCAGGTAAGCCATTAATCATTAAATTACATATAATGACTTCATGGAAATTACTAAAGCATATATATATGCTTAACAGTGTATCAAGTATCCTTATAATAACTCAGAGTTATTAATATTGTTCTTAGTTCTGAAAATCTCAAGGAATTTTTTGCATGTTTTCAACATTTCTCTTTTACTGATAAAAACGCAAGGTAACATGATGGATAGATATCTATGCATATTGGTTAAAGCCCTACTGTGTAATGTACTCAAGAGTTTTGTGTCCAAATTAGGCTGGCAAGATACACTAACTAGAGTAGTTTATAGTCTTTTTGTTGTTGTTGTTGTTGTTGTTTTTGAGGGGGTGGGAAATGAATGTGCAGGTGAGGGGAAGAAAGAGAGGGAGGGAGAGAATTCCAAATAGGCTCAGCACTGACCGTGCAGAGCCTGACAATGGAGTCAAACTCACAAACGTTCGATCATGACCTAAGCAAAATCAAGAGCCGGATGCTTAACCAGCTGAGCCACCCAGGTGCCCCTAGAGTAGTTTATAATCTTTAAGGGGAAAAAAAAAAAGAAAACATGGGTGAATCTGCTAAAAGTACATATATTATGATTGAGTAGGATAGAGAAATGAACAAGGCTCTGCTTTTGACAAGCATAACAAAGGAACACATTTCTGAATCCTCACAAAATAGTGTCTATTGCAATATGTTTCATCGCACCACACTGAGTCCTCAAAGACATTTAAAAATATTCTATGGATTATTCATATTGCTCTTCTTTGATCAAGTACTAATTTGGGGGTTTAATATTTTAATTACATACAAGTATTAAATTAAGCATTATGTATGTCAAAATGTTTACACATGTTCATACATGTTTATAAAACTAAATATACATTAAAGATTTTATTTAACTCATTATTTAAAGGAAGGAAAATATGCTGTTATGACAAACTTAAGAAGATCCTGAGAATACACATAAATATATTCTCAACAAACAAATATACAAATACAATAAAACCTAAATACCTAATACCTAAAAAAAATATATTTTACAAAAAATGTTAGGTTAAGATATTTGGGTTAAATACAAAAATGGTATCTCTTTTGCTTTACAGGAGAAAACTTTTAGGGTTATCTGTTACACTAGGCAGAAATTATTTGCCTCTCTACTAGAGATCTTCAAGTTAACCTCTGTCCCTACAGAGCTCTAAAATAGGTTAGGAAATAGGAAATCAAGCTTCATATTTCACTAAAAGAGCATTTTTGTCTATTTCAAGTTTCAGATAATAGTTGTGATATCTTTTGAATTATTATAGATAATTGAATAGGGAACATACATTAAAATGTTTTTTTACTTTATTTTATAACAACCTAGTATTATATCCATGTCTTTTTACATTACCTAATACATAATTTAAAATAAAATGATACCCAAGGCATGAAATGAACAAGTCCGACATTAGTATTTTGCAATGTATATATAAATTAATTCACACAAGATTTGTTAAACATATTTAGTAATTATTTTTCTGAATGAGATATTTTAAATCATTTTTGACTATAATTCAGACATTGTTCTAGGAAGCTTGAGACATAGTAGGAGCCCTTCTAAGACATAAGCAATAAAATTGACAAATGTAGTAAATACACAAATAATATATTAGATGATGCTTATAGGGTGATTAAAATTTGAGGCTAATTAGGGAGCTAAGATATGAGGTATGACTTACACTTCTAAATGGTTTTGTCAGACAGGCCTAATGAAGGAGGAGACAACTGAACAGACAGAAGTAGGCAGCACCATGTACACACTGGAAGTGAGAGAAGGAAGAGAGAACACCCAGTACAAAAATTCTGAGGCAAGAGGCACCTGGGTGGCTCAGCTGGTAGAATGTCTGACTTTGGCTTAGGTCATGATCTCACAGTCTGTGAGTTCAAGCCCCGCCTCGGGCTCTGTGCTGACAGCTCAGTGATTAGAGCCTGTTCTGGATTCTGCATCTCCCCCACCCTGTCTCTGCCCCTCCCCCACTCATGCTCTGTCTCTCTTGCTCTCAAAAATCAGTAAAACATTGGGGTGCCTGGGTGGCTCAGTCAGTTGAGCGTCAGACTTCGGCTCAGGTCATGACCTCACGGTTCGTGGTTTCCAGCCCCACATCGGGCTCTGTGCTGACAGCTCGGAGCCTGGAGCCTGCTTCAGATTCTGTGTCTCCCTCTCTCTCTCTGCCCCTTCTTGGCTCACACTCTGTCTCTGTCTCTCTCTCTCAAAAATAAATAAACATTAAAATAAATAAATAAGTAAAACATAAAAAAATTTTTTAAAAATTCTGTGCCAAGAGTGAGCCAGGCCTTCTGTCTAGACCAAGTTATTTTGCAACCTGGGTCAAGGGAGACATGAAATTAAAAAGAGACTGTTTGATATTTAGCTGAATTGTATGTTATTTATCTGATAATTCTTCTGAAAGTATATTATCAAATATCTCCTTTAATTTGCAATATGTCTTACTGTAAACAAAGGAGAAGAAAAAATCCTTCAACCAGATGTGATTCTCAAATGTTTAATAAGGGCATTCATCATTACAAAATAACACTGTTATAGGGTTGATGCAATTTAAATATGCCATTGTTCTTAGTACTAAGAATCTACGAGATTACTTTCCCTTAAAAATCAATTATTTTTTCTCATCTTTTCAAATTGTATTAATTATATTTTCAGATACAACTAAAGATGAATACAATTTCAATTTTTTTAATACAAAAATTTTAATGTTTATTTTTTGAGAGAGAGAGACAGAGTGTGATCAGGGGAAGGGCAGAGAGACAGGGAGACACAGAATCCAAAGCAGGCTCCAGGCTCTGAGCTGTCACCACAGAGCCTCATGTGGGGCTCGAACCCACAAACTGTGAGATCATGACCTGAACCAAAGTTGGAGGCTTAACCGACTGAGCCACCAAGGCACCTCAATACAATTTTAATTTTTAAATTAAAATTTATTAATTATATAAATGCGATTATTTTATCTCTTGTGTTTTTTAATGGCTTTCAAGAAATACTACCTTTTAAAATTTTTCTAATTTTTAAGTTGAATTGCAATAATACATATTATGCCAGTATAAACCAGTAGGCTTTTCTATTCAGTATAAACTGGTTGAAATGGATAGCTATTTCATTAATTTTTATGTTAAATTACCATGTTTTATCTCAATTTTTTGTCAAACGCAATTATTTCTAAGCTAGCAACTCACTTAAAACAGACAGTTTGGGGGGTGCCTGGGTGGCTCACTCAGTTAAGCGTCGGACTTTGGCTCAGATCATGATCTCGCGGTTCATGAGTTCGAGGTTCATGAGTTTGAGCCCCGCATCGGGCTCTGTGCTGACAGCTCAGAGCCTAGAGCCTGCTTTGGATTCTGTGTCTCCTTCTCTCTCTGCTCTTCCTGGCTCACACTCGGACTCTGTCTCTCTTTCTATCTCTCCCTCTCTCTCTCAAAAATAAATAAATGTTAAATATATATATATATATATATATATATATACACATACATATATATATATGTACAAATTCACATAGCTTTTTATTCATTTTTTTAAAGTTTATTTATTGTGTGTGTGTGTGTGAGAGAGAGAGAGAGAGAGAGAGAAATTGAGAGATAGGGAGAGAGAGAGAATCCCAAGCAGGCTCTGCACTGACAGTACAGAGCCTGACATGGGGCTCAATCTCACGAACAGTGAGATCATGACCTGAGCCAAAACCAAAAGTCAGATTCTTAACTAACTGAGCCACCCAGGAGCCCCACTTTTTATTAATTTTAGAAAACGACTAGCATTTAATGTTATTTTTCCCAAGAATATTTTGAGTTTTTCTGGAATCATAGTCATTAATAATCTATGTAGTTTTATACTTAAGTCACTTTAGTAATTTGATCTCAAGAAGTTAATCACAAAGATACAGTTTTAAATCAATAAAAGATATTTGATTCATTCAAGATAGAAATTCTATATACTTGAATGAAAACGCTTTATTTTGAAATACAGGTCCTTGAGAAGTCACCGTCAAAGATTATTAATCATTGCATAGATAAATATATAACAAATGTAGAGGTTTTGGAAAGATGGTGGAGTAGGAAGTACCAGAAATCTGTCTTCACATCTGGAAAATAATTGCACTGACACATTCTGTCTGATGTTACTATTTTGCATCTCTGGAGTCTATGGAAGGTTTGCATCTCCCAAAGAAGGACTGCATTGTAAATTGTGGTCAATTTCAGCTCTTAGCAGAGTAGTAGCTAATCATTCCTTACTTCTCAGCCCCATGGAATCAGCTGTGCAAGTGTTCCTAGAGCAGACGGCCACAGCTTGCATGAGCCTGAGTGGCAAAAAGGACTCTGTCCTCCAAATATTGAAGATATTTTTTTTTATTTTTTAATATTTATTTATTTTTGAGAGAGACAGAGCATGAGCAGGGGAGTGGAGGGGTAGAGAGGGAGACACAGAATCCAAAGTAGGCTCCAGGATCTGAGCTGCCAGCACAGAGCCCAATACAGGGCCTCAAACTCACAAACTGTGAGACCATGAACTGAGCAACCCAGGAATCCCTAAAGATCTTTATTCTGACTACTACCTGCTGCTTTTGATCACAGAGGTACACAAAAGTGGCAGTTGGCCATTGTTCTTACACATTGCCCTATTGTTGCAAGCCCCTCCCACAGGCACTGGCTAACAGGACTTCCAGAGAATTTAAAGGGCTCACACCTTTCTCCCATCCTTTCTTCATTTTTCCAAATTGGGGACCAGATATTGAAGAGTAGGGCTTATAAAAGTAATCACATATATGGAGGAAATTGGAAAACCACCACACATGCTCAGCAGAGGAGGAAGGCTCATAAAAGATCCAAAAAACCTTTAAAGTTACAATCCAGAATTATCTTTGGCACAGATACAACCTACTCAATAAAAACAATGAGATACCAAGGTATATCCATTAGGAAGACTACTATCAAAAAAAGAAAGAAAAAAGGAAAGAAAGAAAGAAAGAAAGAAAAGAATGAAAGGAAAAGAAAAGAAGGAAGGAAAGAAGGAAGGAAGAAAGGAAGGAAGGAAGGAAGGAAGGAAAAGAAAATAGCAATGAAACAATAACAGAAAGTTCCCAGGGTGTGAAGAAATTAGAATCCTTGTGCACTGTTGGTGGGAATATAAAATAGCAATTTGCTGTGGAAAATAGTAGGGCAATTCTTCAAAAAATTAAAAATTGAATTACCAAATGATCCCATGATACTATTTCTCAGTATATATTCAAAATAACTGAAATTACGGTCTTGAAGAGATACCTTCATGCTCATGTTAATAGCAGTATTAGTCACAATAGCTAAAGTGTGGTAGCAACCCAGGTGTGAAACAATAGTTGAAGGGGTAAGCAATATCTGGCATATACATGCAATGGAATACTATTTATCCTTAAAAAGGAAGACAGTTCTCACATATGCTACAATGTGGATGAAGCTTGCAGATACCATGCTAAGTGAAATATGCCAGTCACCAGAAGATATATATTGTATGATTGCACTTACACGAAGTACTTAGAGTGGTCAAAATTATAGAGACAGAAGTAGAATGGTGATTTCCAAAGGCTAGGGAGAAGAAGAAGAAGCAATTTTGTTTAATGGGACAGTTTTGTTTAATGGGACAAGATGAAAAGAGTTCTAGAGATGGATGGTGGTGATGGTTGCACAAAAATATGAATGTATTCATGCCACTGAACTGTACACATAAAAAATCGCTATATTATGTCATGTGTGTTTTACCAGACAGAAATATATAGATATCATATATACATAGTTTTAGATTCACATTTAGCATAAAAATGTTTGCATCCCTGCCATATCTCCACCATACTCTGGGTCTCCAGCACTTAAATAATCTCAGGTGCAGTGTACATGTTCAGTAACTATTGTTGAAATAATGAAGGCTGGATTAATTTCTAGTTGTTCAATAAAGGTAAGTAAACATAGTTTGTGTATTTTCTCTTCAAACACACTTGGTTAATTCTCATCAAGGTAATACATCCTGTAATAAACTTTTGAAAGTAAACTTACCTATTACAATAGAAAAATAAAGTCACATAGTCTTTCTTGTTTATTCATCTATTATAACTGTATCTTCTAAAAAAATACTCTACAAAATATTTTGCCCAAAATGTGCAGGCTGTTTTTTAAATAAAGGAATAAATTTAAATACAAGGGTCACTGACCATCATAAAATAATGGTAATAAGTCAATTTTCTAAATAAAATTAAATTCAAGATATTTTCATTAAAAGCACTAAATTCAACATGCACTTATTGAAGTTTAAATGTATGGAATTATATGAAAGTCCTGAATCTCTTTAGATGATAAAAATATTTTTTCTTAAGGAATATAATACCGACAGAATTCAATAATTATATGTAGAAATATGTACAAAATACAGTACCACACTTATTAAGGGCAAAGCCATTTTATGTGGCTATTAGAAACTTCTTTTTAACAAACATTAGTAGTTATTTTGTATACTGAAATATTCATATATCTACTCAAATACAAAAAAAAATATTTTCATTTTCACATAAAGCAGAACTGCACTTCTTCCTGGATGCATTGGTTCAGGCTGAAAATAAGTATTTCTAAAAATGGTGCAAAACAGAAAGTTTCATTATGCAACTTTAAGATGATCCAATCAACAAATGCAACAAAACACCCATCACAGTTCTGCAATGCATTGAGTTCTAGAGAGAGAGAGGGCTTAAAAACAAGGAACAGGGATATAACAGCAAAATTATAAAAATTCATCACAGGAATGCAGACATTTGGAAATGAATATTTACAAGAACCGATTATTATAAAGTCATCATTGTACAGTTGTCCACCGTGGTTAAAATCATGGACTCTACTCAGATGACCTAGGTTGAATCACTCTACAATTCTGGAGTATGACTTCAGCTAACTTACTAAACCTTCTGGTGCCATATATGAAATAATCATGAAATAAACCCCTCATTCAGCATAGTGTCTGGTAAATGGTGATTTCAAAGTAAATGTTAGCCATTATTTTTAGTATTATCACAGATCAGAAAATGTATCTTTAAAACAGGAGCCAAAAATTAGAGACAAATGGCTAAGCATTTTTTTTAAAAAAAAGATCAAGTGAAAAGGGAGATGAGATTTTAAAAAATGATTTTAAATAAACTGTAAATGTAAAAGCAGGATTTCAATAGCTTTTAGCATATTAAAGAGTAGAACTGACTCTAGGGAAAATTGCATTTGTGATGTTTTCCCAATGCAGAAAAAATGATGGAGATAAAAATGATGAGAAATATAAGCATTATGGCCAATAATAGCAAAGGGAAAATTAGAGTGTCTAATACGCCCGTATCGTATCTCACAGTGTTTATCTGTGTGATTCCAGTATATTTTTCTCACCATCACCTCTTTGACAAAGGCAATTTTTCCCTTTTCAAATAAATACCGAAGCAGAAAATGGTTCACAAATTTGTAGGCTCAAGTTCCAGTCTCCAAAGCAAGCTTTACTTTGCCAGGACCGGAATGTAAAACCTAAATCAAGAGGCCACCAGAGCCAGGTGGGCAAGCAACAGGCATTCTGAGAAGGGGAGATAAAGGTGTGCTGTCTCCTGTGCATGGAGAGTTGAGGAATGAAATGAATATGAACCAGACAAGCAAAAGACATTGACTTTGATTAAATCTGCTTTTTAGTTTCTTTCTTCACAATTTTTTGCCTTCCATTAGTGTAACTATTTTTATTTACAATTTTCCCCTCTATTCCTGTGGAAGATGCACCCGTAGGATGGTACTCCAGTTCCCTGTATCTCAGTTAACTCCACTAGGAAAACAGGTTGGGAGTTATTGTGCCTACCTGAAAGGTTGCTATGAAATTTAAATTAGTTTCATGCATATAAAGTATACGTGGAAAAAAGTCAATAAATATCAGTCATTACTACCATTCTTTTCTCTTTTCATATCTGAATTTGTTTTTAAATATTACCAATTGATGCTTTTAATAGCAAATGGAAAAATAGATTGCCCTGTGTGTTTATATATATGTACATATAAATATAAATAATGAATTTATATATAATGAAACATTTTCAGGCATGTGTCAAATAGGCTAAGAAAGATTGGCTTTTAATTTCCAGTTATTTTACTACCTTCACAAAATATAGCAAATCACTTATCTGGATTGATGGTTTACTAAGTAACAACTATTTCTACGATGGAAATTATATCTATATCTATATCTATATACATATACTGATATATCTGTATCTGTATATTTATATACATGAATGTGGAGAGTGAAATGAAAGATAATCTAGAGACAATCTAGATCTAGGTATAGAGATAGACAGATGTCTATGTATAATATATACAGATTTAGAGATAGAGACAGAGACAGAGACAAAGATATATCCTAAATATAACAGGCTTCAATAGTATAAGATATAATGTACTTACATTTTTTCAGTGTATAATTGTATAAGGGTTTATTTGTAAAATAGTAATATTGGTGCATAGTTTATCCTGACCCAATGGGAGTGGATGTCATAATAATGGCTTTAGGTTTCCAGTTTCCAAGTATGCCTTAACAGTATTTTTTATACTTAGAAAACAACACTTTTTAACGGGTTGCTGAGGTCTTCTTTAACTTAACATTGCAACAGAAATGTGTTAAATAGTACCCTCCAGGCCTAGTGATTAACTCAACTATCTTCCACAGAAGTCAGTTCATTTAGAATTTTACCTCCCTCAATTCTCTTAGTCTGCTCAAACTTATACATGCTCAATTGTGATAATTCATGTTTATAATGATAACTTCGAGGAACTGCAAGACTCCAGTGTACTTTCTGACTCTTTGAAGAAATAATATGTTTAGCACTGAGCTAATTTTATTATGCTCCAAGACTTTTCAAATAACTAATCCCCGTATTCTCTAGAAAATATAATAATTAACCAAGATTTCTCATACCCCCTATAGCATTTTAGGTAATTAAATTTACTGTATGGAGAATTGATTTGAACTCTGTGGATAGTAGAACCCAATGTTCTTTTATTTAAAAAATGCCTTGGGCAGGCTTACTTTTGCTATGCTATTTCTTTTTTTTATCATTTTTACAGTTGTAGCATTGATATGCAGTTTGTTAATTTAAGGTGCCCAATATACAACAAGAATGAATAAATTAGTGTGGTTGTTGTAGTTGTTACATCTGCCATTCTACAATATCAGTTCATTCCATAACCTCCATTGATAGAGATGATGAGAGGAGTGTGATTTAGTGGAACAGGTTAGTTTACGGTTGGTGTATATTCAAATCGTGGATCTCACATTTATTAATTGAGTTCCTGAACTTCAGTTTTTTTTCTTATCTCAAATAGGGTCACCGAGGTGCAGTGCCCTATAAATATGACATTTTATACATTATAGGAGTTGGTAATTTATAAAAGCTAATGTGATTATCATTATAGCAAAATCCCTTGATATGAACAAGGCTTAAGTAATTGAACAATTTTTTGAATGTATACATAAGAAGCAGGCAGTTAAAAAGTTTCAGTTCCAAAAGGTATGCAAATACCAGTACCCTCAAAAGTGAGCTCAAGTTTATGGAACTAAAGTGATGAAGTATGCACGTAAAGAAAAAAAAGATCCCTACTTCTTTTGTATAGACAATTCCATATCTATAATGAGAATCAGAAAGCATTATTTTTGTTTTGAGAGGAAAAAACAAGGTTTATTATCTGTTGAAATGCCATTTCTGCTCATTATATTTTAAACAATGTAATCACTTTGTGAAAAGTTGCTTATGCACTCAAAAATTAATATACTCACAGTTTTGATGAAGATAGTCATAAACGAGTCTGCAATTACAATGATTGTTTGATTTTAAGGAAACAAATGGTTTCATTTTGTGATGAGTGTCAAGGAAGCACAGAATGATAGCTTGTTTAGTTGAATATACAATATGCAAAATATTTCTGTTTTAAATAGTGTTGACTTGTGGAAAAATAATAAATTTTTCAAATGCAGATGTTTCCACAATTGTACAATTCTCAATGCAGGGCAGTGAAGATTAAATCAAAGCATATATTAAAAAATAGTCAAATTATTTGCATCTTAAGATACACCTACTTACTTTTTAAGGGAACTATAATTATATACAGAATATTTATGCGTTTTAATGATTATTTTATTATAATTTAGTGAATGAAAAGTAGAGTAAAAAATTCAATGACTGATGTTTGCCTTCTGATAATAAAGATGTCTGTAAAATTCAACTAATCATCAGTATATATATTTGCTGGCAATATAGCTTGTGTGTTTGAACTATACTCTGGGCCCAATAGATAACATATGTCATGGTTCTATATATAATGATTTATCCATCTCAAAGCAAATGAGTCAGAATCCAAATTCCTACTTGAGAAAATAATGTAGAAAAACATTTGACCTCTAATTTGAAAATAAGTCTTTCAGTATAAATTACACAACGGTCAAATGATGGGAAAACACTAAATGGTTTTAGGATTGCATCAAATCTAGAAATCAAAACCAGTTTAGCTACAAAATACTCAAATATTTTTCTTTAAATGATGCCTGATGCTGAAAAATCAAACAGATAACTATGAGGTCATTCTAGTAGTGTATGTTTAAATACATGGGCTCAGTCTTACCTGTTAAAGCAAAAAACAAACAAACATACACAAAATCCCCCCAAAACAAAACAAAATGAAAAAACAAACAAAATCACTTATTTTAACCCATAGTATACTAAGATTAGGGCAAACATTACCATTATATAATATGTGGTAGGTTGATGAAAGGGGGGAAAATCATATTAGTCCTCAAAGCCATGCTATTGAAATAAAGATGGTAGTGAAAAAGAATCAAGCACAAACACACATAGTGCTGATGAATACATCTATATAAAGAAAAATTTAAAGGAATTAGGTAAAAGTCAGGAAGTGTGTCTTAATATAAAATCTAAGGCTTTCAGCTTTGTTTTGTTTTCTTATCAAGTTTCTCTGTTTCTCTGTCTACATTTTTTTTTCCTGAAGTAAGAAACAGGAAGGAAATGGAACAGAAATCTGGATATAAACTCTGGCTAAACATCTGAATAACTTGGGCAGAGTTCTTTTGTTTGTTTGTTTCTATGTTTGTTTGTTTGTTTTGCATTGTTTTTTTTTATAATGGATAGTCTCATTATCAGAAATATGATGTAAGGCATTGGGTCTCCCAAAATGACTGAATATTTAAAACAATGTAGGAAATATTACAAAAATAGAGAATATAGTGCTAAATATTGCTATAAAATTCACATTCATTATAAACTTAATATAAATACCCCTATATTAAATGTTAATAAACTGAGGAAACAACTTTGGAGAAACTGCAGGTACAGTCCTGGTACCATTAAAGGTAGATTCTCCAGGGAAGCAGAACTCCTTAATAAATCTATTCTAAAACAGCAAACTACAGAAATTTCCCTTATGATACCAGTGTCAGAAAAGCTCTGAAACATTTTGTAATCAAGTTAATGATTTACAAATGCACAGATACGAGTAGAAGGATGGAAATCAAGGACTGGAAGGAAATTAACTTAGCATGGATAGTTGCTATTGTAAATAGTGCATGCTCTTAACACAAAGAAAGTGGGACCTTTTGGGGGCCATTACATCATTAGGTCATTAGGAATGACATTAGTGCCTTTGGAAGAGAGGCCCCATGTGAAGTCACACTGAGAAGGTTCCCTTTATGAACCAAATCAGATACCCTGATCTTGGACTTTCCAGCTTCTGGGGAAGTGAGAAATAAATTTGTTGTTATAAGCCATCCAGACTATGGTATTTTATTTTATTATTATTATTTTTTAAGTTTATTTATTTATTTTGGGAGAGCGAGAGAGCAAAGCAGGGGAGGGGCAGAGAGAGAAGGAGAAAGGCAATCCCAAGCAGGCTTTGTGCCATCAGCACAGAGCCTGATGCGGGGCTCAAACTCACACACTGAGAGATCATGACCTGAGAGTGGGACGCTCAACCGACTGAGGCACTCCAGCATTCCTGGACTATGGTATTTTATTATAGCAGCCAAAATATATTAAAACAATCTCTAAATTTTGTTTCAGTTATCCTAAATGGATTTTGAAACACTAACAAAAAATTACTGGAATCATGGCAAAGTCGCAACTACTAAGTCTTTGCTTTTTAAAAAAAAATTAATTACACATATTCATGTCTAGTCTGTCTATTCTGCAATACATATTTATATTATCTTGTGGTCTTTAGACTGGTGTGAACACCTGGTTCGTGACTACAGTAGGTGCATGTTGATCGATGCCACTGGACTTGTAGTTTATGCTAAAAAACCTTATCAATTCTCTTGAACATTTGAAACTTTGAAGGATTGGACAATAAGAACACAGACTTCGTGGTAATATTCATTGTGGTAGTAAGATTCATTGTGCTAGGTTTGAAGATGCTACACTACTAGCTCTTTATGTCTTCACAAGATGTATCTGCCAAAGAAGGAAAAAAATATCCCCCTTACGCAGCTTTTAAGAATGTTCTGGCTGAGGCTGAGTGGAACCAGACAAAAAAAAAAAAAAAAAAAAAAGGAGGAGGGAGATGCCTACCTCACATAATATATGGATAAAGGTGACTTCAATAGCTAGCTCTCACTTTGTGTCAAGATTTCTTCGTTAATTGTAGGGTGTCATTATAAAGTGACAGATCCTGGGACTACTTATTTTCAATAAATGTATGACATACCAATCTTGGAAGACAAATGACATGCAAAACCTTCATCACTGAAGAGAACCGGCTTCTCAATCAAATTATCACTTTCCTTAATTATGTCTGTTTTACTTCAATGAAAGATGTGTGTCTGCTTTACTGCCTTTACTCATTCATCTTCATCACACACACACACACACACACACACACACACACACACACACACACAAAACAAGTATCCATGGTAGAAAAGGCATTATTAGAAGGTAGTAAGAAAATAAATACTATACTGTACTTGCCAAAATTATTCCTATCTTGTCCATAGTAAAAATCAAATCAAAATCTTTTAGCTCTAACTTCTGTCTCTCCAAATGGAATATTTCTTACATACAGGCTGTAAGTATTTAGATTCTATTTATCATGACAATCTTTTGCAAATGACAGTGAATTTTAACATTTCTTTACACAGTATGCTGATTGGATTGCAGTTTTTGCTGACTTCTTTTGCTCTACATTATCAAGAGTAATTAGCCAATGATGTCTGTACACCCTAAATATCATTTAACTACATTCAGAAACATGTATTTCTATTGTTTGAATAAAACCAAGGGCATAACTAAACATATGTATTAACTTGCTGTTAAAACTGGAAAAATTTAGATGCTTAAGATTGAATACACAGCAATATAAGACACTGTAAATTCAGTTACATAAATGTTAATGGTTTTTATTATGCTCAAAGGAGTATATGAAATATAAAAAAATAACACAGCATACTCTTTGACCCTAATTAGTTGTTTGTTTTGTGAGAAATTTTATTGGAGTATGTGTATAGTACTCAGCTATTTCTTGATTAAAAAAAAACATATCTGTGTGTTGGCTGGAGTTGAGGTGATCCTGGCTGCCTCAGCTGATTCTGGGGGGCTTGCTCCAGGATCTGTGGGATGCTGGGCTCTCTTGTGTGGTCTGTTCCCTGATTGAAACTATATTCTAGGTGGGGATCGTTTCTTGATCTTTAGATCAACTCTGCTGTCTGTGTTTCTGCTGAACACATTAACTTGCTGAAAACAATGGGCTAGCCTGGCCATATCCTTCTAATGGTGATGACAGAAGATCAAGAAACAAGCAGAAATATGAAAGCACTGTCAAACATCCTATAGTGTTATGTCTACTAACCACACACTGATCAAACAGGTTAAACGGACTCAAACTGAGAGGATGTTGTGTTTCAGTTACCACTGATGCATAACAAACTAGCCTCAATCATAATGGCTTAACAAAACAAGCATTTTATTATCCAACATGGATTCTTACTGTCTCAACTCTAGGTTAGATTGACTATTACTCTTGCTTTCCATGCACATGGAAATGTGGTCACTCAGTGATTATCAGCTAGTAGATAGCTTTGTCCAGAGGGTCTAAGTTGGCTACTTTAACCTGTCGGGCATTTGGGCTAAAATCGATGAAATTTTGTTCTCCTATGACATCAGAATGCCCAGATATGACCAGTCCTGCATGATGGTCCTGGAATAGACAGATTTCTACATGGTGATGTCTTCATCCAGAGAAAGCATGCAAAGCAAAGAGATCCATGCAGAAGTTGCATGAACTTTCTGATTGAGTCTTGGACATTGTGCAATATATATATATATATATATATATATATATATATATATATATCCCACCACATTCTATTAATTACAAGCAAATTATAAAACCACACTCAATTCATTGGGAGCAGTATTAGACTTCACTTTCTTTTATAAATTTTATTTATTATTATTATTTTAATGTTTATTTATTTTTAAGAGAGAAAGAGAGACAAGAGTGCGAACAAGAGAGGAGCAGAGAGAAAAAGGGAGACACAGAATCTGAAGCAGGCTCCAGGCTCTGACTGTCAGCACAGAGTCTGATGCAGGGCTTGAACCCACAACTGTGAGATCATGACCTAAGCTGAAGTTGGACGTTTAACCAACTGAGCCACTCAGGAGCCCCAGATTTCACTTTCTGATGGCAAAATCACATTGTACCAGAGTATGGATGATGGAAGACACTACTGTAGATGGACATCTTTGGAAAATAAAATATCCCATATACAGCAAAGTTACATATGGTAAAGATTGTGGATATAAGGAGAGAGAAAAAACTAGAACTGCTAAGGAAATTCACCAGGGACATGTATACTGATATTTGTGAAAATGATTTTAATAACTCTTGCTTAAATAGTAAGAATATAGGGGCACCTGCGTGGCTCAGTCAGTTAAGCTTCTGACTCTTAATTTCAACTCAGGTCATGATCCCTTAGCTCATGGGATTGAGCCCCACGTCAGGCTCTGTGCTGACAGTGTGGAGCCTGCTTGGAATTCTCTCTCTCCTTCTCTTTGCCCCTCCCCTGCTCATGTGCTTTCTCTATCAAAATAAATAAATAAAGTTAAAAAAATAGTAATATAATTTGACAAAATGTGAAATATAAATGTGTACACTCTATTGCCTAACAATATTGATGTTTAAAAAACCTTATACAAAAACATTTTTAAGAATGTGTTCAAAGAATTAGTTCTATAGATATTCTTTGAAGCATGTGTAGAATAATAAAATTCAGAAGGAACCTAAACAGTCAAAAGTAAAACTATGATTAAAAAAAACCTAAAGATTTTTGAAATAAACACTCTAAGGACATTAAGAGTAAAATAAACACATTTACTTAGAAATATCTTAACATATTAAGCTAAACAATGAGTTTTAATCTAGATGTGCAAGCATAATCTAGATTAAGAGCTGTTAATACCTACCACCATGTCTCACTCTGGACATAGAGCTAAACTGTAACAACTCTGGTATCTGAAGTTAGATAAGGTCATATCACTAATTTTCATCTGATGAAATAGTTAAGATACATACTTTGGCATAAAAACAACCCTCACATATATGCAGACATGGTCCCCTATGCCTTTCTCTCCTTCCAGGTAACTAGATAGGCAACAAAACTGAGTGACTTTGAAATCAACATCATCTGTCTAAACAGTTACATGGGGAAAAAAATAAACTTGTTATTCTTTAACCACTAAATTTTTCAGGTTTGTTGGTTCCCTCATCTTATCCTGACTTCACTTATTCAGTAATGCTGTCTTATTGCTATAAGATAATAAGCAGAGTGTAGTTATTAAGAGAAATGTCTCTGAAGCCACACTGTGTGGGTTTAACCATGGGCTCTGACCCCTTCTAGAATGTGATCTTTGGCAAGTTATTCAGTCTCCGTATGCCTCAGTGTCTATAACATTGCAATGTGCATAAGAAAGAGTGCTTATTGTTAGAAATATTTCAGTAACTGGAAGATAAGACCAAAAAAAAAAAAAAAAAAAAAAAACAAGGTTGACTGAGACTTCAGTGTCATGCTGTAGCCTTGTCTAGCAGGTGAATCCAAGGAGTATTTAATTCCCTAGGGATGTGCTTCTGTTTACTCTTTGAAGGTATATGTGAAAATGGAGCTTTCTGTTCATTAGAGATTCCAGCTGCATAGTTTAAAAAAACACCTCTGTATATTTAGGACTATTATTTCCTGAGAATATTATAGACTTGCTCCTAACCTTGTGATTTTCTGCCAATATTCTTTCTTTGATGCCTATAAATACTCAATTTTCCAAATGTTCTTTGAACATTGTTTTATTATCCTGGTGGTTTCCTCATTAGTGAATTAAACCTTTGATATATTTTATGCCTTGGAAAACACAAAATGTGTGCATAACAGGCACATAATAAAAGTGTTTAAAGAGTGTCTAATATAAAATTTAACCATAGTAAATAGCGCATGTCATTGGATATTCTGACAAAAGCATATTTAGTAGTTTGAAGGAATGAAAACCAGCTAGAGTTGGCTAAAAATAAAACAAGAGATCTAGAGACAGTGATGGGAGCAATGTGGTTTTCCTTTCCCTCTCCATTTGTCCCCAAAGTCTCACATGAGACTGGACAACCAGGATGGCAAAACCAATAAACCATTGACACATCTAGGTAAAAAAAAAAAAAACAAAAAAAAAAAAACAAAAAAAAACATTTACATCTAGGTAAAAAGGTATCCTGACCAATTTGTCAACCAGGAAGGAATATAATTAAGCACCAATAGCTACAAGGCCAATGTGAAAGACCAATAACTATGTGGGAGAAATAAAAACCGAAGAACTACAGAGTTGTCAAACACTACTGAAAGGAAAGGGTGGTGGGTCCACTAGAGGTGAGGAAATTATATCATGAGGGGTGTTACAAGCACTAAGATGAATATAAGGGGGAGTGTAGAAAAGTTGCAGGGAATCAGGTTGTCCGGAGCCTGTGAATTTGTAAGTTAACAAAATCTATTTCTCTTCCTGGACAAAGACCCCTTGGACTGAGTAGAATCTGCTCAAAATAGAATCCAAATTATACATGAATAGAACAACTGGGGAGATAGAGATGTGAAGCAAAATGTGTGAGAGGAAGCAGAGGAAGCTGATCTAAGAATATAGAATGCCATATTCATAATAACTTCTTAGGAATAACAGAAGAGGGAGCTCTGGGATCATGAAACTGGAAAATTTACTCCGATCTGCTCCTCCTACAGGAAAATCATGTGACATAAACTTGGGAAACAGAAAGTATTGCCAAATCAGTGAAAATTAGAACTGCAAAAAATTTAAAGTCAAATAAATAAGAAAGAATTAATAGAAAGACATATTCACAAGACCTAAAAAGTCTGGCCATTATTTTAAAATTAAAAAGAATTAAGAAAAAGAAGGAATATATGAAAAAATACAGCAGTGATCAGTGTAAGATGATTGAACAATAGGAAGGTACATAAGCAAAGATTACAGAACTCTAAAAATAATGAAAATACCTCAGTAAAATCCTTTTGATATAAATACTAAAGTAAAAGAGACAAAAAATTAAATACAATTATAACAACAAAAATAGAAATGTAAAAAATAAGGATAAAAAGGTATCATAGACAAAGTGATAGCACAAAACATGTATTAAGGTATAACTTAATAAAATATTTCTGAATTTAACAAAAAATTGTCAGTCGTAAGAAACACAAAGAGAGGTGTAGCACTGTTTCAGAATAAAGAAAACCAGAGACCTGGCAGTTAAATACAATGTATGATCCTGGATTATATCCTGGAACAATCAACCAGCTTCCTGCTCCCCCCAACACACACACACACACACACACACACACACACACACACACACACAATAAACTTAAAGGGAAGGAAGGACGAGAGGGAGGAAAAGAGAGGGGGGAAGGTAGCAAGAGAGTCAGGGAGAGGGAGACTTGAATCTGCAAAGTGAAAGAATACACAGTCACTGGATCAATCAACCAAGAATTGCCTATAAAATGATACACACACCAGAAAAACTAGGCAGCAAAAATTGGGACGTGATGGTGACTTTTTCCAAAAATTCAGGAGGATTTTCTATTGACAACAGGATTTGTGGAACTGAAAGGTGAAAATAATCGGTAGCTCGTATTCCATAGAAACTTGACAAAGAACAGACTTTAAAAAAAATCTAAAAATGTGATTATTTATGCTCCACTACCTCAAGATCCAAGATCTGTGCCCACAACTACACCCCCAGCCAAAAACAAACATAAAACCTTAGTCCTAGTCTTTCATCTGGGGTTGTTGCTTTTTTTTCCCCCTATAACCATCTATCTTTCAAAAACAGCAAAGGATAAGTTGGCCTTGGAGGGCCCACACTTTATAGTCTTGTTGTACAGTTCAGGTCATCAACAATAAAGCGTTGGTATTAAGACAATAAGGATTGTGGAATTCTATGTACTGCTTTGGTTCAATGACTGAAAAATAGAAATTTAATCTAAAATAAAATTACAAAACTTAAAACTGAGTAGTACTGATATCAGGACTTTGTTTCCTCAATTCATTGTTTTGCTACAAATTTGAGAAATGCTCCCACCATGAGATAAGATAACCAAGTTTCCGGGTTTTGTTTATTTGCTTCATTTTGATATGTCATTTTTTTTTACAGGTAGTTATTATTTTTTCTCCATTAATACAGATATGCTATTATGTAGATATAAAGAGCTCATACAATTTCCTTTAACATTAATTTTTTTTTACTGACCTTTAGACAATGTTACTCAGTTCATATATGGTTTTAGCTAAGACACACATTGTATTGTAAGTATAGCATAAAAGTAAACACTGGTCCTATAATTATCTATATAAGTAACATTTTTTTTGTAAACAGCTCATTTTATATGTGCTACTACAGCCCCCTGAACCTGTCAATTCTGCACATGTTATAAAAAATATATATAATGCCTGAAACGTGATAAGTTCATTAAGTATGTCAGAGACATGTGAGGATAGACTTTTCACAATATTGAAAAATATTATATGAATGTCAGATTTTCCAACATCTGACACATATCCATGAAGTTTCATCACACACAAGCCATGTTTGGCTGACAGCCTGCTCTGAAAAGAATTGGTAAAGAAGCAGCAGCAGTGGGAATTCAAGACAACTGTTGTCTGAGACACTGTGTTCAGAGTATAACCTTTCAGTTGTTAAGATGATTCCCCTAGTTTTACAGTAGCATAAGTCTGAGAGGCCAACATATTATGAAGCAGATATCAAAAAGGGGCTCAGGATATACATTCAGATATCACATGAATCAAGAAGGAAGCTTGTAAGGAAAATCAGTCAAGGAAAAGAGTAATGCTGGCAAGGTATCCATGACACAAAGGAAGTAGCAAATCACTTATGGTAACCCTATTGAGAGGCTTTACAGACACACACACACACACACACACACACACAACTAAATACCTACTTGTATGGTAAAAATTAAAAAGACAAAATTGGAATTTTGTAATATGATACAGTGGTACAAATTTAATAGAAAAATATAACTTATATGATGGAGAATTATAACACATATGTAGCAACACAGTGCCATGAGTTTAGTCAATGTCTTCATATGTTTAGAAATTATTAACAGACATATACAATTTTCACACAACATGAGCAAAGCACATTACCATAAAATTGAAGATCAAAATTAACTAGAATTCAAGAAGAGAATAAACATTTGAAGATTTGGAAAATTTATTTCTCAATAGTTGAAAGAAACCTTCCCAGTAAATGCTTTTCTTCACTAGGGAGAATGTAGGTAAAAAAAAACTTTTGAGGTCACTGTTACCCAAAATAATCTATTAATTAAAATCTGAGCATTTCCATCAAAACTTCTTTAAGGGGAGATATCACTTCAATCCTGAAGCCACAGAGCCTGTTCATTTCCGTAAATAACTGAATGATCTGTTAAAAAATCTGGCTAAGAAAGTATTAATATGTTTTTAACTCTTGTGTAAGTGAACGCCTACAAAAAAATATGTAAATAACCTGTCTTTACAGCTTTGATTACCAAATTGTATTGTGTATCATAATCACTTGGTGTTCTTGTTTAAAATGCAAGTAATTGGTCTTCACCCCCAACATTCTGTAGATGTTCTCCATCTATTCCTACGTGAATTTGCATTTGAAACGAGCACCCCCAAGATTACCATGCAAGTCATTGGCCAGCGACAATTTAAGAGATATGGGTATACAGGAATTATACTAAGAACCAACTGATAACTCTACTTTAAATGTTAAGAAATATACAGATGCAAAGTAAATATATTATAAATTTCAGAAAGAGTAGACTTCAAAGCACAGTTATCAGGGGTAAACAAGGGTATTAGATAATGATAAAGGGCCAACTCTCCAAAAAGACATCAATTTTTAATGTGTATACACCTAGCATCAGAGATTGAAACTAAGCAATGTAACAACAAGTAGATTTGCAAAGAAAAATAGTTGAATCTACTTTCATAGTTGAAGATTGCAGCACTCCTCTGTCAGAAATGGACAAGGCAGCAGAATCAGTAGACACATATTTGAACTCAACAACAACACGAATCAAATGAATTTAATTGACATTTACAGAAGACTACTTCATCTGACAACAGCATAATACATATACTTCTAGAGTTCACATGGAACAAAAAAAATTAACACAGGCGAAGGGGAAAAAAGAAGAGGAGGGAGGCAAACTATATGATGCTATTAAGTATACAGAAGCACCTGAGGGTTAATGGAGGGGAGGTGGGCAAAGGATGGACTAAATGGGTGATAGGTATTAAGGAGGGCACTTGTTATGAGCACCAGGGGTTATACGTAAGTGATGAATCACTAAATTCTACTCCTGAAACCAATATTACACTATATGTAAACTAACTAGAATTTAAGTAAAAACTTGAAACAAACAATAATAAAAAATTAAACTAGAAATCAGTAACAGAAAGACAACTAGAAAATTCCAAAATATGTAGAAATTAAGCCATACACTTTTAAATAAAATATGGGTCAAAATAGGAATCTGAATAGAAACTTAAAAAAATATTTTGAACTCAGTAAAAATGAAACCCCAACTTAATTTGGGGAGGATGCAGTAAACAGAGTGCTTAGAAAAACATTCAAAGCATTGAATGCATATATTAAAAACTAAGAAAAATCTAAAATTAATCATCAGTGTTTTCAAGTTAGTAATCCAGAAAAATATCAAATTAAATCCAAAATAAGCACAAAAAATAAATAGTAAGAATTAGTGCAGAAATCACTGATTTGAAAATTGATAGAGAAAATCAAGGAAACCAAAAGCTGGTCCTTTCAAAAAAATCAATATAATTGGTAAGCCTCTATCCAGGCTAACTAAGAAAAAAAGAGTGAGGCCAAACACATTAATATCAGAAATGGACGATGAAACATAACCACAGATCTCATCGACAATAAAACAATAATAAACAGATACTATGACCAACCCTATCCTCACAAATTTGATCATCTAAATGAAATGGGCCACTGCAATGAAAGACTCAATCTAGAAAAACCCACACAAGAACAAGCATTCTGAATAGCCTATATCTATTAAAAGAAATTGAATCAATAGTTAATAACGTTTGCTAACAGAAAGCATCAGGCCTCAATGAGCACACCGGGAATTCAACCAAGCATTTAAGGAACAAATGATCCCAATTCTCTACAATTTCTTTCAGAGGATAGAAGTAGAGGGATACTTCCTTCCTAACTAATTCTATGAGGCCACCATTACCCCGTTACCAAAAACAAGACAGGTACTAAAAGAAAACTACTAGATCAATACCCCACATGAATACAGATGTAAAATCTTAACAAAATATTAGCAAATCTAATCCAGCAATGTATAAAAAATTATACACCATGACAAAGTAAGATTTATCCAAGATACGCCAGTCAGTTGCAACATACACAATCAATTAATGTATGATATCAACAAACAAAAAAGCATGATCATGTCAGTAGATACAGAAAAGGCATTTGAGAATTCAAAGATGATAAACACATTCAACAAACTAGTAATAGAGGGAAACTTAACCCAGCTTCATAAAGACTAAAGAAACCATACCGCTAATATCATACTTAATGGTGAGAAATTCACAGCTCTCCCACTAAGATTTGGTATAAGACAAGGATGATCTCTCTCACCACTCACTCATTTTCAACTTTGCATTGGAAGTCCTCGTTAATGTGAAATGGAAAGAGCAAATAAAAAGTATACAAATTGGGAAGGAAGACATAAAACTGTCTTTGCTTGAAGACGACATGATTATGTGTGTAGAAAACCTAGAAAAATAAACAGCAACAACAAATCTCATTGGATGTAGTGATTATAGCGAAGCTGCAAAACACAAGGTTAATATACAAAAGTCAATTGTTTTCCTATCCAACAGCAATGAATACTAAAATTTAAAATTAAAAATAGGGGTGCCTGGGTGGCTCAGCTGGTTAAGTGTGCAACTTTGGCTCTGCTCATGATCTAGCGGTTTGTGGGTTCGAGACCCATGTTGGGCTCTATGCTGACAGCTTGGAGCCTGGAGCCTGCTTCAGATTCTGTGTCTCCCTCTCTTTCTGCTCCTCCCTTGCTCATGCTGTCTCTCTCTCAAAAATAAATAAACATCAAAAAATTTTTAAATTAAAAGTATAATAACATTTACAATAGCACCCCTCAAAAATGTTAAGGGAAAATGTAACAAAATATGTACAAGATGTATATGAAGAAAACTACATGTAATTCTATTAAGAAAAATCAAAGAAGGATTAAATAAATGGAGACACATTCTATATTTGCAGATACGAAGATTAAATATTGTCAAGATGTTGTTTCTTCCCAATGACCTACAGATTGAATGAAATCTCAATGACAATCCCAGCAAGTTATTTTGTGAATGTACAAAAATGAATGTGTAAATGGAGAGGGAAAACTTAGAATTGCCAAAATAGAAGAAGAACAAAGTTGTAGGAAAGATACTACATGAATTCAAGACTTAGTAATAAGCCACAGTCATCAAGATAGTGTTGTATTGGCAAAAGAAGAGACAAATAGATCAACAAAATAGAATAGAGAGCCCATAAATATACCTACCTAAATATAATCAACTGATATTTGACAAAGGACCAAAGACAATATAATATAGCAAAGATAGTATCTTCAACAAATAGTGCTGGAACAAGGAGACATCCACCCTTTTTTAAAAAATATTAAAAATTAAATAAAAAATATAGACCACTTCTTTAAAAAAATTTAAAAAATAATTTAGACCCAGACCTTACATTCTTCACAAAAATTAACCAGAAATTGATCATAGACCTAGATGTAAAATGCAAAAGTATACAACACCTAGGAGAAAACACAAGAGAAAACCTTGATGTTCTTGGGTATGATGATGCTTTTCTAGGTAATATCCCAAAAGCATGGGTTATGAAAGTAATAATACATAAGCTGAACTTCATGAAAATTTAAAACCTCTACTGTGCAAAAGGTAATTATCAAGAGAATTAGAAGACAATCCTTAGGGTGAAAATATTTTCAAAAGACACATTTGATAAAGGATTGTTATAAAAAATATACAAAAAAGTTCTCTTAAAACTCAACAATAAGAAACAACCTGATTAAAAAGTGAGTCAAATACCTGAACAGACAGCTTACCAAAAGAGATATACAGATGGCTAATGAGCATATGAAAAAGTGTTCCACATCAGATGTCATCAGGGAAATGCAAACCAAAACAATGAGATACCACTAAACTCCTACTGAAATGCCAAAATCAGGACCACTGACAAGAACAAATGTTGGGGATGCTATGGAGCAACAAGTACTGTAATCCATTACTGGTGGGAATGCAAGACAGTACAGTAATTTTGGAAGATAGTTTGGCAGTTTCTTATAAAATCAAGCCTACTTTTACCACCTGATCCCACAATCATAGTCTCTAGTATTTACCAAAAAGAAGTTGAAAACATGTCCACACAAAAAACTACACATAGATTATTGTAGTTTTTCATAATTGCCAAAACTTGGAAGTGATCAAGATGTCCTCAGTAGGTGAATGGATAAAATGTGGTATATCCAAACAATGGAATGTTATCAGCACTAAAAATAAGTGATCTTTTTTTAAAGGTTTTATTTAAATTCCAGTTATTTAACATATAGTGTGATATTAGTTTGAGGTGTACAATAGAGTGATTCAACACTTCCATACAATACCTGGTACTCCTTAATTTGATAATTTCTTTATATATTTTGAATACTAACCTTATATCAGATATGCTATTTGCAAATATCTTCTCTCATTCTATAGGTTGCCTTTTAGTTTTGTTGATCCTTTCCTTCATTGTGCAGAAGTGTTTTTATTTTGATGAAGTCTCAATAGTTTATTTCTGCCTTTGTTTCCCTTGCCTTTAGAGACATACCAAGAAGGAAGTTGTTACAGCTGATTTCAAAGAGGTTACTGCCTATGTTCTCCTCTAGGATTTTGATGGTTTCCTGTTTCACAGTTAGGTCTTTCATCCATTTTGAATTTATTTTTGTGTTCAGTGTAAGACAGTGGTCCAGTTTCATTGTTCTGCAGGTAGTTCTCCAGTTTTCCAAACACCGTTTGTTGAAGAGATTGTATTTTTTCCATTGGATATGCTTTCCTGCTTTCCTGAAGATCAATAGACTATTTGTTGTGGGTTCATGTATGGGTTTTCTATTCTGTTCTATTGGTCTATGTGTCTATTTTTGTGTCTGTACCATACCGTCTTAATGAGTACAGCTTTGTAATATAACTTGAAGTCTGGAATTGTGATAACTCCAGCTTTGCCTCTCTTTTTCAGGATTGCTTTAACTATTTAGGATCTTTTGTAGTTCCATACAAGTTTCAGGACTGTTTGTTCAAGGTCTGTGCAAAATGGTGGTATTTTGATAGGGATAGCATTAACTTTGGGTAGTATTTTGACAATATTTTTTCTTCCAATCCATTAAATTACATAGAAACTAAAAACAATGGAACAAATCAATGAAACCAGGGTCCGGTTCTTCAAAAAGTTAGTAAAAGTTCATAAGTCTAGCCAGACTTATGAAAAAGGACCCAAATAAATAAAATCACAAATGAGAGAGGAGAAAAAACAACCAACTCCACAGAAATACAAACAATTATATGAGAATATTATGAAAAACTACATGGCAACAAACTGGACAACCTGGAAGAAATGGACAAATTCTAGAAACATAGAAACTACCAAAACTGAAACAGGAAGAAATAGAAAACTCGAACATACTGATAACCAGCAAAAAAATTGAATGAGTAATTAAAACACTCCCCACAAACAAAATCCAGGGCCAGATGACTTCACAGGTGAATTCTACCAACTTTTTATTCTACCACATTATTTTTAAAGTTTTATTTATTTTTGAGACAAAGAGAGACAGAGCATGAGTGGGGAGGGGCAGAGAAAGAGGGAGACAAAGAATCTGAAGCAGGCTCCAGGCTCTGAGCTGTCAGCACAGAGCCCTACACAGGGCTTGACCCCACGAACCATGCAATCATGACCTGAGGTGAAGTTTGACCCTTAACCAACTGAGCCACCCAGGAACCCCTAATTCTACCAACTTTTAGAGTTAATACCTATTCTTCTGAAACTACCTCAAAAATAAAAAAAAGGAAGGAAAACTTCAAAATCCATTCTTTTTTTTTAATGTTAATTTATTTTTGAGACAACGCGAGAGACAGAGTGCAAGCAGCGGAGGGGCAGACAGAGGGAGACACAGAATCGAAGGGGGCTCCAGGCCCTGAGCTGTCAGCCCAGAGCCCAACGCGGGGCTCGAACTCACGAACCATGAGATCATGACCTGAGCCGAAGTTGGACGCTTAACCACTGAGCCACTCAGGCACCCCTCAAAATCCATTCTATGAGGCCACCATTACCCTGACAGCAAACCAGATAAAGACTCTACTAAAAAAGAGAACTACAGGCCAATATCCCCAATGAACATGGATGCAAAAATTCACAATAAAATACTAGTAAATAAAATCCAACAATATATTTAAAAACATCAGGGGCACCTGGGTGGCTCAGTCGGTTGAGCATCCGACTTAGGCTCAGGTCACAATCTCACAGTTTGTGCGTTGGAGCCCTGCATCAGGCTCTGTGCTGACCACTTACTCAGAGCCTGGAGCCTGCTTCACATTCTCTGTCTCCTTCTCTCTCTGCCCCTCCCCCGCTCATGCTTTGTCTCATTCTGTTTCTCAAAAATAAATAAATGTAAAAAAAAATCATTCACCACAATCAAGTGGGATTTATTTCTAAGTTGCAAGGGTGGTTCAACTTCGCAAATCAATCAATGTGATATATCACATTAGTAAACAAAAGGATAAGAACCATATGATCCTCTCAACAGATGTAGAAAAAAAAACATCTGACCATTAATCCTTGATAAAAAACTCAACAAAGTAGTGATAGAAGGAACATATCTTAATATCATAAAGGTCATCAATGAGAAACCCACACAGCTAATATCATCCTCAATGAGGAAAAACTGAAATTCCTCTATGGTCAGGACATTTCAGGGATGTCCACTCTTACCACTGTGATTTAACATAATACTGGAAGTCCTAGTCTCAGCAATCAGACAACAAAAAGAAATAAAAGCATCCAAATTGGCAAAGAAATCAATTTTTCGCTCTTTGCAGATGACATGATACTATATGTAGAATACCCAAAAGACCTGCTAGAACTGTAGACAAATAAAGTCACAGGATGCAAAATCAATGTACAGAAATCTATTGCATTTCTATACACCAATAATGAAGCAGCAGAAAGAGAAATTAAAGAATCAATCCCACTTAGCGCACCAAAAACAACAGCATACATAGGAATAGCCCTAACCAAGGTAAAAGACCCGTACTTTGAAAACTGTAACATACGGATGAAAGAAACTGAAGATGACACAAAGAAATAAATGAGCTCTTAAGCCAAGAAAAGACATGGCTGAAACTTACATGCATATTACTGAGTGAAATAAGCCCATCTGTAAAGGCTGGAACACCTTATGACTCACGAGGGATGTTGGTAAGGGGGGATGCTATGTATGTGCGGTGATAGGGGATATAAAAGAAATTTCTATCACCACATCAATTGTACTCTGAACTTAAAAGTGCTCTAAAAATGTGTTTTTTTTAAAAAAAAAGATTGACGAAATGGACACTGGCATAGTTTATTTTAAAGAAACTGATAGGCTGACTTGTCAAAATGTGTCTACTGTTTATTTACAAGGGAAAGACACAACCTTTCCGTAGAGGAGTTAAGCCTCAACCCTTTCTGTAGAGGAGTTAAACTTTTAATAATGTTCTTGTAGGCTATCTCTAAATCACAAGTTATAACTTTCTCAAGACTACTATAGAGAACAATTTGAGAGCAAGGTAAACATTCCAGTAAGGACAAATTTTTCTTCACTGTTTTGCTAAAGTATTGCTAGTAAACCACACACTCTTGTTGGCAGTGTTGAATGAAATATATTTCCCCATGTATGGTTACATATCACATGTCTACATAGGATGCATGAGACCTAAATAAAGGTAACTATTAACATTCAAAAGAGAAATGTTCAATTCTGTTATCTCAGTAAATAGCGTATTTTAAAACTAACTTATAATTTACTGTTTTCCAATTTAAAAAACACTTTTACTTACTCATTCCATTTATTTTGTTTTTATTTGGATGGTACCAATGAGAGGTTGCAATTTATGTTACCCTCTCTCACCTCTTTTATATGAAACAATTATGCCACACTTACTCAAAAATTATATTTATTTTTTCCAATTTTATTCAATATGTGAACTTTGTTAAGTATTTGCAACAATTTATATTTAGATTGTAAAACTTTATCTCTCACATGGATATTTCATGGGATAGATACAAGTCTTTTGTAATATTTCTGCTTTCCCGAGATTTCTTGTACTTACACATACAAATCAAAAGAATTCATTGAGAATCTACTATATGCCATGCAGTTTTCTAGCTATTGAGAGCCATCATTGAACAAGTAGACCAGAGACGGTCCTCCTGAGGAGTATATCCCTCCTCTTAGGGCCTACCTACCATGATATCAAGGCTGATTTCATAATGTGAAAGAAAGGATATTTTTCTGAGAAAGGATATATCTTCTTCTGAAGGAGATGTTGCAGGTATCCTATAGAATGCCTTGACTGATATTATACTTGATAGATTTAATGCAAAAGAAATATACTTCAGTATAGAAAATAAATCTAAGTAACATTTCTTAACTCACTTATTTTTCTTTTCAAATGTGTTTTGTTTTTCATGTTTCTCAGAGGTGTCTTGTACACTGCATTCCCTTGATAGAGCTGTGAATGTTTCCTTTAATTATCAAGGTATTTATGAACACTACCAAAAGTTTTAGATATTTTGAGCATGAGAGGTAAATCTTATCCAAGATCTTGGTAAACTTAAAAGTATGTCCCTAAATGTTAAATGGTCTTTTGTTTTCTCAAGTTGTGATAGCTCCTTCTCTTTCATTACTATCACATTTGTGTGGATAATTTAGGTAATTTTCTTTATGTTTTTTTATTTATTTTGAGAGAAAAAGTGAGAGAGCGAGAAAGAGGTAGACAGAGACAATCCCAAGCAGGCTCCACACTGTTAGTGCAGAGCCTGATGCGGGGCTCCAACGCAGCAACGGTGAGATCATGACCCCAGAGGAAATCAGATGCTTAACTGACTGAGCCATCTAGGCACCCCTAGATAATTTTTTAGGTATTCAGGTTATTTAAATTATTTTCACATCTTAGAAACTAATATTTTGATAGGGCAATAAAAATTAAGCAAGGTACATTTTGGTGTCTATTTTTTTTTTGGTGTCTATTTTTAATTTAAATTAATGTAAATTTAATTCAAATATTAAATAGTTCAATATATTAAAAAACATTGTTTGAAAATATAGGTTAGAGCATTTACTTTTTCTAGATCTCTATATAAAACATGTTGTCAAGTTTATTTTAATGTACCAATTGTTTTTATAATAATCAGATGGTGATGAAAGAACGGCATAGTTTTATACTGAGAAAGTGTGCAGGTATAGTTTGAGAAACTGACAAGTTTTTCTAACGACATACTTATTTTGTAAGTACATGGCATAATATTTATTTGTATTTAAAGGAAACATGATGAATTAGAGCAAAAAGCATAATAATTATTGGTCAAAAGCTTATATCCTCTGAAGCGATAAAAAGTAGAAAATATTTCTTGATAGAGAGAAATCATTTAATAAATACTTAACCATGTTTCACAGGTGTTGATTGACAAAACTTTATTATACAAGGTGTATTTCTGCATGTTTAATTTCTCCTTATGTACTCTGTAGTCAAGAAACCAGAATAGAAGAGGTCATTCAGGGCCCCCCTGGGTGGCTCAGTTGGTTAAGCGTCTGACTCTTAAAACTGGCTCAGGTCACGTTCATGGGATCGAACCCCAAGTGGAGGCTGCAATGAACATGGAGCCTGCTTAAGATTTTCTCCCTCCCTCTCTGTCTGCCCCTTCCCTGTTCGTCCTCTCTCTCTTTCTCTCTCTCTCCCACAAAATAAACAAAAAAAAGAAGTCATTCAGTAAATGAGAATAATAGAGTTATCTTCATGTAGGATTATTGAAGAAAAATGCTTTTCAAGAGAATCAAATGGAAGAATTATTGGCAAAGCAGTGGGCTGCAGGTGGTAGACATATTGATTGACTTCTATCACAGTATTTAGAAAGGAATATTTCTCATTAAATCTTTTTTTTGAAAAAGAAAATCATGTAAGAAATCTTATTCGTGGGTAAATGTCATCCTAATAAATAATCTTTTATATTCTTCCATGAAGTTACCTGTGTATAACTTGTTATTTTTTTAGGAAAAATTGGACATTGCATTTTGTATCCCTAAATAACTAGGAATTAAAATGCTACAAAAATTGGAAGTACATTTAATTAACTACTCATATTTTCATTGTACAAATACAAATAATTAAAAACATATATCCTTCACTTCTTTCTAATGCACTTCTTCAAGAAAATCATTAGCAGGCGGGTTCTTTTCAATTCCAATGTCTATGAATTTTTAAAACCATAAATTCAGAGATAGGGATTTGTAGTTTGCTTTTGTTTCTCCCCTCAGTAAAGACTATCATTTTCTCAACAAAATGCATCAGTATCTCAATATTTTTCAAAATGTAAAAATAGATCCTGAAGCTTTTTCATTAATACATATGGATCCACATTAATGATTTTACCTCCTGAAAAGAGACAGATATATTGATAACAGAATTATATGGTACATATAAAATCAACCTTGACATCATAAGTATGTTATATTTAAATATTAAGTAGCAAAATATAGTTAGATACACCCAGAAATCACATCATTTCACTCAACATGAAGAAAGGATATTTTCTCTAGATACACACTTATTGTGGTGTGATTTGAAATAAATTATTAATAGAGACCTTCTCCACATGACACTATTATGCTTGGTAACACTAAAATATATACTAGACACTTCATAAGAATGAATTATTTATAAATATTGATTACTGTATATAATTAGTTGAAAAATAGTGATTTAGAGGACTGTAAATAAGTTTATACATATTTTAAATTATTTTCCCTTACTTATCCCTAGCTTAGAAATGACCAATGATTTTGGTGTGCCAGTCACTTGATACTCTCAGAAGATTATCTTTCAGGACAATGCCCCAAAACTGCATTTTCTATGAATTGTGATTTAGAAATCAAACTAAGATGATATAAAATGTTATATATTTTTGTGTTCATGGTAACAGCTGAAATGTAACTTCTCAAGTTTAAAAAATGATCAAGAAATACAGTGTTAAAAACTAGTGGACTAAACAAATGGTATTTATATCATTTACATATTGAAGTCCCTTTTAATTCTTAAACATGATCATTTTAACAGTAGCAGAGTTGGGGCGCCTGGGTGGCGCAGTCGGTTAAGCGTCCGACTTCAGCCAGGTCACGTTCTCGCGGTCTGTGAGTTCGAGCCCCGCATCAGGCTCTGGGCTGATGGCTCGGAGCCTGGAGCCTGTTTCCGATTCTGTGTCTCCCTCTCTCTCTGCCCCTCCCCCGTTCATGCTCTGTCTCTCTCTGTCCCAAAAATAAAAAAAATTAAAAAAAAAAAAAAAGTTGAAAAAAAAAAATTAAAAAAAAAAAAAAACAGTAGCAGAGTATTTTGTGAACTATAGTCTTTTTGAAACATCAAATCACATACAAGTAATTTGGTTATGTTTTCTTATTATTCCCAAATCCATTATCATAATATTCTAATGACCAGTTAGGCCTACACATCTGTAAGAAAATTTAGAAAATAAAATTTAAATTTAAAATACACTATGATTTGCTAGCACCGAGCAAAACAAACAAAACCACGATAATTTATATTTGACATTAGACTGTTAATTTAGGATAGAAAATACTCTGAAAAAATATTGAAAATACTACTTTAGAAAAAATAAAACCAGTATTTAAAGCAAAACTATCATACAATATCTCTATATTTTTTCCTAAATATCTTATTAGTTCCTGTTGGACAAGTGGCCTTGCATAAACTTTCCTTCCTATCATCATTGAGGTATATTAAGGATATCTCTCTTATTTATAGTTGGGAATTTGCTTGTAGGCATAAAATGTTGTTTGTTTTGTTTTGTTTTGTTTTCAAATATACATATTGAATGCCCATTTTCTTTGAAAGACCTTATGTGAAAAGCATTTGAGTCTCTGATAAAAGAAGTCAGTACTGGGACTGAATTCGACAGAAAATGGAGGAAAGGGCACAGCTTGAGAAGCTGACCAAAGAAAGTGGGAAACCAAACGTAGCAAGTTAGATAGAAGTCTAAAGTATAATTCAGGAATCTGTTCAGAAGCGGGGACATGATTTGATGTCATAGGGAAAAGCCTCAGAATATTCAGGTGAGAAGCACACAGACGGCAAACTAGCAACAGTCATAGTTTTGGAAAATGTAAATGTATGTGAAAATCAGTAAGATAGATCAACTCTCCCAGAAGGAAACCTAATAATGTCCACCAATGGTTTCAAGATCCCACTCAGTGATCAAAACTCAAAGCTGAAGTATCAGTAAGAGCCATTGGCGAAATAGAAGTAACAATTTCTAAAACATCTAAGTAGAAACTCTATCCTGTGACAGAACTAATTGTACTGAAAGGGTAAATACAGGAACTAATGAAAGGGTGTAGGCCACAGACTGAGCTTACAATGATGGGGAATTACAGAGGAAACACAGAGATCTAGAAACTCTGTTTAGGATTAGGTTTGAAGAACTTAACATTAGAACCCAGTAGAATTCTCAATTCATGTTGTTAGCTTTCATCCTTAGTCATATATTTCTCAGGATGTGAAGAATAATCTGTCATATGAGTGATGGCTTGTTTGGGCAGTTTCAGAACTACTCAAATGATTTCCTTGTCCCTAGAGCCATCTCCACATTCAACCATCTCCACATTCACTTTCTTCCATACCCTACCAAATTAACACCCCTAATGCTTCTATAAAAATAAAATAAACGTTCTTTCACCATAATCTTCCCTTTCCAAGACCCAAGGAAAAAGTGTCATTTGCTATAATTTCCAATCATTCCTCTGCACACTTTTAAGTAAATTCTTTCTCTGTTCTTTCACCATGCTGTTCAGAGGTGATGGGCAATATAACCCGTTTATGAAGACAACTGTCCCTATAGATCCACGTTAGGTACAATGCCGTTGCCGGCCCTAACACTGTTGTTTCTGGGTAGCTCTTCCATTCTCTGCAGCAATTATAAATCCCTAAAATCCTTCCTTGTGACCATCACTAGTGTTAGTCACATATTTGTGGTTGTACCTTGTTCCAGGCACAAAAGAGGACTGACTCTAGGGTAGATCTATATAACCATTAAAGTATGAATGGTTATAATAGTAAACCATGATGAAGTATGAATAAAGTATGAATAAAACATGGACCAGTTTGTTTTATTGGTGGTTTGAGACCGTCCAGATACTTCTGCTGGTGCACAGACCTGAACAGCATTCTAGGTGATGGCAGATCAGTCAGGCTTAGTTCCCAAGTGTGTACAGTGAACAGACCTCCCAACAGAGCACTAAACAGCCATGGATAGATAGCTCTAACGACAAATACAACTTTGCTGTTTATTGACGATATTTGTTCTTTATTGAAGTATCAACTAGTTCAGTCCATCTGACTCCTCCCTCCAATTTAATAGAGAAATTAGAAACCATCATATAAGAAACTCATTCAATTCTTGTTCATCTCTCAAGCACCCAAAGAAATCTTTCCTTCTGAGTAAATTTAATTTCACCTGTGCTCTAGATTTAGTATGCTCAATTGTTATGGCAACCTCATTTTATTACCCTCTATCTTCTCTCTGTAACCAATTCCTCTACAATACTAAGGTGATTGAGATTGTTTCTCAAACAGAATTCCATTTCATTGGTCTATTAGTCCATCTATACACCAGTGACACATTGTTTCAGTTATTCTAGATTTTGACATTTTGCAAGATATGGCTAAGTAAATGGTTAATGTAGTTAAGCAAATCTTCAAACATAGTTGTTGTTTCCCACAAGATTTCCTTGGCTATTTTTGGCACTGGGTATTTCCATATGAATTTTAGAATCAGCTCGTCAGTTTTAACAATGATTATGATTAAGCTTATAGTTTCATTAAAAGTAAATATCTCATTGAGTTTCCCAATAGATGAACATGATACATTCCTATGTTTGCTGTGGACCTCTTTCTGTCATTATATAATTTTCTGTCATTGTATAATTTTCAAGTAAGTGGTGGTGCATTTATTTTTATTAAATTTATAATAAGGCCCTGATGTTTTTGATACCGTTGTAAATGGTAATATTTTTAAATACATATTTTTTACATTTGTTCATTTGTACAACATCCCTTAATAATGTTTTATAGTTTTTAATATAGAAGTACAGGTTTTTAACATATTTTTTCAGGGTTTAAATTCTTATACAAGAGTTATTACTATATTTTTGGCTTATTTGTATGTATGTGTTCTTAATATGACTATTATTGCACTCTTTTTAGATTTAAATTTATGTTAGCTACTGGTATAAATAAATACAACCAAATTGTGTATATCAGCCTTGTATACAGCAAATTCTAAATTCACATAAAATATCTTGTAGTTTTTAAAAGATATACTTATTTTATCTAATTATATTGCAATTTTTACTTATTACTCTCAAATATTTCTGTGTATTTTCCCCTTGCCTTACTAATATCCAATCCAAAGTTTAAAAGCAGTGGTGTTTGTAGTATTCTAGCCTCATGTACATACTAATAGAGAAAGCATCCAATAATGTCTGTGACTTTTAGAGATATTCATCAGTGTTTGAGCCTCCTTGAGGGGCTGGAGATTTGCTACACAAATGATTAAATATTACACCCATTCCTTAGCTTTCTTTATTCACTGCTACTACAAAAGATGAGACTATATGAAAAAGAGAAGCATGAAAAATTCTCTCTGGATGCCCCACGTGTATCATTTTCATATCTACTACTATGAATGACTTGCTATTTTTTTTTTTCCTGAAGTCTTAATAAAGTTTAGACTGGCCATTCTATCATTTTTCCTGATATTTATTTTCCCTCATCAACATCTCAAACTTCTGAAGATACACTGCACCAGCTAGTACCTTTCATTCCACGGATAAGTCATCTTAATTCACTACTGGTGAAAGGTATCAATGCTGGCTTGTCACCCTGTGCCCAGTTATCTGTGTTATATCTACCACTAATCTTAACTGTAAGACAAGCAGCAGGTGATGAAGCTCCAAATCCCAACTGTCACAGTTTGTTTTTTCTGGAGTGCAGATGCTGGGACAGAGTCCAGTACATAGGGTGTTTGTTAATAATTACCATTAGCATCAGCAAATGTGCAGGGCAGTGGGGGAGGATTAGCTGAAAGGAGATCTTGAGCTTTGAGGAAGACCCATCTGCGTCAGTGAACTCCAAAGAGGAAGAAATATCCCGTCAGAGTTCTTTCACATTCGACTGATCAGTCTAGCAGTCCTTGATCAGTCTTTGCAAGTGGGCCTAGAGGTGGTTTTGTGCAGCCGAGGCAATCCTGAATGGACTGTCAGCTAAAGAATGTTCCCCAACAACACTTTCAGCTGTGTGCAAGCTATCTTTCCATGAAGAAATATCCAAGCAATGGATGACTTTATTAAGCACATAAATCACCTTTTTGTGCAATGTTCTGAACTGATTTTGATTCATCAATGTTGTTAAATTAGTGAGAAACAAAACAAAACAAACAACAAAATACCTGCCCTCAAATTTCAACTTCTTTTAGCATGACTTCTTGGCTTCTTTTCGCAGACAGCTTCATATATGGCAAATAGTTCAAGATGAAAATTATTATATATCAGCCTCTCTTCTCTGTGCTTTTATTTTCCTCTCTGGGGTCTAAATTACTCAATATCAGTCTGTCTTGGCAGCTCTCCAATGCCTTTTATAATTATAATATGCATATTTTTTATGAGTATATATATTTCAATTAATGTACTGAGAGATGGGGCACATTGACTTGGTGTAAGAGTTTCTGTCATTGTCAAAAATAGACTTCTCCATTTTTTTGATATATTAAAATTATCTGATGTTTATTTTTATCAAACACATATATGTCATCTATTATGTACCACCTGCTAGGTAAAACATTCTTTTTAGAGCCCAAGACTCTGACCCAATTCCATTAAGCTTTTCCATCTTGGGAGGGAAGGATAAGTAGGAGCAAATGGGGAAAACAATGGGACCTTTTAACCCCCTTCAATGATTATACTTAGAGAAACAAGTAAAAGTTGAATGATTTATACTCTAAAAATGGATTCTAATCTGAAATGGCAGAGGATAACAATATATTATACTTGTTAAAACCATTTTAGTTTTTATAAATGGATTTTTTCATGCATGCCAGGTAATATTTTATTCCTTTATACTAGTAAGCTAAATTCAATCAGTTACTGAAGCCAAATACTGTCAGAAAAGGGAACTATTTGCATTCAAAAGGGAGGAAGTATCTGGAGAAAGAGAAACTATGAAATCTATATGCTATATTTAAACAATGTTAGATATTGAAAAAGGAATAAAACAATTCCTTGGACATTGATTTACTATACTGAAACAGAGTGGATGACATTCTCTGTCAGAACAGATTTGGACTTGGATTGAGGAAAATGATTCTAAACCACAAAAGCAGAGAAATCTACTTGGGGTTTAGACATATGATAGCTGTCCTCACCTTTATGACATTTAAATATTAAATTATGTAAAAAGAATAGTTTAAAATCACCCTGACCCATCATTCCATGATGTAATTTGTTGTCCGAATATCACAGTTGTACAATAAAAATGCACTCAATATCTCAAGCTAACTTGTCCATCCAATCTAATACCAGGTAGAGTAATGTGATGATATTATAGGTTCTCCTTGGAAATGGAAGTGAAATATACTATATCTTTTCTTATCATTTGCATTTCAAGGCAGCATTGTTGATATTTTGCTATATGAACAAGGCTTTTAAATTATTTAATATTATGACAATTAAGTCTTTGAGATTAATTTTTCATTTGATTTTGAAAAAAACCAAAAGGACTGAGCTGTTGAAAACATTCACCAAGTATTGCAATATTTATTAATTTATTAATCTTATAATCTTATTATTTGTCCATATCTCACCTTTGAATCATATAAATATCAGAAAAAAACTTGGTATTATTTGAATTACTTACCTTTTCCCACAGATCTGTTGTGCCTAGTATTAATTTCTCCACTTATTTGTATCTCTAAGATGGACAGAACTAGAGCCTAAAATAGTTTTTCTCATAGTGAGTTGTAAAGAATAGAGAAAATATAATACAATTTTTTTTTTATATTATACTCTACTGTATCAAAAGATTTCAGGATTAGGATATCCTGTCAGTTTTACTGTAGCTAGATATGGCCTTTCACCACCGTGCCAACTGGAATTTGGTCCTGGTGGTCTCAATTTCATATCTACAGGAAAATTAAAATTATAAATTCCAAATTAAATTTCTGATAGAATATATTTTTTTTTAATTTTTTGAGTTTAAAATTCTAAAACATACAAAAGTTTGATAATAATATTGCATCTAATTGTACTCTTGCATGCTTTCTCTCTCTGAATATATGTTTACAGTATTCTTTTACAGAGCAACAAAAACATTATCTTTCTAAGATAATTAAGAGAAATCCCAAAATAGAATTTAATACATAGTTCATATTCAAATGTTTCCCAAAATAATTTATAGGTTTTGTGTTTTTTCAAACTGAGATCTAGTCAAGCTTTTTCCTTGCTTTTTTTTTTTTTTAGGTCGCTTTTAACATTTTTTTTTTTTTCCTCCCCAAACACTAATTTTATGGGAAACTCAAGTCAGTTTTTATATAGAAGATAATAATAGGCTCTGTATTTGACTGTTCTTCTCATTGTGTCATTTAATGTGTTCTTCTATTCCCTGCAAATCTAAGTTAAATTTAGAGTCTTGGCTATATTCAGGATAAACTGCTGGTCAGAACTCTTCAAAAGTAAAGATTTATGGTACTTCATAAATGTTATATAAGAAGACACTAAAAGCCGATCTGTCTTAACCTTAGAGATGAATCACCACATTTAAAAGTTAATGAGCGCTAGATATATTCATTGTAAACATCCATTTTCCATCTTTAATTAGTCATTAAAACATACAGTCATAATCTGACAACATAAAATCAGCTGTCCCTCAAGGCACTTTCTACTCATAATTTTTACCAAACATATGAACCTTGCCTGAATTTATGATTATTTATGAGGATTCTGAAATGGTGATTTCCAAGTTTTTTCTTCTATTTACATTTATAGTATCTATTATTCTGTAAATCATAGCCCTTTGGGCTCATGGATTTTTTTTTCCATTTCAGTGTGTTAAAGGGAATTACATTAATTATTCTTGATGCTCAAAATATACCAAATGTGTAATGTGGGAGCCTCTTTAAACCTGCTCCTGTGTCCTTTTGATATTATTCAATGACTTCTTTTTTGTTTTGCTTTATGTTGTTTGTTTGTCTCCATTCTGGATTCAGATTTGCCTTGTATTTTTTTCTGCTCAGACTTAGCACCAGTCGTGTCCCCAGGGATATATGACTCTTTGTACTAGGTAATAGTAATTAAACACAAATGGTGTTTAAACACAATGGTATTTAAAGACAATGGTATTAAAACACAAAGATCTGGGTGCTAGCTCTGTAATTATTTCTGGAGTGTCATTGCTTTTCGGCTTTTTCAGTGTAAGAGGGCTGGAATATGAGTTGATAGTAATGTGCAATTCAAATCACTGGACTTTGTTGTAATTAATTTCATTTTATATTTGTATATTCACTATAAGAAAAATGAAAATAATGTAAGACAAATTTATATATTGAAATACATATCCATTTGTATATTTTATAGAAAGTTCAAGACTGCAATATAAATATTACTAATATAAATGAAGCTAAAAAGTAGAAGGAATTTTTGAACTTAGGTTATATGAAGACTGTAGAGTCAGAATACCATGTTCTAAATTACTTAAAATAATCAATTTTTAATGGGTTATATTTTTAGTTTGATGTACATTTCAGTTTATTTGGTTTCCTTTTCATTTCATTTCATTGCATTCAATCCAATTTAAAATCCTTCCCTTTCTTTAATTTAAATTCAAGTTAGTTAATATACAGTGTACTCTTGGCTTTAGGAGTAGAACCCAGTGATTCACTTCTTACATATGAAAATTTCCTTTTTTTTTTTTTTTTTTAATTTTTTTTTTTCAACGTTTTTTTTTTATTTATTTTTGGGACAGAGAGAGACAGAGCATGAACGGGGGAGGGGCAGAGAGAGAGGGAGACACAGAATCGGAAACAGGCTCCAGGCTCCGAGCCATCAGCCCAGAGCCTGATGCGGGGCTCGAACTCACGGACCGCGAGATCGTGACCTGGCTGAAGTCGGACGCTTAACCGACTGCACCACCCAGGCGCCCCGAAAATTTCCTTTTAATGCAAGTTTATGTTTTAATATGTAAAATATTTCTCTATGTTAAATTAAATAAAAATAAAACATTTAGAGAGGTTTTAGTATCTTCACTAATCCCTCAACATATACCCATCCAATCATGCTACAATTAGACTGTTTCCAAGTGTCGGAATAATGCTATAGTAAATAACTTTGTACATCTTGTTTCTTATTTATAGAAGTATTTCGCTACAGATTGTGCGTTCATAGATTAAATGCATACACATAATTTTCTTCAGATGTTTCCAACTTTTCCTCCACATAATTTGTACTATTTTGGACTTCGACTGACAATGAATGAAAGTTCCTTTTCCCCATAGCCTTATCAACAAATTGTATTATAAATTTTCAATTTCAATTGTCAAACTGAAAGTTTAGAAATGGCATCTCAGGGTAGTTTACTCAATGTCCAAATTACACAAGGTTTACACAATGTCCAAATTACACAATGAACCAAATTACATTTAGGTTCAGAACTAAAATCTATACCCTTCCCTAATTTTTATTTTATGGGGCTTATTCTGATTAACTTTTTAAATGAAATTTCTTTATTTTATTTTATTTTTTTAAATTTTTTTAACGTTTTTATTTTATTTTTGAGACAGAGAGAGAGACAGAGCATGAACAGGGGAGGGGCAGAGAGAGGGGGAGACACAGAATCCGAAACAGGCTCCAGGCTCTGAGCTGTCAGCACAGAGCCCGATGCGGGGCTCGAACCCACCCACCGCGAGATCATGACCTGAGCTGAAGTCGGCCGCTTAACCGACTGAGCCACCCAGGTGCCCCTAAATGAAATTTCTTTTATTCCAAGTGAAAGAATCCTGATATGGGACAATACTAGCAACCAACTCAATGTTTGTAGTTAAAGGAGACTCATAAAATTTTATTGAGCTATTAATATTTCATAATGGATCTCTTCTTTGAAGTTACTATAAAAAGCCTGTATCCCTAAAGTTGCTAGATTATGACTACTCATATTTATGTTGGAGATTAAGATGGGGAAAACTTCCATTGATGCTTACTTATGAAGAATGATTGCTCTAACAATCATGCTATAACCATATTATAGTCAAAATAAAGTTGTGATGTAGAATTAAATAAAAAAAAGTCTCTGCTAGTTGCACAATCTTCAGAGGGTCAAAGATGAAGCTGAGATTGGATCTGAGCTCTGCCTTTAATTCTTCCATTCTTTTTCAAAACTATAGCTGTGGGTAAATATAGTACTGATAAATTCAAAATAAGATGATGGCCTTTCCTTTAAACTTTCCCAGGAAAAAAGTAGATAATCCCAATTTTTTTTTTAGGACTTTAGTACAATAAGACTTAAAAAGTCACCACCCAGACAATGATAAGTAATTATGTATTTAAATTATCCTGCATGACTACAAAACAAGGAGGAGCAGCACAGTGACTTTCTGTTACCATGAGACACTTGCACCGGCCATCTTCATTCAGGCAGTTGGGGGCAGCAGTGTTTCTCTCATCCTGTGCTGTCCTAAGAATTCACTGTATTGTTAGAGTTTTCTACATTGATAAGCTTTACATTATAATAACCTATCATGTTTACGGTCTTCCCTGATATAGATAAACCTTACATACTTATAATGAAATAAAAGAGACAACCTATCCATTTACTCGTTTTACCAAAATACTTTTACTTCTAGTACAAATGTAGGAATTAGCTCTGTAGGTCATTTAGAAGGGAACAATAACATTTCTCATGCATATTGAAGAAAACCCACCCCACAAATTTGAAAAATGTATAATAAAACCTAAAAAACCAGGTCATGAACAAAAATGAAATTCAATAGTCACAAAATTTTGAGATTGTGAAAACATAATTTTAACTATACAACAAAGAGTGTGGTACTATGTAAAACTTAGGTACAAGTGATGAAAATACACAAGTGGTATATTAATTTTAATTCTATTTGGCAAGTAATACTTAACATATTTTCCCAATTTTAAATAATTTAAAATTTACTTTTAAAAGTAATATTAGGGACGCCTGGGTGCCTCAGTCTGTTAAGTGACCAGCTTCGGTTCAGATCATTATCTCACAGTCTGTGAGTTCAAGCCCCACGTCGGACTCTGTGCTGATAGTTTAGAGCCTGGAGCCTGATTTGGATTCTGTGTCTCCCTCTCTCTTTGCCCCTCCCCTGCTCGTGCTGTCTTTCTCTGTCTCTCAAAAATGAATAAACATTAAAAAATTTTTTAATATTATATATATCATTTTAAGTATACAGTATTTTATTTAATATTATGAAAAATATTTTTAAATAAGGAAATGGAATTATTGAGATTTTTTCACATAAATTTTGTCCAACATAATTCTGTGTTTGGTTCTCAATACTTTTTATTTTGCTATTTCCATTTTGATTTTTTCATTTTTAGTTTTACTCTTCACTTACTGATGATGAAAAATGACATATTAACATTTAAAGGAAATTATGTTGTAACTATTTAAACAAATAAATCTATAATAAAATCAACACTAATTGATAGAAACTTGTAATATTTTACAGATATCTCAAAAATAATCATTATATTTAGAACTCTATGTTCCTTTCTTATATACTGGCTTCTGCTCCACAAATTGAGAAGGAAACATACACATTTTTTTCTGTTTTTTTTTTTAATGTTGTTATTAGCACTAATAATATCAACATGGAAAAACACATGCTGTCATCATTAGAAATAAACAATGTTGAGTGGTTAAAGTGTACATGACAAATCACTTTGTAAAAGTTCTCAGAGTCTCACTTCATCTAGTGTCTTATTTTCCTGACAGCTCTAACTTCACACTATTTTCAGGCGCTTCCCAGGTACAATTTGCTCACTAACATTCTGTAAGCTCTAAAGGACCAGCAACGTCTCATACAAGTACAAAGGAAATATGTAACAGCAGTGGTTTGAATTGCTGCAAAAGGATTGCAGACAAGTACGTCAAACAATAGTGTAACAGCTAGCATTATATCCAGATATCTAGAAGGGCATATCTGCTCTACCTTTGTAAATGGGAAAGGGTCGTTGTTTGCAGGTCAAAGAGAACTTGAGAAATGTCTCAATAAAAAGGACAGGGATGGATTCAAACAAACTCTCTGAGAGTCCTAAATCCTACTTCTCTATAACCCATGACGCAAGTCACTATAAATGATAATTAATCACCCTTGATCATCTGATATCTCCTACTGACTGATTTTCCAAACAAAGCGAAAATTTCCACATACTTTCCTTGCTGAAATAGAAGAAATTTTAACCCTTGTCTGATCATGACCTTCTGGGAAAAACTAAAACAAACACCTATAAAATTGAAGCAAATCAAATGAGGGAATTATCTATGAATCCCTAAGTACCTTCCAAATCAGAGTATTGGACCCTTGTAATCTCTTTTACTGTTACCACTGCAGATATCAGTGTCAGACCTAACCATGCATGCTTATGCGTGACAAGAACAAGAATGAAATCTTAGATGAATAAATAAACCACCACCACATGTAGAGAGATAATTCTTCTGACTCTGACAATATTCTTAATTTAAGGACATAAAGAGTAGACTTTCGTCCAAAGATTATACATTTTGTCAGCTTACGTGAAAAAAATCTTTGGGATAGTTGCCTTTGTTTTCCCCAGAGCTGTGGGAAAAACATTTAGACATTAAATACATGGTTTTATGTATTTAACTATGAATAACAGATATTGCCAAATTCTCACAACAAAATTGAAATGTATATTAATATTTTGAATATGCAATCCGATATACTGACTTCTAGATTACTGTGCTATCATCTCATATCAGAGGCCTGTGCGCTGCCATTTCAGTGGAGAACATTCTTTCCAATGTACACATACAGTTTGGTGGTTGACTGCTTACACATGGAAGAATGGAGTGTTAAGGATGGGCAATACTTTTGGCACAAACACACAGAAATTCTGATTAAATCATGTCCTGAAAAAAGTGCAGTCCTGAGAAAATTAAAGGAAAAAATACAGGCATGAAATATAAATTGAAAAAAAACTTAAGGATAACTATTTGGGGTTGATAGGGCAGAAGACAGAAAATTCAGATCTGTATGTTGACACTAAGGGCTAGGTACTAAAGTTCTAATGCCTACGCAGGCACAGGAGCCAATGATGTAGCTAAAATTTAAAAATATTCATTACCAAACAAGACAAAAAGAAAACAAACCATTATTAAGAAAGTGGCAAAAACACAGGTTGAATACAGGAGAATTAAAAATTAAAAATTTCAGTAAAAAATTCAATTATCCATATCTTGAATCTGCAAACTTTAAAGCTCTCTGATGTCCTCACACACGTGTTTAAATGTTTTTTTTTTTTCTTTCAGCTTTTCCAGTGCCTTCCAGTTTTCTTGTCATTGTGGGAATAAAAACTAATAGGTCCTATTATACTTCCCAACATACAGCCTTGCAAGGGTTTTCATAGGTCCAATCTGAGTCTCATAAATGATTATCTAGATAATTTGAATCATCAATTCCAAGGATACATTTAAACTAATGTTGCAGCTCTTATTCATAAACATTTTACATGTAGTCTACACATGAGGCTACATGGGTAATGGAGTTGTCCATACTGTTTACATAATACTCTCTTAGGTGGTATTTCAAAGAGCACTGTACCCACAACATTTTGAACTGCTCTCAATAACATCATCATTCCAATAAAGTTGTGGTTAAAGACACATTTTGAGTCTTTTCAAAGGTAAGGATTTAATCCAAGGTACGAGTACACCATCACACTTCTAAAATCACAGACTATAGGGGCGCCTGGGTGTCTCAGTCGTTTACGTGTCCGACTTCAGTTCAGGTCATGATGTCACGACTCATGAGTTCAAGCTCTGCATCTGGCTCTGTGCTCACAGCTCTGAGCCTGGAGTCTACTTCAGATTCTGTGTCTCCTTCTCTCCCTGCCCCTTTCCCACTCATGCTCTGTCTCTCTCTCAAAACTAAGTAAACATTAAAAATAATAATAATAGGGGCGCCTGGGTGGCTCAGTCGGTTAAGCGTCCGACTTCGGCTCAGGTCATGATCTTGTGGTCTGTGGCTTCAAGCCCCACGTCGGGCTCTGTGCTGACAGCTCAGAACATGGAGCCTGTTTCAGGTTCTATGTCTCCCTCTTCCTCTGACCCTCCCCTGTTCATGCTCTCTCTCTCTCTGTCTCAAAAATAAATAAATGTTACAAAAATTAAAAAATAAAATAAAAAATAAAAATAAATAAATAAAATAATAATAAAAATCGTAGACTATAGCTTCAAACTATACTACAAAGATGACTTGGAATGGATAAATACTTCCATGTCACTAATTAAAAGTATGATAGAAATTATACGACTTCAAAGTTATAAGCAATTAGCGTATCTTTTATGTAGTAATCAATAAGGTTACAATCACCTCATCTAATGTTAACTTTATATATTAATATAATAATTTTCAAGTGTAAGAGGAAGACACATAACTACAATTAGCTACATATAAAGGATTGTGGCTATACCTGCTAGAAAGTCTAATAGTTATAGTATCTTTAGAATAACCGATTTTATAAATTTGATGGAGCTCTGTTTCTCCTTTACTTGGCCTTGCTACTTTTACTTTGTTGGTTTTATTCTACAGAAATCTTATTCATTACTGACAGCGTTTCCAGACTTACACGATCCAATCTTAAAGTTGGCAACCTCAGTGAAACAAGATCTTCCTCCTCTAATTTTAGAATGTAGAATAATAGCTCTGCCTTCTCTTGTTGCCTCACACATATCCACACAGACCACGCAAAGGCTTGAACCCACAGTTTGAGTCTTGGTAAAATGCCTTGTGATCCTCCCACGACAGGAGAGGACAGAAGGCCTGTGAGGAGCAACTGGAAAACCATGTCACATATCCCTCTGTATATCATCTGTGAGACTAACATGAACCATTTTTCGCCACATCCCAGATTCTGATGTGGTGTGGGGCTCTCTGTCCCACCCCCTTCAGAATAAAGCTTCAGAATATAAAACCACCTGGCTGCAGTCTAGAATGGGCTCCTTAGTGATGGGGTATCCAGCAACTCTGTCTAGTCTTTCAAACTCTTTTTCTTGTGTCATCGCTTTTTGTATGGGACAAGCAACTTGGGCAGCTGGCACCTTAGGCTTATTTTTCTTTTCATTGTCTATGTGAACAATAAATTGTCTAATGCAACGATAGTTGTTTTAATGTTATCATTACCAGTCACTTCAGTCAGGCCTTGGTCTTAGCTTGTCTTATGCATGCTTCACACAAACATCAAATGGCCATGCAGGTGGTCACGAAAAGAGAAAAACTTGTCATGGTGTGGAGGAGAAATACAAAACCTATAGAAGGTGGAAATATTAAATCATAACTAAAATATATCTTAAACAAATACACCTTTGTCTTTTTTAACTGTTTGAAAGATCCCAGATACTTCTTTTACGTATGGATTTTCTATTGTTAATGGACTAGCACAAATTTTGGCTTAAAACAACACAGACTTATTATGCCATACTTCTGTAGAAGTCAAATGTCTTACTGGGCTTGATCTTCCATTTTCAAAGTCAATAGCATGTATATCTCTGATCATTCTTCTGTCACTCTCCACAGCTGAAAAAGGATTTCTGCCTTTAGGACTCAAGTGGTTATGTTTGTCCCATCAAAATAAAGATAATCCATTAAGATGGGGACATTATTAATGCTTAATATAGTAACATCTACAAAGTCCCTTCTGCCATGTAAGGTAACAGTCACAGGTTCTAGAGATCAGGCCGTGGACATCTCTGGGAGGGCATTTTATTCTTGTCATCAGAAATTGCTGACAGAGGTATTCAATTGCTTAACAAATATGTGTATAGTTATGCTTACTGAATGTGGGATGGTAGTGGAGAGAAATTAAAATTGAGTCCATATTCCTAACAGCCATAGTAGAAACACAGAGTTAGTACACCCAGTTGCTAGTTGGAACCATGAAAATCAAAATATCATGGTAATTATGAAAGACAGAAGAGCAGACAGACCATCAGAGTAGTCTAAAATGCAGATTTGAGTGAAATTATATGGCTCCCAAGATGAAATCAACAGGCAGCTAGGTAACTAAACCACAGGCAACCAAGCAACTGGTAAAACTCAGATTTTATCATTGAAAATATCTGGGTCACCAAATAGGCCACAAACTCTAAAAATCACGACCCTGTCCAGTTTCATACCTACGCAAAAAATTGAAGCACTCTGAAAAAAAGGTCAGGTGAGTCTCCTAAGGATTTTTTCTATTGCATCGTGCATATTGACAGGAAACACTGACCTGATCCTTCCCCAAAGGAAACCGTCACTCACTAACTAAGTAAATGACTCCAAATTAACCCCAGTTCTAGCATGTGACATTAATCCACTAGGCTAAATAAAGCCTTATCAGGTAATAAATGGAGTGATTACTGAAGACCTCATCTTGACCTAAGTTGCCCTAAATCAATCTATATATATTTACTCATTCCCTGAGGGCAGCCAAGGGCCCAAATTACGTCATGTTATATCCACAGAAGATGACAAAATTGTTATGGCATTTAAAGTGGAAAGAATAAAAGTTCTTGTAGCCATAGATAACAAGCTGGTAGTACTGGCTTCTAAAGACTCTGCTGCTCCATGGGTTAAGGGGATCAATATCACAGGACATTATTACACAGCTACAGAAAACCAGAGTATTGTGGCACGCTAGCTGGAAGATTCTCCTTCAGAAAGGCAACTTTAATCATGTAAGAAACCTCATGGTAGAAATGTGTAATATCACATGACATACCTGTAACACACTTCTACCTCTACTATAGGTATGTCACCAGCACAGCTGATATTCCTTTGGTATAGATTATACAGTGTACTAATTGCCTCTATCCATTTTGATTTGATTTAGTGCCTATGTTTAACCTTGTACTGAATAAATTTAATATCAACCCTGCCACAGTACAAGATATGGAAAATATAAGTGATTTGATTCTTTACACATCCCTTTTCATTCTCCTTTTGACTAGATAAAAGTTTTAAGTGACAGGACTTGAGAATAACACTGCAAGTATTAACTTAATCAAGTCATGTTTTCCACTGAAGATGTAGTCCTGAACACATTCTCTTTACTAGGGCAAACTAATATAATCCCTGGAAGTTGGAATAATATTATTAATCCGGTCAGTGGAGGTTTCTCTATACCAGGTGTGAAAATAAAGGAAACCTCTTTTAAGAAGGAGTCAGGGGGTGCCTGGGTGGCTTAGTCGGTTGGGCGTCCGACTTCAGCTCAGGTCACGATCTCGCGGTCCCTGAGTTCGAGCCCCGCGTCGGGCTCTGGGCTGATGGCTCAGAGCCTGGAGCCTGCTTCCGATTCTGTGTCTCCCTCTCTCTCTGCCCCTCCCCCGTTCATGCTCTGTCTCTCTCTGTCTCAAAAATAAATGAACGTTAAAAAAAAAATTAAAAAAAAAAAAGGAGTCAGGAACACTCAAGGGGGAGCTCTCACACACTACCACTTGCTATAGGAAGTATACTTCCTACTCCTCAACAGGAAGCAGCTTACTTTACATATCCCAGCAGGAGGAAGGAAGAATTTCTCCTTGGCCAGCCACAGCCCAGCCAACAAGAACTCAGCAAAACAGCCTCGCCCAGCTTCTTCCTTTCCCCTATAAGAACAAGCCCCTTTCCTCCACTCTCCAGACTTGCCTATGATTCACCCTAGTTTGCTTATCCTTAATTGCAATTCCTCTGCTATTCCCAAATAAATGCTGGCTTTTTTTTTTAAGGTCAATCAATTCAGGGGCCTGCAAACTATAGCTGTGGGGCAATCTGACCTGCTATCTGTTTTGTAAACAAAATTATATAGGAACACAGCAAAATCTATTCATTTACATATTACCCATAATTGCTCTGATATTTCATTGGTAGACTCAAGTATGTGCAATAGAGTCTTCATGGCTCACAAAATTTCAAATACTTACTCTCTGGTCCCTTACAGAACAAATGCTATCAATCTCTAGTTTATATCAACAAATAGAAAAGCATAGAAGATCGCTTTCATCAGGCAAGAATTAAAGTCTTTTTAGTTTCTTTTTTTCACAGATACTGATTTGTTTCTCTTCCCCAAATAATATACACCTCACCACTGTAAACGATATTGCATTGATGACACCATGCTAATATGACTGAGAAAAGGGGAATCGTTGGCATTTTAATGTTTTTGTAGTTCACTTGCAATGGCCCAGGGTACCAATTTAATTCAGAAACACAGAGCACTGCCATTTCAATGTAGAATACTTTCCTGAAAATTTCCCTGGGATTTGAAGAATCAAAATCTTTCCCTTATTTTTGACCTACAAAAAAATGGATGGATCATAGAACAATGATGCAGCTAATTGCCTCATATAAAGAAATGCGGCTCCCTAATACACTTGCTATAGTTACACTATCCTCAGCAGAATAAAATATGGCATGATTTTTCCACACACACACACACACACACACACACACACACACACACACACACAAATGGTTCCAGGATATTTGGTTTGCACTGAAATCTAGATTACTGCTCATCCCCTAGCAAGCTAGATCACGGATCACTTTTGTTTCCCAGCCTAAATGCCACTCTCTCTCTCTTTCTTTTTCTCTTTCTTTCTTTCTCTTTTTTTCTTTCCTTTTCTTTTCTTTTATTTTCTTTTCTCATTCTTCTATACATATCAGCTCCAACATTTATCTACTCATCTTCTCGGACATTATTATCTAGTAGCCTTATCAGGTCATCTTATAAAACACAGGGTAGAAGTTGTTTAGAATTAACACAAATTCTTTAGCAAAGGCTTTATAATCTACTCAAAATCTACTTGATTTTCCAAGTCTAAACTTTGACCTTGCTACCTTAGACCCCTGCCATTCCCTTTTCATCCAATAAAACTCTCATTAAATCTTCAAAACAACAAATTATGCCTCTACTGGAATATTGATTTCATATGTTGATTTCAACACCAAAATGATTAGTAGGCAAGCCTTCTCAATGAACTCATCCGCTTGTAAAAATTACACATCTGCTGTGGCCCTTTTAGTGTTTTGTGTTTACTTCTAAACGCACACACACACACACACACACTCACACATACACAATCAAAAAGCGGGGATGTTAAAGAGAAACGGTAACCCTTAACCTGGTAGATACATTAAGTATACTGAGTATATTTTTTCTTAACTTATAGAATTTATGTTTGACCACTTCACAAAGAAATGCTCTGTACAAAGCTTTCTCTCTGCTCTTTTTAAGCAACCATAGTTCATTGGTAAATCCACATTAATAATACCTTCCTGGAGGATACTCAACTCAGACCACATAGTCAGGTGTGTGCTGGCTAGATTCTTATTTAGATTTCTATTGGTCAATCTCTTTGTTTATAATGGTCTGAAGAAAATCTACTTTAACTCAAAGCCTTTATTTTGGCACAATATTTTTCTTCTCTGGTTTGATTTCCAGATTTGGTTTCTTCTTCTAAGCTTCACACTTACAAACATTGTTTAAGATTTTTCATCGAAGTCAACTTGAATAGACCAACAGTTAAAACAATTAATGGCTATTGAGCATCTATCATTTAAAATAGGCTTCACAGATGAGCAAACTTGAAAAGAACACATCTTTTCTATGCTAGTCCACAGGGAAATATGGAAAATTCACCAATTTATTTTACAAGCCAGCATATAATGTAATAAGACCTAACTAAATAGCACATGCTTGTGTATGTGCATGAACAAAAACTCCAAATTGTATAATTGATCATAGAAGCAAACATCTAAATACAATAGCACATGTATTCCAACAATAGGCTAAAAGAATAAGCAATAAGGGTTAGTTTAGAAATCTAAGGATCATTCAAAATTAGGAAATCTATCAATATACTTCAATGCATCAATTATTAAAGGAGAAAAAAAGATTATATAAATATACAACTAAAAACATCTCAAAAATTCAGCAGTCACTCCTTATAAGAATTTAAACAGAGAGAAACTACCTAATTGCAACTTTTGAATTCTTAATTTGAATACTGGACTAGAGAGTGGGTTGGGGAATATGTATAAAGAACATATTGGGGAATTTGGCAGGAAGGAAGGAAGGAAGGAAGGAAGGAAGGAAGGAAGGGAGGAAGAACAGATTATTCATGTCTGAGATCTAGTTCCCTGTCTCACTTGATTCTGACAAAATCATTTGAACTATGGCTGTGAAATGCAAGCTAGTTTAACAAAAATATATTTTAAAAGTGAAATCAATATATCATTTATTCATAATTTTGTAATTGACAATTTTACAAGTACTTATTTCTCCTAGCTTAACTTCATAAGACATACAATTTTTTAAAAAATAAATGTGGCAGGTTAAGACAACACAAATTTATTGTCTCATTGTTCTCATGGATCAGGAGTCAGTCTGGCATAGCTGAACTGTGTCCTCTTCTTGGGCTCTCACTAGACTGTGGTGAAGGAGTCAGGTAGGCTGTATTCTCCCCATATAAGCTTCTATCCAGGATATTCTATCCAGGATAATGTCCTATTTGAGTAAGTATAAATCAACTGATCTGGGATCTTAATTATATTTGCAAGACCCTCTCATCTTTATCAAATAAACTAACCTTATCACTAGAATGACATTCCATCATTTTTATGGGTCTCGCTCATTCTCAAGAGGCAAATACATATCTGGGGGACCATCTTATTATTCTGCCTACCACAGAAGATTTAAAATATTTAAGCAAATTAACATCAAATAAACCTGAAACTTAAAACTATAACACCTGTGTTAAATACTCACCTAGACCTACAGGCAGGACAGTAAACCTCTCTGAAACTCAGTTTCTTAATTTCAAAATTTAGAGGTCTAGATAAAATGAACACAAAGGTCTCTATTTGTACTTAGATGGTATAATTTGACACTTATAAATATAACTTTAGTAACCTGGACAACTCGTCTCCCAATTATACTGTATAAATATGGTGCTACCACATTTAGCTTCAGCAAATACGGTTCCTTGACAGTCATTACTAAGACAGAACATAATTTCTTAAAGCAACATGGCGGTTTACTCAGTTCTTTCTCATTCTTAAGTATCAAATTATATTTGAAATCATAGTTTCTTTCTTAAAACTGCAGAAAGTCTTAATCCTAACTGATGGGTATTCAGATATAAATAATGAAACAATTTTTTCAAGTGCTGAAAATCATAGCAGTAAAACTGTTCTAATGTGTTAACTTAGCAATTAGAAGTCAATTAAATCTATATCATGCTTGAGGTTTTATCTATATCTTGCGACAGATTACATGTTAATCACATTTGAAGACATAAGAAAAGATGAGCTGAATTTTCCCACATTTTATAGTATGTTTTACTTTTCTTAATAATTCTCAGTTTTAATCATACAGATATATACCCATATTGCATACCTGTATCTATATATGTGTATATATTATGTACACAAACACATACAAATCTATTTATCTCTTATATTGAAAGCACTTAAAATAATGAATATACTATCAAAATATAAAGGAATGTTGGCATCATTTGCAAAATTAATACACCCCAAAATTAAAAAGACACATCTAAGTTGTGTGTATGTGTTTAAACCAAGTATATTTGGTAATTTAATGCATATTTCCCCAGAGCAAAATAATAAAAGCAACAGAAAATTAAAGGAATATCAAGTGGCTGAAAGCCAAATCCAGCTACTATCTACACCTTTCCAGATCATCTGCCCTGAGTCAAAGGAAGGCCCTGCTCAAAACTCAAGGTTGTTACTTGAGCTATTATCCCATTTACTCCTACACATTGATTTTTCTCTTTAAGATAATTCCTGTCAGCCCACGAACATCTTGTTAACTCTCCCACATTGAAAAACATCACTTATCTCCTCTTCTTCCACCAGACACGCCCTCGTTCTCCTCTTCCCTTTATAACAAAATGCTCTGAATTCCCAGATTTTAATTCTTCTCTTCTCATTCTCCACTCCAACCACTCTACTCAGGCTTTTCTTCTGAGAGTGCTCAGCAAGTCACTTCCTTTAATGTGCAATTTTCCAGTCCCCTCATTACCTAACCAATCAATAGTATTTGGTATAGATAAAGATTGTCCCTGTATTTCTTCTCTTCACTTCCAGGACAACATGCTCTCCTGGTTTTAATTTCACCTTAATGTACTTTCTTTCTCTGTATCTTTTGCCATTCCCTCTTCTTTTGCCAAACATTTGTATGTTGGAGTCCCAAGGGATCAAACCTGAGGCCCCTTCACTGCTGAAAATAATATGGTCCATTGATGTCATGGATTTAAATAGCCTATATTATGATGCCAACCAAATGTACAGCTTCATCTTAGATATTTCTAACTCTGATGGCTTATGAAACATAAACCTTGTATGGCTGATAGTCACCTCAAATGTCACATTTTCCAAACTGACTCTATAATCTTCACTCTCAGTATTTGTACCATCTACAGTCTTTTTTATTTATCTTAGCTTGAATAACCATGGTATTTTCATGAAGGTAATTAATTTAAAATGTAATCCCACATGGCATGATTGAAGAACAGGAGAACTGTAATGGGTAGACTGACATTTAACCAGAGGCAGTACCTAGAGGTGTGTGGGAGGAGGAGCCCATCATACGGTGAGGCCCATGAAGAGTCTCCATCTTGTCCCATGTTCCCAGGGAAAGAACATCAAGGTTAGAGAGTAGCTGCTCTCCAAAGACTAAATCATGCTTTCATTTGGTTTTTGAGTGTTTCTCTGTGGCAAATACTCTCTAAGAGGTAATACCCTGAAGCATTAAAATGCACATGCTTTGTTTCCATTCATGTGTTCTTACAGGTATGCTTCTCCCACAAATTTCCTGGTCTCAAAACACCCAGTCATTCTCCTGCCTTTTGGTCACGCAGCTGTGTCATTTGTCACCCCGAGTTTTGTCTGTCCTTATCATAGGCAATTTCTTTTTCCACACAAAGTGAATATTGCAGTCCCTTGCACACAACATGAATTTTATGCCACATCTTAAAGATGTTTTAATGTAATAGCAGTCTATTTACCATTAGCCTCAATGTATTATTTTGAACTTTCTCAACAAGATGTACAGTTTTTCCTCCTCCTTCAGTTGATCATGTAGAACCCTCATGAAGCTACAGGTTTGTGAGGAAGAGGTATCAATACAGCAGAGAGAAATGCCACAGAAGTCTGAGATACCCAACTTGCCATAAATCAGATGGCTTATAGACAGTAGCAATATATTTGTCACAGTTCTGAAGTCTGGGAAGTCCAGAATCACAATGCTGGCAGATTCAGTGTCTGGTGAGAGCGTGTTCCTGGTCCATACATTGCTGTGTTCTTGCTGGTAAAAAGGGTGAGGGAGCCCTCTGGGGCTTCTATGATAAAAGCACTAATTTCATTCACAAGGGCTATACCCTCAGGACCTAACCACTTCCCAAAGTCCCCACACCATCACCTTGGGGGTCAGGATTTCCATATATAAATAATGGGGATACAGATATTCTGACCATAGCCCTGATCATATAATTTAATTGAGCCAACTTATCTGGTTAAGTCTGATCTTTACTGTTTCATTTCGTGAGACAGATTGCTGCTGTACTTTCCTGGCATTATGACTCAGGGGATCTGATAATTTCCTGCTAATCATGGACAACTTCAGGTGTCCTGTAGTCAAGCACTTAGTTTCTATTAAGGCCCAGGAACAAACCAGGTAATATTTTCGAAATGGGGATTATTTCTCTGTCAAAATAAAAACATGACCTTTCTCTCCCTTATATCTTCCTTGAAACTCTTTTATATACTGCCTTACCAGAGACTTTAGCACTGTCGTTTCATACAACACAAATATGTCTGGCACTAACGGCTCAGGGAACCTCAGGTAGCCTTAGTGGTAGGGTGGGTGGTAGCTAGTTGCTACCTTTAAGAGAGTTGTTGTTGTTGTTGTTGTTGTTGTTGTTGTCATTTGCTTTGGCAACCTTTCCTCAGAAGGAAAACAGAATTGTAGACAGTATTCCCAACAATGGCATACATTCATTCACCAGTACAGAGCCACTTTCTTAGTGTTAGCCATACATTTCAAAGTTTTTCTTAGAGGAAATGTTACAGAATGGCCCAAATCATTGATACTCTAAAATATTTTACCAGGTCAGAAGAATTTTTTTTTCTTTTTTCTCCTTCCACCTTCACAAGCATGTATCTTAATAGGAATTTTTTTTTTTATAATTGCTACATTCTGTTTGCTAATTCTAATTAGCATGGTGGCATCATTATACTGAAGAGTGTGGGTATTGTACAGAATGTCAAAATTTTAAGACCTATTTTATGTGCTGAGAGAGAGCAGGAGAATTAATGTCATTTCATGGCATGATCACAAATGTATGCTGTGGTCCTTTGCACATAAAAGTGAACTATTTTTAATCCCCATGATTGATATAATCCTCATGATTAAAAGACTGCATTTGTCAGATTAATAATCATATGCTAAGTGGATTTGTTCTAGTAAAGATACCACTTCCAACACAAGCTGCCCAGCTGAAGTTATCACGTAGCTACGTTTATGATACTGTGCCCACATATATCACAGTCTATCTTGTCTGTGTAGGAGCCTGACATGTGGATGAAGTCAGATATGATAGGGTCTCCCACCCCAAAACTCTAATGTTGATCATTGTCCTAATATGATTTACAATTCCCTCCCTAGGTTACGGTGAAATGATTGGTTTTCCAAATGACTCCATGGACCCACGAGACCCACTATAAGGTGAATGTGACTCAAACACCACTGCATACCAACCATCTATTTGTTCCTATTTTAACTGAAGGGATCTGATAGGGTTTGGAGTGTTATTTTTAGTGCAGATTCTCTATATGCCTCTTAAAAACTATTATTAAAAACACTTTATAAACACTTTAGCCTAGTGTTATTTTTAGTGCAGATTCTCTATATCCCTCTTAAAAACTATTATTAAGTATATAATATAATAATTATTATCTTTCTTCAGAATTACCCTAGTAAATAGCTGAAGGTCCCTCTGTGGAAAAATCTTGTTGTTGTTTTATTTGCTAGTTTCTTTATTACATTTAAGTGGTATTAAGTTGTCCTTCTTCAAGAAAACAGTTCTTCTATTCAAACAACAGCCTCTGGATCTCTGACCAAAGTTCTCATAATGTCATACTAGATCTGGTGTACTTATTACCCCTTCAATATGTTGGACTACTGCCTCCCTGGCCAACTTTCCTCCAGCCACACTATGCCCAGTAGCTTATTGAGGGAGCCCAGGCAAACTTCTATCTAAAGGCAATTAGATATTTCTTCTCCCTTGAATTTTTTCCCAAAGGTGTGCACATGCCTCTTATTTTTGTCCATTCAGGACTCAAATATTATCTTCAAATAAAGCCAACTCTAATCATTCTACATAAAACTGAAAACTTATCTCCACACCAACTATCCTTGATCCTCATTACCTCGTTTATTAATTTCCATAGCATGTATCACCTACTTATATATTATTAACTGATTTATTAGGTTTAATTTTATGTACTCATTCACTATTCTACAAATTCCATGAAAGAAGATGTCTTTGTTTCTTTTGTCTATGTCTATACACCAAATTCACTGATACAATAATACACAACACTGTATCCCAAGCACTGCTAAAAAGAGCTTGGAACAAATAGATGCTCAATATATAGTCGTTAAATCAAATATTTGTATTTTATTGAACTTTTGTAGTGGTTTAGTCTACTGTTTTAATTAATTTGTGCTTTTAAGTCAGAATTTCCATCGTCTATTTTATCATGACTACAGCTGGGTGTCTTCTTCATTCAAAACAGATGTTATTTTACCTGACTGGTTGTTGTAATAATCTAAATACATAAAACCTAACATAACATCTTTACTGCAAACACACAGTCATTTGTTTTCCTGAAATTTAAATACTTTTAAGGATATAAGATACTGGATATTTGGTATTTCAAGTAGGTAAGGGAATTTTTTGGATAATAT